>NC_134568.1:159697176-160297176 GCF_050947875.1 Dermacentor variabilis | reverse complement strand
TACTTTGTGGCAACTTAGAACACATAAATGGTTAAGCATCTCCATACTTTAAATTTGTGGACAAGCTTTGCCACCTTTCTAGAACAATAATTCTCTGGTGCCATTCATCAATCAAATCACTACTAATTAAATACACCTTTAGAGGAGCAGTACCTGCATTAGAAGCAGCAGCATGCCCTTATAGCAAATGGATACACATACCAGGTTCAGACTGAGCAAACCAACAGCAAGCAGTACTTGTGTTCATTTGTCTTCAACGAGGAAGAAACAGGCCAGATCTTGATAAACACAACAAATAAACGGTGCAGGCAGAGGAAATAACCAGAAGCTGTAAAGACAGCAGTACAGTGAAACAAATTAGACAAATTTGCACACAGCCAGCGATCTGGGCCGAGGTCAATCACAACGTTACTGCCACATTTAGAAGCAAATGCTCCTCGTGCAACAAGAAAAAAAAATGTTTTAGCTGTAAACATCACGAGTGCATGGAGTTGGTCGTCCTAAAAACAGCTCTAAAAGACACACTATTTGTGTCATCTGCCTTCTTGCTGTTTTTACAATGTCGATCACAGTTGCAAAGCTGCGTACATGATCTATGAACGAAAGCAACGGACGTGTATAGAAAGCTTGGCGAGCCGATTCATACATTCATATATATATGTTAAATTTTAAAATTTCCCGTAAAAGCGACAGCAGCAGTTAAGTGGGTTTGTTTACCGGCTCGTTCACAACGTACACAGCGCATAACTTAACTCTACGGCTCCCAAAAGAGCTGCTAAGAAGCTTTAAGTGATGGAAATACGCTTTCATTATCTCACTGCAACAAATGAAAGCCTCCGACAAGCAGTGAGAAAGCCTCAGTGCAAGCAGTAAAAAATGTAATTAAATGCAGCCATGTGTTGCATGGGTAAAGATGCGCATAGCGTAGTCATCCTACAGAGATACAGAGATGGAGAAAAAAAAAAAAACCGACGCACGAGACAAATATCACAGGATGACATCCACACTAGTTGAGTGCATGCATTGCTGGTGCGTGGAAGCTCCCGCCGTTCTTTTTACATCGGTGCAACGCGTACGAATAATAATTGTTGAAGGCACGAACGAATAAATTATCCTGCGATTGCTGCGAGACCTGCGACAATCGTATCGTGTTCCTTCGAATTTCGAGAACACATCGACCACAGCTCGGATGCGCAACCGGTTTGTACAAGTATTAGCAAGGAAGAGAACGGGTAATCGCATGACACTCAAGTGCGTCGCGGTGAATAAAGAACCGTAGCACCGGCAGCTGGGCAACATATCCTCCAGAGTCCCGGGTTGCAGTTGGGTGCATACATTTTTGTAATACTTTCAGTATAGCTTATCTAGACCACGTAGGTAAAAGGTGTTAAAGCTTACTTTAGTTACACTTTGCGTTTGTATGATGTGGAATGTCCAATATATTGGACACCAGGACTCCACTTGGAATCCTGCATCCAATGCTCCACCAGTAACATCCACCAAGATTTGCGAAGTGTTTGGTTCAAAATAAAGTTGATACAAAGCACAGCAATAAAGCAGGCAGAACATATTTATTTAGTGCACGATAAAGGACACAAAAGTCCTAGCAGCTATTGTAACAAAAACAGTTCGCCTTTGCGTTAGCGTACGAGAACCACTACTTTCTGATGTGTGCTCTCTCAAAACACCGTCTGTCTTTTGTGATGCAGAAGAAAAGATCGCACTTGATGCAAAAAAATTTAGTTTTTTTTTGACATCCTTCTAGCCTGCATCGAGCACCATTCGGAATGTCTGCCAACCTCGGCAAGTGCTTCATTGAATTTCTCATAGCCTTCATTGGCCGTAGAGGTTTCCGCTTCATTGGAGGGCTCCAGTTTTCTTCCTCTGTCGATGCCTGCTCGGCCTGTGCAATAAGCATATGACCTACTTCACTGCGGAAGTCGAGAAACTTGAGGATGTCTGTAGGCTTCTTTTGCATGGCCTTCATATGCCTGCTGTATTGGATCCACGAGTTACTGAGCGCAATATCAAATAAATGAAAAATGCACCTGACGGTCCATTTTTTAACGCGCGCTCTAAGGCGGTAGTAGCTAATCATTCGATCGGCCATATCTACACCACCCATGTAGGCATTGTATACTTGTACGTTGTGAGGCCTTGGTACTTCTATGTACTTTTTTTCTTTGGCAGACCATCTGCGGCATGAGTCCAGTGGCTGCGTTCCATGTTGCGACGACAGCAACGTGACAGCTTTGTTGTCGTACCATCGCACAACAATTTGCCTGTCATCACTACGGATGCACATCTCCGAAGTACCCCGTCCAACTGCCTTCAGTTGTGCATCTGAGGACAACTTGATACCTTTTGGAAGGCGATTGTTCATGATAGGGCCTGTAGCTCCAATTCCCTTTTCAACGAGCCTATCCAGCAGAGATGATGACGTAAAGTAGCGATCAAAGAAGAGCTTTGTACCTGGACTAAGACTTTGGGAAAGCCTCAAGACTGCTGACTCTCCTATTCCAGAACAGTCTGGGAGCAACAATGTCTTCTTTCCCTGGTAAATCTCAAAATCGAGAATAAGACCATCTGGAGCTGCCAAGACAAAATTTTTAAGTCCTATTGGATTAGGTTTTCTTGGAACAAACTGTTTTAATTGCGTCTTTCCGGTAAACGGGATCATTTGCTCATCGATGCTGAGAAATTCCTCACGCGGAAGTTTGCGACAACCTTCAAGCACCTTTTCAGTTAACGGTCGAATCCTCCACAGCCTATCATCCTCTTTGTCCTTAGAAGTTACTAAAAGGTCGTTGACGACCTTCAATCGTGACCTAAGCTGAAAGAACCTGTCTCTCGTCATACTATTTGCTATGATTGGCACTCGTGTATTCTTCATCCAATACATCCTGATTTGTGGATACCCAAGGCCTGACATAACAATTGACATGCCAAAAAACATTTTCAATTCCTCAGCTGACGTGTTGAGACTCCTCCCTGTCTCAGCTACGTGTTTTGTGTTCATGGCCAGGGCCATGCGTTCATACACTTCGTTGTCTATGTACTTCTCAAAGTATTTAGCTGGATTCCACGAGGCTCGCTCATCGGCGTCATCCGGCATGACCTGGAACTGCGGCTGCTGGACGGTACTGACCTGTAATTACAAAACAAAAACAATTGTTCTGCCTTCCTGTACACGAACAAAATGCTTATTAACGAATCCTGCGAAGTACAAAACAGATGTAATCTGCAGCAGTCATCATAATCTGTTTCTTTTACCTATGAGTGCAGGCTGTGTCACCTTTCAGCTACCTTCCATAACAAAGGCCTTTTGTTAGTGGGCGCTACATAGGTTTCTTCTCCATCGCCATCACTGTCATCCTCTGAACTGAGTTCCGTGTTGGGATCCGTAGCGGAAATAGGAGGAACATGCTCAATGGTGTCATCATCACTGTCCGAAAGCTCAGACAATTCTGATGTGTCTCCTTCTGCAATTTTCTCCAAAACACGGTTCGCGGTCGCATCGCTTATCCTTGATCGGTCTCCTGAATCGAGAAAAAAAAGGCTATAGTGAAATATTCACGAGAAATAAGCAACTTATCGATTTATGCAAAGCAGCGCACGCAAACATTCAAGTGCCACTTTTGTCAGGAAAACGCGAGCAGAGTCCTGTTGTCCAATACAATGGACGCGACAAAGATGCGCTCGCCAAACTAAAATAAATGAAGGCACCTCGGCGAAACACTCGTTAAAATGTGCCTGTAGTACTTAAGATTAATAACCAAGTTAAAAAACTAATCAAGTACACGCTATATATTTTAAATAACACTTACTTTGACGGGTGGTGCCGTAGAACACGCCACTGGTCATAGAGTTTCCTACAATTTTGTAGGAAACTCTATGCCACTGGTGAACGCTGCCATTTTGAACTGGCCTTCCAGGCGTGTCGCTGCACTGATTTTGCCCATACTTGATAGAGAGCGCTAGTAGATGTTGAAAAAAACTAAAAAGCTGTTTTCAACGGCAAATAATGGGCGCTGCGTTCGGAGCAGACGACGACGTGTTGTCCAAAATATTGGACAATTCCCCATAGCCAGGACTCAAGAGGATATGTCGGCAAGCCCTGGCCAAAGGAGGCATTGCCCTGGCCCACTGCAGTGTCCCCAACTTCAAGATTCTAAACATGCGCAAAAAACAAAAAGCGAGCTACAAGATCATGCCTACTGTGCGCGCGCGAACGAGATTCGAGCCATATCGCCAGAGTTCAGTAGCTATTGCAAAAAAAAAAAAAAACAGGAAAAAAAAACAGTGATGTTATGATGCCAGCCGCGTTGTCCGTAAACTCGGTTCCTGGCCCTCTCCCTTTTCTCTCCTCCGCGAAAAGGCAACGAGCGCCACTTGTGGCGGACGTCTGCAACCTAGATCACGTGCTGCGGCCTCTGAGATTACCATGGCGTCTGTTGCTATCTCGGAGGCCCGCGATAACGCTCGCTAACAGACGCCCGCGCATTTTTTTAAAGCGCCGGCGGAGCATTCAGCCGCCGCTGCCACATCCGCCGGAAGTTGAAAAGGCAACGAGCGCTGCCTCACGGAATTTATGCTGAACTAACTTCAACTAAGGGAACCGCCGCCGCAATGGGAAAGCGAGCAACGCGGCTGGCATCTAGTAAAGGAGGCATTGGTTACATTTGTTAAAGTACAATGGTACAATCGTTCTCCTTCCTCACCTCATAGCCTCACCTTCTCTCAGCTAACTTCTTCTGCGATCAACGTCGATCTTAAACATATGATCTGGTCCTGTCCTGCCACAGCCACCCTTAGGGACAAGCACACCCGACCTCTAAAGGTGGCATCGTACGAAGACTGGGTCGCACCTCAAGCAGATGCCACCAGAAGAATCAACGCTTTGCTCTCCTTTGCGAAGGAGGCAGGCATCCTTCCTTTCACCTAACCCCCCAGCCCTATCTTAGGCCACGGGCCATCCCTTCTAATAAAACTTTCAATCAATCAATCTCAGCTAACGCATGCGCAGCGACTACGGCGCAACCACAGACAACTCTATGGGAGCAGCGCCAGCGTGTCTATTTTCTCATGGAGTAAGGAACACGTTAGGAGGGAGCATCGCGCAACGCGAATGAAGCCAAACGTGATGGCCCAACACGTGATCGCACGTCAAAGTCTGCTCAGCAGGCCATGCTGCAGGCCATACAGGAAGGAAAACACAGTAGTGTTTTTCCTTCCTCCATGCTGCAGGCAGAGCCACGACAGGGCAGCTGAACAAGCGCGCATCGAATAAAAACTACTGGCACAGCTACTTGGGACCAAACGTATCAGCAAATGTAGGTTCTTGCTCCGTGAACTCTACGCAAGAGGTCACGTGCTGGGCCACCACTGAGCAAATCTATAGGCTTCACGGGGCGTTCGTTTGCCAAGGCTCGGTGTTTGACTAATGCTTTCTCCGAACTTTTGCCTTCCTCCATAATTATTCTATTTTAGCGGCAAGTACGCGAACTGGCCTTGTAGGTGGTTGTTCGTCGCTTCCGGCGCCACGCGGAGCATCACGCATATGCGCGTTGTTGTTTGGTATCGGTAGGCCAGGGTATTTTCGTGCCGGGTGCAAAAAGCCGGTATCATTTGCGTGCGGAACCTGTGCCGTTCATGTGTTTTTAGGAAAGTGCCGTGAACTGTGGTTACAGGGAAATGTCTGAAGGAGGCACGCAAGCTTTGCCAACTGGACCATTGCCCGGCGTTTCGTACCCCATCGAAGTGATCTACTGCGGGGAGTGCTCTATGCCGCTTGAGTATTGCGAATACTACCCGGACTCGCAAAAGTGCAAAGAGTGGCTTCAGAAGAACCTTCCCGAGGAATTCGAGCGACGATTAAACCTCAGTGACGCTCCACAAACAGGAGCTGGCGGTGATGAAGAAAAGAAACGACAAAAGCGCGGTGGCAAAGGAATGGTTAAAGCCAAAAAGAGGGTGGAAAAAGACAAGCGAATTTGCCTGTCCAGAGCGTCGCGGTAAGTTTACTCGTTAGTGTGGGTTGCACCAAAGTGCGATTTTTTCAGCGTGGCACACATGTTCTAGTTAATTATTGCAATTATACTTGGGCGTAATACCAGTGCATTGCAGACATACTGTACATCACACCATTCGTTTGGCGCATGACAAGCTTGTCGATTGCAAGCAGTGTTAGACCTCTACTAGTACAGATCCAGCACTGGCATGTACACCTTTTCTATAAAAACTCTGTGCACGCAGCCATTCTAGACACTGGATTGTGGCAGGCGCCTTTGTACCGAAACAAGCTGCAAGGAGCAGATACACAAAGCTCCCGCATGTGGCTGCGGTGTCGCGAAGGTCTGTAGTAGTCATGGATGCTGCCAAGCAAATTCCTTATAACCATGTTTCACTTCGCGACACGTTTCCTTTGGCGACTTGAGCTGGCCAACCTGGCCGTAGTTCACCTTCCAGGGCGTCCCCATCGTTCTCGAGTTATGCTACATTTGACAGTCCAACATTTTCATGGTGAAAAAGCTGGCAACCGCCTAATGTGTTGCGGTGTCGCTCTATGGATATAACAGTGTTCCGTCCCTCAGTTCGACAGATCGACTTGTGCATTTATGGAATGGGAAAATACATTCTCTCTTAAGCATCACGTTCTGTCACTATATTGCAGACTTGTACATAACGAATTACATGCAATTAGTTACTTTTAAACAGTTACATTTTTGGTAGTTTTGCAATTGATTGATTACTTTTTTTTTTTTTTTACTCGGTGATGCTCACTGCATTTCAATTACTTTTTTCAGTAACAAATTACATGTAACCAGTTTCTTTATTGATGAGTAAGTTGTAACAAGCAACACACCTTTGAGCACTAGAAAGCCTGCGGTTAGCCATACAGCAGCCTAGTGGATGCTCTTGTTCAGACAGGTAAACCCATGTGCTCAGTATCTGTTTGCTCATCTTAATAGGTCTATTCAATTCAGCCAAGTTTCTCTGCACCTTCTGCACCTATTCGCTGCACCTAGGCCTTCGATTCCCCGAGGTGCAGCGGTGCACCCTGCACCTCCGTGCTCGATTGAACGGGGTGCAAGGCAAGGTGCCGCTGCGGTGCAGTTTACCCTTGAACCTTGCAGCGAGTGGGTGCAGCCTGCCGCACCATAACTGGCACCCCCTGCACCTTTTCGTTTGTGGTGCCGTGCACCTTTTTCTGAATCGAACAAACCTAATGCTCCATTGGTTGTTGAACTGAGCCAGTGCTGTTATGACTTGATAGCAATGGCCACTTTGGATTTCGATGCCAGGAAATTGCCTACAGACGAGTCTTTCAGCTTTTCATTGGACCTATCGGGAGCACCTTCTTCGAGTCTCACCAACAACGAAGCACTGCACTTCACAGAGGACCCAGACACGAGCAGCATTGCGGAATTGAGTAACCACAATATTTTGCGCAAGGTGTTTTTACGTTACAACATTGACCTTCTCTCCAACACGCACATCAAAGGAGTTTTCAGTGTTGCTGTTGATTACTTCACAATAAGGAAAGATGACGAACAAAGGTTTTGAAAAGCAATTGTTAGTGAAGATAAGCAAGTGTGAATGGCTGAAGAGGATGCACTGAAACAGCCAGGGCAGCTCATTCTACTTGTATCTGTGCAGTGTTAAACGTTGGGAGGAAAGTAGCATAAAAGTGATCAGTTAGACTTTTAATGAAGTAGTATTAATTACATTTTTTTTAAACATTTGCAAGTCTGCTATGTTGTCATGCTTGTTAATCATCTTTAATGCATTTCCCTTGTGCCCATTACAATCTAAAGCCATAAAACTAGGTCGTAATCACTATAAATGCTTCTTTGTTCCTAATATTTGTTTTATTTCTTTTTTCAGGGGAAAGAAGAAGTTTGTGACTGTGGTGACTGGGTTGAGTACCTTTGATATTGACCTAAAAGATGCATCAAAATTCTTCTCCCACAAGTTCTCCTGTGGTTCGTCAGTGACTGGTGATGACGAAATTGTCATTCAGGGCGATGTAAAAGATGATATTTTTGATGTCATCACTGAAAAGTGGCCAGAAATTGATGAAGACCTAATAGAAGATCTTGGAGATCAGTCTCGCTAGGTCTGTACAGAATAAAATGGTATTGCCAATGCTTCTCTTGCTGGCAAAAAGAAAAAATGCAAGCTCAATTGCGTAAATGTGTTACATTTTCAGTCTCGCTGCATAAAATTTTTATGCAGCCAGCACACACAACTGGAGAACAATATCATTGGTGCATTTGCTTACAATCTTGATACTTTAGTGCAATTTGTAGCCATCCAAGGTGTCGAGCATCAGCTTTCTGAAGTGAAATCTCGCACTTCATAAAGCTTTGGTTTGGTGATCCAAAGTTTTATCGCAAATCATGCACATAGCATATTATGTATGATTGTTTCCTTTAACACTCTTCAAATTGTGTATCTTGCCTCAGCATGTACAGCGTGATGTGTAGCAAGTTTCAAAAATATTAGCAGAAAATATCATAACAGCAGGTGCCAGCGAATCAAAAGAAGTTGCGGCCTTTCAGGCTAAATTATGCCACCTGTATGAAGGAGGAGGTATGCAAGTCTATGTAAAATATAGGAGTGCCAGTACATGAGGAAACCACACTTACGGCTGTGACTGAAGCTGCTGTAGTCAAGAAATTTGTGTCCTACAATCCTACAGCATTTGCAGTTTGCACAATGTTAGTCGAAATGTTGCTGCATCTTCTCCTCGTATGCAGAAAGATTACCCTGCAGGCAGAGTCCAGGGCAGCAATGTAACAGACTAGCATTGTCTCTGAAACCACAATGGCCAAGCACATCTGAAACCCGTACATTTCTGTCCCACTTAGTCTTTTTATTATGCATTTTAAGTGTGCAGAGACTTCCATCATTGTGCCGGGCCAGTGATAGAACTGGAGTGACAAAGTGCAACTCCTTCGAAATGTCTTGCCTTGCAAGCTTTTGCAATGGCTCACACCATGTACAGTGAACGATGACCCTTAATGAGGTCTTAGCATAGTGGAACATATCTGCTTTTGAATATAGATTGTCCAAATTTCTACAAGCAGCAGCTGTAAATAATAGTGAAAACATAGCCTGTTATAAAAAGATATATTTTAAGGGCTAAGCACAAGTTGGTCTTTTATGTCACTTTAGACATTATAGTTTGCTGCAGTAAGGGACCTATCTGACTGATTTAGCAAAATCTGGCCCCTAAGTTTTCCCTCTTGTACAAGCATGATTAGTGATTTATGGGCTACAATATGGCCCATGTAGTGCAACAAACAATAAGGCAAGTTTAAATCTTAAATATTTGTTGACTCAGTTAACAAAAACTGTTTATTTCTACAAAGTTATCAGCAGGTGGTAATATCAGGTATAAAATAATATTTGCAGGGTTATTACACATTCTTTCAAGATACAGAGCATCGCAGGTACTTCAAACAGGCATTTATTGCTTCATTGAGTTATTTACTGCCATTCAGGTGCACGCAGATTAAGCTTGTATAAAAACCAGCCCGTGTGCATTGCCACTGCTGTGCTTCGTATGCCCACACAGTAGTAGTTGCCTTCAGAAACACCAACTGCCCTTTTATCCTCAGGTCTATATTATATGAGTGTTTGGTTCACCTTAACAATATCGCATGGTGCAGTAACCAGCTGTCCGTTCTGAATGTGCCGGAATGGTTCACGGTTTTGCTAAACCATCCCTACTGGCAGTGCTGACTTGGTGCTAAGCAGCAGAGCAGCAGATAGATGTAAGCATCATAGAAACCCTGCTTATTCCCATCTTTCTTTACTTCCTGTTCACCAATAAAGGTACGAAAGGTTCAGGCCAAAAAGACATACCACATATGCAGTAGTACTTCTTTTTTGTCATTGGTATCAATGGCCTGTTCTAGACTCCCACATTTCTGTACATTAATCATATCTTCACTTATGGCAGAAATGAGACAATGCTGTCTGCAATTATTAAAGAGGAAACACTTCAGATGCCAACTGTGTCTGCATTCGGACTTCGTCAACATTAATGATGGAGTACCCAGCGGACAGTGTACATGCAGCCACCATGCAGGTTTGTACCAGACGTGCACTTCGGCATTTGTTACTCAGTGATTTCACAGGCATGCTGTGTTGAACTGCTGAACTCATGCTCCACAATTTCTTATTATGCACTGCTGAGAAGTGGTTTGTAGCAGTATAGGCAAAATGAACGCACTTGGTATGAAACACAAAATTGAGGCTTCAACATTACATTTTCACACACTTGCCCAAACATTTTCATAGAATTCACACAAAGCCGCAGTAGTACAAGCAATGATATGTGCCATCTAACTTTCAAATGCCAACCACACATCTGTCTACATTTGATTGGCCCTTACGCGTAAACACTACAGCATGCCATCTCTATTCATAGCCCCTTGCATCACTTGAGGCCATTGAAGAACTTGTGAATACTTGCTGCAGATGCTGGTCCTACAGCTTTTGTAAGGTCTTCTGTACTGCATGAAGCTATTGCTCGAAGGCCTGAAAAAGACAACAAGACTTTACATAACAAGGCTAGCGAAGCAGATGAGGTTATCTGCTGTGTTTGAAAACAGGATAACCTAGTAAAATATTTTATGTGAAGCTGTCCCAACCACGGTGTTGTCCAAACCATGTGCCACACAAAATGAAAAGGGCAAAAGCAAGATTTTTCTACCACATATCAACGCACTGTGATACTTCTGGAGCAAGGCCTTGGCTTTGACTTCACCTAAGCCAGGTACTCGTAGCAGGCAGGTGGCAAGTGCTGAAGTCAAGGGAGGTAATCGCCACGGCGCTAAAAAAGGGTTTTGCTTTTCTCCACTCTCCACAGCCTCCTACAAGTAAATAGACAAAAATCTTATATTAATTTTTCAAGGCTTAGACACAGGCAAACTGCTACACAATGGACGATATAAAAAGAAATGCATCACTTTTTGGTATAAATATGCTGCATGTTTGTAAACAAAAGGGCATTGCAATGCGTAGCCTATGAAAACACCAGGGATGTAAGCAAGAAGAGTACGCTCTGCTGTCCATTGGAGGGGGGGGGGGGGCATTCTGTAAGAGTCCACCCAGTGGACTGTCCATCTCGGCCACTGCTGATTGGCTGCAGCTGTACAAACAAGGAGGAGATGAGCCGCCCTAGCCAATCAGGAACGGCCGAAATGGACAGTCCACTAGGTGAACTCTTACAGAATACCTCCCCTGCTTTTATTAACACTTGTCAAGAAAGCTCCGAAAACATGTCCCAAGGTATCATCAATTTTGTCTATTAACAAAAATAATGCCAGTGGTGCTTGTCTTCATTTCAATTTTTGTGCCCACAAGCTTGCAATTGCATTCCACACTTGTCTTTTGCCTACACCAGCAATAACTGCAGCTGAGCTGCTGCTTTGTGGCACACAACATAAAAGCGAAGTGTGCAAAGTTTCACAGGACAAAGATTGATTGATTGATTTGTAGAATTTAACATCTCAAGGCAACACTGGGGTTATGAAAGGCACTGCAGTGAGGGGCTCAGGATTAATTTTGACCACCTTGGGGTTCTTTGACAAGCTAAGTACATGAGCATTCATGCATTCTGCCCCCATCAGATTTTGCCCGCAATGGCCGGGGATCGAATCTGTGACCTTGTGCTCAGCAGAACAATGCCACAGCCACTGTGGTGGGTATAGAATGGAGATACAAGATACCTTAAGTGTTTATGTGCTGCCTGGCTTTACTTCTGCATCTTCACCACAAGATTACACTCTGATCAAAGCCACAATAGCAATCAATATTTCTATATTTCTGTCCTTTATATGTGATTTCTAAGTTTATACTAACAAAAGATATTTGCATGTTAAAGGAGCCCCCTTTTTTTTTGGTCAAATGACTCTGCAGCACCTTTTATGAGGGGTATGGAATGTGTATGGTATTAAAATGCTTCTTTTTAGGAATTTTTTTCCAATGAAATACTTTTTAATGCACCTTGTATTAACTCTTTCGTTAGCAAGCCTATAGAAGTCAATTGACAGTTTTTCTACGCATATTTCTATGCATAAGTTCTATGCACAGTTTTTCTACGCATATTTCTATGCATAAGTTCTATGCACAGTTTTTCTACGCATAAGATTTCTGTTGGAATTCTACTAGCAACGTCGTGCACCATCTGAAATGACAACTAAACTTGGTCAGGTTTGACAATTTTTAGCAGATTGGGGAGTCTGGAAAAACAAACTTCGACTGGAGGCACTGTCGAAACTAGCCTCTAGCACCTCCGTAATCAAACGATGCAAAATTTCCACTTTGGTCTACTCTGCCATCTCATTTTTAAATGGCAGCATCAGTGAAGACTCGGAAGCTTCTGTTGGGCTGTGTAAATCTCCGAGCCGATGTGTACACTGTTTTAACAATGTCTCAAACGTCACTAGGTGTTCATGAGTATGTGGGGTTTTGATCATTGCGTTCCAAATAATATAGAGTGCAATGTTGTTGTTCCACCCGTGGGTTGTTTTTATCCATTAGCCCTTCAACAGCGTATGTACAAATTATTATGAGCAATCCTTCCAGTCTCGTGGAGTTCTCATGCGCACAAGAGCACACAGTTGATTTCTGACCGACCTTCGATTGAAGCTTGGCTAGCAGTCTAACCTCTTGCATTTTGAACACCACCTGTGCAAGTGCCCTTATTCATTTCTCTACAATATTGCGCAACACTCTACATAACTATACACTACTGTGCAGAAACTGAAAAAAAGAAATGTGGGGGCTCCAGTGCCAGTTGAACGCACAATAGACCAGCTTGCTTGCAGAGGAAAGCTGATCCAATGCAATAATCAAGTATGAGAAGGCTTCTGCGTGCTCCCTAACCTGACAACCATTGCTCCGCGCATATAAAAAATGCAGTAAAATATGAGCCAGGTGCCTACTGCAATGAGTAAAAAATGCTTGCTGCACAACAAGAACTTACCTAATTTCCCAGCTGCGAAGCTACTGCTTTGCCACATAGCATGGGCATCACAATGGCTAGGATTGATGCCAATAAAACTATGTAATTATGTTTTTGCATAGTCTGACTTATAAAAGTTGGGAACTAGGAGCCGGGTGCATACTTTGTGTAATTCAGGTTTTTTTTTACTCGATACTTATACTGAAAATAGCAGATTATTGCTTTCAGTCATGTTCCTTGAGGTGCTCCTTTGAAGTTTCACGTACCAGTTCTCAAGAACTGTGTGAGCAGTTATTAATGCTTTACATCTATTTAATACACCAGTAATCAGGCTATAATTTTATGTACTACGGTATGCGTTGCAACTACTATGTCTTGAAATAAAACAAAAGATAAAAAAGAGCACATATATAATGGTAAGGAAAGAGTTAATGATGTTAGATAATCATCAAATGTCCCTGCTATGCCCTTGCAACCTTTTCCTCCTTTTCGTCATGCCTACTGCACACAAAGCTGCGTGCCACACCTGTATGGCACAATGGCCACCACGTTTCACCAGTCATCATGCCGAGCTTTTGTACTGGCATGACGTTTAGATCATGTGGCATTACCCTCTGTTGTACTACCCGTCTTTGAAGCCATAATGTTGGCACATTCAACACCAGTATCATTTGCCACCAGATGGCATACATGCCCATTCAGTGATAAGAGATTTCCACTTTTTGACTCTGCTAGAGGCACTGCTTATTTGTCGTTAAATTGCAAGAAATCCACCCAGTAGCCGTGTTTACTCTTGTGTAAGAGTAAGGGAGACACACTGAGACATTCATGACATTATTGTCTAGAAACTAAACAAGCTTATTTACTTGAGTTAAAATTGAAGGACACGGAAAGTAAGTAGACAGGGCAGTGCTATCCTCTCTACTTCCTTTCCGTGTCCGTGTCTTCAGTGCGCTTCAATTCTAACTCAAATATGAATGTCAACCAACCAGCCCAACTCGCCATCTTATTGCAAGTTTAGTTACTACATTTAAGAAGTGTTGCATTACACAACTTTTATTTGTCTGACATAACTTCAAGGAAAGCAAGGAGGCATAAAAGGCAATAAATGATTGCCTATTTTCACTGGAAAACTTGTTCTGGAGTCTGAGTGTTTCCTGTTCCCCCAATACGGCATGTGTGCATGGGAAGTTACATCTATGTTTGAAAATGCTTATTACATGTATGTAAGAATGTGCCAAATGGTAGTGAAACAATGTTAAAAGTCAACACAATAAAAGCAATTGGATGGTTGTCATTTCTGCACTGGTTATCTCGGTGCCATCAAATTATATTAATAGCAGCAACCAGAAACAGGACCAAGATCAATTAGTGCTCTGCATGCACACTTTTTACTACCTGCAAAAGCATTGTCCTTCAAATGACTATGCTAGAATTAAAAGGACAACAATGGTAGCAAGGATTAGATTAACTTTTGTGCATACCATTTGAGCAAGAAGCTGTGCTGCTTCAAGTTGGTTACGCACAGCCATAACAGGGATTCCTAGTTCCATTACTGCAAACTGCTGCAAGTTGTTGTACTGTTCTTGAAGGGCTTCGGCCTGTTCGGCAATGACATATGGCTTCTTAGCATTGTTCTGCAGAAGAAATAAAAGTTGACAGGTCAAATAAAGATGAAATTTGCTTTTTTTGTTTAACGAGAACAATTTTTTAAAAGTTTCATTTGATACTTGTATTAAACTTCAAGGAATGTCCAAGCCACTAGAGGGGTGCATTGCTGGAAATAGTGGTCCTGTGAGTTAATTTTGCGCCAGCTGTAGGGCAATCGATAAATCACAAAAGTCTGGTCTTCACAAAAACCGAGTCATCTATAGTAAAATAAAATTATCACTTTTCTTTTCCACATGGGTATATTAGCTTGCGTGTGCTCACAGTTTCCGGATGTAAATGTAATTGTTTGTGTTTATGGCAAGTTCAGCAAAGGCTCATAGAGGTGAGCCATCTGAGAGTTTTAAAGTACCAAGGCAAAATAGTGTGCATGCATATATTTGCACATTCTAGTTTCCTGTGCATGAGTGCATAGACATTTATAAGCAGCCAGAGTAAGAATATATTCAGTAAAAAGACAATGCCAAAACACAAGTTTAAAATGTAATCTGCCTTGTTATGTAAAAATGTTGCTATAATATGCAACTAGATATTAAATTATATATACTATATGTGTTAGAGAGGTGTCCCAAATAGCAAGTCAAAATATTATAAACTACAGCTACGCAGCACCAAGAACTGGAACTTGGGCTACAAGATGTTATTTAAAAATGGTGACTGCTTCTTCAAAAATGCTATGTTGAAGACACTTGAAAAAGGAAGAGAAACTTGTGTTAAGCAAATCATCCATTGAAGAAAGACTGAAACTTTGCAGTGGTTCATGCACTTACAAGGTGTAATGAGTTATGTCTGTATCCTGGTGCCTTAGTGGTAAGTACACCGTCAAAAGCAATCACAGACAGTCCACTGCTTCTGCTGTCAGGCTGCAACATGAAATGGAATCTGATGGTGGCAATAAAGAGGCTATGAATTGCTGTGAGTGTGTTTGACTGCAATATGCCACCACTGTTAACAAACATACAACTGCCTATGTTCTCATCACAACTACGAACAACCACAATACACCCAATGATAGTAGCAGTTAGTAGTTTATTAATGTAACTAAATAAAGTAAAAGGAAAGGAAGTAAATTACTGCCGACTTCAGTGTAACAGATGAGCGCAGTCTGCTTACACCTGGAAACTCGCTGCCTATCTTAAGAGGCTAATTCCATGCAAGTCGGAGAGGTTCACGGTAATGTATGAAGAAATGTATAGCACTTATTGCTCTTGTGTCTACATGAACCATCTTTGACACATTTGAAGTTGTGGTTCATTTCACACGAAAGCAACACCATTGCTGGTGTGGTTCATACATGGATGGATGGATGGACACAACTTTATTGAACGCCCGGCAAGGTTTAACGCGACCCTGGCTTAAGTCCACACATGGACATGGATATTAATGATACTGATCTACCAACACTACTATCCTTAGCTGTTTACATCAAGGTCATCCACTATTTCGAACGGTTAAAGCACATAAATCTTTTCTTTGAAGAAAAGTTACCACTGCACGTGAAAGCAGGATATATGAGACATCCTGTCCATCGATATGTCCCTAGGCCATGGCAGCACCATGAACGCTGAAAAATTTAGCCACATGACCACTGTGTGCACAAGCAAGACGATTCGTCCCCCCTGTAGTGGTGATGACAAAGAGTTGGAGTTTGGCGTGTCCATCAAGACATACATTAACTGCAATGGACCCCACAATGCCCAAAATTAAATAGTGAAATGCTCATGCTCAGGGACACGGTGCAAAATTGCCACACACAGGGAAGCGGCTATTAAGGTACATCATAAAGTAATTGCAGCCAAGAGAGAGAGAGGAGCAAAAGAAAGGAAGGGAGGTTAACCAAAAAAATCACAGCAAAAGGCAACATGCATTCCTGTTGTGCCTCAAGCATTGGCTCTGCCTCCAGCCACATTGTGTTTGCAACATCGTTTTTAATGGAGGACACTACGATACGGCCACAGCCTTAGCTGCCTTCATAGGCTTGTAGTGCAAAAGTGCAGTCACCAGAAGCCCAATGTGAATGCGAACTTTGGATATGCAAATCAAGGCAATGCTTGTGCAGTTTTTCTGTGTTTTGCAAATGCTTCTTAATGAAGTTAAGGCACCTGTTGCTGAGGCTCCAGTCCACATCCTTGAAGACCTAGATGCGGTTTGTGCTGCTACAAAAAAAAAATATATAATGATGTCATGTGCCTTGCTGCCATCACTGTGGAGAAGGATCTACTGTTCTGTAATAATTCAACGAAACACCCAAGGTCTGTAGGCCGCCTGGCAGGTTTCCAAGCAGAGAATGCTCAAACTTCACTTTCCAATTACAGTGGACTCTCTTTAAACGGAACCTCAAGGGCCCAGGAAAATTGGTTCTGTTTATCAGGAGTTCCATTTACTGAGAGACACTGCAGAGAGCACTGCATGAATACAAAACCAACCAACCATGAGGATGGTGTTCCATTTATGCAGCAGTTCCATTTGAGCGATTTCCATTTATCGAGATTCCACTGTATTCTGATAGACGGGCCAAATATGACATTGCCATTTAGACTCTTCGGATGTGAGAAATTTGCATTTGAGACAACTCGAAACCTTAACTAAGTTTTGTTGTGCATATGAGGTGACTTGACATATGTCTTAAAATTTCTATGCATAGCATTAATAAGGTGCATTTTTTTTTTTCTTTTTCCACATGGAACCCTTCTGCACTCAAGTCCTCAGGGTTCTCACTTGACTATTTGTTACTCCCACCAAGATCTGCAACCAGTGGTGGCTCTCTCACTCCCAACATGTTCAACACCCACCGCTGCGGCCATCCTACACATTGCGGCTTAGCACTCCCATGTTTCATGCTTTTGTGACAGCTGTAGGTGACAGCCGGGGATAGGCGCGACGCTAGAGTGCCATCCATTTTCGAGGCTAGTAGCTTTGGCAGGTGAGTTGTTACACACTCCCTAGTGGATTCAGACTTCCAAGGCCACTATGTAGAGCTGTAGCATGCAGTGTCGATCATGTCCACATATTTCAATCATTAAGGACAGCAGCTTTCAACAACAAAGAATGTGACTATGACTTTTACATAAAATTTATGACATGTTATCTTGCTATGACCTGATGGGAACATTATACCTTCACTAACTCACCACAAATTTCTTGGCATCATAGACCATAATTCATATTGGTCAAAGCATGTTTCAGAGTTCATTAAGGTTGAGCTTTGGTGAAGTTGTAATCTGTCAGATTACAATTTTTTGTGTCTCACTTGTGTTGTTTCCTCTTTTCCTGGTGAAAAGTTCACTTATAGCTGTACTCTGGAAAATAAAGTTAATTTGTAAGTTCAGTGCTCTGTGTGTCCTTTTCTGTCGTCCTTGTCTAATGCGCTGGGAAACATTTTCTTTCACAGCTAAAGAAAAAAACTGACAGCTTTGTTCGTATCTGATGTATATCAAGACAGTCATGAGAGTCACCCAAATCATCTTTTTTACAAATCTGCCAGGCCCTGTTAGTTGGATGTCTTTGCTACAATGTGCCTGTATTTTCTCAGCTTAGACCATTACCTGTACACCTGAAAGTGGTCAGGCTTGTGCACTCACGGTCTGCATAGGGCTACCCCACTTCTACATGAGGTGCTATTACAGAGGCCATGCAGCTGGCCATCTCAAATCTACTTTCATCAGGACGCACTTCAAGTACATTTCCAACTTTTGACTAGGTAAAGGGGCCATACATTGACAAATGTCATTAGTGCATCTCGCGACTTAGTCTACATAGCAGCCATTATGTTGCAACAAAATCTACTACTATACTACTACTACTACTACTACATACCAAAACATACCAGAAGTCTTGCTGTGGGTGGTGACAAAGTTGATGGTCTGGCTATTATTCTTGGCATAACGAAAAAATAGAACATACTGCCTACTGGACTTGACCAGCTTGTATTATTTACTTCTTTTAAGCATGCAGTAGGTAGCATTATATAAATTGTCGCCTTGCCCTGACACCATTCTATATAGATATTTTTCCACTTTTTCTTATGAAGAACTAAGATAGCTGTACAATCTTTGTAGATATTTACTCAAAGATTTATATATGCTTCGTCAACTTTTGCGACAATGCAATGCCTCTACGACTTGGTCTTTCTAGAGAATTGAACACCTTTTTTCACTAGTTTATAACTAATTAAAGTAAATATATAACAGTACAAACATTCCCACTTCTATACTGACTGATCCTGCTATACATTCCTACCATATTAATACTGGCTTGTCACAGCTTAGTCAGACATCTCAAATTCAGCCAGCTTATTCTAACATCAATCACAGATTAATAATAATGCAAGTGCTTATGCCACAAGATTTTTCAGAAGTCCACAAATGTACCAAAATGCTTACTGAGGCAGCATTGGTAACTAAAATGGTATGCTTATTATGTTATTGTTGGTTGCCAAATGTGTAAAAGCCAGATACTTTTTCAAAACGTGGCATATATATGCAGCCATATAAAAACTATTTGTGTCCTCCTGGAGTGTTACACCTAGGAGTAATGACGTGAAACAATGTTCACCGTAAAACTAATACAAGCACAAAGTCAATTTCTTTCACTCCTCTGTGAGTTAACAGACTTGTGTGCTGAACAATGTTGACGTACCTTTCGCAACTTTACAATCTTCCTCTTAATAGCATGCTCATTGAGGAGATCAGCCTCTGTGATGTACAGGACAGCACTGTCACTTGATGGGTAGAAATCAACCAATCCCAAGTGGTCTGAAACTACTGTTTGAAGCAAGCCTGTGAGAGAAAAGAGATCTGTTAGCTCCACATTGCAAGCTTCAAATGTCACAATAAAATAGTGTGTGGAAGCCATTGACAATGATTGTCAATGTAAGCAAATAGCGGAATGCTTCTAAAAAGCCACTCATTTTATTAAAAGAATGATGCTCTTGACGGCAGCAATTTGTTGCAGTGAAGATATCTAGGTAGCATTTGATGTTTCATTGCATTATTCCATAGAAAAGTCATTGACCAACACCTTTGAGATGGTAGTAAAGGTGGCTATAAATATTAACTGATTCGTCATATGTGTTTTTCTTCAAAGGTCGGCATAGAAGGCAACTGCTATCCTCCTTTCCCACCACAGGGAGAGGAGGAAGAGGAGGGCTGTCCTTCACCACGACCACACTGGAATGCTATCTCGAGTTCCAGCTCAGCTGTGCTTTCCCAAAAGCTCGATCACAGCATCTAAACAACACTCCAAAGCTCTCGAACAACAGCATGTGTGTGTTAAAGAATTAGTTGGTGCTCAGCAACGGATGTGCCACGCAACTCTGTTGCGCAAGACCATGTACGCTATGCATTAGGCACTTTTGTATTGGCAGTGAAAGTCCAACCACCACCAACCACCAATCATGAAAATGGGCAAAAGCAAAGCAACCTATTCTCTTTAATATATACTTTGAAAGGTTTATTGTAAGCGAATGAATTCTCATAGCTTAGCGCACACTGTTCGAAGTATAGTTGATGGCCATTGCTGATGTAGCAGTGGCAATGTTACAGTTCCAAAAACATGCTCTTAAAGGACATATTTATCATTAGGGTGACAATATTCATCTCTTTAGCAGTAAATATTTCCTTTACCAAACACCAACTGCATAAACTAAGCCAAGAACAGGTTCTGAAGTATTGCGCTGTGTTAAAGCAAAAGTGAAGCTTCCGTTGCCTCTTCCTCCCACTTTGCTGTTGCTGTCTCGCCACACAGACAACTTTGGCCATTGGGTATGTACTGCTGAGTATATGGCCGAATAGACAACTTGCTGCTGGCTGCATGTTTTTGGCCACTGAGTACGATGTGCTGCTGGGCAGGTATGTACCTATTTTTAGACCTGTAGAATGGGTTTAGAAGCCTTAAGTGTACTTAGATAAACGTCATACTCTTCTGTGCATATGCATCTCATAAACATTCTTCTCTTGACAAGCATTATACATCAACTTTAACCTTGCGACACAGACAGCTAGCACTTACAGGCAACGAAGCTTTGCTCGAGTTATCCACTACTGCTGCTATCTCACGAACTCAAACAAGCTTCGCGTCATTTAGATTCCAACCTAGCATTGGATCTACCTTTTTTTTTTTTCTTTTTTTGCATATGTAACAGTGGTCAGCGACCCGTTTCCCCATTAAAAACACTCTGCAACACTTTTTGCCGATATAGCTGCCCTGAAGGCATCAGGGGAAAGCCACTTTACCATTTTAGAATGAGGTCCATTGTAAGGCTGAAGTGCTATACCACATGAAGCAATAATTGTGACATATTGCTAGGATGTACAATGTTGCATACTTGGTTTTCTATTTACAAACCAGTGTCACGTTTTTAAATTTTGTCAATTCCTGTCCTGTACAACAAAAATGTTTTTGATTTCATGCTCTATTAAAATGTGGTTATAGATAGCAATAGCTCTTAAGTGGTGTACTTCTCAACAGATTGTGCCTACATGTAGGAGCCTTGTTCTTCAGCAGATAAGCATGCATTAAAAGAAACAATAGCTTCCTCTCCACTAAGCCAGGCTTGGACAAATAATTCCAAGACCAGTGCTCAATTAACTGAGCCAAAGGGCATTCTTTTTTCTGCACTGCGGAGAAAAATATCCTCAAATTTATGGCTAGAGAGCATTACAACAAAGTTGATTATAAACACATGCATGTGCATTCGCATACTCACACATGAAAAATATTTGACAAATACACAAGTTCAAAAGCAGTTATGCGTTAGTGGACTCATATGCTTGCCTGAACTTTTTTCATCTTTACTGACAAATGGATCAAGTGGATCATTTCTGACCATCTGGGGTTCTTTAACGTGCACCCAACGCACGGTTCACGGATGTTTTTACATTTCACCCCATCGAAATGCGGCTTAGATCCCGCGCCCTCGGGCTTAGCAGCGAAACACCAGAGACACTACGCCGCCACGGCGGGTTCTCGTGTGTCGTAAGCGTCTGTGCACCCCGTTATACATGTGCCTCTTATCCTCATACTTTCCTCGACAAGCAACATACATCGCCTTAGTGTTTGTTACATCGCCAGTTTCCATCCGCCTGATTTGGTGTTTGCATTTCGGCATAGCTTTAGAACGGTCTGGTGCATCAACGTAAACATGTCATGACATTAAAGTTGTGACCTGTGCGATGCATAAACACAATAATATTACACGAGGTTACACTCTGCATAGAACTAATATAAAAACAATTGTATGCACTGCATCTAATTAACCGCTTCACAACATGTCGGTTGAAAGTGTCTGTTTTTTTTTTTTCGCCTGACGGTAATTTTGATAGTTGTTTCATAAAAATGCCACCATTGTGTAGTGATTCGGAACGAAACAATATGCAAATGATGGCAAAAGCTCACTCTTTAGGGCGGTATGCAACTCGCTGCCAGCCCATCTCTCAGCAATCACAATATGGCCAACAGGCACACACACGTCTCTCCGAATAACGTTGCACGTCAGCTGTGAAATTTGTCCGCAAATGCTCGTGTTCATACTGAAACCAATGCAATTTGGCCTTTCGCAACAGTTGTAACGAAGACCGCGTAAGTTACCGCGTAAATAAAACCACGTGATGCGTACTAGATCACTTTACGATATGAATTATAGGATGATACTGCTGCAACTTTAGCATGTCAACGTGCGCCATCTCGAGAAGTATGATATAAACTATTAACATGTTCCACGGACGCACTCGACGATTCTCCTCGCGGAGGAGAGAGTCGTGTCCGGCCATAGTGAGAAACTCTATTATGAGTCCGGCCGTCATGCCGGCCGTGCATGTTCAAATCGTGATTAGAGTGTACCTAACGATGCTCGAGTGGAACGAACGGCGCTCTCCCGCTGAGGCGCCGAGTGTGGAAAAATTTTGCGAGGGCGCTGCGAGCGAACTGGATTAGGGAGCAGACGCGCTTCGCGGCAAATAACACGCAATTTTGCTGCAGGCGCTGAGACCAATTACGCACGTACGCTTTTTTAGTTGTGCTTTATTCTAGCTGCAAATTTATATCAGCACCTTTTTGCTACGTATACATATTCGTGACATGGGTTATGCAACATGACGTCTCCAATTTTGCTGTCGTTGTCAAGTGCGTCGTCTGCTAGCGAATGCGCGTTCGTTGCGCGGACGCTGGCGGACGCCCAGTTTTAATCGCAGAAAGTCTGTGCAGTAAATTTTTTTTATAGTTTTACTTGATTTAGTGCGCCCGTGACTCTTGTCGGCCGGTACAACTGTAGTTTTAGGCAGGTGAACTGCTATTTTTAACATTGTTTTCTAAAAGTAAGACGTAATTTTCGCCATTTAAGTCGCCTATCTGCAACATGAAGCTACCGGTGCTGACATATGGGGCAGATACTTTGAGACTGACAAAGTAGCTTGAGAACAAGCTAAGGACCGCACAAAGAGCGATGGAACGAAGAATGCTAGGCATAACCTTGAGAGACAGAAAGAGAGCGGTTTGGATTAGAGAGCAAACGCGTGTAGCCGATATTCTAATTGGCATGAAGCGAAATAAATGGCGCTGGGCAGGTCATGTAATGCGCAGATTAGATAACCGTGGGACCATTAGGGTTACAGAATGGGTACCAAGAGAAGAAAAACGCAGTAGAGGACGGCAGACGAGTAGGTGGGACGATGAAATTAGGAAATTCGCGGGTGCTGTTTTATAGTTGGAATCAGCTGGCGCAGGACAGGGTCAATTGGAAATCGCAGGGAGAGGCCCTCGTCCTGCGGTTGAGATGAAATACGCTGATGATGTTGAAGAAAATTTTATTGATATCGTGTCATTTTACGCGCGCTTCTTGTTGGTGGAACATTGATCTGGGACGATGATCACAGAAAACATTATTAGGTTGAAATAAATTAGGTTTATTAACTGCATGGCGCGAAGAGATGCAGATGACCAATGCACTTTTAGGTAAATCTAAGGGTACATATATATATATATATATATATATATATATATATATATATATATATATATATATATATATATATATATCCACGACATATATGCAAGAGAAAAATGATCAAATATTATAAGTGCGCTGATTAAAAAAGTGAAAACTCCCGACTGGAATAAGCGTGTTTCCTTTAAAAGCTGCACGTGCCCCAGACGAAGCAATAGACTTTCCGAGAAAAGGAATCACGGCAATTATTGGACGTTAAAATGAACAACAGTGTTAGGGAAAAGATATTGCATATGTGCTCAGATTGAATCGGGGAGACCGGAAAGTCTTTACCAATTCGCTGTGGCTTGTCTGGCGATCTCCTTCAACCTGCCAGCAGACGAAATAAAGTAGAAACATACAGTCTAATCGAATGGTATTTACTATTCAGATCGTATTCGACTTCAGAATTTACTATTAAAAATTATTGAATAGTCGTTTGCGTTAGAATGTAACGCATAACTGCACTTTTGAAGTCTCGAAGGGGAGGGGCCGATGCAAGTGAGGACTCTTATTCCGAATGATTGTGCTGCTGGAGAGTCGTGGCTGTTGCGCAGAGGCGCACCAGTTCCTGGGAGAAAACCCACGGGTGCTTGCTAATGGTTTCTGCTGAACAATTTCCTAGCGGTCATTCAATATAAACGCCCCGTTTTGAGGCAGCCTGTATATCTGCTAACTTGATTCTGGCAAGGAAAACATTTTTTTGGCAGTCTTGATCACTATATCTGTAACACATTAAAACTGGGTGCCCGGTATGGTACCACATTTATCTTCTTCAACGAACTCAGCAGATCTACCAATATCTCTACGTGTACGCGAGCCATGCCGTTCCTTCAATTGCTTAATTACCGTCCTTATAATACTGCGCCGTATAAATGAAAGCAGCCGTATTTAATGTAGAAGCTGTTTTGGGAACGGCAATACATTTAGGTATGAAATATGGGATAAGCGTAACATGTTTTTCACAGAAATCAATCTCGAGAATAATTTCTTTCGTTTGCACCGCTAGAAAAAAAGCCGAAGAACGCAGCTACCTTCTTTTTTTTTTAAAACAAATTCGGGTATATTAGGTCTGGCGATATGATTATGAGCCACCCTGTTCAGTTCTCACCACCTGGGGTTCTTTAACGTGCTGAGTGTTTTTTTTTTTTTTTTCCATTTCGTTCCCATCAAATTCCGCGACCTGCGTTGAACCTGTGAGCTCGCGTTTAGCAGCGCAACGCCATATCCACTATGTGGCCAAATTAGGCTACCGCGCCGCTTTTTTTTTTCCTTTTTTCTTTTTGTTAAGCATGGACTGGACAAAAAAATTTACGCGGCTTACGGGCCAAATATTACCATATATGGCTTCCTAAAACTTTTTTCGGCGCCCGAGGTCCGACTGCAATAAACGAACCTGTACCAATTACTCCACATTCTGTTACGCGAGGAAAACGGAAATATGAATGGAATGATGCACTGCCATTTTTTTCTGTTTTTTCTATAAGAATACTTCCCGTAAATCAGAGTACAGGGTGGGACACATATGTTTTATTTGTTTGAAGCAGCGAGCAGGAAGTTTACATGTTTTTCCGTCTCCGTTTCGCAAGAGCTACTGATGGAAAACTATATGCGCAAATATACACACGAGAGATAGATGCTGCTTGAAGAACATGATAAATATTTGTCCTCCAAAGGGAACAATACAATAACATACTAAAATGAAAGCCGACATTGCGGCCGCAATGCACGCCGTGCGGCATTGTCACCGTGCGGCATTAAAAATCAATAAAATGAAAGAAAGAAAAGAAAGAAAGACATCGATTCCTAAGGCATAAAAACACGTCATATCTAATTATAAACACCATTTGAGCGGTCTGATCCCCAACAGTAGCGCGCGAAGCAGTGTGAACGACCCCACCGAGCAGAATATGGCAGAATCACCAGCAGTTTCCAACGGCGCGACCTTTTGATGCCCAATCCAGTTCGATCGCAGCGCCGCCACAGTATTTTTCGTCGTCGCGCGCCTCATTGCTAAGCATGCGCCGCCCCAGCCGCTCGTCCCACTCAACTGTATTCTAGAACACTCCAATCGTGACGAAGCGAGCGTGTTTTATTTTTCCCATTTCCACTTTCCACTAACATACGCCAGCGTGCCATCATGTTGCGTAATAAAGTTTTCCATCCGTCCATTTAAATATGCCTGTGTACTTGCTATCAAATACATGATCAAATAGAACCGCATGTTGCCTCGTTCAATCAGATGCTTTCTTAAACCCGCTGACACTGCACTGCGTTCCAGCAGCTGTAACCAGGCATTGCTGCAACCATGGCTGTAACCATGTAACAATAATAACCGCACATCTGTACTTCTGTGCTGTCATCGATAAATGAAGACCCATAAATGAATGGAAATGATGCGTACCAAAGCTAGGGTGGCTAAAGGGGAGGTGTGAATACGGGCGGCGCTTTCCTTCGGGCGCGCGTGACCCCCTTGCGCACCGATGCCACCAGGGGGAACGCGGCGCTGCTGCTCGTGGCGTGGTATTACGGCGTGGTACTCCCGCGCTGGCCTGCGCCCTCCGCTGCCAGTTGGTCTCGTCGCCTGTTTTGGAGTGTTCCTCCCGACATTCCGTCACTCGAGGGCGAGATGCTGTGGACCACCAAAGTTATGTTGAGCACCGCAGCGACGCACGGCTAGTTTATTACATTGCAGGTTATGTGGCGAGAAGGCGTGTTTTGCCCACACATTGTGAAGACTGCGAAGCACCATAAAGGCAATATCCCCAGAGAGCTTCCACCAGAGGCATCCAAAGAGTGGGACCTTGAGGGCCTTTTATATCCCTCAGAATCGGTCTATAAGCTGGACAATGCCCTTGAAAACAAACTCACTCGTCTATTCGTGTAACACCCGCCGTGGTTGCTCAGTGGCTATGGTGTTGGGCTGCTGAGCACGAGGTCGTGGGATCGAATCCCGGCCACGGCGGCCGCATTTCGAAGGGGGCAAAATGTGAAAACCACGACCTACTGTATAAGGGTCGTGGTGAAAACACCCGTGTACTTAGATCTAGGTGCACGTTAAAGAACCCCAGGTGGTCAAAATTTCCGGAGCCCTCCACTACGGCGTGCCTCATAATCAGAAAGTCTAGCCACCCTACCAAAGCATGTATGGGGTGGAACACATAAAAATCACCTAAATATAAATGATGTCCCTTTTTCTCCCCTCACTTGAGGAAGTGGAGATCACTATATTCCGTGATTCCTCTGAACCATGGCGCTCGTACTACTCATGGATTGTACTCATATATACGTACATGCGTACGTGCGCCGAAACACGGAACAACGAACACCCCGAATCACTGGAATCGAAACGCGAACGCTGCGAAGTGCAAGTTTACACCACTACGCGGCCTTCCTGGATTTCCTTTCTCTACGGCGTTGCGCGCGTGCGCGGCCGCCGTGTACTGCTGGCTGCGCCCTCAGTTGCAGACGAGTTGCAGCTCGCGAGCCGTCGTCCGTCGAGGGCTAAGATGGCGACTACGACGTCGTCGTACACTCGCACGGGCGTGCTTGAAGTGTACGCCAAACAGCAATGGCACAAAGTGCTAGCGACGCTCGAAGAGGACCATCTTAGTTTGTGCCTAGATGAGAGCTACGAAGTACCGCCAATCACTAATAACGGCACGCTTTCGGATAGCGAACCAAGCGACATACCGGAAAGCATCGCCAACACCAAGCGGGTCGTCCGAGTAGTTAAGCAGGACAACAACGGTCTCGGCATCAGTATAAAAGGCGGCAAAGAGAACAAGATGCCCATCCTCATAAGCAAGATCTTCAAAGGCATGGCAGCAGACACAACGGAACAGCTTTACGTTGGAGACGCCATCCTGTCGGTCAACGGGGAAGATCTGAGGGACGCAACACACGACGAAGCGGTCAGGGCCCTCAAGCGTGCCGGCAAGGTTGTTGACTTGGAAGGTGAGCAGGACAGCAGCATTCGTTGTCGTTAGCTATTGTTTGGCGACATGCACGACAGTGACCTAGACTGAACGTCTAGCCGCAACTCATATTCCACCAGCTCCGAGTGCTCACTCTAAGCGCCGCGCTTGGAGGGGGCGTGTGGCTTGTTTGACCACTACGGAAGGAGCGGAGCCCTCAAACATCTGCGCCACGCCTGGTGCGCCGTGATTTGGGCACACTTATACTACTCAGTTTAATACGCATGACACCATCATTGGTATGCGTATTTGAATTCACGTGCGTGCGCCGTTGCCGCGTCATGCACTAGCTTTTTTTTTTTTTTTGTTTAGCATGCGTGCCGGCTGCTCATCGTGAAACCACGATCGCTCGTTCGGCGTTAGCGTTATTTCGCATGGACACACTTTTTGATATGGTGAACTGCTGTTAAAATTCATCGGCTGTTTAATTTAAGATTACGAGCTTGTGGATCACAGCTGCGTGATATCGCCGATCTTGACCGATCGCCGATCAGAATGGGTCATTTAAAAATTAAATTATGGGGTTTTACGTGCCAAAACCACTTTCTGATTATTAGGCACGCCGTAGTGGAGGACTCCGGAAATTTCGACCACCTGGGGTTCTTTAACGTGCACCTAAATCTAAGTACACGGGTGTTTTCGCATTTCGCCCCCATCGAAATGCGGCCGCCGTGGCCGGGATTCGATCCCGCGACCTCGTGCTCAGCAGCCCAATACCATAGCCACTGAGCAACCACGGCGGGTATGGCTCATTTCGAGCATTGAGTACTTGAGGTTTAGCTGTTTTGTGTAACTTACTAAGCAGTTACCTGTATATAAGAAGTGTATGCGTCGGTGTCAAGACCGCACTGATATGGATGGGCGTGCCATATTGATGTCGCTTTGGCTAACTGCGATGTCATTTTTCGTGCTTATGACAAAAACAAGATCACCTGACGAAGCAACAGCGTCTGATAAACATTTTATCTTGTTTATGTCATGCGCTATAGAAAACAGTGATTTGTGGCCCACGTAAGCGTTGAAAAAAGGAAAATGGAGGTTGAAAATCTGAGAAGGCATTATTTTATGACAAGAGAATGCAAATATGGCAGACGAGTTGAGACGCATTTATTCTTTGTTACTTTCGTATTTTTGTTTTCCTTGTATGTATACATTTGTGTTATCGATGAAACTGCGCAATGTTGTCAGTGCTCTCTCTCTCTCTCTCTACGTCTACCTCTCTCCCTCCCTATATATATACTGTGAACTGCTTATAACACATTAAATGAGCTTTGTTTCCTTGTAATGAACAAATAACAACCAAAGTATTGGTAAGAAATGCATCACAAACCTATGTAAGAAACAAAAATAGACTTCAAAATAGCTTGAACTAGAAATAAACTGGAAAATAGTTTTCATCTGCTAATATTAGTAGCTGAAAACGGGAAAGTTTGTGGAAATTTCATTTATCAGCAGTGTGAAGCTGAATCTGTGAATGATGAAACCTATTATGCAGGAATGTCACAGCTCACAAATTTTCATGGACCTGTACTGACTCATAAGGAAACAAAAATGTTTTAGATATGTTGCACACTCAATTGTAAAGGCTGTAGTTGCCGACATTATGAAAACTGCAGCATCTTATTTTAGTTGCTTCATTTCTATTTCAATCATATATTTTTGCAATGTATCTAACTATCACTGAGCATTGAAATACATGTTGAGGTCATGGTGCTTGGAAGTGTTTGTTCAACAAGAATTGCCAACTTTGTCAATATGAAAACTTCTTTTAATTATTAGTACCTAAATAAGTATTTTTGCAGCTAGAGCCATACTTGCTGCGTGGGGTAGCAGCTACCCCATGAGCATGAGGAAGAGTTTAGTTTTCGCTTACTATTTTATTACTATTAACCCGGGATGCTCTACTTTTTGCCCGTATAAATATTTATCTTGATTTATGTGAAAACAAAATAGGTGTGTTGTTTTACTTTGGTGGAGGACATCAATAATTTTTGCATTTGTAACATGCATGTCATTGTGAAGTTGTATTTTAGTCCCATGTACAAGATATATTAGGAGTCATTTCTTATCCCCATATTGTATATATTTAACTGCACTTCCAGTGGGCATCTAGTCAAGTTTAGTTCCTAAGTTGTTGCTAGTGTCATGGGTTGTGGTGATTTTACAGTTGCTCATTTACATGCTGCCCATTTCCCTATATTTGAAAATGGCATTCCATGTTCTGAATAGTGTTTCAGTTATTTTCAAGTCCTTGCTCCTTCACTATATCAAGATTTTACCGTGCACATCACATATGTAGACAATAACACACACATGAACAGAAATAAAATTTGCCATCTTGTCTGAGCTGATTCATTAACATCATCAACATCTGAGCAGTGATGAAGAGCTCCACTGAAGCCAGGTTAAAGGGACATTGAAGCAGCGTGATGTATTAAGTTTACTATTTTGCTACACACTGTGCTGCTAATTTCAGCCCATTACACTTGTTCAGTGGAGTAAAGTGTCCTTACCTTTACATGTGGTAGACGCACAGCATGCAGCTCCACTTAATGATATCAGTGGACTGTATGTGTAATGGCAAATGGCCGGCCTTTCATACTTGGTAAAAGACCACAGTTAGGCATCATGTGCTGTAAATGTCTGAAAAGGCACGATCACTTGTATTGAAATGAAGCCACATTAGTCTTGCATTTATTGAAAGAAATTACTGATAAGTGTTTGCTGTATTCAATAGAGAAGAATAAACAACAAAATTCAGGCGGTGTGCAGACTTTATGAATTTTCCCCGATTGATCATGTGGAATTAACATTGTAGTGCCATCATCTGACCTCTTCTTTAGTGTTTTTGCTTGGTTTCATATTATAGGTACTAATGATTACCTGAACCTAGCCAAGACGTTATAGACTACTGACATGTCAACTGTTCATTATATTTTGGGTTTGAATAGAGGCCCTCGACCTAGAAACCCTTGGCGGGAAAGATTAAGGAGATCCTACGCACTGTGGGAATCGACGTTGTGCCAATCATTTTGCTGTTAACTGGCTACTCAGCATCGTTTGCGATTACGCTACCGGGCCGACCTGCAGCGGATGTGAAGCAGGCGCATGAAGGCGGTGAAGCATGAAAGTGGATGAAATAAGAACTGGCCGCAGGTGGGATACGAACCCACCTATTCGCGTAATGCGAATGCGAAGACGTTGGTTCGTATCTCACCTGTGGCCAGTTGTTTTTTCATCCACTTTCATTTCCATTAATTTATAGTTTCTTTAATTCAATTAGTAAGTACGAGTAATTTCCCCCATGTTGTCGATTGTGTATGGTTGTTGGCTTCTTATGACGTGTTAATAAAAGAATCGGGCCCCTCTGTTTTCCTTCTTCTGGTTCATATATATAATTTAGGGTCCTTCGTTTTCGGATTTCATATCTTTTGAAATTCGGGGTGTTGTTAATTTCTTATGGTGTGTGTGTGTGTGTGTGTGTGTGTGTGTGTGTGTGTGTGTGTGTGTGTGTGTGTGTGTGTGTGTGTGTGTGTGTGTGTACACACACACAGGGTGTTTTAGTGAACACTTTCAAAAATCTGTTGCCTGTGGCAGATATCACAATTCTAGTTCATGAGCTGGTATACTCGATGCGGCGGACAATACTTGCACAAAAAATTGAGAAGCAAGATCGACAAATTATTAAAAGTTCAATAATTAAGTTTTTAACTAATTACATTATGGCCCATATTGCAATTTACAAATTCTAGTATGAGTTCGCAAGGCGTATCCACTTGGAACGAATTTTCAATTTTCAAGATTGCACCAGTTTCGAGATACAAATGCCCGAACTTTGCAGAGAAGTGCATTGGCGTTCCAGTTAATTTAACAAAATGTCGTTTCATGCACTGAAGTACACAACTGGAACGCAAAGTTCGGGAATTTATGTGTATATATATATATATATATATATATATATATATATATATATATATATATATATATATATATATATATGTATCGCGTTGCGAAGTACACTACTAGAATTTGCAAATTGCAATACGGGTCATAAAATAATTAGCAAGAAAGTTAATTAGTGAATTCTTGTTAAAGGGACACTAAAGGTGAATATTAAGTCAACGTGGACTGTTGAAATACCATCCCAGAAACCTCGAAACGCTTGTTTCGTGCGAAGAAGAGACTTATTTAAGAGGAAATGCGTTCTGAAGCGTCCGCGTACCTCTAGCGCAGTTCAAATCTCCCGTTCTCCGAACGAGGAGTGGTGACGTCATGGTCTCATAGTGACGTTGCGCTGTCGGTGAGTAAAACGGCGCCCGCAGACGGCGCTACGGCTTTTCTGCGGAAAACGCAAACGCGCGGCCATAAACAGCCAAGACAGAGCCGACAGCAGCGCGAAAGCCGAACTATGGTGGCTAGGCGAAGGGAAAGCGCGCGACGATAAGCTGGTTCTTCATTTTATGACGCCAACTTTGACGCTCGTTGCAATGGACGACCCTGACAACGACACATTGACTCGCGATGCTGAGCTCGAGTTCAGCGATTTAAGCACTGATTAACGTGACCTGCTGCTGAGGGCTCGTGCTACCCGCGTCGTTGCGTACTACTACGACGGCGGCCTGCTTTGAAAGGCCCTCCACGCGACTTCAGTAAGTCGGCGCTGAACTCGTAATCCTCTGGAGGAAAGTGCAGCGAGCACACTACGTGATTTTTCGGCTCTTTACCAGCGCGCTGTGGCAGAGGTACGGCACTTAACTACTTCGAACGCAGAGATCCACTCGTTGGCAAACAGTGATAGGTAGCGTTGGATTCGCCGCTGCAACTGCCCTTGGCCAAGTTCCGCAGACCGTTCGCGCATCCCACGACATCACATGGACGTGGCATTCTCGCTGCTTGTTCCAAATGCAAGTTTCGCGAGCCAGCAGGACCACCGCAGCACGACGCGATAAAGAAACAACTGAAACACCAAAGCGCGCGCGGCGCAATGTCGAGCGCGCAGAGTCGAGCGAAAACGAAACCTTTCGATCACCCATACTAGTCAAGGGTAACGTCAAAATGTTATTTTTTTCTTAGAATTGAATAGAATTAGACAAGTAGCATTTTCTTCCGTCTTATAATCTAATGAAATGATCTTTTTAATACGAGTAGTTGAGTACTAGTGAGAAATTATGATGAGGAGTGCCTTCGTCATCGGGCTAGTACCGGAATGTCGCTGGGGGGTCTCAAATCGTGTCATGCATTTACCTCAATTCCTCAGATACTAAAGCTCTGTTCGCGATTATATTGACGCCTTAGACGTTCTAGAGCATTGTTTTATCACTTTAACTTGACTTTCTGGTAACCTTTAGTGTCCCTTTAATTAGTCAATTTTGCCTTTCAATTTTTTTCATTTTTTGCAAGTAGTGTCCGCCGCTTCGAGTAGACCGGCTCATAAACTAGAATTGAGCTACCTGCCACAAGCAACCTTTAAAACATTCTTAAAGTGTTGGCTGAAACACCCTGTATATATATATATATATATATATATATATATATATATATATATATATATATATATATATATATATATATATATATATATATAATACGAGGGCGAACCATCAGAAAGTATTTGCCCCTACATTTTATTAGCCAAAATAACGTACATACAGATAACTACAAATATACGTACTATTCGACGCACCTTACACTATTTTTCCACATAGTCAGTCCCCACACCGGTTCAGACATTTGTCCCATCGCAGCACTAAATTCGAGATGCACCTTTTAGTCAGCGCCACTTCTCACGGCTTTGACGGCGGTAGTGGAACATACTTTCTGCCGCAGGCGTCACGTGTACGTAATATTTTTTAATAAACCCACGCATGCTGCCTGAAGACAATCAATGCTGGCGGATTCGATACGCTCGCTATGTAATGAACGAGAAGAAAGGTAACCGGGGGCCGATTTTTTATTAGTTATATCGTAAGAAGCCAACAAAGACATCACGGACAGCATAGGGGAACTTACTTGTACTTATTAATTGAATTGAATTGGGGGGGACCACGCAACACGGGCGTTTTTGTATTCCACCCCATAAGAATACGACCGCAAATCGAACCCGCGACCTCGTGGTCAGCAACGCAACGCCATAGTCACCACGGCGCGTAACGCAATGGAGGAACGAAGTAAACTTAAGACCAGACCACAGGTACGCTTGCGGACGCGCGAAAGATCGCGTCTACGCGCCCTGCGGCTGCCGCACCTCGCGAGGAATGGCGCTTTGCTTCCACAGAGGCGCGCGACAGCACGCTCACTGGGCTCACTCATAGACGCCTTGGCCGACGCCACTTCGTACTTTGTTATCGACAGTGTTGCAAAATGCTTCGGTATCTATAAACGGAATTCTTATATCTTTACAGCTGTTAGATCAGCACAAAAAGGAAAGAAGCACTTCCTTGCATGATATAAATCTACTTCGTGCCGTAGCTGCGTATCCAGGCTCGCCGACGCAGGGCCGGCCAAACGCGCGTTAACAGAGAGGATCTGTTCACCGAGATCGCGCCGCGTTTCGACGCGTACGAGCAGTGTTACACCGTCTGTGTAACACTGCGCATGTGTGGGTGCGCGGACGCGACCTCACGCGTGTCCGCAAGCGTAAGTGTGGGCTGGGCTTAAAGGGCAACTCCGGCGATTTTTCGATGTTCACTGATCTTAACAAAATTTTGAAAATATTTTCATTTTTGCACTCTGATTATATGTGCCAAAATATACGGCTGCAAGTCATTTAGTTTTCCTAAAAATGAATTTTAAAGATTGGTTGCGTTCCTGACTCATGAATTTCTACTGGCCACCCTGTGTTTGTGACGTCAGAGACTGCACCGCCACTGTCGCTGAAATCGTTGTTTAAATTTCCGCCGTCTAGTTCTGAAACTCAGCAAAAGGTGCCTGTGTCGTCAGGAAACATCATCAGCGTCGCTTCTTTGGCGTTAGCGCCACGTCTAATGCGTGTTTAGCACGCGCTCTGCGTGTTTACATTATGGTAGTGTAGGACCTGACGTCATCGACTCATCGTGACGTCGCAGGAAGCAGCTACCTGTTCCGATTTCGGTATGTCGTTTATTGGTTATTTAAAATTATTGATGAATTTCTAAGCAATTTGAACCACCCTACCGATCACAGGTCTGTCGATGCCATTTGAAAATGACAATATCCTAATATGGCTAAAAAAACGCCGGAGTTGCCCTTGAAGAGTTTGTGCCACCCGTCACGCAGCGATCCTACGCAAGGCAGCGATCCTTCGCAAGGCAACTCTCCGCGAAGCCATCCCCTTTGTCTTCTCTCTCAAAAAGTCGGCCCAACACGCTTGGTGGTCTCGACCCAATGTGCTTGATTCCCAGTGGGCTATTTAAGACGTGCATATGTTTGGATGCTTTGTCAAAAGCTCTGTGCACATCTTGTCCCGATATGAACCGCCGCGCTGGCGCGGTGGCTATATTAGTTCTGCTGCTGAACACGAAGTGGAGCGTTCGTTTTCTGTATGCCGCATTTTCATGCGGGCGTAATGCAAAAGCGCCTCGTGTACCTCGATTTAGGTGCTTGTCAAGGAACCCAGGTGGTCAAAATTAATCTGGAGCCCTCCACTAAGTCGTTCCTCATTGACCTATTGTTGCCTTAGGACTTTGAACCGCATGAATCAATGTCTCGATGTTCTTGTGCAACTTCAGTCATTTATTGCAACGTATGCATTTTGTGTCTTCGTTGCAACGTGTGAGTGGACCGCCGCCCGTTGCAGTCGCACTCGTTGTTGTCCCTATGGAAAAGCGTGCACTGAGCGCGGCTAGCAGGATGGTGGAAGACACTGAAACTTACCGCGACAGGATCACGTGTTGGGCCGGCTTCCCTCCAATTTTGTTACCTAATGCTCCCTCCTAGTTCTTTCCTTCATGAGTCACGCACTCTAGCGAACGAAGGCCCACCGCGCCACCTGAGCTTACGGCCATTGTTGCGTCTTTGTTTTGTCAGAGGCCACGCTGTCGGAGCTGCCATCGTCCCAGTACGCTTCCAGACGATTGCAGCAATACCGTAATCAAAATTCCTGATGAGAGTTCGAGAATAACGCGTGAAGCGCAGGTAGAGGCCAAGCATGCGCGCGAGAGCAGACAAGTTATACCCACTTGTGACTTGTCGGTCTGGATGGTGGAAAATTTTGCCTGCTTGGAGTAAACTAGACGTAAGCAGAGATGCATCTGTTAGTGCATGACGTTTATTTTCTTGCTGTTAAAAAATAGACATAAGCGCGTTTAGTGTGAAAGCAGGCGCGAGAGTGCCAACAGCACTAATCCAGAGAGTTCTCGTTTTTGACCGATGCTTCGAGGTGGCGACTTGCAGATGGATATGCGAGGGCTCTGAAAGAACGATAACTTGAGGGGGAAAATCATTTATCTGGTAATAAAAAAAACCCGAGGACACCTAAGCACTTCTTATGAGTTGTGAATGCGAAAGCACTAATGTCCAATTGAACTCCACTGAGCGGTCCTTCCTTCCTGAGCAGGCATTCTCAGATCATGAACAGCAGGTTGCCATTATCCCTCAAGAGAAAAGTTTATAACCAGCTGTGTCTTACCAGTACTCACGTATGGGGCAGAAACCTGGAGGCTTACGAAAAGGGTTCTACTTTAATTGAGGACGACGCAACGAGCTATGGAAAGAAGAATGATGGGTGTAACGTTAAGGGATAAGAAAAGAGCAGATTGGGTGAGGGAACAAACGCGAGTTAATGACATCTTAGTTGAAATCAAGAAAAAGAAATGGGCATGGGCAGGACATGTAATGAGGAGGGAAGGTAACCGGTGGTCATTAAGAGTTACGGAATGGATTCCAAGGGAAGGGAAGCGCAGCAGAGGGCGGCAGAAAGTTAGGTGGGCGGATGAGATTAAGAAGTTTGCAGGGACAACATGGCCACAATTAGTACATGACCGGGGTAGTTGGAGAAGTATGGGAGGGCCTTTGCCCTGCAGTGGGCGTAACCAGACTGATGGTGATGATGATGATGATGACGATGATGACGATGATGACGATGATGAGTTTCGAGTTACGAACTCCTCGCGAGCAAGAGAGCGCGTTCGGGTGCTTGGCGCATTTCGATTTGACCTTGCCGAGGCGCAGTTAGAACGCTGGCGAGAGCTTGCGCGGGCAACGAAGAAATACGCGGATAGCACAGGCTTCAGAGGGTCACGTGATGTCGCGGCGATGCCCTCTTCTTTCACGCAACACCTGCTGCGCTAGCGCAGCAGCAGGTGTTCCCTTTCGCCCGCTCTGCTCCGTCGAGGCGCACTCGTGGCGTGGCATCGCAGCCAATGGGATTTGCATCGCAGCCAATGGGATTTGCATCGCAGCCTTGATTTGCATTTGGCATCGCAGCCAATGGAAACCTGTGGTTTCGCTGTTACAGACAACAGACGCCGGCTTTTTCATTCATCGGTCATTTGGCGCTCTTGTATCAAAACAGGAAACACGTGGTCAAAATTTATCCAATACAATAGGTCGCGCTGAGGTAAATAAACATTATGCTACACATCATTTTCTCCACATTATGTAAACTTTTGGTAACTTGTTTTTTGCAGTATCTCCAGCTTTCGTTCCTCCGAGCAGTGAGCTCGACAGTATCGCTTGACACAGGACGTAGGATCAGACCTTTTAAGGATGAATAGGACGCGATGGCCAGTCTTGGTAACATTCTCACTCTCCGAGATTCAGCAAACGCTTACTTCGAAAGCCCCGTGGACGTTTGAGCTAGCGCGCGGAACACAGCGTATTCCCTTCACCGAGTGCGAAAGTGTACACGAACTCAGATCGCAAGTTCGTGCAACATTATTGAATACGTATACGCTGAACTTAGGTCTCTTGACGTGAAATCAAGCCTACCATCCCATAGCTTCGTCTGTTTTCATCGTGATGGCACAAAAGCGGGCCCTCAATGGGCTCAGAAAAGAAATACCTCGTATATACCGCTGCTGTGAAGGCTCCTTCGAGCTTGGTTTAAAGGTTGCCATTGGAAGAAGATATTAGCACCTTTCTTCCACTGTGGGTGGCGGAATGCGAGGGACAGGAGACGGACGAACAACATTTTGGGAGCCCTGGCAGTGCCGGGCGCCAAGCACCTATATCGGCTGGACTGATGTCTGCTCGGAGGCGGATTCTTTCTTTTTTTTTTAAATTTCTATCATTAGAACGCGTGGCCCGAATGTTGTTTGTCGCTATTAACCTGTAAGTTTCACTTGCGCGTGCTTCAGCGCCCACCACACGGCGAATTATTTTTAGTCTAGATGGGTACGAGTGAAGCGGCTCTGTAGGCCACGGACTCTGCTGTTCGCTTTAATACGCGAACGGCCTGCAGTGTCGGCTTGTGTGTGTGTGTGACGGATGGGGATCGGCGAGCTCAGCTGCGCACCTGCGTGTGTGTGCCCAGCATGGTCTTTGTCGGTCGCTGCAAACATGGCAGTGCGCTCGTCCGGCACCGCGGGCACGCACAGCTGTGCACGCTTTCCGAGGATCGGGGATAGCCCAGTGGAAATGCCAGGCTACCGTGCCCGAGCAGCTGCGCCGGGCCGCAACGAATATTGGCGGATAACAAATATTGGAGCTTTAAATCACAACATGTGGCGTTGAGTGGGTTCCTCTTAATTCGGACAAGTGAGGGTTGAGGGGAGAGAATGTCAGCAGTGGAGCTGTCGGTGACGGCAAAGGGGAAAAAAAAAAGCATCGGCGCAGTTGGTTGTTAAGAACAAAAATAAAAAGGGTATATACCAAGTCATTAGAACAGTTGCGACATCGTCGCAACGTTTCACGTTGCTAGCGGTGCCATTCATTGAAAGAAAGTGCATGCGGTGGTCGGTTTTCTGCGGCGACTGTGTACTGCTTATAAACCCGAAAATCGATGAAAAATAATATTCAGCCGATGGCGAAAGCGCACATATATTCGGTACCACGCCGGTACATAATGACTGCGGGTACTTCCTATCACAGTCACGCGAACCTTGTGACTTCTACGTGGCGCCTTTCGAAACGTGCCTACGTTTTCATAAATTTTGGTGGGAAAGTCATTTTTTAAAGTATAGACTGTAGTGGCCGTCGTTGCCCGAGTGGAAACGCAGAGAGAGGCGGTGCTTTTATTTGCGGAATATTTATTACGGCACTGTGGAGGGAACACGCCTGCCCCGTGACACTGGGTCAAGTACCCCGCATTCTACTGCTGAGCACGACGAGGTCGTAGCTTTGATTCTTGGTGGCCGCATTCCGAATGGAGTGCAAATATGGTCGTCGTTCTAAATGGTGCACCTCACGGAGCTTTCCACTCTGTTGCTTTGGGACATTAAACCCCGTAATTCAATTCCATCAAGTGCACATGCTCCAGCATGACGTTGAAAGCGGTTGACTTTTCGCGACTTGAGGTACTGAATGCTCGTGCACGCGTGAAAACACCGCTGCTAGAAGTGGACGTAGGGCGAGCTAGCGCTGTCAATAATACGTAAGACGTGAAAGGATAAGAAATACAACTCTAGTGAATATTGGGGACTTGCTAGACGGAAAAATGCAATCTTGAAGAGGAACTAATGCCATGTGAAAATTCACACTTGACATTCATCTGTAAAACGTGTTGCTGCTATGGTGTTAGGCAGCTGAGCACGAGGTCGCGGGATCGAATCCCGGCCATGGCGGCCGCATTTCGATGGGGGCGAAAACACCCGTGTACTTAGATTTAGGCGCACGTTAAAGAACCCCAGGTGGTCGAAATTTCCGGAGTCCCCCCACTACGGCGTGCCTCATAATCAGAAAGTGGTTTTGGCACGTAAAACCCCATAATTTAATTTTTAAAACGTGTTGCTGTCGAAGCGAAAACATAACGTTATACCAAACGTGTACAGAGTGAATTTAACTTCTGAAAGCCTCACCATTGCGTTCGTTGTGGCGTGCTTTCAGAACATTAAATAGTGCAAGCATGCACTTCAAGTTAACAGTATTGATGCGAAAGCAACAAATGGCTCATTGAGTGAGAAAGCCGGCGTCTGTAGTAACGAAACGGCACCTACATTCCCATCAGCTGCGACACGTGCGCGCCTCGACGTAGCAGAGCGGGCGAAAGGGAAGACCTGCTGCCGCGTCATGTGTTGCATTAGGGGAGCGGGCATCGCCGCGACGCCACGTCACCCTCGCTCTCGGAAGTCCGTGTGTTATCAGCGCGTTCTCTTTCCACGCAATCTCTCGCCTGCATTCTAACCTCGGCTCGGTAATCGCTGTAAAGAAATTAGTGCATAAAAACAATAAATTCAAATGGGAAAACGTTGGCAGTAGTGAATTTCGAACCTACGACCCCATGCTCAGAAGCCGAGTGTTGTGCCTGGCGATCCCTCAGAATAAAGGATGCTTCACCGGCAGACATACGGCTATCACGGTTGCTGATCACGCCACATCGTTCACTCAAGGCAGCTCAATGAGCGTCACCTGACTCTTACGGACAGGCAGGCAGGTTTCAGATCTTCGGCTTTTCGAGCGCCCAGAAATGACAGCTCGCTTCAAGACAGCAACGTCGCCCACTCCTGACGGTCACGAAGAGGCCACTGATTGATGACAGGGGGATTGTCGAGAACTCCCGGGGAAAGTCGTCGACGGCCGGTTCACAGTTTGCCACTGGTTGCCTCGTATTGTGCAACGTTCGAAACACATTGGGGAACGGGAGGTGATCAATGATTCGGCGTTTGTGATTGGCCAGTGAATTCCCTCGACGAGGTAAAACATGGAAATAAACGGCATAAAAAGCGGACCCGGACGGCCGTGGTAAGGAGACGCTCGTACATGCAAAGACTAGCATATGTAGTGTGCTGCGGAAGTTGGAGCTGTGTTTGTAAAACTGAATCGTGTACCATTTTTGAATATAATCCCATTTTCTGTTCTCTTATACGTTGCTCGGTACTCTTTCTCCGGCACCTGGCACGGCACCATCCATAATATATTCGTGGCCGCACGGACCCTGACTTCACAGCAGTGTCTTACCCACTGGGCTAAACCAGCGCACCCTAGGATAGCAGGCCTGTGCACTCTGCTTCATGACATCTTGCTACTTGGACCGAAATTTTTATTGCCAAGGCTGGCCTGACGAAAAAGGTGACCACAAGATCACCGCAGCTTACTAGTGAGCGTCCCCGTTAGATTCTATGGCAGTCGGGCAAGGTAGCATGATGTCACGGACCGACCTAGTGCTAGCTAGGAGGCGTTGGCCAAGCCTCTCAACGCACTCGTTTGCCAGCGAGGATTTCAAGTTCTTAGGTGTCCTCGGATTATTTGATTAAAGACACTACGGAAGTATTTTCAGCTAAGTAAAAAAAAAAGAAAAAAAAGAGAAAGAGGCAAAAGATAATTTTACGGTCTACTTTCATGTTTAGTTTCATGTTTACCATAGTTTCAAAGAGTCATAGGTTCGGTTCATGCCGTCTTATGAGACTTGAGGAAAATGCGATACAACGTGCCATTGTATTCACGTAAATGCTGCTACAAAGGGCAGGAAGCTTTCGTTCACTCGAGGCCGGTGGGCGCGGTCTGTGTATATCCCGGTTTTTGCTCGCGTGTTCAGCTAAAAGGAAGCATATATCATATTCATGCGTGGTTAACATCAATATATACATTTACCACTTGCTCACACAAGGCGGGCAATATTTATTGGTTTTTGGAACACCTTCATTTATTTTTATTATTTTCGATAGGGTGAAACTTCGGGAAGAAATCGGATTTAACCTGATTTAAATAGAACTTGTTCGGAGCGCAAAAATCCGTAATTATACCCCAAAATGAAGGCCCCTAAGGTTTAAGCCGCTTATTTTTAGCTCAGTAACGAATTAGTTCATCAGTCCACTTCATAGTCTGGCCGTCTGATCGCTGCGCACTTTGTCTGGAATGTCCTGCCCGCTTGTCTGCATAACGAAGCTGGCGAATTGAGCTATGTCCCATAAGTGTGTCTGCTAACTTGTTCTACTATATTACGGATGTTGCGTCAAGCTTTAAGAAACATTAAATGTTCTAAGCATCTGTTCACGAAAAAGTTTCGCTCGTTGTTTTCTTGACCTTCCGTTGTAAGTACGATGGTGAAAGCACTCAGAAGGGTACAGTTGCTTCGAACAAGTTTATAGATGCAACTTCCGGAACAGGCCAAATTGGCAACAGCAAGGTGGCATTAGAAGTCGCATGTGATCTGAAAACGACGTGTTGCTTTTCATGCTCAGCTACTTCAAGTTTCCTACTGCTTGTGTGCTGCGTCTAAAGGGGAATCATCTGTAATAAAGTGCGGTTATATCACCTAAAAGGCGTGTGCGCTGAGGAAAAGCTTTTTTAAAAAAGTTCAGAGCCATTCGACTCTGTGAATGTGGATGACCAGCGAAGCTGTATATAACTATAAATAAAATAAAAACGGCAACAGCTATAACAAATATATGCACGTTATTATGTCTATTTGTATATACGTTTATCTCGTGACCACAGTAATTATAACTTTATGGCCGCTATGATAGACGGTCATGGGCTCTGTGACGACACTAGAGATGTTCTTAGCGAACCTTATGTCTATGCACGACCGATGGCGCGTCGTGGAGACATTGGTCTTGGTGTAACATTGAAGGCCGAACCTTTCCAATAGAAACGCCAGGAACCACTTTCCGTCGGGACGAGACACATCGACGTTAAGGTCGCCCAAATTGACGATGGGATTGGGGTCCGCCGGGAGGATCCACCCAAATGTGTCGATCATAAAGTCTTCGAGGTCCCCCTTTGACGTTCCGGGATGAACGTATACGGCGACGACAGCGATTCCGTCCCCAGCCTGTATACGGCGCACGCGTCGGCACATTCCACGGCGGTGGTCTCGCCCGTCGTCGATAAGGCACGGGGTGCAACGGCCGCGCTGTCGTTGTTTGCGTAGATCGCGACACATCAAACCGTCATCCATGACCGGTGGTGACACATCTGGCCTCAAACGCAGCTGGGACACATTCGCTGATACGATTTTGTCTTATGCTTAAGCTATTTTAGCTCTATAGGCGCCGCCATCGTTCTTGCCTGCGCACATCACGAAACGTTGGAAACCAACCTAAGGCAGCTCCGCTTTAAAAGTGTGCCCCCCCCCCTTCCATATCTCGTTCCTCCGTCGTGTCTTGGGGATTTTTAAGAGAGAAAGAAGCAGATGAGCCGTGTATCTTCACTTTCGTCGACTGCAGCCCGGGCGGCCCGTCTCAGCTCCGCTCGGTGATTGTGTGCGCACATGCGAACCGCCTGCAATGGGAAACGCCGAGACGTGCGACCTACAACTTTGGCTTCAGTCCAGCGGAATCCGGGGGGCGCGTGCGACGGGGTGTGCAGACAGTCGCGCTATACCATTACACTCTCATGTCATACACGTCGCGCGGCATGCGGCCTTGGTGAGCGGGACAGGTCTCTGCGCGGAATACGCAGTAGTTCGCTGGGCCCGTTTGACTTTTGGCGTGCTTCATAATCAAATCGTGGTTTTGGCACGTAAAACCCATTAATTCATTCCCGTTTGACTTTCCTTCATTTCTTGCTGTTCGCAGTTAAAGGAAGCCTATACGATTGCGGAACAAGTGAAAGGCGCTTTTATTGCGCACGTTGACCGAGTGGGCGGCGTTCAAAAACATTTCAATAAATCTTTTTCGAGGTTTGCCTCTTAAGCTTAGTGGCAAGTTTTCATCGGCACACATTTAAATGTTTTGCTCAAAGCACGACCAGTACAAAGCGATGATGGCAATAACTGTTTAAGAAATCTTGTTTTTTTTTATTTGCCTTTACGTTTAAGTGATCTTGGACAAACAAAATCTGTATTCAGTATGCCAATCGCCATTGCTGTCCAGCCGCTTATGCGAGTTGTCTGCTTTATGTCACACAATGTTTGTGAAAAAGATGTTAGGGTGGAGGGTCACCCTACACGCTGCGATGCCCCTGCCAAAATGAAGGTCACATCTAGACATCGAGTCTCGAAACGCCGTAGCGGACGCATTCGAGACAGATTTGAAACAAGCAAGCTTGCTCACGCAGTATCTTATAAAGAGGTGCTTATACAGTGGACCCACTGTACGCTACGCGTAGGTGCCCGCGTGCGTAAACGAAAGCGCGCTGTTGCGTCCTCTTTCTCGAGTGCCACTGCGCGATAAGCAGCCCGTCAAGCCGCTCCCGGGCGTGGCGTCGTCAACGCGTTTGCGCTCGTACCGTGCGCGGCCACGTTGACGTACGCGCGTGGACTGAAGAATTTCCGGCGACGAGATAGTTGCGACAGCTTGGCCCGTTGCAGGCGTGCTTCACGCTAGCGCTAAAGAGGCTTTAGCCTGCGCTACAACCGAGCCACCGTAGCAGCTCTGTATGGTGCCTCGGCAGCCTCCAGGGCGCCAAAGCAGGAGGGGCAGCGGGCCGGAGCACGGGCTCTGTTTGCTCCACATCATCCTCTATAGCCGCTAAAATCGCCTGAAAAACCTTCGGGACTCGGAACACGTCCCATGTCAGGTGGCCGTCGTCCCTTGGGAGAAACCAACGCTGTTCTGTTCACAGAAACAGTTGAAAGCTATTGGCCTCGAGCTCCACCACTGGAAAAGCTGGCGCCACCGTCGGCGTGACGTGCTAGGAGGGATCACGTGGACATAGCGGCCGCGTCGGCTGCTTCGGGAGCGCCGAAGCGAGCTGAAAACGAGAGTTTAAATTCCCTCGTACGCTGCGGTCCTCATTTAGTGGCGAGATTTCCCCGCTTCGAGTGTCTCCTTTACAACGCTTGAAAGCACTACAGTAGGTAGTGGCTGCCTTTGAAGGCGCGCAACATGGTAGGCTACTAGTCGGTTCCGCAGGGCCGGACGCACGTAACGGAAGCCGGTGTCAGCCTTATTCACACGTAGCCGCAGGACAAGAAGCTGCGTGAAGCTTGGCTCGCGCAACATAAAACCGGCAAACAGTCATCGGCTACAACTCGAGTATCCAGCAAGCACAGACGCGAGGAAGATTTCTGCTACGGCGCCGTGTCTGTGATGTTCGGAAAACGCGCACTGAGACGCTCGCCTGAGTCCGTTGCCCGAGTAATGTCACGACGGTTTGGTCTATGAACTTGTCGATGCTATAGATACTGGCAAGTTCAGTGAAGTGGAAAGGGAGCGGTAAGAAGCACATTAAAAAGAAAGCATGGCATATGGTCATGTTTGTGTTATGAATTAGTGCACTGGATTACAAAAAAGGAGCAGCGGGAGATCGCACGCTGAGAACACCGATAAGCATACAGTGTGACGCAACTCTAGAAATAATATTCAAAGGTAAAAGTATTTAGAAGAAAAAAAAAGATTGAATCGTCGCGACGGGACATCACAGTCCCCGTAGGCGTCAAAGTCTCTACAATGAAATTATTTTTTGAACAGCTCTGATAGCGCCCACGCAGCAATGGTTGCTTGTATACTGTCAAATGCTCATATTCTGCGGCCTAAAGCTCATAGCACAGTGCTAAAACGGGCACGCGGCGAAAGCGAAACAGTGCGCGGACAAGCATGCAGACGCGCAGTCGGTCGCTGCGAATCTGTGCGATCGCTGCATTGAGGCTTCATTCTATTACGCTCCATTTAGTTATACAAACACTATAAGAACATATTTCACGTAGTTTGTTCTCAGCGTTTACCTACCTTTCACGCAAGAAGCCGGTTCAGGAGACTCCATCGCGGCGACCGCGCGCAGTGGTGTTCACTGTACGTATTCGGTAAAGAGATAGCGTCTGTAAACGATTGTGCTCTTTCAGTTTGCCCAAGATTATTATTTAGACAGTAAAAAGCTTCTCTCGTTTCGAAAGTACTTACAGAAATGTCCGGAAGAGCTCGCGCGTGGTGTTTTCAGTGAGCGCTGACAGCAAAACCTATGAGGAGCGCGCCACGTGATCCCTCATACTACGCCATCGAGGCGCTTCCGATAGATGGCGACTCCGTAACTCCTCGCCGCCAATAGCCGCGCGCACTGCGGCATTGCTCACTGTAACCTGTGCGCGTGTTTGTGCACGCTCACATCCAAAATAGAAAATCACTTTGGTGTTCTTAATTAGCTAAAGTTGCATCGACCCGCAACGAAACCAAAATGCGTGGGGAAAAAACGAAAAAAAAAACTTAATGTGCCTGGTTTGCGTTGTTGGAAAGTGACCTCATGCAATCTAGTCAAAATTAACGAATGGCGTCATTGTTGTATACGGCTGTCTACGCGTCGCGTATACGTATACACTGTGGTTGGCGGCGCTGCAGCGACGTGTGTTTTAGAATTCATTAGAGCTACTCATTAGCGGTTCATTAAGATGCGATTTGATTCCCCCCGCTTCCCAAACGGAAGCACGCAGCCGCTTAATCGATCCCGCCATCTCGTGGCGGCATCGGCAGGCATGCACGTGGATGCCGGAGGCAAGACGCCTCCCCTCCCCCACCTCTTCCCCTTCTGCAGTCACTGCCCCGCCTTGGGTTTACCGGGGGCCGTCAGGAACAGCTGAACGTGGCTGTAAAAGGCGTATTTCGCCCATTCTCGGGCAGCCGCTTGTCATGCTGCGATGTGCGCGAAGGCCGCTTTGCTCACAGGCGGGTTCGTCCACATGTTCCCATAAAGTTCCGTGCAGAATGAATGCTTGCGTTCTATATACAATGTCTGACTATAGGGGAAACAAAGAATGCGAAAACGTTTTCAGTCAAGTTCGCAGGGGGTTTCGCGGTCGATACGGCGTTGCGATCGCTTTGGTCTTGTTGCGAAGGCCGTGGGCATAATACGCTGGGTAGTATAACCAGTGACCTGCTTATATATATTATGGCGTACTTGGACGTGCCTCGATCACGCTACTGTATTTATAGTGGTCACCCTTATTAAACCTTTAGCGCACGCGCTGACAAATAAACGAGAAAGAAATAACTTTCACTGAGGGTCGTTGAAATGAGCTGGTGTATTGTGTATTACAACAGCGTGAAGCCGCTGCCAGTAAGTTCAGTAACATGTACATTTGGACATGATGGGACGGTGATATTTAACGCGAAAAGACAAACACGGAAGTGGGACAGCACTTGCGTCGTGTTTTATATTCACTTCCTGCGTCTTTCATCCTCTCGCGTGCTTAAAAATGACAAAGTCGTCACATTTTATCTTCCTGTAAAACGCAACCAACGAACCACCAAAGATCTGGCCGCGTGTACAGTAAGAAAAATGAAGGCGAAGGACACCACTGGAAAGACTGGCGCTGCCGTCGGCGTGACATAGCATGAGGGATCACGTGGACACAGCTGCCGTGCTGGTTCGAAGCCAAAGGTGGCTTTGGCTGGTCGCGTTGGAAGTGAAGGAGCGGAGCTGAGAACGATCTAATGCTTTTAGCAACCCCGTAAGAGCCTTTCAGCCACGCTGTTGTTCGCAGCCATGATAAAATAAAGCAATACACCGAAGGATTCATAGAAACATTGGTTCGTTGCGGAGAAATGTGGCATGTCCCCGTGCGCGAAGAAGTTCTTATGTATAGCAGCATATTCAAAAACAGCTAATTAGCATTTTACTTATTCACTTTACGTTGCGTGTTGATATCGTGAAATTACGCAGCAGTGAAATCATGTCTGCTTAACAATTCTTGAGACTATCGCCATTTGTGACATATCCCTCTTCAAAATGTGGCACGGAATGCTGTTAAGTTTCTTAAAGCCTCCGTCTAACAGTCCAGAATAACATTGCACCGCCAATGCATATTTTAGCACAATTGCGGACCGATATCTTTAACATTACGCTATAGTCTCAGGATTTCTGCTAAGCAAGACGCTGTCCTGGCTTCGCCACCGAGCTAATTGAGCGGAGCGTTGACGGTACGTCCACTTCGCTTCGTCGTTTTTGCAGTCAAACGCACTCCGCGTACGCAGTCTCTAGCGGAACAGCACGACGGCGACGCCGCGAACGTGCCTCGAGCGTTAATAAAAAAAAAAGTGACACCTAATACACGAGGCTGTTATGAGGAGCGCTGCTATAAAGTCGCTCTTCAGACAGCCTTAGCGCCCGTACAACACACAGCTGAAGTTTGTCGCTTCGGTTTTTCGTCTCATCACGGCCCCTGGAGTTCCTCCCGTGCTAGAACATAAATCGCGCAAATGTCCCAAGTACCCGCTGCGAGGACACCCGTGACCGTTTGTGCTCTCGCAATGACACGGCATGAACACGGCAAGCGCCGCGTGGCTTACGAGAGGTCGTACAACCCCCTCTTCCCCCAAGACCGGCTTCTCTGCACCCACGCCTTCCTGCCTCACTTTTTCGCGTGCCGCCGTTGCTTCCTGACCTCCGTTGATCGTCCCAGTGAAGACACGGGGGAAAGCGCGCCGTGATCGAATCCAGGCGACCCCTGTCAGCGCTGAATGGCGGCCCTGCAATCGTCTAGCCGGCGAGCCGCGGTTCGTATACTATAGTTCAACGCTACGATGTCCCGGATGATCCCCGCGCCTCCTCGAGCTCAATGACCGACCTCGCCCCCCGAACCGTATCAAACGCGTCACACACTCCGCGCGGCGCCGCGAAGTGTGAAGCGCTTGCAAAGGCATACGCCCCCCCCCCCCCCCTCCCGAGGATTTCCCGGCATTAGATAAGCACGCGTTACGGCTCAGTTCGCATACAGGCTTTGATTTCAACTTCGGTCTTATGGCTGCATAACGAGCTCCTCAGTCACAATTGCTGAAATTGAATGTCGCGAATAAAACAAACAAACGAAAAGCAATTAACGTGGCTGTCCGTCCTAGCTGTATTGCGTTCTTGTTGTTTTTTCCACTTATTTATTTGTCTCACATAAACCTCGACGTGATCGTGTCGTGTCAGAAGCCTGTCCGACACAGCCCGGGCCGACTGCACTCACACGGACTCGTTTCTGGCGGGCCAAGGTCGCAGCAGCCGGTAGCTTCCAGACGAGACAACAAAGCGTTCGAGCACAGTGCCCGGTTGTAGCTTCTGCACCGCCCATTTGACATATGATTGTGCTATGTCCCTTGCCTACCGCGTTGGGCCTGACTCGACGAATACTGCGTAGGGCGGATTGACTCAACCCGGGGCTCGACTGTCGCTGATCCCACGGCCGCTCGATAGCCCGGCTGGAAAATTGCACCCCAGAAAGCAGACGCGACCTGCTTCTTATTATTTATTTATTTATTTATTTCCCCATTAACGCCGCGTTCGGGCGATGTAAGTAGTAGTTTTTGTAGTTGTTTTTTCCGCGAGATACACCTATGAGGCACTGAGTTGTCCTAATAAGCCTAGCGGAAGTTAACGACAGATGAAACTCGACCAGTGCCTTTACCAGATCATAGGGTTTATTCACTTGTGTCACTTTTACAGGGTGACCATTCTTCACTTTAATGTCATTTTTAAAAATCACGTGTGGCAGATAGCATAATTCTTGTCCTTGTGCTGGATTATTCGAAGAGGCCGACATTTTTAGCAGGAGAAATCAAAACACATATTCAACGAATTAAAGGTACACTGATTAACTTATTAATTACTTTACGGCGCATATTGCAATTTATGAATTATAGGCGGTAAGCTTACAAGACGTATCCATTTGAAATGAATTTCTAGGATGACACCACTTTCGAGTCATTTCCCGAAGTGTGGGACGAAACACATAGACGTTCCAGTTACATTTCATTTCATTTTATTACCTTGAAGGAACACTAAAGCGAAACAATAAATCAGTTTAGACTAATACAGCATTGTTTGAGAACCGTGCAGGCAGTCATTTCAGAATAATAGTTTGATTATTAGATGGGAAAATGAAGGTCGAAGTATGAGTATTTGAATTTCGCGCCGAAACCCCGAGGCCGGTGCGTCAGCGTGACGTCAGGGATTCCAAAGTACGTTTTCGCATTTGGGCCGTGTTGGCTGAGTAAAGGTTCCCGAAACTTGCCATGTTTAAGTTTTGGTTACGTTAGTACACAATGTATTCAGTCTACCGCTGTATAATTAGGTAGGCCCTAAAGGATGCCATCAAAATACATGACGTCACAGCGACCAGGTGCGGGAAGAAGGCGTCGCCACCCGTCTTTCGTTCTTGCGCTTTTTCTGGCCTACCAAACGTCTTATCGTTGTAAGAGTGGCGTTTTTGGTGTTGTAGAACGGTAATTTACTGATGCAGAATAAATCATTTTTCTCTTTAGTGTCCCTTTAAGGACCCCCTTAGGGGCTGTGACATAAGGACTGGATATGCAGAATTTTTTTTTTAACAAAGGTAGCCACATGTTAATTACGCGACTGGTAGTCTGTTACATTTTGAAGAAATGTCGGGCAGGTGATAGCGGCAATGCTGTGGGAAAGGTCTTTCCAACCGGATGCTGCGCGTGGAAGACAGGAGTCGGAGAATGTAGCAGTGCAGCTGCGTGGCCGGGCGACTTGAAGGGCATGGCCGGTACGATGAGATATGCGGGCTGGTGGGATGATAAAGCTTGGACGCTCACAGGTGCTTTAATAAAACTTATGGAACAGGGCTAGAGATGCGATGCGGTGACGAAGTGCGAGAGACGATAGAGATGATTCTGCTTTTAAGGATGATACACTGGTACGATACGAATAGGATGAATGAATAAATCGGGCTGCTCGATTCTGCACTACCTCAAGTGTCTTTGTAAGGTACACCTGATGCGGGCTCCAGATGCCTACGGCGTACTCAAGTTATGGCCTGATAATGGATTTTAAGTCAGCAACTTTAACTGCTCAGGTGCGTGATGTAGATGACGTTTTAGAAAGCCGAGTGTTCTGTTAGCAGACGTTACTATGTTAGTGATATGTGCACACCATGTTAGGTCATATGACAATTTTACTCCTAAGTACTTATATGTTTCGACACTCTCAACATTAACGTTACTGACAGCATAAGGAAAAGATAAGGGACTGCGACGACGCGAAAAAGATACTGATTTACATTTAGTGGGGTTAGGTGTCATGAGCTACTGGTCACACCATACTTGAATACAGTTAAGATCATTTTGAAGAGCTTGCTGCTCAGAAAGGTTAGTGATGGAACGATAAATGACGCAGTCGTCCGCAAACATAAGAATCTGACATGTTACCCGTAAAGGCAAGTCATTTATGTATATTAGGAACAACAAGGGCCCCAGTATACCGACCCTTGAGGGGCACCGGACGTTACTGGGAGAGGATTAGAAATGTGCTCATTAACAAAGACTAATTGGCAACGATTGCTCAGAAAAGCTTCACTCCAGTTAAGAGCAAGAGGCTGAATATTTAGACCAGAAAGTCTAATTAGTAGAAGCTGATGAGACACTTTATCGAAAGCCTTCGTGAAATCTAAGATGGCGTCAGTTTGTTGATAATGGTCCAAATTTAAATGTAAATCATGAAGAAAGTTAGCTAGCTGAGTTTCACAGGATAAACCTTCGCGAAAACCGTGCTGTGAGGAACTATATATAAAGAAATTGTTGGAGTCTATGAAGTTCATGATTTGTGAATAAACCCACATGCTCCATGATTTTACAGGGTATACTTGTTAAAGGGACACTAAAGGTTACCAGAAACTCAAGTTAAAGTGGTAGAGCAATGTTCTAGAACATCTAAGACGTCAATATAATCGCGAACAGAGCTTTAGTAACCGAGAAATTGAAGTAAATGCATGACACGATTTGAGACCCCCCAGCGACATTCCGGTACTAGCCCGATGACGAAAGGACTCCTCATAATTTGTGTTACTAATACTCAACTACTCGTATTAAAAATATCATTTCATTCGATTATAAGACGGAAAAAAAATGCTATTTGTCTACGTCTATTCGATTCTAAGAAAAAATAACGTTTTGACGTTGCCCTTCAGTAATATGGGTGTTCGAAAGGTTTCGTTTTCGCTCGACTCTGCGCGCTCGACTCTGCGCCGCGCACGCTTTGGAGTTTCAGTAGTTTCGTTATCGCGTCGTGCTGTGAGGGTTCTGCTGGCTCGCGAAACTTTCATTTGGAACAAGCAGCGAGAGTGCCACGTCCATGTGATGTCGTGGGAAGCCCTCGTTGCTTTCCCGCTCCGGAGAGCCGGTGTCGAGGCCGCCGTCGTAGTACGCAACGACGCCGGCAGTGCGAGCCCTCAGCAGCAGGTCGCGCTCGTCGGTGCTCAAATCGCTGAAGTTGAGCCCACCATCGCGAGCCAATCTGTCGGTGTCAGGGTCCATTGCGACGAGCGTCGAAGTTAGCGTCATAGAATGAAGTACCAGCTTATGGGTCTTGCGCTGGAGTTTGAGGTATAGTAGCGGCGCCTGGTGGCGGTGCGGGAAGCGACATCTGGGTCGTGCCAGCTTGGGTCGTATTGAGCCCTGGCTGTGGCGAAGCACGTTTCTAGGCCGAGTTTTGCGTCGATTCGCGCATTTTTATGCCCTGTTGCGAGTGCGAAAAGGCTCGTCGCTTCTCATAGACCACGCCGACCACGCTGCAAGCTCGCCGCAGCCTATAGTTTAATGAAAACGGACTCTCCGTGTGCCGTGGGACGTAATGTGGGACGTAATTCGTTTCTCCTTCCGCTAGCCACCATACTCCCGCTTTCGCTCTGCTGTCGGCTCTGTCTTGGCTCTGTTTCTGGCCGCGCGTTCGCGTTTTGCGCAGAAAAGCCGTAGCGCCGTCTGCGGACGCCGTTATACTCACCGATGGCGCAACGTCACTATGAGACCATGATGTCAGTACTCCGCGATCGGAGGGCGGGCGATTTGAACTGCGCTAGAGATACGCGGACGCTTCAAAACGCATTTTCTCTTAAAATAAGTCTCTCCTTGGCACGAAACAAGCGTTTCGAGGTTTCTGTGATGGTATTTCAACAGTCCACGTTGACTTAATAGTAACCTTTAGTGTCCCTTTAAAGATATTGCACGATAATTCAACGGTGACTGTTTATTGCCTGATTTATGAATGGGAATTACCTTTTCCACTTTCTAGTCATCAATTATGTGACCTGTCGAAAGGGATACAAAAGACACAGGTAGTTTGCAGAAATTTCCTTAGTATTATTACGATACCATCGAGCGATGCTCGAGGGACGAGCCGCCGCGAGAACGACGACGAAGTGGGTCTCTGCCCTTGGCGCGAGCGAGTGTCGGCCTGGCGGTCTGGCTCAAGTGTAAATGGCCTGTGTATAGCCTCTTTCATCTGTGTATTTCCACACGTGGAAATACACAGATTGGAGGTCAGCGATCCCCGTCCCAGCGACAGGTGGAGGTCAGCGATCCCCGTCCTCACCACGGAACTCCGGAGTGGTCGGTACATCGAGCTTGTCACCATGCCTTCCGGTGACGAGACCGTCTCTGCAACGGCTTCGGCTTGTCCGACTGCTCCAATCATCACGGTTGCCCAACATCGCGACCCTGGTGTGTTCTCTGGCCTGGAGGGAGAGGACGTTGACGAATGGATCAAGCTCTACGAACACGCCAGTGCTAATAACAGGTGGGACCCAACGATCATGCTCGCCAATGTCATCTTTTATCTCGGCGGCACCCCAAGCGTGTGGCACCAAACGCATGACGACGAGATAAACAGTTGGGACAGCTTCAAAGAAAAGCTCAGGGAACTGTTCGGCGACCCCATTGGGCGCAAGGCTGCCGCGAGAAAGGCTCTTGCGTCTCGTGTTCAGACATCTACAGAACCGTACGTTTCATACATCCTCGACGTCTTGACTCTCTGCCGCAAAGCAGACGATACTATGTCTGAAGCAGATAAAGTGTGGCATGTGCTGAAAGGCATCGCCGACGATGCTTTCAATTTGCTTGTTTTCGGCCACGTCTCGACTATCGACGCCATCATCAAAGAATGCTGTCGCCTTGAACAAGCTAAGAGCCGCCGTATCGCACATCACATCACGCGGCTACCAAACACTGCCGCTACGTCGACATGTGAGGGTCGACCGCGTCAGACCACCCCCTGTGACGACGTAACCCGTATTGTTCGCCGTGAGCTCGAGGCCGCCTGTTTGCCAACCTTCTTCGCGGCGCCACCTAATCTGCCAACAACCACAACTGCGATGATTCAGGCCATTGTCAGACAGAAATTCGGGAACATGGATCTCAACCCCGTGTGTTCATCGTCTCCACCCACGGCTCCCCAGTTCTCTAGCAGCCCTCCTCGTCTCCAGCAGTCCTTTTCTGCCACATCTTCCCGCAACCCGTCCGAATGGCGTACCCCTGATGACAGGCCGATCTGCTTCCACTGCTGTCGCATCGGCCACGTCGCTCGTCACTGCCGCAACCGATGGCCACCACCTCCTTGGACATACACCGCCGCTCATTCCCGCACCTTTGGACCTTCTGTTCCCTATGCCACCCGCCATGAACCCACTGCCGCTGATGCGCCTGCCCCGAACCTTCGCTACAGCCGCTCGCCCTCACCTCGACGCCATCAGTCTCGTTCGCTCCAACCCCGTCGCTTCTCTCCGTCGCCTATCGCCTCCCGGATCCAGCCGGAAAACTAGGCACTGCAGCTTCTAGAGGTGAAGCTGCGTTGTCCACCCTGCCCTCAAATCCTCTGCTCACGTTACACACGAACCAAAACCTTCTTGACGTTGACGTTGATGGCTATCCTGTCACGGCACTCATCGATACAGGTGCACATCTTTCTGTTATGAGTGCTGCCTTCCGACGACGACTGAACAAGCTCCTCACCCCAGCGTCGGCACGCGTCGTCCGCGTTGCGGATGGCGGTACTGTGCCTATCATAGGTGTTAGCATCGCCGGCCGCCACACTCCTGTCCTCTTCACCGTGATTGCTCATTGCCCCCACGACCTCATTCTCGGCCTCGATTTTCTTTCCGCGCATTCTGCTCTTATTGACTGCACTACCAGTACCCTTCGCCTTGAGTTGCCGATTCTCGCAGAACCTTCTGACGCACCCCAGCGCCGCCTACGCCCCACCGGCTTTATTCGCCTGCCGCCAAAATCAATAGCGTATGTTGAACTCTTGTCTTCCCCACCAGTTCCTGATGGCGAGTACCTCGTCACTCCTCTGCCCGACATTCCACTGCAGTATGACGTTACTGGCCTCACAGTATACTTACTATTTCTGCGAACCGCACTTTCATGCCTATCTTTAACTTTGGACTGGCAAAGCAAATTCTACCGCAAGGTATTTGCCTTGCCAACGTTGATTGTCTCGGTGACCATCACGTGGCAACTTTATCGACCGATGCTTCTTGCGAGCTTAGCAGGCCCATCGTACCAGCCTCGGCCGCCGATCCCAAGATACAGAAAATGGTTGCGACGGACCTGTCTTCTGCGCAGGCTGAAGACCTTTACCAAGTATTTTCGTCCTACAGAGATATTTTCGACTTCGACGATCGCCCTTTAGGCCAGACGCTCGCGGTCAAGCATCGGATTCTTACTTGCGGTGCTACTCCTATTCACCGACGACCGTATCGAGTTTCTGCGTCGGAACGCCGAGTAATTCAAAGTGAAGTGAACAAAATGCTAGACAAAAACATCATTGAGCCTTCTTCGAGTCCCTGGGCATCACTTGTAGTGTTGGTTAAAAAAAAGGATGGCACGTGGCGCTTCTGTGTAGACTACCGTCATCTGAACAACATTACTAAGAAGGACGTCTACCCGCTCCCACGTATAGACGACGCCCTGGACTGCCTCCACGGTTCCAGCTATTTCTCTTCAATTGATCTTCGTTCTGGATACTGGCAGATTGCTGTTGACGATATGGACAGAGAAAAAACCGCGTTCATCACACCTGATGGCCTATACCAATTTAAAGTAATGCCGTTTGGATTATGCAACGCCCGTGCCACATTTGAGCGTATGATGGACTCCTTGCTCCGAGGTTTCAGATGGTCCACATGTCTCTGCTACCTCGACGACGTCATCGTCTTCTCGCCCACGTTCGACACTCACCTTGAGCGTCTCACAGCTATACTTGATGTATTTCGAAAGGCGAAGCTGCAACTTGTCCAAATGTCGTTTCGGCCGCCGCCAAATTACTGTTCTGGGCCACCTCGTTGACGCTTCCGGAGTACAGCCTGATCCCGACAAAACTCGCGCTGTCCGAGACTTTCCGGCTCCGAAGACAGCCGCAGACGTTCGAAGTTTTCTAGGGCTATGCTCGTACTTTCATCGTTTTGTTCAAGATTTTGCAGCAATTGCTAGACCCCTCACTAATCTGTTGAAGAAAGGCGTACAATTCTCCTGGGGTGCTGCAGAAGCCGCCGCCTTCTCTCGTCTCGTCACTCTTCTCTCGTCACCACCTATTCTCGCCCACTTCGACCCTGATGCCCCTACAGAATTGCGTACAGGTGCCAGCGGTCATGGAGTAGGTGCCGTCTTAGCCCAGCGTCAGCGTGGCCAGGATCGCGTTATCGCTTATGCGAGCCGCCTCCTCACACCATTGGAGCGTAACTATTCCATTACGGAACGAGACTGCCTTGCTGTAGTCTGGGCGGTTGCGAAGTTCCGTTTTTACCTTTACGGTCGCCCTTTTTCCGTAGTCACTGACCATCATGCTCTCTGCTGGCTCTCATCGCTAAAAGATCCTACAGGCCGGCTTGGTCGATGGGCTTTGAGGCTACAAGAATTTTCATATTCCGTGGTCTACAAGTCTGGCCGCCTGCACCAAGACGCTGACAGCTTGTCGCGTTACCCTGTTGACGACCCTGACTCCTCCAATATTACCAGTGCTGCTTGCGTATTCTCTGTGTCGCAGCTGCTTCATTTCGCCGACGAGCAACGTCGTGACGCCTACATCAGAGCACTCATCGACCGTTTTGAACACTCTCCGGCCGACGCCACTCTATGCCTCTTCGTCCTCCGCGACGGTACTCTGTACCGTCGTAACCTTCATCCGGACGGCTCTGAGTTCCTACTTGTCATACCTAAACACCTCTGCTCAACCGTTCTAGAAGAGCTTCACGATGCACCAACGGCAGGACACCTCGGCGTATCTCGAACCTATGACCGTGTACTGTTAGGAATGGCGGGACGGGGTGACAACGTGCCAGCTTTCAGCCCGCTGCACGTGTTACTATCCAACCGGACGGGGCGCACTTCAGAGAACCGCGAATAACCGGCAGCCACGTGGCGCGGGGTCATCTCAGGAATGTGGTACTCGGCCGCGCCACCCGGGGCGAAGCAGAGTTCTACGAAGCCCCTCTGACGTCGGCTCCGGACCTTTACACCTGTGTGTGTGTGCGGCACTGAAACCTGTGCAACACGTGTTTGTGAGCCCTCCTCCAAAAGGGCGGGTCATCTACGGTGACGTCGAACGGTGACGTCGAACGATGACTGGACGAACGTTTCCGTCCACTGGGACCAAGTGCTTATAAGCAGCGTTTGCTGGCTGCTAGAGCGTGCTCGTCGTCGGGAGCTGAGTGCTCGTTGTCATGCTAGAGATGTACTAGTGAGCTGCGTGCTCGTTGTCATGCTCGAAATGTCCTAGTGAGCTGTGTGCTCGTAAGCTGTTTGCTGTATGTTAGTCTTGCGCGGGCTCCATGTGGGGGTCACGCTAGACTGTCGATGTATGTCTTGTTCAAAATGTAAATACTGCCAGTAAAGCCTGCTCGCCTAGTTCCTGCCAAGGTCCTCCCTACAACTACGACCGCTCCAACTCCTACAGTACGTCGCCGTTTTTTCTGGCCGGGCCTTGCCCGTTCCGTACGACGTTAGGTCGCCGCTTGTGAACTTTGCCAACGACGCAAGAAGCCTTCCCAGCTCCCCGCTGGTTACCTGCAGACGCTCGACATCCCTGTCGAGCCCTTCCATCGTGTCGGCTTAGACCTTCTCGGCATATTTCCGGAATCTACATCAGGAAACAAGTGGGTTGCAGTCGCGGCGGACTACGCGACCCGCTACGCCGTAACCCGCGCTCGGGGGGGGGGGGGGGAGGAGGTGAGGACGTGGGGGAGGTCTGTTCTGAAGTAACTTTTCTGTGAAAATGAGGGGGGCAAACAAGGAATCACATCAATATTGGACTCACGCAGGAAAGAAGCGCAGGCAGAACACTGCCAAGAACAAGTAAACAAGCGAAAGTGTAAAATAAAGATTTCTAGTAGCGTTTTTTGAATTAGCTCTGGAAGAATTATAGATAAATATATATTTGCGGAACAATGACAGTTCTTTTGGACCCCTCGCTTACTGCTCTACCAACTGCCAAAACCAACTCGCATTGTTCTTTGGGAATTTGCGTAACGATGCGTGGCCGCCAGTCCTGTACAACCGCGTAGAGCGCAGGACGCTGCGGTTCTACGACATGCAGCGGCCACCGCGGAAGGTTAGAAACACGCCCACATAAGCACAGCAGAGAAATAGCTACGTCAAGTGTCTCGACTGATAACTGTAGAAGCGTCATTCACGGAATTATTCTCCACTTTCGGCGGCGTTTTCTCTACTTCTTAAATAAAAAAAAACGCTGATCCATTAATATTTTCATAAACAATGGTTAAATTTGTTAATTTTCGCTTTTCGTTACTGTCTGGCGGTTGCCTCTGCCCTCTCCCTTAGTAGATCGCTTAATTTCTCAACTGCTTGGACTTTTGTTTCCAGTTGCCAATTTTGCACGAAAAGTGCTGTACAATTAGGGAAAAAACGAGACCAGGCAACGGTTGACAGTCATATTGCCTATGGGTTTAAGAGGAAGCTTTAGCTCGGGCCCAACTCCGACGCGGCCTATTCAAATACATGTAAAACGCAAAAACGTTTCTATGAGATAACCCCTGGGCAGATTTTGATGAAACTTGTTGCATTTGAAAGAGAAAGTTAAATTCTAGTGACTGTTGGAAGCCGAATTTCGATTTAGGGCTTGAATTTTCTTAAAATGATTTTCAAATATTTGACCGTTCGAAAAAAATAGAAGCACGAAGTTTACAAATTCATAGCTCTGCATCAAGAACTGATATCGCGGTTCTGTAAACGGCATCCAGTAGATCATTCAAAGCGGACAAATTCAATATGTCATTTTACATCTTACGTGAATTTGTTATGTTGGTTACAACGGTTTTGCAAAAGTTGTATTTTGCTCTGATTACATTTTTTATATTCATGTGTAACATATCAATTTTGTCCGCTTTAGATGTACTATTAGATGCAATTCACAGAATTGTATTATCATTTTTATTGGTTGAATTACATAGTTGTAAACTTGATAGTCTCATTGTTTGAAAATTTTCAATTTTTGCCAATTTATAATAAAAAATTGACGACCTAACTCAAAAATTCGAAACCAACAGTCACTAGATTTTTGGTTTGTCTTTTAAATGCAACAAACCTCGTCAAATTTGGTGCAGTGGTTGCCGAGAAAAACGAATTCTCCTTTTACATGTATTTAGATAGGAGCACCCGAGCTAAAGCTTCCTCTTAAGGATTATTGCAGGGTTTGATGATGGACGCTGTTTCGCATTATTTTATTTTACACCCTATCTAACCTATATCATGGGTATATGCTTCCGAGGATCTTCCAGCATCGCGGCGAGCCGTCACTCGAGAAAATAATGAAGCGAAAGGAAAAGTTAAACGCAATTGACTGGCGTTTTCTCCGGCCGCAACTCGTTCCACGAGCATACAGACCAGCTGACCACGAACCGAATCTCTTTCCATGGTCCCTGGATCAGTTTAAACAAAGAAGGTTAAACTAGCGAAGCAACAGCGATGTGCGTGATCGTTGAATAGATGGTGACAGCTGAATGCACCTCGAGTTAATCGCTCGGGCACCGAATCGATGAGGAAACTGGCATTCGCACCCCAGGAAATGACGATAACTATACCGCCATCCAAAAGGAGTGATAAAGGCAGCAAAATGTTGACCGCCGAATAATTGTCAAGACTCAAGATTGATTTGGCGGCGCTTTAGGAATGTGTGTGAGGATTGGTGGCGTGGGCGGCAGGGGGGGGGGGAAGGGGTATGTCGATTAATTTCGAGCCCCCCCCCCCCCCCCCGGGTATGTGCCTGAGTCGCTTATTTCCCTGAGATATGTTAGGTGACAGGCTGTCAGGATTGTTGGTTCATATTAAATCTAAAATGTTTGCCGAATTCTCCGTTACACGCTTTGGTTCAGATATTAGCTGCGAGAGGTTAAGTTATGACAGACGTCAATAAGGCTGGTTGCTTCTGGGTTGCTTATTAAAGTTAGGTGGTTACGCCAGTCTATACCAGGATAATTAAAATCTCCAAACAGAACGATGTCTGCATTCTGATGTCACCCGTAAGGATGCTTAGAATATTGTTAAATTCGGTGGGGGGCAGTCGGAGTTAGTTTGAGGCGGCCTGTAACAGACGCCTAAAAGTACGGTTCACGGTGCAGCGCGGCAAACTACCCGCAACATTTCGATATCTGAATCGATATGAAATACTGAAGATGGTAGTCGCTGATTCACCGCCACAAGTATTCCACCCCAGCGTGCATCACGACAATCTTTGCGATAAAGGTTGAAATAGGCAAATCGGCAAGCAAGAACTTCGTCGTCACTGATATCGCCATGTAGCCACGTTTATGTTAATGAATATAAGTACATTACTGGCAGATGACAAAACAATGTTGGACACGAGTTCCCACTTCGGCAGGTAGCTGTATACATCAGTAAAGATTACAGAGAATGTAAGATTAGCTCGATGAGGTCGCGGGATCGAATCCCGGCCACGGCGGCCGCATTTCGATGGGGGCGAAATGCGAAAACACCCGTGTGCTTAGATTTAGGTGCACGTTAAAGAACCCCAGGTGGTCAAAATTTCCGGAGTCCTCCACTACGGCGTGCCTCATAATCAGAAAATGGTTTTGGCACGTAAAACCCCAAATATTATTATTAGCTCGAGAAACCTTGCCGGGATGTGTGTTCTACTTATTCTGAGTGGATTGCTATGCAACTTCCTTTACCATTTGAGAGACCTTGTCGTAAGTATTTTTTTTTTTCGAACGAATTAAAAGGGTTTTGCAACGTAGGGAAAAACGGACAGATTTCGTTTTGGCGAAAGCAATCAAATGCCTACGCGCGTCTCTGACAGAACGGCAATATTTCTGTGCAATGCTGTAATTCGTTCATTTTAGTTTTCGCGCGTTAGGAAGGATGGATTATTTCGTTTTGCAAAAAGAGAGCTTAAAAATAATGGGGCGATTGTGCCCGGTAAAGTAGCGGCCAGGACGATAGGCCCATTCTATTTCTTTTGAGTCTAAGGTAAAACCTAAGAGGTCCTGACAATGCTGTGCGACTACTTCCTCGGATTGGGCGTAACTTTCTGAATTCTCAGAGTCTGGAAGGCCATAAAAAATTAAGTTGTTTCGCCGTGATCTATTTTCGGCATCGTTAAGGCATAACGTTTGTGCTTCAGCTAGTGCCTAAAAGAGCGTTTTGTTGAAAAAGTAAGTCGAACAGCGCATTTTTACGGCGAGTTTGATGGCGCGTGTCTCCAAACTGGCGTCATTTTGGAAATTATTCCAAGTGGATACGCCTTGCAAACTCACCGGGTATACATTTCGTAACTAGCAATATATGCCGTAAAGTAATTAATTCAGAAAACAATGAGTGATTTCTTGTTAATTAGTTGAATATGTGTTTTCATTTCTTGTGCAAGTAATGCCTGCCTTTCTGAGTAATCCAGCTCAACGACTAGAATTATGTTACCTGCAACGGGCTACTTTTAAAAATTCCGCAAAACTTAGAAATGATCACCCTGTATAACGGTTTCGGTTAACGCATGTTAAAAGATATTCGTTGTAGTCAGCGCTTGTAGAGGATATCGGAGAGCTTAATACTTTAGCGATCAACTACAGCAGCTGGCACAGCGCGTGGGTCTCTTTCTCAAAAAGTCTCAGGTGTCCTTAGCTATCGCCTAAGACATGCAAAGGCGAAAGCCTTGTAAAGCTTACTGTAATTCACCTTAATCCTCCTTAATCGACCTTGATCCATCCTAATTACATCACGTTATGGCAGTGAGTGACAGAGGAGGCAGGGATGTAACGAAAATGTAATACGCGAAAAGCCGCCGGAAAGGTGATGAGCACTTGTAATTTTCTAATTTAAAGATGAAATTGTAGTACACGCTAAATTATTCCAATTTAAAGTTTCTCATACTGACACGATTAGCACCAGTGTATGCTATCTGTATAAGTGAAAGCAGCGTGTCCTCGTCTCAAATTAAGAAAGAGCCTCAGAGGCATTGCTCTTCAAGCATGTTCCTCAAACAATGATGACCCCGTGGGAGGGAAAGGTTTGGTGGTCTCCGGTACATTACGAAGTATTTATTTTATTTTTTGCACTAAGCAGTCGTGAGTGCGGAATCCGGTTATCTCTAACATTATGCTCGAACGCCTGGGCGTTCGAGCATAATAATAAACAAACCTCATTAGTAGGATTAGGAAACCGAGACTTTGATGCGGGAGCTCTGATCACTACCCTTCAACCGCATCACATTGCCTGTAAAAATAAGAAGACAAAAAGTTTCATAGGTCACAAAGTGGCTTTAACGGGTGTTCATGGGCCTCCTCATCCCAGAGGATCGTTGGCCCAGCGGCCTGGAGCTTGACCAGTTAGATCATAGGAGAGGGCCCGGGCTGAAGGCGAAGTAGGAAAAACAAGATGATTGATTATTCGCATTGTTACGTAAATAGCGATTAGCCCTAAGAGCCGTTCGAGAATGAAACACTAATGACCCATTTGACCCACTACAAACCGATGGCGCTTCCGGCGCGCCCAGCCACTTCTTGCCGACACTCCGAGTCTCAGCGGCGGTTTGATTTCCCCATTCGCGGCTGCCGCGTTCCGATCGGTGTGCAATGCAGAAATGCTCCTGTGCTTAGGTTTAGGCGCACGTCCGAAGAATAAATCCGGAGGCCTCACACTACAGCGTCCTAGCCTGTGCTACTGTGGAATATTATATCCTATAATTCGATTGATGGGATTTTCTGCCTCATACAAAAGTGCACAGTGCGTTCATCTGTACAATGGCTCAGTGCCACTGCAACAGGGCCACTGTTCTAAGGATGTGTGCTTTTGTCGCATCTTCCATAAGTAAGAGCTGGTATGCCGCTAGAATACGCTTCAAATCAAGTAACCATTGACAACAAAAACACGTGTGTAGAATAATGACGTTACTGCAGCGCAAGGAACTGCGAGCGGACACTCTTGACCATGTTCGCCGCTGGAAACACGGGACTTTAAGCGTCTGAAATGTCTTCGTTGTCCAAGCGATAGCATGAAGCGCTGGGCGTTGTTCTTGGTCTCTTGACAAGCAAGCCGTAACACGAATCAAATTAACGTTACCACCACGAAATAATAAATTCCTTCCTGTGTGATTAAAATTATATATGAAAAGTACTGTTAAAATGACAAAATATATATATGAGCATCATCAAGCCGAGCGTGCTGAAGGGCATTAGCTGGCGAATTGCATTACTGCCTCTGAGAATTACGACGCGGAACTGTAGCTTGCCTAGATACTCTCGCTCTACTCGGGTGCAAATTTAGTGACATAGGTTAATAGTTAGAAATGTTTGCAAAACATTGTAACTGCTTCGTTTGCTAAGAGTTTGCTAGTCGCAATCACGCATGTGCACGTGTGTGTGTGTGTGTGTGTGTGTGTGTGTGTGTGTGTGTGTGTGTGTGTGTGTGTGTGTGTGTGTGTGTGTGTGTGTGTGTGTGTGTGTGTGTGTGTGTGTGTGTGTGTGTGTGTGTGTGTGTGTGTGTGTGTGTGTGTGTGTGTGTGTGTGTGTGTGTGTGTGTGTGTGTGTGTGTGTGTTGGGGGGGGTGAGGAGTCGCTATATATTGTAAATACGCTGAAGCATGCTATTTTCGAAATAGTTGTGGGTACAATTTGGGGAGTAAAATAAATCTAGTCTTGTCGTGATAAAAAAAAAATGTTCACAACTCCCGTCGCAGTTTGTCTTCCTTTGCATTATTGTAAATTCCCCAAGTTATTGGCGTCGAAATGTATTGAACGAGAAAATAATTACGTTATATTTGCTTGTATGACTGTGTGCTGCAGCCACCGTCAAACTTGACCCGGATACGCTTTCAATGATTATTCCTACGGACTGAGGCAAACTTTACCACCGACTGGGCATTGCCAAGTGCAGGCTTATTTGTTTTTTCTCAAGAAATCAGCTTTGGGCTGTATGCGTTAATAGGAAGAAAGTGTGTATCACGACAACTATATGTCCTGGTTAAGTCTGATAACGGCTGCACCTTTCTTTATAGATAGCTGCTCTTTATATAACGCGTCCTGCAGCGGTATATAAGTGACCGCCAGCTTTTCTCCTTTATTCCCCGCAGGGAAATGTAAGTATATCACGGCATTCCTGTTCAGACGATCCGATTTATGCCGAAGTTCCAGCTGTCTCGATTGTCTTGAAATGCATTAACTACATTGAACGCATTACCCGCCGTGGTTGCTCAGTGGCTATGGTGTTGGGCTGCTGAGCACGAGGTCGCGGGATCGAATCCCGGTCACGGCGGCCGCATTTCGATGGGTGCGAAAACACTCGTGTACTTAGATTTAGGTGCACGTTAAAGAACCCCAGGTAGTTAAAATTTCCGGAGTCCTCCACTACGGCGTGCCTCATAATAAAAGTGGTTTTGGCACGTAAAACCCCATAATTTAATTTTAACACTGAACGCATTCGCGACGTATTCTTGGCGTGGCGTCGCTCGTTGTCGGCGCGCCCATTTTACGATACGGTGCGTTTTGACTGGCGCGAAAACTTCAGCACAAATGTGTTCCCTGCAGTTATCGATTCGAGCAGATATGCTAATGCACGTGGCGCATTTCGGATATCTCGACGCGGTTACACGCTGGGAGGCGCCATAGGGAAAATACGTCGGTTCCGCGTCGCCTCTTTCTTTTCTTGACATATTAAAGAAAATCGAAGGTATATACCTGTCTACCGCACGACGTTCCGTCACTCCGGGTTTGTCGGTTTAGCCAACTTTGGCTGTACGCGCATTCACTTCTTCGCCGAAAAGCTCTGCCGTGACACCAAACCTGGAAAGCGAATACGGAGGAATGAGTGTTCTGGCCGTGACTCTTTCTTTCTTGTCTGCGTCTTTACATTCGTTTGCAGGTTTGCAAGCGCGCACCTATGCGCATTTCGGATGAGAGCGATTCGCACCGTTCGGTGGTTGTGTCGGCGGTGAACTGGAGTCGGGTATAGGCTGAAGAGATGCGGTGTACCACCACCAAGGGATCTCTTGGTGGTGGTACCGCGGTTGTTCCGCCTTGGTTGTTCGGATCGCGACTGCCGGCTTCATGCATCTTGCTGATCTCACTGCCTTTAGGCGGGCGCGTGAAAGGTTTGCTCGCACGTTCGTCCTCTCTTCTTTTTTTTTTCCTGCTTGAAGCATGTGACAGCGCCCGTTGGTGCTCGGACGGGCGTGTACAAGTCGGTTCGTATACGCTTCTTCTCTACATTGTCGCTTATAAAGCGGTTTGTTTGAGCGGCTCGCGCCCCGGTTCTTCCGCAGTTGTGTATGTATGCGTATGCGATAGGCATCGATCCGTCCGGTCTGCCTCCAGAGCTTATACTCTTGTGTTCTGCTTTTTGTTGTCATTTCGTCCGATCCCTGTTATTATCGCTCGTATCGAAACGCTCGAAAAAATGATAACCAGCATCGCTGAAGATGGTATACTTGTTGCATCGTGCAGGGACACGCAGGAGTGAAAAAGTTAAAAATGACTGGCATCAATGCCTGACTCGGGTCCATATCGTCGCGAGTCGCCTACACTGCGTAGCTTTTAAGAATAACTGTTAACATCGGAAGGGGCGCTAACGTGAATTATAATTTTGGTTGCACGGCGGGTCCATACCAACGTAAGCGCGCGGCATGCGCATGGGCGGCCTTGTGTATAAAAGGCTGCAGACGTGGAGTGGCCCGAAGTCCTGTTAAGAACGGCCAGCTGCAGTGCAAGTTTTGCCGGCCAGTTGCGACTGTGGCGGCAACTTTCCTGGAGCTTCGCCGCACACCTCTAGCCACGGCGTGACTAAGTCGACTGTGTGTGAACAACAATACGTGCGTCCTCGACTCTCCGTCGCTGGAGCCGAGTTTGACGAAGTCGCCATTATGACTAACGGGCTCGGTGGACCAACTATTGTTACTGAGCCGCGGGAACGTCTACTGACACCCATTCCTACGCGCCGACCAAGACGCCAGACAATGGGCGGCCGGCGGGCGCGCTGCAGCTCGGGGAATAAATGCCCCTACGGTGCCTCGTATCCCCTACGGTGCCTCGTATCCCCTACGGTGCCTGGTCAACTCACCTACGGTGCATGGACGGACGTTTCCGTCACCTGGGTATCGGGGGAGGATAGAGTGTTTATAAACTGCTGTTGTGCGGCTGCTCAGGACACTCTATCTCAAGCAGTCATGTTAGACTGATGTAATTTCTCAAACAGTCATGTTAGACTGATATAAATACCGTAAATAAACCCATATTCCTCGTTCTCGATGAGAAGCAGTCCTTCCCTTCATCAACGTCCTCAGCGTGGATAAGTTGGACGACGGCATGGGCCAGCTACCTCCTAATTCATGCCCGACTCTAATCTTGACAACGGATCACGAGCGATGGGATTGAACCAATCCCCTCGCCAATCCCCAATCATAACAGTCCGCGCAAAGAGCAGTGGATTTTGGAAGCGTCGTTGAGGGGATGGCGACTAGGTTGAGGGCACGTGACCCGATGATGTAGAGAACGTGCACTTGACCATTCGTTTGATATTTTGTTTGAAACATGTTCGTGAGTACGCGTCTGAAATTTCTGTCCCGCGATGATGGTCAAGCGACGCTGTTGCTGCGGTCCGACGTGTTGGTACCGTCGTCGCCGTGTAGAAGAATACACAAAAAAACGCAGTACTTATTTCCCCGCTTCTGTGGTGCTTGTCGAGCTGCTCGTGCACGAACTCCTTTACAGTCAGCTTAGGCAAGCGGTCTTGCGATGTCAATGTTCTTTTTCTTGTTTTTTTGTTTTTTGCAGTGGCGATCTTCCCACCCACATAGCCCTGATGGATGATCATTCCTGTTTCAAAACTACCGTCAACAACTATACACTAGAGTGCCAGCAATTTCGGAAAGGGGAATAAAACGAGAGGCAGACATAAACAAAGCGACAGGAACATGCCAGCCACCTTCGTATCGCTTTGTCTGTGTCTGCCTCTCGATTTTTTCCCTTTTCAAATTTGGTGGCATTCTCCTAGCATAATCTACCAAGTAGCCCAACAAGCCACTCTCATGAACAATTATATAGTTCGTGAACTTCTTAAGGCGGAGCATTATTTCACTCAGGCACTTTGCGGTAGGTAGGTTCCTGTCTCGCCTTTCGGACAGATGTCACGAACAGTGGGAATAGGTGTAAGCAAAGCTTTGATGAGCTATAGCGAGACAAAACGGTGCATCACGATAAGAAACGCTCGGCGGACTTCGGCGGCAAACGCGTCTCGCAACGTGCAGCCACGGCGGTGATCGTTTAACTTGCAGAAACGCGACACAGCGGCACCATGCACCACGACATGAAGGAAATAATGATCATGATGATGATGATGATGATTCGTTGACATACCCTTTGAAGCGTGGCGGTGGCAAGTAGTCACCTAGCCTGCTTGAGCTAATTAGTTATGCTGTACATGATCTTAATTCTAGCATTTTGCCTACATCTTAATCTTTTCTCTCTTCCTTAAAACTTCTTTATCTTCTACAGTTACCTATATGCCTGTAACGGATCCGGACTTATCAGTCACTTCTATGCTTTTTTTTACACCAAAAGTCTAGTGTCACGCTTATCACGACTGCCCACCGGTTAATGATTCCATCCGCTTTACATCCCAGTGCTTCTGGAATGTGGACGTTACCTATATTCTCGCATTCTATTAGAATATGCTGAGTTGTCTCCGCATATTTGCTGCCACAAGGAAAACGCTATGGCACGACCTTCCAACCGCAGCAAGTTTTGTCCCAGTGAAACTGAAAAATTAGGGTTCAGCAAATATGGTTGCGAATTAATGAAGGCGTGGCTACAAGGGCTTCTTTTTCATGCATAAAGCTTCTATATCCATTGCCGGACGGGCAGAGCGCTCTCTCTCGCATTTATAGCTAAATTGTTGCTGTGCGACGCGACTCACTCGCGAAGTGTCTGAAAGCGCTTCTTGCACGATGATGGCTGGTTCCATGCATGCGTCTGCGGTGTAACCATTCATTATATTAGGCCACAGACACATCCTCGTATCATATCTCATGCCATTTAAAAGCGATAACGTGCCTTTTGGCATGATACTACTTATGGGGCTGCACAGTTTATATAGGGAAAACTCGCATGTGGGAACGCAATGTAGAACCGATTGTTTATTCAAAATCACATTTCGTTCAAATGAATTTACACTTTTTATGATCAATTTAGGTCGACCGGACTGGTATCCTATGTTGAAGTATGTTTGCTTGCCTCCCTTTTGAAGAACTGTTTACTTTATTAATTGTCCTGCCTAGTGTTTGTTCTATGCTCGTAGACGCGGCTATGTATATATTTCACGCACGTATGTGTACTTTTCCTAATAAATATGAAGGGAAAAGCACCATGTGGTCTCATCAGTAGAGCATCGGGTTGCTGCGCTGGGGGACCTAAGTTTGAAACCCACCCGCCGTGATGGGTTTCAAATCAAATCCAGGCCACGGCGGTCGCATTTCGATGGGGCTAAAGTGCAAAAACGCCTGTGTACTTAGATTCAGGTGCATGTTAAAGAAGCCCAGGTGGTCAAAATTAATCCGGAGCCCCCCCACTACGGCGTGCCTCACAATAAGATCGTAGTTTGGGCACGTAAAAACCTCATAATATTTGTTTGTTTGAAACACACCAGCGATCAAGTGTTTCTTCTTTATATTTAATTTTTTTTCAGCGACAGCTTAATTGTCACTCAAACAGCCGGCGACAACACATTAAAATACTGCATGGAGGTAGAAAAAAGCATGCAGAAACTGAGCGTTGTCTAAGTATGCGTAAACATTGTGCCACTTGCTCATATCCACGCAGGCCGGTGTCATATATGAATGTTATGAAGCTTGATCCGACCAGTATAAACGACAGCGCTGCGGCGACACGAACTGCTGCGGACGGCGGCGCAAGGTGAATCGATGACGCCAGCAAACTACTTCAGGTGGCGGCGCCAGGTGCAGTGATGAAGTTCTGATAATTATAAGCTGTGATCGCTCTTTAGCGCCTTATCCATCCGCGCCTAACCATTAGAACCGTGATCATCCGTACTCTGGCGGCGGCTGCGTATGGCGCGGCCGCGCGGGCCCTATCTTGAAAGCTATCTGCGATGGAGAGTCTCGCGTTGAAGCGAGACGCGCGAGCCCATATCTTGAAAGCGATGTCCGATGGAGGCAGAGACTGCGGCTAGCGCTGGTAGCTTTGTGAGCGCTGTGCTCTCGTTGATGAGTTCGCGTTGAAGCGAGAGGTAGCGCGAAGGTGAATTCGCTCGCTGCTGCGGGCCCTATCTTGAAAGCGATCGTCTTGCGGGGCGGATGGACAGTTATTTTTTTTTTCGTTGGATAAGCATATAAATGCTTACGCGTCAAAAAAGAAAAAGCTTCAACTAAAACAAAATTACGTACCCGATGGTGCGATCCAACCAGGGTCCTACAGCACAAAACCCCGATGATGTACACAGCTCCAAGACAATAGCAGGTGATTGGGAAGGGATTGACAGGAAGTTGCAACGTGCTCCAAAATACCCCCGTCCGCCTTTCCACTAATTTGCAAAACACTTCGTTTATGCAAATGAAACCAGAAGGCGCCACAAGTCAGAAGGCGTAAACCAGAAAGCGCCATTGCAATGGCGCCTTCTGGTTTATAGCGCCTTCTGGTTCGGTTCCACATAAGGCCATGGTCTTATGTGGAACCGAAATGCATGGCCAGCGGCGGCCAGACTTAGTGCGCACTTTTGGCTGTCAGCTGCAGTAGGGAGCTGAGAAAATAGGGAAAGTTGAAAGAAGAGCAGCGTTGTTCGTTGGTAGAAGCCTTATTGGGCCTATCAAAGTACAGACCTCGTCTCTGCGCAAAGGCCATGGTTATAGTAAACTAAATTAGTTCACTCTAGTGGAGCCATGGTCCTTTGCTGCATAAAGACAGCTCGTGCGTTTAGTGCAAACCAACAAGCTCATGCAGCAACGCAAGATCGCAAACATCCCCCCAAAATTAACGATTTTGACATATATTTATGCTGCGAAGTTGCAAAGATGTTATCGTGATGTACATCATAATTCGTTAGGTGACCTTGCTAATCACAATCTGTGGTCGATTTTCACAATTTGTGCTTGCACATAACATCTCTTTATAGCACGTAGCATCTGTTTATAAAGAGAAAAAACTGTTTTCTATTACTTTTGCACTTGTCACGTATAGAGAATCATTAAAGATATCATATTGCTGGCGTGGTTCGTCTTTTGCATGTTAGCTACCTGCCAAATTGTGTGGTTTAACGTCCCGTAACTGGAGGAACAGTGAGATTACGAGAGACGGCGTAGTAGAGGGCTCTGGATTAGTCTGGACCACCTGCGGTTCTGAACGTGTGCCAAAACACGGTACGCGAGCGTTAATTGCATTCGGCCTCCATGGGTGTATGCGGCCGCTGCGGCCGGGAGGCGATGGGGCTCAGCAGCACGACGCCATAGCCTCTGAGCCGCCGCGACGGGGAGCTTCTAACTCGTCTTCCAGTATTGACCGCATATACTTGCTAGAGTATAACCTTTCATTAGTTGTATAGGCTTCAGGATCGTTGCATTTGCCTGTACAAGTAGTCATTGAAGATAAATTACTCCTCATAGTGGGAGAGACGCGCATAAAGCTAGCGCCGGTCTATTCTGAAACTTCTCAGTTTACCGTTCAAACGACCCACCGTGGTGGCTTAAAGGCTATGTTACATCGAAGCTTTTAAGGGCTACTTTCCCCACTGTCGTCTCCGCGTGTAGAAAAAAATCCCGAAGATAGTGCAATGCCGGGCCGACCCGCGGCGGAGGTCAAGCAGGCGTTAAGAACTTCCCGTACGTGGGCCGATCCCGAAGGTAGTGAAATGCTGGGCCGACCCGCGGCGGAGGTGAAGCAGGCGTTAAGCACTTCCCGTACGTGGGCCGACCCGCGGCGGAGGTGAAGCAGGCGTTAAGCACTACCCGTACGTGGGCCGATCCCGTAAATAGCGCGATACCGGGCCCACCCGCGGCGGAGGCGCAGTTCGCCATTGAGGGGCCCACATACACAGCTTTGCCGGTCATCCTTCTTCACAGAGTGGAAGGGCACTGAACTTTTCGAATAATTAGCTTAGTGTATAATTGTATTTAAACATTGAGATGCACAAGAAAAGTAAACTATCAGCCCAAGCACTCCGTACAGATGGTTAACCAGCGAAGCTGAAACGTGCTGCCCCGGTGTTTATCACTGGGTAAATCCCGACGGTTCATTAAAGTCGTCCTCAATTATGGGTATGTCTGTTTTTCTTAATTATATATTGTCACGTTGTCGTGACGTTGAAGAACACAGTAGCAATACTGTGAAAGACAAAACTAACATTTATTGAGCGAACCTGTGCCCACAAAAACAGGCTACACTTATAGGAGGTATGCACATGACGTCATCCGCTAGGAGCGCTAGCGGCATCCGCGGAGGCCGCCATAACTGCGGTCGCAAGTTCGCGCTGCCTACGCGAGCAGGCCTGCGTCGCCAAGTGGCCCACTGATACGCACGAACCGTCAAACGACCTTTTAAATGTGCCTTTCTGACTTGGCTATCGAGTAGTTCATCTAGGTCAAGGATGGGCCTAAGCACGTACGTGCGTGGGTTGAGTGAACCAGAAAAATCGCGTTATGAAAACGAAGTGCGCTCATGCGACTGGGTCGACCAGCTCGAACTCAAAGATCATCAGCTTCGGCGCGATGTCGGACTACTGCCTCGTGTGGACGTCGCAGACAGCAAGGATTACACTGCGTATGCAACGAGCTCCGCGACCCGCGAGCAATCGAAAGCCTACAAGTCGATGGAAGGTCACAATGATTTGGCGAGCGGCTGGGTGCAGCAGCCGCACGTCAAAGTGGGTTGAGTGAACCAGAAAAATCGCGTTATGAAAACGAAGTGCGCTCATGCGACTGGGTCGACCAGCTCGAACTCAAAGATCATCAGCTTCGGCGCGATGTCGGACTACTGCCTCGTGTGGACGTCGCAGACAGCAAGGATTACACTGCGTATGCAACGAGCTCCGCGACCCGCGAGCAATCGAAAGCCTACAAGTCGATGGAAGGTCACAATGATTTGGCGAGCGGCTGGGTGCAGCAGCCGCACGTCAAAGTGGGTTGAGTGAACCAGAAAAATCGCGTTATGAAAACGAAGTGCGCTCATGCGACTGGGTCGACCAGCTCGAACTCAAAGATCATCAGCTTCGGCGCGATGTCGGACTACTGCCTCGTGTGGACGTCGCAGACAGCAAGGATTACACTGCGTATGCAACGAGCTCCGCGACCCGCGAGCAATCGAAAGCCTACAAGTCGATGGAAGGTCACAATGATTTGGCGAGCGGCTGGGTGCAGCAGCCGCACGTCAAAGTGGGTTGAGTGAACCAGAAAAATCGCGTTATGAAAACGAAGTGCGCTCATGCGACTGGGTCGACCAGCTCGAACTCAAAGATCATCAGCTTCGGCGCGATGTCGGACTACTGCCTCGTGTGGACGTCGCAGACAGCAAGGATTACACTGCGTATGCAACGAGCTCCGCGACCCGCGAGCAATCGAAAGCCTACAAGTCGATGGAAGGTCACAATGATTTGGCGAGCGGCTGGGTGCAGCAGCCGCACGTCAAAGTGCTCGCGTAACATGGTCGCCTTCATTACGGAATTTACTCCGCGTTGTCCACTTGCGTCGTCAAAGGATAGCGTTAAATTTGCTTTCATGAAAAAAGAAAAGACCCCCCCCCCCCCCCGAGAACCAAACACTGATTTTACACAGCCTTCGTAATTTTTATGCTACGTCAATTATTCTGGTCTTGCCAAAACAGTCTTTTTTTTTTTTTTGCCCTCCCAGGTTTGTCGATCACAGTCATTCTATGAAAAGCCACTCGCCCCCCCCCCCCCCCCCACCATGGCTTCTCTCAAAAGAAAACGGCGAGGTGCTGGCGGCACACTGCGCCTGCAAGGCAGGCCTGGCAGAGGCGTCCTCGCACATAGCTGCTCTGCTCTTTTACATAAGGTTGCAGTTAAGAAGAGAGATAACCACGTGTCGAGAGGAACCCAATCTGAACATATTCCTATCACTGAGTTTCTTTCTTGTGTGACTGCTGCGTCCGAACATAGCACAGTTCACCGCGACACCGAAGCTCAGTTGACGCACGGCCACGCCGGAGCGTAGTCTGTCCGGATACGTAAACTTTGTACGTAGACGTAGAACAGCACTGCGCACGAGACACTGCAACGTCCTGCTTATATATCAGCGACTGGATAAGAAAACAAGGCGAACGGCGAGCCAAAAGATAGGGATCAGATGTTCGCGCGAGTAAGACCGCTGCCATTTTTTTCGATGCTCCCGACCGTCAATATGGCGCGGCTGCCCCAGCGACACTGTCGCCGCCTCGCGGGTCAAGCTCAGTGCATACCTCCACAACGATAGCGGCGAACACGGTCGGCGATCGTCGAAAATCTGATCAGCGGGTCAAGCGCATCGGCATTTATACAGCAGTCGTCGAATGTTCCAGACTAATCGTTGGGACCCGCGTGCCTTCCACAAAGTTCTACACCATTCGCGTCTGGCGATGAAATCAGTTAACACAAGGTTCATTTAGTAAAGCAATTGCGCTTCGTCCGTCCACGTCCTGTCCTTCCTTCCTTAGTATCGTGTTTGTAAAACTGAGCGCAATATAACCATGAACACAAGGTTCGGCAACAACAGAGCGTATACACCAGAACACCGTGAATTCAAAGCGTGCGCCATATTGATGAGCGCCGGTCGCGTCATCTATCCCAAGCGCCGCGAAGTAGCAGGCCTGGGCTGCCACGCCGGGAGATGCGACCCGGCGCAAAAGCGAGGCGTGTTTCGCGTTTTTTCTTACCTGTCATTTTCGCTGTCTCGATCCAATCAAACTTCAAGACCTCATGCAAGTCCGCAATGGCCACATTGAGTGCTGTGCAGACTGCAGAAGCGAATACATCGGGCAAGTACGCTATTACGTTTGTACAGACCGCGCGCTATATGCTAGAACACGTGTGAACTGTAATATCTCCGCATTTCTGGCACGTAACCTGTGAAAGAATATACAGCACTGTGTTGGTGCCATATATTATTAAAGCACGCAGAACATTGTCCTCTGCACTTTCAGTTTTGTCTTGTTTGTCATGGTAACTACTGGGTTGGCCGCGTTTGGCAACCAACTGGCGAGGTCGTTTGACTGGGCTTATTGGCGGCGAGGAGTTACGGACTCGCCATCTAGCGGAAGCGCCTCGCTGGCGTAGTATGAGGGATCACGCGGCGCGCTCCTCATAGGTTTTGCTGTCAGCGCTCACTGAAAACACCACGCGCGAGCTCTCCCGGACATTTCTGTAAGTACTTTCGAAACGAGAGAAGTTTTTTGCTGTCTAAATAATAATCTTGGGCAAACTGAAAGCACAGAATCGTTTACAGACGCTATCTCTTTGCCGAATATGTAAAGCGAGCACCACTGCGCGTGGTCGCCGCGATGGAGTCTCCCGAACCGGCTTCTTGCGTGAAAGGTAGCCAAACGCTGAGAGTAAACTATGTGAAATATGTTGTTAGAGTGGGCTGTCTGTATAACCAAATGGGGCATAACAGAATGAAGCCTCAATGCAGCGATCGCACGGGTTCGCAACGACCGACTGCGCGTCTGCATGCATGTCCGCGCCCAATGTTTTGCTTTCGCTGTGAGCGCGTTTTCGCACCGTGCCATGAGCTTTAGGCCGCAGAATATGAGCATTTGACAGTATACAATCAACCATTGTTGCGTGGGCGCTATCAGAGCTGTTCAAAATAATTTCATTGTAGAGACTTCGACGCCTACGGGGACTGATGTGTCGTCGCGACGATTCAATCTTTTGTTTTCTTCTAAATTCTTGGACGTTTCCATATTCTCGAGTTGCGTCGCACTATGTTTATCTGTGTTCTCAGCGTGCGATTCCCGCTGCTTTTTTGTAATGCAGTGCATTAATTCATAACACGTACAAACATGACCATATGCCATGCCTTTTTTTAATGTGCGTCTTACCGCTCCCTTTCCATTCCAGTGAACTTGCCAGTATCTGTAGCATCGACAAGTTCCTAGACCAAACCGTCATGACATTAGTCGGGCAGCGGACTCGGGCGAGCGTCTCAGCGCGCGTTTTCCGAACATCGCAGACCCGGCGCCGTAGCAGAAATCTACCTCGCATCTGTGCTTGCTGCATACCCGAGTTGTAGCCGATGACTGTTTGCCGGTTTTATGTGTCGCGAGCCAAGCTTCACGCAGCTTCTTGTCCTGCGGCTACGTGTGAATAAGGCTGATACCGGGCTCCGTTGCGTACGTCCGGCACTGCGGCACCGAGCAGTAGCCTACCATGTTGCGCGCCTTCAAAGGCAGCCACTACCTATTCTAGTGCTTTCAAGCGTTGTAAAGGAGACACTCGAAGCGGGAAAATCTCGCCACTAAATGAGGACCGCAGCGTACGAGGGAATTTAAACTCTCGTTTTCAGCTCGCTTCGGCGCTCTCGAAGCAGCCGACGCGGCCGCTATGTCCACGTGATCCCTACTAGCACGTCACGCCGACGGTGGCGCCAGCTTTTCCAGTGGTGGAGCTCGAGGACAATAGCCTGCCTGATTAGCTGACGCCTGCTCTTCACCACCTGCACATTGAAAACAAAATATATGTTATAGTAAGAAGGGCTGTAGTTCTTTCCCATGCCATCACTGTTGCGAAGATATAAAGTCCTCTCAAAATGAAATAGAATATAAACCAGGCCAATTGTATGGTGCAACCACTTAAGAGTACAACATTCAGAATACAAGCCTACAGCACTCGAACAAGCAGTATATTAAAAACCTGCACCCATTGGAAAATGAGGAACTACAGTAGTTATAATGTTCAACTACATGTGCAGTCAAAGCCCGTATAACAGGGTGAGCATGACAGATGCACGTGTTGTACAGTTGTTGCACAAACCATGACAGGGCACATAAAATTACCATCCCTACTTAAAGCTGCATCATCAGGGACCCCTTTGGTACAAGACAACAACCGCACCTGCATTCCAAGAAATTAGTCCCACCAACTGTAGCTACCTGGTATCAGACCTGTTTCGCTTGTGCGAGGCCATATCGGATTGTTGGCGCTCCCTTAGAAAAGAAAAGAAAACTGGCGGAAACGAGCAAAATTTTTTTACAAAATACAACAAAATTAACCACCATATTTTCCTCGCTATATGAACGGAAAAAGTTTGCGCTTTGCCCCGCATAACAGCCCGCACGCAGTTTAGAGCTCAGGAGGCTCAAATGAATTCGTTACGAACGACATCTGCAATACCATGCAGCTCGTAAAGGCAGGCGCGCTGCAAGAACACCTTCGGCGACGAGCAGTCGTCGTTTACGTTTTTGTGGACGCATGCTACGTGACGAGCAGACTTCGGTTTACTTTCATAGCAATAACGCTCACCAGCAGGGCAACATTCTATTGCCTACAACTTGTCGTTCACGCTTAATGGTCCTGCCGTGCACCAGCTGCAAGTATCGCTAACCGCAAACTCAACTGTTCTGCTGCTTAATCGTCGGGAGCTCTGCATGAATGAAAACACGAAAAGGCTTGCCTTTTTGTTATAGCCAAGGCGAAGCACTGGCACGGGATTCTCTCTATAGGCTTGTTGTTCAGAAAGTGCTTGGAGCAAACCTGCGTGTTACACATATTACGTTCGTAGCGCGCAAAGTTGAACGTGGCACCAAAATATACACAGATCGAATACTCACTCGTGCATTTTCACTGGGTTGGTAGTTCTTCCTATTCACTGCAGCTATCCACCGGTGGCGCAGCTTGGCATTCTTCGTTGCGGATGGAAATCGGTGCAGGCTGAAAACACCGCACCGGCACGATTCCCTACGTGTGTTGTGCTCTTCGCAAACAGCGCTAAGCAACCTGCTCCTTTTGCGCTGGTTGTTTTGGCATCCAAACGCGACGCAATGATGCCCAGATGACTTCTTGTACCTTGGATCCGCGTGAACGGGCACATTTCCGCACTTTGGAGTCCTAGAGCTGGCGCTTGCCATGTCTACCGGTCGCCGGCGAACACACTTTGGCAGCCCAGTACAAGATGGCGCTGGTCGACTGGGCAACCCGGGTGCGAGAGTATGCGTTCGGTTAGTCTGGGTGCGAGGCTATCGTGTTCTGGTCTATAGACGCACCGATAACTTTCCAGAAACTTCGGATACATGTAGGCACGTCACGCGCTGTGCGATAACATTTTTAGGCGGTGAAACGTGTCGCCCGGTAAAGGCAAACAAGTACACGTGTCAATATTATTTAAATAATGACGACAATGAACGCGGTGGCAGTGGCACGAGCGCGTTCGCACGCTAGCGCCGAGGGGCGCCAGCGAGTCGGCTGTGGACTAAGATGACGACGTTGGAGCCATTGCTGATGAAGATAGTTTTTTCTACACGAGGACGCGATACTGGGGAAAGTATCCCTTAACATCTTAGCTGTAAAAAGTCGCAGTTTCGCCCAAAAGGTGAAGCATCGATTGAGATAGCAAATTAGTGGACAGCTATACGAAGTAAGGATGATAGTCTTATCGGCCGTATAAACTTGTAAACATAGGCATACTAAGTTAACAAGCATGGTGTCACGTGCGCACAAGCAAACATAAACACATTTACATAACTGTCAAAACGCTAGCGTGAGGAAACGCTGCAGCAGCAGCGAGCGAAGTGACATTCATGCTGTCTATCGCTTCAAAGCAAAGTGTGCGCCGAGAACACACAGCATGGATAAAGCTATACGAGCCACTGACGCACCTAGACTCTGCCACCAACGCAGATCGCTCTCAAGATAGGGCCGCGCGACCGCGCTCAGCCGCCAAATGTACAGTTTCAGCCGCGGAGTATAACGCCGCCCCCACCCTCTCCTCCCCCCGGTACCTCGTAGCGTTGGGTGCCTCGCGCGCGACGGGACTCCGCGCTTCCTCCCCCATTTCGTCTCCTCCGCGCGGGCGAGATTGAGCAGCGATCGCTGGCTCCCCTCGCACGCTCTCACTTGCCCATACAGCGTAGGACGCGCAGCGACGGTCATCGCCCGTGGGACTTTATACGGAACCTCACGGCGACACCGACGGCAGAAATGCACTTTGTGTCCATATAATTGCTATCGCAATAAAAGAACGAGTTCGGTAGCATGTGCCAGTGTTTAATTTCAAAGGGGATGCTCATGCAGTCACAACCAACCGCGGAAATTAATTCGAAACCATATATATGACGAGCACCTGCGTGGAGGCACGCGCTCGCGAACTTGCATTCGTACGCGCTTGAATTAAGTAGTTTGTGAGCTGCCGTCTGCTTTGACATACAGAAACGACAATGCATATTTCACAGCGGCTTACGGTGTAAGATATACCCGCCGTGGTTGCTCAGTGGCTATGGTGTTGGGCTGCTGAGCACGAGGTCGCGGGATCGAATCCCGGCCACGGCGGCCGCAGTTCGATGGGGGCGAAATGCGAAAACACCCGTGTGCTTAGATTTAGGTGCACGTTAAAGAACCCCAGGTGGTCAAAAATTTCCGGAGTCCTCCACTACGGCGTGCCTCATAATCAGAAAGTGGTTTTGGCACGTAAAACCCAAATATTATTATTACGGTGTAAGATATATATACACACACTCTGTAGGTGGGGACACTTCTCGGCTTGCTTGCGAGGCCTGATCGACCAGATAAAGTATACCAACGGCGCGCGTCCATTGGTCCGGTGACGGCAGCGGCTACCCATCCGCGGTACGACGCAATTTCAAGACAAAATATTGTATCTCCCGATGGTATAGCAACCGGCGCTTCGCGGGAAATCCGAAATGATTGAGTGACGCGCGAAAGTAGGTCATAGTGGTGAGGGGAGAGCGTGGGGGTGAGGGCATCGCCTCGACGCAGCAGATGCGGCGATGGGACGACTGCGTGCAGAAGCCGTTCTCTGGTTCCTTTGTTTGCGCAAGCTCTCGCCTGCGTGAAGTTGCGTCATCCCGCCAATAGGTATCCGCTGCCGTCACTGGACCGATGGACGTGCGCCGTTGCTATAACTTATCTGGTCGATCGCGCCTCGCGAGTGTGCTCACCTTACAGCGGGCAGTGGCCCACTGTTAGCATTCAGTACAGAGCCGTGTTCGCGCAAGAAGCCATGCGCCGATCGAGTGCTTCGTTGCTCGTGCCCCTCCATCTTGAGTGATACTATAACTAAGCCAAGCCGAAGGCATCCCGTGACCCCAACAGTACAGTGTACTAGAATACCAATTGCTAGTAATAAACATGACCTGTATGTCGTGTAGGAATTGGAAATTAACCAAAAATCGACTTTAGCGATGGCAAGTAATGTTGCGCGCCCTTACCCTGTTAACCCGTGTTTACCACCTCTCGCGATCGTTTCTTGACGATTTTGTTTTCAAAGCTGGCTATATTTTGCCGACAGAAAACGTTCCGTATATACGTTGCATATAAGTGGTATCGACTCTGTGCATGTGATTTTCGGAAATGTTAGTATAAAATGCGCGCGTAAATCATTTAAAGGGACCCTGAAACGATTCTGACGATTTTGTACAAACGTACTGAGTCGTTAGGGTAGGTCATTCTGATCATTAAGTTACACATTTCAGCTTCCGCGTAAAACATGTAATTTATTACAAGGTCACTCAATGTCCATCGCTACCAATCGCAGTGGCGCCGCTCCCATGTATTTTCAGCCGCAGTTATCCCAATTGACGTCACTTGGGCGAACTATCCAATTGGCCACACTGGTCACGTCATCGATAATTTTTTCAACTTTATGGTGAACAAATGTTCGGAACAGTTGAGATTTTGTTAATTTGTTTCTATAAAAAAAGTAACAGAAGGAGAACACCCATCGACAATTTGTCACTATACACTCAAGCACTTCCAGCACACAGCAAGTGTCTCCACTGTTACAATGTACTCATGTCGACGCAAGCTGCGCTGTCATCGTTGGTCTCGAGCTTTCTTTTCGCGAGCACCATGGATCGTCCTTGTTACGTCGTGGGCTGCAAATCCAACGATCAGCAGCATGTCAAGTTGGACATCATGTCCCTCTGCAAAGCAACATGCGAGTGGAGTGGGTGTGGCTGCAGCGCATCGAGCTGTCGGTATCCGATCGGTGCCATCATCTACGCATTTGCGGCCACCACTCCATGCCGGAGGATTACTACCGTAACAGATTTTTAGCGTGTCCTGTCCTCGGGTAAGCGCAAGCGCAAGCGGACTGGGTGTTTTACCGGATGAGCGGAGGCGCAAACGTGAAGGGCATGCACGGTGCAGCCACCCGGTAGCACAGAGCTCAATCAGACAAGCATAGAGCTAATATAGCAGTAACCGAGTGCATGCTACTTTGCTGTTGCTGTAAATCTTCGGCAGGAGCGTAATCGTGAACCAATTGTATTTTTAAATGTTTAAAATGTTTTACACTTCGTTTCAGCTGTAGTAGTTCTGTGTTTGACTGGTTAAGCTGTGCGCCACCAGGTGGCTACACCGTTCAGGCGGCTCAAGGCGCTCACATTTACGAAGCCCCTTCATCACAGCGGTAGAAGTATGGAGGGGCTTTAGTTTAAGCCTCCGCCCATCCGTCAAAACGCCCAGTTCGCCTGCGTTTACCGGAAGGCGTGACACGCTCGGCGCAGCGACAGAACGCTTGCAACGAACGTTGCTTGGATAGCTCTCGCTGGGGATTGACGTCCAGGCGGCAACTAATGGGGAGGTTGGAGAGGCTTCGCGCGCTGCCTCCAAGGCACCGGAAGTAGACAGCACGACCTCACTTCATGATGCAGAGGCAATGAGTGCGGATCCCACATCCTGTGGGAATCGAAGCTTTCTATGCTGTTTGCTTTGATAGACGATAATGAGCGATGATGTTGACATTTAATGTGTAATTTCTTCAGCGTTTAGTCCAATACGAGAATGTTAAGTTGATGTTAAACGTTATTTCTGGTGCACCACTGCTGTTTGTCGGCGTAGTACACAGAACACACAGGGAGACGTGTTTGCTTGAGGCGTTGTTGTGCGCCATTGTTCATAACCTCTGAGAGGGTTGAGCATTGTCATTGCCTCACATGGCACATCGAATCGTGGAAGACGTGTTAAACTGTACACTGTTGTACACTCTGTACACTGTAAACTGTTGGCACGTGTTAAACTGTACGTGCCAAAACCATGATCGGATTATGAGGCACGCCATAGTGGCGGACTCCGGATTAATTTTGACACCCTGGTCTTCTTTAAAGTGCGCACCTAAATTTAAGTGCACTGACGTTTTTGTATTTCGCTCCCGTCGAAATGCGGCTGCCACGGTCGGGAATAAACCCGTGACCTCGAGCAATGCCATAGCCGTCAAGCTACCGCGGCGGACACAGAAGTGTTGATTTGACGTGCGACCGCTTCCGTTGTGTCGCTAGACCCTACAAGTGTTTTAATGCGGCTTTGCGTCTGCACGCCCTGCGTCAGTTGTCCGCTTGGCACATTTGCATTGTGTTCATTGTTCAGAAATGCCAGAAGCGTTCCGTACCGTACCTTCAGTTTGCCTGCAGCCGCTGTTTCCTTGCTTTCTCGCGTCATCTTTTCCCTCTCCCACCATTTGCTCCTGTATGGGAACTGCGAGCGTTTGCGCGACTGCGTTGGTCCTACTCATCTTAAGCCTTTCCCCCCCCCCCTCCTCTCTATCCACGTCCCCTGTGGACTCGGAGGTAATCGCTGCTGTTTCTGCAATGCTTTTGAAGGGTTCGTGGATAATTACAGCTGTCAAGAGGCTTAATGTGGCGACACCCAGGGAACTCCGAGAGCATTGTGCACATGCGCTGCGATGGAAAGGTCCAAACGATTTTCTCGCGTAGCCTTTCCGCTCTGCCACCGCTCCTGCTCTGAATCACTCCCCTACGCCGCGTGCCAGACAGCAGCGGCAGCAGTAGTAGCGCAATAGCCGAAAGAAGAGGCAAAGAAAGTTTCGATTTCAAAGCATGGCTAGGGAGGAGGGCAAGTTGTAATCGTCTGTAGCTTCATAAATTGTGGCGCTAATGTTTCACAGTAACTGTACCCTACGCGTCTAGAAAATTTGTCCTAACCTTTTCAAGGACCCTTTAAAAGTTGGCTTTCCCTCTTTGTCTTATACTCCCCAAAATATGCAATACAGCACAGTCCATCGTCCAAGCAAGAATTTGGTGTTGACCGAGCCTTTATACTTACGCGCAGTAAGTATAGTAAACCACCTTTCCTAGTTTGTGAGAAGCATTGCTCCGCCTCAGCGTTGAGCAGAAATAGACCTTGACGTGCAAAGCTGACCGGCAAAGTGCAGTAGAAATACCGTTACGTTAAAAACAGTTCGATATGCAGTTTTGAAAGCAAGACTTTCACCATAGAAGAAGTTTCCTAAAATTACGTCGGAAATTCAGGAAATGCAGCGTGGCGTAGACGTGTTTCAACAGTTTGCACACTGCGCTTGTCGCTTTGATTCAGCCTATAGAGAAGCATCCGCCTTCCAGTCGTCGGGGGAACGAAGAATCGAAAGCAAAAGTTAAATAATTTCTTTGGATGGATGCCGTTCATTGCAACGTAAGCTGAGTTCTTGTTTCGACGGTGAACAACGACGTAACAAACACCACTTGAATTGCGATTCATGAACGAAGCTCTCCAGTTGGCATCAGGTCCCTTTAGCCGCTTTCACTCTACACTATGAAAACAAATGCGAAAAAAACAGAAAATGGATTTTTTCGTATTTTTATTACAGAAATTGTCTTTCAATGAACGAAAGATATTAGTTCATTAAAAAAATGTATTTCCGTAAATGGTCAAAGATTTTTTAAAAATTTTAACAGACTGTCTTCATAAGGTAAAGTGAAAAATTTTGTCCTCTATAATTAGAGCGAAATGAGATTTGTTCGTTTCTTTAGTATCCTCAACCTTCATGTGCAGTTTCACTAGCCGCAGATAGATCTCGTATGCGTGAGCCAATTGGTCTTAGTTTCTGAATAAGATGCAGCTACAATGAGGGCAAATGATGCCGCTCAGTGCCTGGCTATATAAGCTCATAGACTTGATACTTGGATGTGTCGCGTATATATGGTGCCTGGTGTCTTGGCGCCAGATGCCTTGTCACTGGTCACATCTCATGTGCTCTACGTAGCTTGCTCATTTGTGCATGTATGATCTGTAACAACCGCATCCCGGCATTTGAATCTCTCGTACTATGCACGTGCTGGTGGGCGAGTTGGTTATACACTTCCACTCGCCTAATGACTGCAGCTTTCATGTATAGTACGAGATTACATCGAAGGCGCCCAATAAAACAACGGACGAAGGAAGGCGACACGGGACACCCGCGTGCGGTCTGCTGCTGTCGCCTTCCTTCGTCCGTTGTTTTATTTGGCGCCTTCGATGTAATCTCGTACTATACATGAAAGCTGCAGTCATTAGGCGAGTAGAAGTTACTCCCTTAATAAGCTACCTAAAACAATTGCGTCAAATTACGGAAAACTAAAACACATTAGATTGGTAAAATCACAGAACAGGCTAACACAAAACAGAAGTGAACAGAAAAGTGTGTTATAAAACTGCCATTATTCTTTTTTTTTTTACAAGAAATTTTCAGTAGTGTCCTCATGCTTTCAAGTCGCTTTGACCTGGCAGCTACCATATCACGCCGCGTACTCGAGATAAGTGCAACACCTGCGAGCATACCGCTCCATTGAGCGCAAGACGCTGCGCGAAATAGGCTATATATCAGGCGTTGACATCGCTCAGTGGACGAAGCGACCCGTGTTAGACTGACATGCTCGGTAAATAACCTCAGGAGGTGGAATGTAATCCGGAGCCTCACTACGGTGTGTCTCATAACACCAGTGTTTCTTGGGGACGCTAAACTCAACCTAGCAAGTAAACGAGCAAGCAAATATGGGGCACAGTGTGCGTCGCAATGACGTCAGCAGCCCAAGAGCCGCAGCTGAACAACGAAAGTCGTGGCTCTACAAGCTCCGAGTCGCCAAGCAAAAAACAAAAGGCGCTCGAGTACGAAGCACCGATAAGGCGCGCCCCTGCAGCGTTCGTGCGCCGTCCGCCGCACGCGCCGCGAAGATTAGCGTTGAGCCGCTGCTGCTGCCGCTGCTTTGTCCGTCGAGCCGGCTTCACACGTCTGATTTCTGGATATACACGCATTTCTTCTGTAGAGGTGTGTCCTGGCTTATCTTCGTTCTCGGGCTGGCTTTATATTTCTTGAAATTCGGAGTGTAAAAGTCGGTATGTTATTTTCGAGGAGGGAAACCGTTGAAAAAAATCGGGGGGGTTTGCTGCCTGGCAACCCAAAGTTCGGGAGTTTCCTGTAACTAAACCTTCACAAGCGATTAACAGTTCCTGCCGTAAACCAGCTTGAACGGCGTGATCTGCGTTGTTTCTTGCACTGGCGTGTTGTAAGCAAAGGTTACGTACGGCAGGGTGGCGTCCCACGTCTTGTCTTTGACGTCGACGTACGTTGCTAGCATGTCGGCGGGGTTCTTGTTCAGCCGCTCCGTAAGACCATTCGACTGCGGGTGGTACGCAGATTTCCTTCTGTGGCTAGTCTGGCTGTATTGCCAAAAGGTTTGGGTAAGCTCTGCAGTGAAGGCCGTTCTTCTATCGGTGACTTCTGGGGCACCATGTCGCAGCAGGATGTTCTCGACGAAGAATTTAGCGACTTCGGCCACACTACCTTTAGGCAGAGCTTTCGTTGCGGCGTATGGCGGGGAACGCCTGCGTCACCTCCGCCGCGGGTCGGGCCGGTATGACACTATCTTCGGGATCGGCCCACGTATGGGGAGTGCTTAACGACTGCTTCACCTCCGCCGCGGGTCGGGCCGGTATTTCACTATCTTCGGATCCTCCCACGTATGGGGAGTGCTTAAAGGGACACTAAAGGTTAATATTAAGTCAACGTGAACTGTTGAAATACCATCCTAGAAACCTCGAAACGCTTGTTTCGTGCAAAGTAGAGACTTATTTTAAGAGAAAATGTGTTCTGAAGCGTCCGCGTACCTCTAGCGCAGTGACGTCATGGTCTCATAGTGACGTTGCGCCGTCGATGAGTAAAACGGCTCCCGCAGACGGCGCTACGGCTTTTCTGCACAAAACGCAAACGCGCGGCCAGACAGAGCCAAGACAGAGCCGACAGTAGCGCGAAAGCGGAACTATGCTAGGGTGCCCTAACTATGCTGGCTAGCGGAAGGGAAAGCGCACGACGATAAGCTGGTTCTTTATTTTATGACGCCAACTTCGACGCTCGTTGCAATGGATGACCCTGACAACGACACATTAGGTCGCGATGCTGGGCTCGAGTTCAGCGATTTAACCACTGATGAACGTGACCTGCTGTTGAGGGCTCGCGCTGCCGGCGTCGTTGCATACTACTACGACGACGGCCTGCTTTGATTGGCACTTCACGCGACTTCAGTAAGTCCGCGTTGAACTCGTAATCCTCTGGAGGAAAGTGCAGCGAGCACACTACGTGATTTTTCGGCTCTTTGCCAGCGTGCTGTGGCAGAAGCACGGCGCTTAACCACTTCGAACGGAGAGGTTCACTATTGGGCACACAGTGATAAGTAACGTTGGATTCGCCGCTGCAACTGCCCTTGGCCAAGTTCCGCAGACCGTTCGCGCATCCCACGACATCACATGGACGTGGCATTCTCGCTGCTTGTTCCAAATGCAAGTTTCGCGAGCCAGCAGGACAACCGCAGCACGACGCGATAAAGAAACAGCTGAAACTCCAAAGCGCGCGCGGCGCAAAGTCGAGCGCGCAGAGTCGAGCGAAAACGAAACCTCTCGATCGCCCATACTTCTCAAGGGTAACGTCAAAATGTTTTTTCTTAGAATCGAATGGAAGTAGACAAGTAGCATTTTCTTCCGTCTTATAATCTAATGAAATTATCTTTTTAATACGAGTAGTTGTGTACTAGTGACAAATTATGATGAGGAGTGCTTTCGTCATCGGGCTAGTATACACCGGAATGTCGCTGGGGGGGTCTCAAATCGTGTCATGCATTTATCTCAATTTCTCGGTTACTAAAGCTCTGTTCGCGATTATATTGACGCCTTAGACGTTATAGAGCATTGCTTTATCACTTTAACTTGACTTTCTGGTAACCTTTAGTGTCCGTTTAACGCCTGCTTCACATCCGCCGTCGGTCAGCTCGGCATTGTACTATCTTCGGGATCGGCCCACGCATGGGGAGTGCTTAGCGCTGATTCACCTCCGCCGCGGGTCGGGCAGGCATTGCACTATCTTCGGAATCGGCCAACAATCGGCTCACGTAGGATGACGGCGCCAATGCGTGCTGCTGGCCGAGCGCTGCTGATGAGATAAAGAACGCCCAGCCGCTTCTCCGTCAGTCACGATGTAGCCGACCTTGTTCACCGAACGCACGCTTGAGAGCAGCGCGATACCACTGTGCAAGCGCTCCATCACGTGGCTTTTTCCATATTTCGCTGGCTTTCTTTGCAACCCGGGAAAAAGAAGGACCACGTGAGACGCATCGTACAGGAAATAACTCAATCGGTGGTGTCTGAAGGTGCTTTACAAATCTGCATATCATACTTGGGGCGCTCAGCCAATTATTAAAAAGTTGGTCATTAAACTTAATGAATTAGTGTGTTACGGGGAAAACAAAAAAATTGCCTGAGGTACTATAGGCCAGTGCGAATAGTATGCCTTCGGTTCAATTCGCTGCCGAAGCGCCTTTCATTTTTAAAATCTTGGCTCAAGTTACGTGGGACACCATATATATATATATATATATATATATATATATATATATATATATATATATATATATATATATATATATATATATATATGTGTGTGTGTGTGTGTGTGTGTGTGTGTGTGTGTGTGTGTGTGTGTGTGTGTGTGTGTGTGTGTGTGTGTGTGTGTGTGTGTGTGTGTGTGTAATGGTAAAAATCCTTATATCATGCTTTACGGAATGAGACAAGATTAAAGCGCAGTTTCTGATTTTTTGTGGCCACCGTGCTTGAGGGCCTGTGCCGCAGGTCTCCAGGAGTTACCGGGGCCCAAGCTCCCTATAGCTCCCTTGGGACACTCTGTCCCATGCCGATACGCGGTGGCAGCGCCGCTTCCACCACTGGCGTTTGCCGTAAATAATTACAATGCCTCCATGACGTCATTGATGAGCTCAGAAGGTAGAGAGCAAGGGCGCGCCGCCGAAAAAGGGAGGCTTTCCGCGAAACCCTCCTTTCTCACTTCGCACGCAAGCGTGCGCAAGCTGGCTTTTGACGCGACAGCGTTAAAGGGACACTAAAGGCAAATGTTAAGTCAAGCTAAAGTGATAAATTAGCGCTCGAGGATCTCTAAGGCGTCAATATTATCGCGAACAGAGCCTTAATAATCGAGAAATTGAGGAAAATGCAGGACAGTGTTAGAGACTGCCCCGGGACATTCAAGATGATGATGATAGCAACTTTATTGTACCGCCGGATAAGGAGGCCCCTACTCCCCGTCCCCAGCACACAGGCCTTGGGGACGGGGGCCGGAACCTCCGCGATTAGAAGCAAGCAAAGAGGTCTTGACTCTTCGCAGCTTCTTCCGCCAGGCGGATGGCGTGTTGCTGTGGAGTAGGGTCCTCGCTCCGCAGCAGGGCTTCCCAGGCCTCTCTACAATTTGTTTGCTTTAGCCCCTGGTGAGCTAGCGCATTCCCAGATTACGTGATCGAGGGTCCCTCTCGCCCCACAGTGTTTGCACTCATCGGTTTCTCTATCATGCATAACATGGTATGCCCAGACCGGGTTTACGAAGTTCCCAGCTTGCAGGCGCCGCCATGCGACTGCCTCTCTATTGTTTAGACTTTTATCCGGTGGTGGCACCAGTCTCCTGCGTAGCCGATAATTTTCGACAATCTCCGTATAATTTTGCAGACGCTCGTCCATGTTCCGGCAGTCGGGCGGTTCCACAGCCACCCGGAAGTAGAGAGCTCGGGCTAACTCGTGGGCCGCCTCGTTGCCAGGAACGGACGTGTGTGCAGGGGTCCAAATTAGGCTAATTTTTCTGTTCAGCCGTCTACTGGCCAGAACCCTTGCCGCTTCCGGCGAGATCCTGCCCTTTCCAAAATTCCAGATGGCCGTTTTGCTATCGCTAATTATGAAATTTGCTTCCGTTCCCCTGGTGAGCTAGCGCATTCCCAGATTACGTGATCGAGGGTCCCTCTCGCCCCACAGTGTTTGCACTCATCGGTTTCTCTATCATGTATAACATGGTATGCCCAGACCGGGTTTACGAAGTTCCCAGCTTGCAGGCGCCGCCATGCGACTGCCTCTCTATTGTTTAGACTTTTATCCGGTGGTGGCACCAGTCTCCTGCGTAGCCGATAATTTTCGACAATCTCCGTATAATTTTGCAGACGCTCGTCCATGTTCCGGCAGTCGGGCGGTTCCACAGCCACCCGGAAGTAGAGAGCTCGGGCTAACTCGTGGGCCGCCTCGTTGCCAGGAACGGACGTGTGTGCAGGGGTCCAAATTAGGCTAATTTTTCTGTTCAGCCGTCTACTGGCCAGAACCCTTGCCGCTTCCGGCGAGATCCTGCCCTTTCCAAAATTCCAGATGGCCGTTTTGCTATCGCTAATTATGAAATTTGCTTCCGTTCCCACGCAAGCAAGCGCTATCGCAACTTCTTCAGCCGTTTCCGAGTTGCGGCTTCTAATGGTGGCGGCCGATACGGGGGCACCTCGGCCGTCGACCGGGACTGGCCGGGACATTCAAGCACTTGCCCGATGACGCAAGCACTATTCGGTTAAATTCTGTCACTAGTACTCAACCATCCTTTACAAAATAGCATCCTTGTATAGCATTATAAGACGAAATAAAATGCTACATGTGCAGTGCTATCTCATTAACTAGAAAAAAGAACTCATTGAAATTACCCTTGACAACGACGGGGGCGGTCGAAGGGTTCCATTTTTGCGCGAGTCCGCGCCACCCACGCGTTCGCGTTTCAGTAGTTTCTTCGTCGCGTAGTGCTGTGCTGGTTTTGCTGGCTCGCGAAACTCGCACAAATGGCAAGTAGCAGACAATTCAACTTCCATGTGATGTCGCGGGGTGCGCGAACGGTCTACGCCACTTGACCAAAAAGCAGCTGCAGCGGCGAATCCACCACTTTGTCTTCGCTCGGTACCGCCGTCTGTCGGGCGGGTTTTACTCACCGACGGCAGCAAAGGGTGGTGATGGCCTGTGCGACGTCACCACTCCACCGGGTGGGTGGCGGGAGATTTGAATTTCGAAAAAGGCATTCGGACCCTTCAGATGGAATTTTCTCGTAAACTAAGTATTTTCTTGACGCGAAACAAGCGTTGCGAGGTTTCTGGAATGGTATTTATACAGTCCACGTCGACTTAGCATTTGCCTTTAGTGTCTCTTTAAGGAGCCCGTGTCGTCGGCGTCGAATGTCGTTACGGCAAAAATATTTTCGAACCACGCATACTGTAAGGATTGGGGGCTCAATCCCATCGCTCGTAATCAGTTGTCAAGATTGGAGTCGGGCATAAATTAGAAGGTAGCTGGCCCATGCCGTCGTCCAACTTACCCACGCTGAGGACGTTGTTGAAGGGAAGGACTGCTTCTCATCGAGAAAGACAAATATGGGTTTATTTATAGTATCTACATAAGGACGTTGCAGTTCATCAGTCTAGCATGACTGCGAGAGAAAGTGCACTGAGCGGCCGCACAACAGCGGTTTATAAACACTCGGTCCTCCCTCGATCCCAAGGTGAGGGAAACATTCGACCAGTCATCGTAAACGAGTCGCCTCTGTGCGCGAGGGATTACACACACACAAACACACTTCCGCACAGGTTCACGGTCCTCAACCGACGTCAGACGGACTTCGTAGAACTCGGGGCTTACGTCAGGAAAGGCGCCTTTTATTCCCCTAGCTGACCCCCGCAGCCCGGCCGCCAGTTGCCCATTGTCTTGCGTCTTGAACGGCGCGTGGGAAGGGGCCTCGAACTACGTTCCCTCGGGGACTCCCCCGCTCGCGGCAGACCGGGTTGGCGGTGTCGTGTTCCGGCACAAAGCCTGCTTCGTCGAACTCATCTCGGCTCCTGCGACGGAGAGTCGAGGACGCGCGTATTGTCCTCCGGACACAGTCGACTTAGTGACGCCGTGGCTTGAGGGTTGCGGCGGCCTTGCAGGAAAAGTTTGACGCCGCTGTCGCAACCGGCTAGCAAAACTTGCACCTCAGCAGGCCGTTCTTAACAATACCGAGGTCCTCCATGTGATGCAAGAATTTACTGAACAATTAAATTTATCAACCTAAAATACGTGGAAAAATCGTAAACTACGACTTACGCTCAACCTACAGACACGATAGCTCTCGGATTGTACTTTGACAATACGAGAAAACATAATTCTGTTACGCGAAAACTCAAAGAAACCCCTTTTCCAGCGTTTCTACAATTCACACACCGGCCGCGGCGTCCGCCATTTGCGCGCGCCGCCGCGCGGGTGTCTTGGGGGCCACGGAACGGCGCGCCCGGTTCCTTGCAACACCTCCAGCTGGTGCTCGCCTCCGCCACATCGTGGCCCACGCAAGAGGCCGCGTTTCTACCATAAAGCCCGCCTTCGTGCATAGCGTTCGCGGCCAGTTTCCCGGTAAACATTACGATTACATACGCTCCAGTTGCCGGGAGGCGTAAGAAGCAGTCAGGGATCTTTGAAAGTTATCGCGTTCCACTCTTAAAGGCGAAGCTTAAGCGTCCTCCAAATTTTTCTCGCACTGTTGCGCGGCCATTGGCCACGCGGCGACATTGGCCAAATCGCGGAGCAGAACCCGCTAAAGTGTGCCGTGTTTACGAAGCGCTTTTCTTTTTGGCGCGTTTACCTTGGAAGGTTCAATTTTTTTATAGCACTGGCACAGCGCTCGTACACACCAGTGCCAAGCAATTATAACGAAAAATATTTATACAGCAAACCGTCACTAACTACCAATATTTTCAGGTAATATTTTACATTTCGTCATTTCGTGAAAGCAGTCGCTTTGAAATTCCTAACTTGTGATTAAGTTTAGGGCTACAGTTCAGCTAGTCCACAGAATAGTGGGGGGGGGGGGGCGCAGTATAGAGAAAATAACTTCCTGACACCATAAATCGTTAATTTCATACGTGTGCTGTGAAGTAGATCAACTAAAGCTTGCCGATTTCTCAGTCAGCCAAAATTCAACACAAGTAAAAGTTGAACGTTTTTGTTTTTATTCATGCATTCCGTACTGGAAAAAGACTGACCACACAGTCGAAAATGTCAATCTGCAGAAGCAATTTTCATTCACAACTGAAATTTGTACATAATGAGCGATCATATATTCCAGAAGATCCAAACCAATGCGAAAATTAACCATCACGGGCTGGTCACGCGGAACTTGAGTGTCACGTATGTTATGACGGCGACGCATTTTGTGGCTTACAGAAAGAAGGCAGAATATAATACATGTATTTCATTGACAGTATGAGAAGTAGGGACCCACAGAATTTTAAGTTGGCTACATGTTTCTGCATGAAAAGGAAGTAGCCTATAATTGCTCTCATTATTTGAACTACATGCCGGATAAGGTAGCATATCTCTGTAGCGCTTACAAGCACATATAATCTGCCTGCCGTCATACTTTGCGTCCCATTCATATATACGAAAAGCATGGCGAGTATTATGACACTATTTTGACACAACAGCAACGCAAGAAACCAAGCATTCATAAAAAAATACTTAGTAGTACTCTTCATCGCAAGGGTGATTACCAATTCATACTTATCATTAAATACTCTATACTTGTATTACTGATATTATTAAATACATTTTGCCGGCAAAACAAATAACATTGCGCCTCGTCTATAATACAGGTGCTCAAAAACTTGCACGCACCGAAACTGAGCCTAAAGCAAGGTAACTGAGCGTATGGTACCGTCTACGCTCCAAAATTCAGATAAAATAGAGAGCTTCAACCTTCTTCAGTACGATATCTTAGAAATGGTGCATCAAGACAAAACAAGAAATTACGTGCGTGTATTCTTTTCCCATCGTTGCTCTAGAAATTTAAAGCATCACGGCTGTGTCTATTTTTCTTTACTTTAGCCTTGGCTGCATGTGTCGACAAAGTGAAGAGTGCACAGAAAGTATAGCCCAACAAACGCACTCAAGCCCTCGAGTACAAGTAGTCACCGACAGCAGATGGGCTGCCGTCATGACGAATGGATCGAGCGACACTATTCCTATGTCAATCCACTAAGGCTTGCACAGAACTGGTTTATTCATGCAAAATGAATACCTGCTCAGAAGGTAAAGTGAAATACTTGTGCTTACCTGCTGTCATTAGGGAACCTGAAAAAACTTCGCAGAACTGGAATTCCCAATGTTAGAACACCAAAGAGCCCCGCAACACATGCCCCGGTTTAGCCATCTTCGTCTAACGCTTGGTTGACCTGGGGGAGTATTCTGTACGAGTCCACCTAGTGGACTGTCCATTTCGGCCGCTGCTGATTGGCTAGGGCCACTCGTCTCCTCCTCTCTCGTACAGCTGTATCCAGTCAGCAGCGGCCGAAATGGACAGTCCACTAGGTGGACTCTTAAAGAATACCCCCTCAGGATTGCCTAAATGCATATTTTTACGTCCTTTTGTTAAGCTGTCTACCCCATGTCCTTGCTTTGGGTATAAGAATAGTTTCCTTCCATTTTCATTTAAGTGCTCGCAATGGAGTACCAACGCGCCTACCACTCGATCATTTTAAGGCACACCATCACTCTCAATAGTATCGGGAAAAACGCGGTGGCAGTGAAGAAAAGTTAGTGGGCCTGACAGACGTGGTAACAGCCCGATTCTTGGCCGATCGCTCATTGCGGGTATGTGCGAAAAACAACGACGACGATGACAGCAGCAAAGATGACAACGCGGAAAGGCAGCGACAGGGAAGCAGTAACGGCAACCCCCGGAAGGCTAGTGCTAGTTTCGGTTTCAAGGAATATGCGCGCTCCAAGCAGTTGCCGGACATCCTAACTTTTTTTCTCTCTCTTTTTGTGAATTTTAAATCGGGCGAAGCGAGGGAAGCGGTTGCGTCGGTCGAGCTTACCTCCGCTCACCCTTGCCACCCCCTCAGCAATATCACAAGTCGGATCGCGCTTGGTCACCTGCTTCGATCGGTTGTCGTCCCAAGTATGAAGATGAGAAAGATAAGACAGAGAAGCTTGATCAGGCGTGCAACGAATGGAAGATGCAGGAAACCAGGGGGTATTCTTTAAGAGTCCACCTAGTGGACTGTCCATTTCGGCCGCTGCTGACTGGATACAGCTGTACGAGAGAGGAGGAGACGAGTGGCCCTAGCCAATCAGCAGCGGCCGAAATGGACAGTCCACTAGGTGGACTCGTACAGAATACTCCCCCTGATTTCATTTACAAGCGCGATGATACATATCATCGCGCTTGTAAATGAAATCAGGATTTTCATGTGTAAATTAAAGTGAATTTTAGCAAGGTTGGCCGTTAGCTTGAAGCTGCTTTGAATGGTGTCGTGTATGACTACCTTGTTTTTGTTGAAGTGGACAGATGTGCAGGAACCAGCGTAAATGCGCTTATGTTATAATTTAAAAGGAAGGTTTCTATATATCACTGCATCCGGTTATGGAACGTGTGTATTCGCTTTGGTTGTCAACGTATGCTGCTGTGTGTGTTCACCGCGATCTGTAAAACGTATCCTTGACTTCCATTTCGTTATGTGATACTATAGGAGATCGGACACCAGACGAGGGCGACACAACACGTTGCTTATGCGCTTTGGTCGTTCTGAGCTGGGCCTTGAAGTCATGTCCGCACTTGTTGGATGAAAGCTTCACTGTGGAGCTTAGCAGGCTTGCACTTTAGCTTCGCTTCACGAAATAATTTTAGGGAAGCTAAAATTGGAAGCTAACCAAACGTACCGTTTTACAAGGGGGAATAGGTCGCTGAGAATCCAGTTGTCAGTGCCCCATACATGAATGAAGGAAAAAAAAAAAAGACTAGGAGGGAGCGTCACGTGATTCCGCTAGCCTCGGCTATGGTGGCCTCGGCAAGCCAACCTCCTCTGAGGCCACCCCTTCCACTTTCCGGGCCAGTGCGCGGTGCCTCCTGGGTAGGATTCGGCCCACATGGTTGCCGGACTAGTCGAGATTGTTTGGTACGTGGTAACTTTTAGTAGCGCCTGCCGTCACAGGCATGGAGGCACATAGGATGTATAATAGGTAGTTTTCTGCTACCGCGGACGTCGTTCTTCGCTTCAAACGCATTTCCTTGAAACGTGGAGAAAGACTGGGGCGCCTGACCCATGACGACAGAATTTTCAAAGCGTCACTTGGGCTTACCACCGCGGTTAGGGTTAGTAGAGTTGCCAGCCCTCTCACCTCGAAACCCGCCCAGAATGCCCGAGCATGGTCTATTGTTTCGTCAAATCAACTATTGTGCACCTTAAACTGCGTTGCATATTTTCTCATTTTTGTCCTGAATGAATTATGGTGTTTTACGTGCCAAAACCACTTTCTGATTATGAGGCACGCCGTAGTGGAGGACTCCAGAAATTTCGACCACCTGGGGTTCTTTACCGTGCACCTAAATCTAAGTACATGGGTGTTTTCGCATTTCGCCCCCATCGTAATCCGGCCGCCGTGGCTGGGATTCGATCCCGCGACCTCGTGCTCAGCAGCCCAACACCATAGCCACTGGGCAACCACGGATGTTGTCTCGCAGCTATATAGGAAGAGACGAGACGTTTTGCGGGGTACCTTTTTGTCGCGTTTTCGCTTAGTAAAAGGTTGTGTTGTGCGTGTTTCGTTGCGAGAGAAATAAATAGCATTAGCCTGCGCTCTAAACTCCGAAGTTGTCGCCTTTCCTTCAGACTTACGTACACTATTTTGTAAGATTGTGTGGTGCGACGTCGTTACGCTGTTGAGACGCGCCTATTGAGTTCTCGCCGGTCTGTTGAGAGGCCGAAGACTTTGAGCAGAACGACAGCGTCTACTGGGACCGTCCGCTTTAACAATGGGCCGGCATGGCCTTAAATACCTTCGGGGTTCCCGGCTCGCCAGTCCATCCGTGAGCACAAGAAGGGACGAATGTTTTTTCCCACGGGAAAGCAGTCGCTGCGGACCCTGGACGCTCGCTTGACCGCCTGCACATGTGGCTTGGTTGCCTGCACACGTTTTCAGGTCGATAGGTTTCCCCGTTTCCTTGAAACCGCCCCGAAACGCGTCCTTGAGTTAGTCCTCGGTTTGTTGGGCACGATGCCGGTTACCTGACGCCTGCGTAACGTGAGGTGGTTCGCTGCGTTACCGAACTGACAGAACACAGATTCGACTGTGTGACACGCATGAGAGAGAGTAAAACATCTTTATTAATAATATTTGAATGGCGAGAGCAGTTTGGGAGGAACCCTCAGTCCAGGGTCCCTAAGATGATTCCGGCGATGTTTCGAGCCCGTTGTATCACAGCTCGGAGGACCTCGGGAGGTCCGTCGCGGAGGGCATCGTCCCACAGCTCTTTGTTGCGTAGGGGGTAAAGAAGAGTTGGCAAGGGAGGAAAGAGGTTTGCAGTGCACTCAATCGTGACGTGGAAGATTGTGGGCGACCTGCCACAGCCAGGGCAACGATCTGCATAACAGTGTGGGTAGAATTTATTGAGAGAGACAAGATTTGGAAAAGTTGCGGTTTGCAACTGGCGTATGAACTTTCACTAACCTCGGCGTGCGCGTTTGTCATGCCTACTTAGAAACCCCCGCAGCATATGCAACCAAAGTGGGCCGACTGGAATGTGCCGCTAGCCTACGTGAGGGCTTATTTCTCCTTCATTTTTTTTAATGATTAGGCTTCAAGATTGTGGCGTGACGCTGCCTCCTATACTCATTTCCTTCCTCCGTGTCCCCATATCTGCATGCTGTGTCACGTCTGAAGGAGGTCGACGCTGGGCTTAAATATCATACTTTCAGCTAAAAACAACCTCGGCAAAACTATAGTATAGTACATTTGCCACCCACCGTGTAGTGGCGTAGTGGCTTTGGCGTTGCACGCTGCTAAGTTCCAGGGCGCGGGACGCAATCCCGGCCGCGGCGGCCGCATTTCGATGGGGGCGAAATGCAAAAACGCCCGTGTGCCGTGAATGAGGTCAAAGGAGGTCCCCCAGGAGGTCAAAGTTAATCCGGAGTCCCCACTGCGGCGTGCCTCGTAATCATATCGTGGTTTTGGCACGTGAATAACCCGCCGTGGTAGCTCAGTGGCTATAGTGTTGGGCTGCTGAGCACGAGGTCGCGGGATCGAATCCCGGCCGCGGCGGCCGCATTTCGATGGGGGCGAAAAACACCCGTGTACTTAAATTTAGGTGCATGTTAAAGAACCCCAGGTGGTCGAAATTTCCGGAGTCCTCCACTACGGCGTGCCTCATAATCAGAAAGTGGTTTTGGCGCGTAAAACCCCATGATTTTTTTTTTACCTTTACGGCTGTGGAGAAGGCATTGTACTTGAGCGGCACGTGCGCAAAAGCATCGCGACCGATTGGCAGTCTGTCCGTCATTGTTAGACATACAACAGTCCTGTCTAAACGCGGGCATAGGACGGCGCGTACGATTGCTGAAGCATATTTCGTTTACAAGGGTGATACGCGTGTCGCGATCGACGCGCATAGTTTACAAATATCTACCTGACCGCATATGTTTAGGTGCACGCGCACACTTTTTTGCCACATGTGCTTCCTCTGGGTGCAAAGATCGTTTCCTTTCATTAAATGTTCAGTAGTTCAGTGCTTATGTATGGTTGCTTCGTCCCCCTTGTGTCGCATGGCCTATCGCTGTTAGCCGTTCAACGAGGTATTCAATAGTTATACATTAGCGCGGAATGTCGCGTAAAAATAGATTAAGCGCAACGCTGGTGTTAAACTTCCGTAGTAATGAATCGGTGTACATATGCTAGCCTTTATGAAATGCACTGCGCGTTTTATTAAAGAAAGACGTCTGCCTCCGTGTCAGCAAGTGCAGCGGCGCCAGCCTTCCTTTCATGGCGTCGTACTTTTCTACGCGTGCGGGTTTGCGAATCACCGAGTGTTCCACGTGTTGCCCATGTGAGCCACGATATGCCGTGATGGTGTGTCGGCGCTGGAAGACGAGGCACTGCACCATCACTCGTAAAAATGTAGCTTTATATATCTTCAAGTGCTTCGATCGCTTAGTGAGCGTGGAGAAGTTCGACAGGACATCATAACAAAATTGGGTGCGCATTACGGTAGACAACGTTTTCAATAGTTTTGATGGCGTGAGCCAAAGTCGCGTTGATAAACGAAATATGTCTTGTGTTTGGGTGACGCACGTGCTTTCTGAATTTTGTTTGATATGCTGGGGTGCTCGCATCTCGCTCTTTCCAGCATGCTATCTAAGCCCGAACGTGACCACAGATCGAAAATTTTTTCACAACGTCTTCCGCGTAACTGCTGTGGGTTCGACGTCCTACGAGCTTTCCGTCCCAAAAGAACCTGTAAACTCGATTCTGTCTTTCTGAAGAACGCCGCGGATGGTCAACATTAATCCAGGGCACCTCCGTTACGGCGTCCCTTCCCATATAAGCGCCTCGTCGTCGGAATGCAGATGGTATCTGCAACAACTCCTAATGATGGTAATGCTTGTGATTTCCTTCAAGAAATGACACCCACCCACTGTAGGACATAGACCTAGACTCGGAGGATATTCTGACTGCCTTAGCAGCCAACTTCTCCTGTTCTCGCAGGTCCACTGTATACTCATGCTAGCGTTCGTGTGGCTTAAGCGCCGGTCTCGATTATAGAAATTGAGGGTTCGGTTTCCGGCTATAATATATAGGGTCCAGTGGTGTTATCTGATGACAGGTAACGTATGATGTCTGAGCAGAGTCTGCAGCAGCCCATCATACCATGTTACGAAATGCTTCTTCGAACTGCAGATATATCGCCGTTGGCGAATACGCAGCAGACTGACGCACCACGAGTGAGCGACATAATTGGATATTTTGCTTTGGTGTATCGCCGCCTATAACGCTTACTAAAACGGTAGCCGAAATATTAAGTCTGATTGGGAAAAATAAAGTGTTCATTGGGGCACGCTGAATATTTCGTTTTTCTGTACTGTGCATTTCCTTGCGTCTCATTTTTTTCCTTACGCGGCATCCTTAACTCGCGAGTGTACGTATCTTGGCAGTGGAGTGCTGCCACAGTTTGACCTTCACAGTATTACCGACCATCCGTCGTCGTCGTTCGACTCGCTAAGGGGGATAGGCCAAGAATTCAGTAGTGCAAGCAAGGATGCATTAATTGAATAGACTATCAAAGCTCGATCAATAAAAGAAACAAGTAAGATCAGCAAATAATCCGGCAAATTACCGATTTCCTTCTACGTTCTTGCCTCTTTTTCTCCTTCTTCCTTAATTTTTCTTCCACGTGATTCCAACTAAATTACCAGAGTCGTTCATTTCTTATCGATACAGCACAGCTGTTGTTGTCGCGTGCTTCTAGTTCGTCTGTGGTAATATTAAGTGCTGCGAACTGTCTTCGACACTGCCAGCACGTTTTATGATCGTCATGTGCTTTGGACATTTGTCAGCACCGTGGTCCATTCGAGGGTGTGTGGCCAAATAAGTGCTGCACGTTGCAGTAGCTTCCTCGTAGACTTGCCGCTCTGTTGCAGATCGATTAACCCTTTCCGTGTCAACTTTCTTTATTGCGATAACAATTACGTGGACACTCCAGTCGCTTTCTGACGTCGCCGCGCGCCTATGTTGTATCTGCGAGTGAAAGCGTGAGAGGGTGAGCCACGACAGTAGGTCGTGGGGTGAGCCGACCATGGTAAAGCCCCTTAAACTTCGTAAAGTAGCGACACTCTCCTCCTCCGCCTTCACTCCTCGTTTCTCCTCTTTCACGCTCCCTCCTCGGCGGTGGCGCCACCTACACTGCTCTAGCGTAGCAACGGCGCCAACATGCGCTCCTCGCCACTCCATAGACGTTTCTCGAGCAAAAATGGCGCTGATGCACGGCGCGAGGGCCCACGTGATGCTATTAGGCCAATAGCGACGCGGTGTCGTCCTCGGCCTGAGCGCGCGAGGAGGAGGCGGCATTCTTCAAAGCGTAGCAATACTTTAGGAAGTTTAAAGGGCCCCTGAAATGGTTCGGACAAATTTTGTAGACGCGTAGGGTACAGCTTAAGTAGAACATTCGTACCACAATTTAAGTGAAGCGTTACGTATTAATGGAGCTACAAGCGATTAGAAGTTACCCTCCTCCCTAGCCGTGCTTTTCCTCCTCAACTCGTTCGCCGAGCGAGCGGGGCTAAGCTCCGCCTTCACTGGTTCAGCGTCACGATGCGACGTCACATCGTCCACTTCGGGTTGTTTTGGAGCCCGCCCCCGCCCGCGCGAGACCTCTCCGCTAGCCGCTTGGCCGTCGACCCCAAGCGAGAGCTATCGAAGCAGCGTGCGTTCCGAGCATTCTGTCGTAGCGCCGAACGTGTTTTGTATTCCGGTAACCACAGGCAAGCTGGTCATTTCGGCAAATGACTGGAGGCATAAACTCAAGCTGATGAAGGAACTTTATTGTAGACGTACATGAACGGCCTGATCGGTCTGCATTGGTCTGCACGGTCCATACACTTGTTGGCGCAGCGCTTAACCAGTCAAACAAAGCGCTAATATTGCTCTAACCAAGTGTAAAACATTTTAAACAATTATAAAAACAACGTGTTGATGATTACACTCCTGCGAAAAATACACACCAGCAGCAAAGAAGAATACACTTCGTTGCTGCTACTGTGTATGGTTGAGCTTTGTGCCACCAGGTGGCTGCACCGTGCAGACCATTCACATTTGCCCTTCTGCTCATCTCATGGCTCATCCCGTTACGGTACAGTTAAGCGGCCAGACTCTGTCCCCTTGCGCTTGCGTTTGACCTAATACCGGACTCGCGAAACGCTATTGCGTTAGTAATCTTCCGGTGTAAGGTGACGGCCACAAACGCGCAAATCCTGGCGCCGATGGGATAGCGGCAGTCCGATGCGCAGCAGCCAGTTCGCTCGTACGCTACCTTGCAGAGGGACACGATGTCGCAGCTTGACATATTGCCAGTCGCTACGTTTGCAGTCCACAAGGCACCAAAGTCGAATCATAGTGCTCGCGAAAAGACTGAGACCGACTCTGACCGCGGAGCTCTCGTCAAAATGGAGTACGTTGTAACACAAGCAGACGACACTTGCTGTGTGCCGGAAGTGCTTAAGTGTACTGAAAAATTATTCTTGTGCATTCTCTTTATGTTACTTTCTTTTCATAAAAACAAATTAACTAACATTCCAACTATTACAAAGATCATTTGTTTACCATAAAGTTGGAAAATTTATCGATCACGCGGCCTTGTCAGCCAATCGGATAGCTCGCCCCACTGACGTCGTATGGGTGATTTCGGTCATATGGGTAGGGGCGGCTTAAAATTCCGCCGAGCAGTGTGCTGCGATCGGCAGTGATGTGCACTTTTAAAACCTTATAATAAATTACACGCTTTACGCGGGGCACTTAGATGTGTCAATTAATGATCAGAAGGACCTACTCTAACGACTCAGTACGTTTGTAGAAAATCGTCAAAAGCGTTTCAGGGTCCCTTTAAGGGGCTTTAGACGATGGCGGCTAAATCTCGCGTACGCAAGGGAAGAAAGCGGAAAGGAAGCGCGTCGCGGGCAAGCCACGGGAGGGAGGGGGGAGGAAGGGGGGCGCGTTCTACTCCGACGCTGCTGCCCTCTCTTGAAAGCGATCTTCGATGGGGACAGAGTGCGACGAATGCTGATAGCTTCGTGTGCTCTGTTTTCCGCGTTGAAGCGAAAGGCAGCTAGCGCAAAGGCGAATTCGCTCGCTGCTGCTGCCGCGCTTCCTCACTCCATTGTTCCGACATTGAGTTTCCGCTGTCATCGAGTGAGATGTGTTGACGTTTGCCTGTGCACGCGTGGCACCATGCTTGTTAATTTAGTTAGTGAGCGAATCAGCAGTTCAGTTGTTATTTTCTGTTGTCTTTTGCTGTCAATTTTTGCTTAATGTGTTTGGGTTGCATATATATAACGAGGCCATAGAAACAGTGTATGTGAATCTTGATATTTCTTGGAATAGAAATCAAGCGTGCCTTTGTTGTCCTCCGTGCGACGCGTTATTGTTGGCGCGGCGAGGAAAGGAAATCGCAGAGGTGGCTGCGCCAAAACGTTTTCATCGAGCCTTGTCCACGCGACAGAGGCCGCCAGAGGCTCTATCTTCCTCGTAATCGTCGGTACTAAGTTGACGCTCCGAACACGACCCACGAGAGCTTCCCAGCTCCAAGTGTTTACGTGATATGAATAAACGTCCAAAAACACTGGCATTGAGGAAGGCGACCGTCGCTGCCGCTTGCTGCCATATTTAAAACCAAGGGTAACCACACTTACGCGGCGTTTCTGCCGACCGCGCCCTCAAAAAATCAGTTTTGTGATAAGCTATATAGTGGCATATTTAATATCGTTATGTACACACCAAAATGATAAAGCGACTGACACTCGTCTGTGGCACTCAGTATACACCCTAAAAAAGTCTACACCCTTTGGGTTGTATTTTGTCCCAAAACGATAATCGTCATCTGTCCTGCCCGCATTTCCTTTGTTTAACGTGGCGAGCCCGGTACTTCCTAGTCACGAACGGCATGCGTGTTATCAGCGTGACATAGCATTCTCGACAGGAAAGTAGCGAGCGCAGCATTTTCAAGAAAGGAAGCGCAAGCAAGGCAGATGACGATTATCGTTGTGGGACAAATATACGCCCCAAAGGGCGCAACTGTTTTAAGAGTGTAGACGAAAGGAAATCCCCGGAGGAGTGAGGGGACCCTGGTGAGACTCGTCCTTGGCACGGAAAGGGTTAAACAGCGTCACTGGAGCGTATCCGTTCAGGTTATATACAGGGTGTTTCTGAAAAGGCACCCGAAATTCTTCAGAAATATATGTGATGCAATAATTATTTCCTCGGAATTTCTTTTACCACTGAGGCATATGTTCTAAAATGGCTCCAAATACCATAATTCAACAATTATGAAAATCAGATTAATGAACTTTTAATCGAAAGTGTCAGACGATTAAGTCTAATATGGCTTGAAGCCCGTCGTCCGCATAAGTGGTTCCAGACTAGTGGAAAGCAAACGCTGGTAAGCTTAATGAATATATCCGCATCCGGCCAATTTCACCCGTAAAAGCGATACTGAACTACCGAAGAGCTCTACTGTCACTTTATTAGCAGACGTGCATGATTGAAGTGACTATTAACTCATGTTTACGGGCAGGTGCACGTATACAACATCTTTATTGAAAATCATGGCGGGATCTCAAGGTGGCCCCTGTTGGGGGCGACTCCTTCGGCCCAAGTGACGATTTTCAGTTGTTCCCCGAGCTCGGCGGCATTCATAAGTAAGGCCTCCCAGGAAAGTTTGAAGGGTGCTGGCAAGAGCGTTTTGGGGGGAGGTGAACCCTTACATCCCCAGGGGATGTGGTCTTGTGTTTCCAATTCGTTGAGGTTACAATTTTGACACATATGAGGCTAAATTCCCCATTGGTGATAATCGCCAGTTTATGTGGGCTGAGAAAAGAGTCTGTCCGAAGCTGGCGAAGGACGTAGGCCTGCGCGCTGGTAAGGTCCCGATGAGGCGCCGGAGAAGTGCGCCTCATTTCTTTATACAAGTTCGTGATCTCGTTATATGTGGTCACCGCCGCACCCCGAGAAACCGAGTCGGAGTGGCGCACCTCCCGGTTTGTTGAACCTCGGGCATTGCGGTGCACCTTCTCTTTAAAAGTATTCTGGAGTTTGTGGGGACCCATACTAGATTGATAAGTCTGTCCGCTTGTAGTAATAATTGTTTAAGATTTGCTGCGTAATTTTGTTAACAGTGCCTTTACTGTAATTTAAGATCGCGCTTTTTGAATCGCTCGAGATTGTATGAACGAAGTCATTTGTGATGGCTAGAGCGATCGCAGTCTCCTCCGCCTCAAGGGCGGAGAAGGCCTCGACCGTGGCCACGTTGAAAATGCGGCCGCTCTCGGTCACTACGCTGACAACGTATTTTCGGTGACCCTGCGCCGCCGCATCCACATAGGCAACAGAGTGGTCGTTCTTATGCTTGTCCCACAAGTTCTTTACCCTGGCCGTACGGCGGCTGTCGTGCCTTCCTGTGAGCATGTTTTTAAAAATACGTTTAATGATCAATTGTCGTCTTGCTATTTGTGGCAAGGGGGTTCGTCCCACAGAGGCGATTGTGGGATTTAGGCCCAGCTTGCCCAGAATGTACCTGCCGGCCAGTGTACCGGACAGACGGAAAATCTTGCGCCGTTTTGTGCGCCTCGATCAGTTCTTCTGTAGTGTTATCTATGCCTAATCTTAATAGTTTGTCCGAATTGGTCTACTTGGGTAGCCCCAACGCTGTTCAGTATGCTAGACGGATTAAGGCGTTTTGCCGCCATCCGCTCGCCTTATAAGTGGCAGTAAGTATGCAACTGACCAGAAAGGCCTGAATCAGCCGAAATAGGTCCCCCTCCTTTATGCCTGTGTGCCTTGATGGGATTCTTTTTATTAATCCGCATATTTGTCGGATTGTAGACTGTAGCCCGGCTATAGCATGTGCGCTGCAGGTGTTTTGCTGTATGAGCATTCCCAGCACTCAGCACAGGCCGGACTGGGCCAGATTTCATTGGAACCCCTATTGTGGAGGCCTGCTGTTGGCTGTCTGTTTTGTCTGTTCTGTTTCTCATAGTAATGTTTATTTATTTTAGTTACAAAATGCTGCAGGTCCTTCTGTGCCCTTGCAGGAGGGACAAAGCAATACACAACAATACAGAAAGCACAAAATTGACAAGTTTATGAACGTCAATGTTCTATTTTTTCAGTGGTGTTTATGTCTATTAGTGCTGCGATGGGTAAGGAATTCCAGTCAGTACTCGTGCGAGGAAAGAAGGAATATTTTAAAACATTAGTTCTGGCGGCAAATGGGATTATTGAATCACAGTGACGATGATTCGTTGACCGCATTGTGGAAAATGGTTTAATGTAATGATCTGGGCTCATTGACAGTTTCTTATGTTTGAGAAGAAAAAGAAATTTTTCTGAGGATTTTTAGTCTTAGTTGTTAGGTCGGAATCCCGTGTTCCCGCATTATTGCAGAAGGTGAGTCTCCTGAGTGGTATTTCGAATAGATGACTCGGATGGCCTTGCGCTGGATCGTTTCAAGTGCTTGAATGTTAGTTTTAGTAAATGGGTCCCAAACAATGCATGCGTATTCTAACTTAGGTCTAATTACTGATGAATAGGCTTAATATTTTAGGTCTGTGGGAGCATTTCTGAGTTTATGTTTGAGGACACAAAGCTTACGGAAGCCTGATGCGCACACGTTACATATATGGTTATTCCAGCATAGATTGTTAGTTAACGTCACACCAAGATATTGATATTCGGTTACCTCATAAAGCGGGAATGATGGAAGAGCGTAAGGATACAATAGACTTCATTTGTTGGTTACTCTCATAAATAGTTTTTTGTGTGTTAAGTTTTACGCCCCATTGATTACACCAATCGGAAATGCAGGGTGTCTACCAACCGGGAAAACCGGGAATTCTCAGGGATTTTGAGTAGTCTGGAAAAACTCAGGGAAAACTCAGGGAATTTGTCCCTCTATCAGGGAAAATTAGCTGTAATTTTATTGAAAGGGTCGAAAGTCGCGGTAAAGCTGGCTCGAGCAAGACAGGAATCGTAATGAATCGTCTTTGACGGCCTGTCGTCGGCTGGAGGAGTTGCCAGTGTACAGTCAACGACCGACTTTCCGGATTCCCGATAATTCGGACGGCTTCGCGGCACCACCACCACGTACACCATAGAGTCAATGTATCAGAACGTCTGAAATTTCGTACGCAAGAACTCTTCACTGTCCGATTTTCCGGACGTTTTGTCATGACTGCAGGTCCGAAACGGCATTAATAAAAGCCACCACTGCTGCCATTTTGATCACCTCGCCGCCTGAAACCGGCGCTCTCGCACGCAGATCCGCTGGCAGCCGTAGCCACCGCTGCGGCAACGCTAGACCTAGCTGCTTCGACGTTCGCTATGAAGCTTCTTGTCGTTGGGTGCAGTGTTTTTTATTGAAAGAATTCGCTGTTTTCAGCAATGGCACTGAATCCGCCTTTGCGGTCCTCGCGATTGGCTTAGAAGCTTGGAAAGCACGGTGCGATGCATAATGCCGGTTCCCGAAAGTCAGCTTCGCCTCCGTACATACTTGGTGAAGCATACGCAAAAGTATTGCAGTGAAGCGTAACAAGCGTGGGAAGGGGCTATTGCCACTGGACACATTATGTATTCCTTAATTATACACGCGTACTTCCTGTCACAGCACGAGCACCGATATGCCTGATACGTGTACCGACAGGCCTTCAGAGCGTTTTCGAATGTGCCTGTGTCGGCTTGAGCCCTTAAGGGCAGTAAATGACATGCATTTATTTTTTTCCAACTGGCCGATTTTTCGGACGTTTTCGCGGCCCATAAGGAGTTCGAAAACTAGGACGTGGACTGTGCAACTGACCAAGAAGATGCTTCAAATGGTCCGTGGGGCGAACGAGTGACGGAAGGAGTACAAGAACAGAGAGGTCCTACGCATTGAGGAATGAACGGGAAAGGAAGCGTGCGGCCGCCGTTTTGAAGGAGCTTTAGCTCAAAAAACAAAGTGTTGGCTTATGCCGAGATGCAAGTGTCCCTCATCCAAACCAAAATAAACTCTTTCAAGCAGTGAAACACAACAATGAGGCGTCGTGCGCGGGCTGAGAGTATGTCAGGACAGTTGCGGTACACTTACGAGCGGTTGAGAATGAATCTCAATTGTGACAAAGTTCAGACCTCATACCACTGAGCTTACGATCAGTTGATAGAAATAGCTCATATTCGAAAATAATTTCTTTTGTATGGATCTCCTTTTTTATTCGTATTTGAGAATGTCCGACTCGATTTGCAATTTTTTTCGAAGACATTTTATTTGCTGTGCATTTTACTAACCCCCTTCCTTCTGTTCTCTTCTTGAATAACATGAACACTTCTCCTTAGTATTCAAATTGGATTAAGTAGTTTTTTATTTTTTTTGATCTGCTTACTAGAGAGTGAGCGCATCGGGCAATATGGTTTCAGCTGGTCTTGACATAAAACAGTTCTGCATCACTCAGGGAATTTCGCAGAGGCATTCAGGGAAAACCTGGAAAACTCAGGGAATTTGGAAATGTCAACTTGGTAGACACCCTGAAATGTTTTTTAGGCAAGAGTTGGTAGTCGGAACTTGTCGTGAAGACCTGGTCTTCACGACACATTATTACATTAAACAAAACACAGTCATCTGCAAATAGCGTGATTTTAACGGGATAATTGATTACGTTAACAATGTCGTTCACATATATTAAAAACAGGAGAGGACCAAGGACGCTTCTTTGAGGGACACCAGAAGAGACGGGAAGGTTATTTGAATAATGATCATCAATACTGACAAATTGCATTCGGTTAGATAAGTAAGCTGAAACCCATTTACCTATGCAGTTAGGAAGACCGACTTGTTGAAGGTTGTGAATTAGTTTAGAATGAGAGACGAAATCAAATAATTTACTGAAATCCATAAAAATAATGTCAACCTGGCCTGATTTATCAAGAACAGATGCGAAACTATGAACAACCGATGTTAGCTGTGTAATTGTAGAATAGCCCTTCCTAAACCATGTTGTACATCAGAAAAGATTAAGTTGTCATTAAGAAAACCAATGATATATTTAATGATGATGTGTTCTGTGGCTTGCAACAGGTAGAAGTGAGTGATATGGGGCGATAATTCGATATCAGTGAGGCATCTCCTTTCCTAAAGGGCCCCTCACCAGGTCTGGCCATTTTGAGCTGACAAGCGCAGAGCATCCATTGCGCATTTCCCTCTTCACTCGCGGCCGCCGCGCTCCAAGCCGGACGGTGACGTAATCGTGCCCCTGCGCCTACGTAATCGTGTCCGCAGTGTGACGTCGCTCGTGGTGACACTTAACTTCGAGAATTATTCAAGACATCTGTTATCTGTGCGATCTGTTGCTTGAATTGACGAATTGAAGTTTAGAGAAATAATAAAACACACAAACGGAACGTCTGCGTGTTCTTATGTTTTACTTCGCACCGAAGCAAGAGAGATGTGCCTCCTCTTCGTGTGCTTGTTCCCACGGTCGTCCGGTCACGTGCGCAGGTACCGAAACTATGCCATTTTCTACCGTGTTGCAGCGCGTGATCATGCTCTGCGATCCGCTTGTTCTGCCTCGGTATTCGTGTAGCACTGAATTATACGTCTCGTCATGTCTCCTCGTGCACTGCGCGAACTAGACAACAGCTCGCGCGCGGCGCGGTCAGCGGAAATGCGTAGCGCAGGAAAAAAAATGAAGGCGGGGCTTGTGACGTGTGCGTCACGCCATGCTCGAGGTCTGGTATGGGAGAACGCAGGGAAGGAATTTCGCTTGCGAAGGCTAGACGGGGTGAGTCAACACCACCTAGAAGTCTTCCAATTATACCGCTAGTCACGTTTCCTTGTGCACAGCGCACAAAATCATGCGCTGCACGAATGAGACTATAGCTTGTGCGCGACGCCGTCAGCGGAAGTGTGTCACACCAAAAAAAAAAAAAAAAGAGAAAAAAAATGAAGGCGGGGCCTGTGGCGTATGCATCACGCGATCCTCGAGGTCTGGTATAGGAGAATGCAAGGAAGGAATTTTGCTTGCGAAGGCTAGACGGGGCGAGTGGAAAGCGCGTATTGCTTGGCAGTCGAGCCCACCTGCAGAACTCATGGGTTCGCGGCACTGAAATATTTCTATCTCGGCTATTAATGAGCCGATTTGCAAAAATTTTGCGGCAGAACGCTCCCTAGAGGACACGTAACAACTTCCAGGGTATAACCAAAATTTGCTATGGGGCCTGGTGAGGGGCCTTTTAATAACAGGAACAACACGTCCAATCTGAAGGAATAACAGCCGAAGAAAGTGATGTGCGAAAAATAACAAGAAACTCAAAGCTTTTCGGCATACCGGTGCAAGAAAGCATTTGGAATTTTATCAGGACCTGGCGACGCTTTCATTTTCAACTTTAAGAGCAGTTCGATAACGCCAGATCTTGATACAACAGGGCACGTACAACATAGCGTTTTAGGTGACAAGGTATAACACTTGTATCAGCAAAGACATTGTGGAAGTAGTGGTTGAATTAAGTAGCAGTATCGTGTTCATCTGTGAGGGGCGTGCCGTCGTGCATTATTCTGTCAGTAGGCTTTCCTTCTGACATAAGTGGCTCCAAAATTTTTCCGGTGAAGTTCGAATAAAATTAGGCATAGTGTACTCAAAATAATAGCGTTTAGCGGAGCTAACAGCTACATTAAGGGATCGCTGGATAGACTGAATAATAGAACGACTGCCACCTCCTCGTTTCAAGCGTTTTAGTTTTCTTTTTAACTGCAGGACTTCACGAGTGATCCAGGAAGACGCTTTGCGCGATTTTTAAATCATGTTAGGGACAAAATTATCAAGGCAGTGAATGCACATATATCTAAATTTATTCCATAACTCATTAACATTATTGCCTGGGAAGCTGCTGAGGTAAAAATCTAAATTCAGCACGCTCTCATCTTTTGCACGCGAGAAGTCCTTTACAATGCTAAAATTGGCCACGGACTCCTTACAAACAGGATTAGTAGGGAAGGAACAATATACCATATTATCAGATATTCCTTGCTCGACTGAAACATGGAAGTTTGTGATTAACCGGCTTACAAAAACAAGGTCAAGTATAGAAGTACCATGTACTCGTGTAGGCTCTTACTATTTGCTGCAAGTCATGCCTCAGCATAATATTAAAGACGTGTTCTTCATGGATAGCATGATCGGGACTAAGAAAACGTCTGTCCCAGTTAATTGACGGTAGATTAAAATCTCCGATCAATAAAATTCTGTCTTAATGAAAACCGTTCATGAAATCTGACAGCTCACGCATAAACTGCGGAGGGGAATCAGGTGCTCTGTAAACTGCGATTAGTAGGAAGGACCCTCCCCAGCAGGAAAGTTTGATTGCGAGGATTTCATTGTTTTTAATTTCCAGAAGCAAAAACGCGTCGATGCCTTGCTTTATTTATACGGCAACCCCACCTCCTCTGGAAGCTCTTTCGCGACGGAAAACCCGGTATAGAGGGGGCAAAACATCATCATCGTCAATTTCTTCGTGCAACCAAGTCTCCGTGACTACAACGATACGTGGCTGATACCCCAGAATTGTGGCTTCAAGACGGTCACTCTTGTTTACGACGCTGCGTGCATTTATGTTTAGAAGCTTGAGTTCTTTGTTGATTGGTGATCAGAGTCACTCTTTATTCTGTTCATTACGTATTTTGACTCGGCAACCGTTGGCCTCATCCCACGCAAACATCTGCCCATCGATTTTCAATTTATCGTGCACAAGAATGGGTTTCTTGCCTTGATGTCTGTCGTTTTTAGTGCTGTCACGTAACAGCTTTCTTATTCTAAGGGTGTCGCGTGAATAATCATTTTTGACAGAATAATCGGTTCCTTTCAGCTTCCGGACATTCCGCATGACCTCTTGTTTTTCATTAAAATCCTGAAAGAACAGTAGGACAGGTCGGTTTATTTCCAGTCCTACCGATGCGGTGGATTCTGGCGACTGAATTCCACGTGACATCTAGCTTACCAAGATAAACCTCAGAGATGACTTTCTAAGAACGGATTCAGTTTCATTGGGTTCTTCAGATATTCCAAAGACAATCAGATTAGAACGCCTACTTCGGTCCTCCAAATCAGTAATTTTTGCGCGAAGGAAAGTGACAGTTCTCGCGCGGTTTTCAACGCGGGCTGACTGTGTTTTTAAAGTTCAAGCTGTTGTGTGTATTCACACAAAATCTTTTCCATGTTTGCGTTTTGCGTCCTTAATGCTGCCATCTCATGTATCAAGTTCTGCTGTCCTGCAAGTTACTGCTGCAGCAATTCCCGCGTGCTCACACTGTCCGAGTCGGGGTCAGGGCCGGGATTCAACTCGATATCGCCACACAGCAGCAACTGCTACACATCACAAGCAATACGAATACACTGTTGGGGGCAAGGCAGAACCAGTATGGCACGACAGTCATATTTATATGCACAATAATAGGCACCAACCGGGTCAGACAGAAGAAAGGTGCGTGAAGCCGCATGCCTTGGCCTGGTCCGCCGTGTCCACTGAAGTGAAACGCTTGCGGTCGGCTATATACAGGGTAGTTCGTTCAGGTCACATGTTGGTGCGGCGGCGCTGTAGGTGTGACGCACGTAGACAGGGGAGTGACGTCATGGTGTTCCTGATGAAAGTTGTGCGGATAGTCCGCTCCGGCGTGACCAAGCAGGAAAACCTGGGTCAGACAGAAGAAAGGTGCGTGCAGCCACATGGCCTCTGCCTGGTCCGCCGTGCCCACTGATGTTAAAAAGAAAAGGTGAGATAACTGCACCTTGCGGGTCTCCTCGTGTTCCTGAGGTGAAGCGTTCGCTCTTCAGGTCGTTTAGATGCATTTCTGCAGTTCTCTCCCGGAAGAAGTCTGAGATATATTCAAAACTGCGTTTCGCCACGTTCATCTGGCTCAGATCAGTTCGGATTGAACGATGCGTGACACCGTCAAAGGCCTTGCTTATGTTTAGCGCTAGTATGGTCCGTGTGGCTCTGATTAAGGCACTCGCTTCATGCTCGCCGGACGGTGAAGCGTAAACAGTGGGCATCTTCCATTTACAAGTCCCGGATGAGCCGGTACTGCTCGGTTCGCCCGCACGACATTCGCTTCTCAGGGAACCTCTCAGAAGTTCCACCCATTGGCCAAAGAGGCGTGCGAAGTTTTTTTTCTTTTTGTTCCGGACTGGTCAGCGAGGTCGTGGCTGAAAATGCTGGCCAGTCTAGAGCAAAAAGAAAAAAAAACTTCGGACGCCGATCAACTGTGTGCCGTCCGGCACGCCGAGGAAGTCGCCCGTGTGCAAGGGCTCGAGGCCGTCACCTAGGCTGGGGTGCTTATTGCCCCATCCGGCCCAAATCGCGGACATTTCGAATAAAGTTTGCACTCACTTTGGACTGGTCACAGACGCCCATGATCTGTGGGAACGTTTTCGCCCCGGAGGCGGGCTTTCGCGCTCTCGTTGATTTCCTTGTGCTCAATCATTGCGCGTTTGCGTGCCACTTAAGTCGTGTCGTCTGCACCAATCTACAGCATGTCCACCAGAACGGCCATTTACCATTGACAGATAGACGGTGGTTTTCTCTGTCATCGACAACGATGGAATGCCCGTGTTCGACAAGAATATGTGTGTATGCATGACATAGTGTAAGTAAAATGGCGACGAATAATTTTCTCGCTCAGGTCCCTCTGCACCTCTTCGTGTAGAAAGGTGAAGCCTCAAAATCACCGGCGAGGGATGTACTCGTGCTCTTCGACAATCAAAAGAGCTTGCTTCGTTCGTCTATACGTCGATACCACAGTTTCTGCATAAAACAGCACGCGGTACTGCTCCTCCCTTGAGAGCCTTCTGACCACCAGTGCAGCGACGAATAAATCTAGTGATTGAACGGCCCACTGCAGATCAGGAACGTCGCAATCTCACTCGGACGCCAGAAAGTCGGCGGCAAGTGCGCCGAATTCTCCCTCCATTGCAGTACTACGCGGCATTGCTATATCAGACAACAGATATAGGACGAAGCCGTGGAGTTGCGAGTGCTCGATTTACACGCGCCTGGGACAGCTCGGGACTTAAGCTATACGACATCACGGTGACGTGGTTTCCTGTCAGAGAAGAGTCTGCGGGCCTTCAGCGGACTCACGGGCGTCTACTAAGTGCTAAGGGCGTGGCAATTGCACACTTCGGCAGTTCAGCTTCTTTTTTTTTTTGTGTGTCAAATTGCCTGGAATTCATTCAGTTGTAAGCATGAGTATCCTTCGCTTTTTACAGGTTATGGAACAGGTTATGTAAATAACGGGCTTCGTCTCATATGGGGATCAGTCGCCTTATTCTTACGATTAAAAAGATCATTAGTCTTATTTCCATAATTACTTGCCTGATTAGTACCTCGAGTCATTTCATAATGTATGCATCTGTGGTAAAAGCAATCGCTTAATTATCGCATCATAGATATATGTCTAAGTAACTTCGAACGCGCTTTCCGGAACGCCCTGCATGACCTTGCACTCTATAATTTGCAGCTGACACCTTGATAGTGCGACAAAGTACTTTCCTCGCAAAGGTCGCAATCCTCTTGCGGATGATAGAACTAGGTTCCGGTGTAGAGGCGCGCCTTCCGAGATCGCGTCGCGCGGGCTCTCCCGCGCGGCGTCAGCGCAGCTGCTTTGCAAACATCCTTCGGCGCTTTTCGCACTGCAGGCGGCATGTGTGGCCTCGCCACCGACTCTTGTGGCTGCAGAGTACCGCCGGGAAAGGAAATATGGCGACCGCGCAGCGTCCAACGTTAGCTGGATCATCCGACGTCGGGTGGTTGCCGCAGCGTGCGCCTCTGGCGCGGGGGCGTGTGTTGGGGAAAGAGGGAAAAAAAGGATAGCGAGATCTCTTCCCTGCGAGCGCAAAGCGAATAACGCACAACGATGTTGTGCAAGGCGGTGCGATCCAGAGAGAAGAGGAACGTGCGAGCCGGCGGCAATATATTTTGCGCGCGCTGACATTTACTCATACCTGCGCTTTGCGCAGATGCGTGTGCCGTCACTTTGGTCTCTCCTCACTGCCGCTCTCTCGATGTTCATTTGCACCGTTTTATCATCGTTATCATTTTTAGATTCCCCTTCCTCACTTGCTGCTCGACGCCGCGGCTCTAGCTGACCTACCTCATTTTTCTTTTTGTTCTTATGTGTATTTTACAGCTTGATTTTATACCTGGGTGCCTGCGGTGCTCGCGTGCTCTTAAGCGCCTCTCAGTGCCTCACTCTGGTCGTCTGCGAAGTTTTGTTGTATCTTTTGCTTGCTGGCACGATTTCCGCCGATTTATCCCACCAGCTTTTATTTTTTTCTCGTGCGCCGTGATGTACACCTGCTTTGCGCACACCACCTATGCGAGAACCGAGTTGAACTTGTTTCACGCATCCCGCTGTATGTGCTTCTGGCGCACGCAGTGTGTGGTCGGTCCGAACAACCTCTGTGCAACTTGTTGGAATATGTTACCCCCACTATTATTTCGGTTTATTCCCATTCGTTAATGTAAGCGGCGGTGATGTCACATATGGTCCTATATCTAGCTCTTAGGTCACGTTGAGTAGCTCTTGGTGTCACGACCAAGTTTTTATTCAGCGCCGACGACAGCCAGTGTGTTTAATTTTTTTCGTTTAAGCATGCACAGGAAAATGGACTCCTAGCCTATGCTAACGCGTATTCTGCTCTTGTCAAGCATTTGATGGAACACCGTCTGATTTCTTTCTTACGGTAGTTAATTGTCAGAAATGAATGGATCTATATACCTATACCCCGAAACGTAACTCTATCCGAGTCGACAGTGGTCAGCGGCCTGTCCTCTGCCAATGCCTTCAGGCAGCATGTGTGGGTTTATTTACCAGTTGCCTTCACCCAAAAAGGTCACGTACTTGTGACGCCTGCGGCAGAAAAAATTTTCCACATCCGCCGCCAAGGTTCGGGAGTCGTGGCACTGGCTAACACTCCCAAGGTTACTTCTAGTAGTAAAAGACAAATACCCAAGAAAGTGGATGGGAAAACGGCGTCGCGGTAGCTCTATTGGTTAGAGCATCGCATGTGTAATGAGAAGGCGTGGGGTCGTTCCCCACCTGCGGCAAGTTTTTTCATCCACCTTCATTGCCATTAATTTGTAATTTCTTTAATTCAATTAGTAATTTCAAGTAACTTCCCTTATGTTGTCCTTGGTGTCTTTGTTTGTTGGCTTCTTACGGTACGTTATAGTGTTAGGATCGGCCTGCAGCTATTTCAGCCCACTGCACGTGTTCCGATCCAACCGGGACGGTGGCGCACTTCAGAGAACTGCGGATAACCGGCAGCCACGATGCGAGGGGTCAGCTCAGGGGAGTTCTCGAGGGGTGGTAATTGGCGGAACCTCCCCATGCGCTTTTCGAGACACCAGACAATGTGCTACCCGGGCGCGCTACCAGGGACGGCTGAGAGTTCTACGAAGCCCCTCTGACGTCGGCTCCGGGCCATTGCACCTGTGTGTGTGTGTGTGTGTGTGTGTGTGTGTGTGTGTGTGTGTGTGTGTGTGTGTGTGTGTGTGTGTGTGTGTGTGTGTGTGTGTGTGTGTGTGTGCGTGCGTGCGTGCGCGCGCGCGCGTGCGTGCGTGCGTGTGTGTGTGTGTGAGCCCTCATCCTCCAAGTCGAGAGCCCGCCTCCTCCAAAAGGGCGGGTCACCTACAATGACGTCGAACTATGACGTCGAGCGGAGTACTTATAAGCAGCGATTGTCGGCTGCTAGTGTGTACTCGTTGTGCTCGAAATGTACTCGTGAGCTGTGTGCTCCGTTGCTGTATGTTCGTCTTGCGGGCGCCATTTGGGAGCCACACTAGACTGTCGATGTATCTCATGTTCAACTGTAAATAACATGTAAATAAATCCTGCTCTCCTAAGTCCCGACGAAGAGTCAAGCTCCTTCCTACAGCTACGACTGCCAAATCTTACATCTGAATGGCAGCGGTGAGATCGGCCTACAGCTCGTAGATCGTCCGACACCTCTAACAAATGGTGGCAGCTGCGAGATCGTCCGACGAATCTTACAATAGGTGCTTGATACGTCACTCGCCGTCTGCAATGAATGGGAAAGATGGTGTTCAATGCTAGAAACGTGGGTGCTGACGCCGCGTCCAGACAATGGAAGCCGCATGTCCGTCTCATCACCACAGCTTCTATTCGATGCCCGTCAGTATGGAGAAAGATCCTTACCGATAGTCGCGGACATCTCACTGGCTGTTTCGATAGACGATGCTTCATTCTGTGCACTTGGCGCATGTCCTACGAGCGGCTCTTTGAAGTAAATGCGCCATGCATTATGTTTAGAATATGTTGGTAAAACTGAATTTTGGCAAGCTGGCAATCACGTTGTTTTTCTCTCTCTCTCTCTTTTTTACTCCAACAATGTTTTTCGTGGCCCAGACGAGCCTAGTCAAACGTGTTGATTTTTTTTCTTCTTCTTTTATCCGATGCGCAATCACTGCAGCAAAGTGCAGCTGGCGAGATATATGAAAGCATCCGCTGCTCCGTGGCTATATTTTCGTCCGTCATCAGGCGCACCCCCACGGCATTCCTGCATATGCAGACGTTCGAGATGAAAGGAATCGTCACGATATCGATATCTGCAGTAATCACATTTACAAGTCTATCTGGTTGACTGGCTGCAAAGGGATAAAATAGTTGGAAAAGCGGCCTGTGCTCCAAAAATCTTGAAATCTGTTTGGTTTCTTCAGGCTGACCGCCGCCAGCTTACAAAAACTTCTTGAGCTGGAGTGATTCCTTCGTTCAAATTCGTTGCATGCATTACTCTATGTTGCGACGGTTTGCCCCCTTATGGTTAAAGTTGCCTTTAAAGGAGCAACCCCTCCAAATTTTAGTTATTTACTTATTTATTCTGCTGCATATTTCGCCTGCTTGAAATCGCTCGCTGAAAGCAATCGGAGGGTGTTGTAAACCTCCGACCTTGCGCGGTGTTCTGATGCGGGCCGCTATGAGTTCCCTCGGTTTACAACTGCTTGAGGCGCCGAGCCGTATGGCGATGCCGAGACCATGGTAGATTCCATTTCTGGCCCCGGTGTTACTGCGTTGTTTCGCGGCGAGTGCGAAATCCGAGAACCACCGCGCTCCCACCGCGCACGGCTTCACACCGTAAGCAATGCGGCTGTCGGGGTGTTGCGCGCATGTTTGCCCCTGCAATGGAAATTGTTCGGTTGAAGTCGTGGGAGCGACCTTCGTGCTGGACATGGCGCCCGGCGTTTTAAGGTCTGCGCTCCCTGCCGTGCACGCGGTACTCGTCTGGAAACGCAAAGTGACTGCTTACGTTACGCTGCTTACCTACCCGCCTCTAAACATGGTGAATTTTGTTGTACTGGGTGCTTTTATATATACCGGTTATACGAACAACGGCGTTTATTTTTGTTGCATGCTACGGAATGGGTGTACATGCGGGACGAGCAGTGCTGACGACGAAGGCACCCGACCCGCCGCGTCGCAGGGCACAATGGGAGGAACGTCGGCGTCATTGACGCCGCATTGGGGTAGGCCGACGAAGTGACAAAAAGGAGAAATAAAGAAAGCCCCACTTCATCAGGAGGCGCCGCGATGCAAAAAAAAAAAAAAAAAAAAAAGCGGACGCCGCCAGGTGCGCTGCTATCGTAATCGGGAGTCGTCGTATGCGATGCCAGACTCTTCGTTTTTTCCTCGCGTAAACAACGGTGTTAGGTCCTTCGGCGTTGTCGCGAGACGTTCAGGGAGATCCAAACAAACTGTATTTGCAGAAAAAATCACGCGCCGGATGTCAGTTCCGGAGCCTTCTGACTGGTTGGCTATGCACGTTTCCGAGCATATGCCAATGGACAATTCGCACGGCCACTGGAAAGCCGAGCTGTATATACACCCTGTATGTATATACAGGGTGTCCCAGCTAACTTTAGCCAGAGTTTAAAAATATGTGAACGCCACGTGGCTGGACCGAACCAAGCTAATGTGGTTTGGCGTCGCTTGGAGATACTCAAAATATTATTTTTCGTTCCTCCTAATGAGATAATTCGTCTTAATTAATTAATCAATCAATCAGCCTATCAAATGTCATAATTAGATTAAAAGTGTCAATGAGAAAATTGCTGAGCGACATGAAAAACTCCCGATACAGTTTTCTGTTGCTGAATACGCGCTTCCGCGCGACTGGCCGCTCAGGCACTTTCGGAAAAACACTTTTATGAAGCACCTATTGAGCAACAGAAAGCTGTATTGGGAGCTTCTTATGTCGCTCTACAATGTTGTCATTGACACTTTTCATCTAATTATTACATTTGAGAAGTTGATTAATTAAGACGTATTATCTAATTAGGCGGAATGAAAAAAAAATTGTTTGAGTATCTCCAAGCAACGGCAAACAACATTACCTCTGTTCTGTCCAGTTACGTGGCATTTGCATATATTTAAATCTTGGTGCATAATAGTTGGGAAACCCTGTATATATATATATATATATATACAGGGTGGTGGTGGTGTTATTATTGTTAAAGACGAGACGAAAACTGCAATTTCTTGTCAGATGAGCTGCGACCATAGACCTTGTTTCACTATTCCTCTCGATCCGGGTGCACGAGCAGTTGTCAGATAGGCGCTGCCGTTCGATACGACAGCGCCGCGGGGCCCATCTTGTGACGTGGCCAGCACGAGTGTTGCCCGACGGTGTGCGCGCCATCATGTGCGCAAGTGGATCGCTCCCGGTCGTTATGGATTGCCGCGGTCTAAATACGGGAACTGTGCCGTGCGTGCGAGCGCCTACCCGGCTTGGCCGATATGTGATCGCCCAGCTGTGATCCATCGGCGCCGCTGTCCTGTCGGCACGCGTTCGCGCATGCCCAACGAGATGGGCGACGCGCTGGCGGCGAGGGAGGCGTCCGAAGCAGTGTGCAGATGGGAGCCGTTTTCTGGTTTAGCACACGACGAGATAGAAAAAGTATGTCTAATGTGAACGCGTGTGAGTGTATGTGAATAAGTTTCGTCTCGGTGGGCCTTCGCGGGACGTCTTGGGGGTTCGTTGTTGCCGTCTGAAATAAAATAAAATAAAAAGAAATCGACGAGAGAAGTATACGCCAAGTTCTGTTTAACCGAGAAGGTTCGGCATTCGAGTGTATAGTCTGTAACAGTTCAAGGGCCACAAAAATAGAAAAAAAAATAGTGATGGTGGGGGGCTGTGCGCCTGTGTGCACTAAGCCAGTTATTCGCTGAGATTACTCGATTTTGAAGTTTAGTTACGCCGAAAAAGCATTGACTTACCACAAAAGTGGCATGCGCAATAATGAACAATATGCATTAAAGCTACGTTTCATTTTATTATAGGTTAGTTGCGACGAAGCTCTTGCGATGAAGTCTCAGTGAGATCTTTCAAACATACGTTTAAACTTTATGGTTTCAGTTTGTACAAGTCTTAGGGAAAATGCCAATGACAGATTCGGAATACCTCAGCTTTTTGAGCAAGTCTAGCAATTCCAATGGGAGATGGTGAACGGCTTTCGCGCCGAAATCACTCACTGGAGCGGGATTTAATTGGAGCAAGCCCGGACCACTGGACGCAACCTGAACTACTCTTAAAATGAGGGAAGTCAGTTCACATTTAGGAAAGCAGAACGCCGACTAAAATGGTGTGGTCAAAGCCAGAACGTCTTCTAACCCATTACACGATTGAATAGACCACCTTGGTCGGCATCCGAAACTTTGCATGACATACTTCGTACTCCCGTAATCATTTTAAAGCGAAGCTTTCTTTCCCTCTTCCTTGAATTTTGATGTTGCTGCTGCTGCTGCGGCGGCGGTGGCTCGGGGTGGTTCAGTGTGTGTATGTCAAGGAGCGTGCCGAACAAGAAAGGCGACGCGAGAAACTCGTTTGAACCTATCTATCGCGTCGCATGTACACAGTGCCCTCCGGAGCTCCGTGGGCGTCGCCAGATTAGTATTTTGGAAGCTGTAATTATACGTGACCCCCCGCAAAAGCTTTGCAGAAAAATTCGTGGGGCCACAACATTCTATGGGGACAGATTACCAGCGAAGCTGTTTAGGCTGTACCCGAGTGGCTATGATGTGTGGCTGCTAAGCGCGAGGTCACGGGATCGAATCCCGGCCACGGCGGCCGCATTTCGATGGGGGCAAAATGCGAGAACACACGTGTACTTAGATTTAGCTGCACGTTAAAGAACCCTTGGTAGTCCAAATGATTCCGGAGTCCCGCACTGCAGCGTGCCTCACAATCAAATCGTGGTTTTGGCACGTAAAACTCCATAATTTTTTTTGTTTAGGCTGCATACATGGGCTGCATACATTATGAAATCGTACATTCTTTTTCATACGGCACCGCACTACGCTGACACAAGCGCCGCCGCGGCCACCACACCTCCCATGCACCTGCCGCAACCGCTGCTGCAGCCGCGCCGTCACCTCCGACCATTGGCGTAGGCAGGAGGGGGGGGGGCAACCCCCACCCCATCGAAATTTCTCATGACCCCTTTCCCACGGATCAGAAATTTTCAGGAGGTGGGCTCCAAAAGAGCGACATGGATGAAAGGGAAAGCTTGAATGTGAAAGCAAGGCTAGGGCTAGTGGCTGTCCGAAGGGGGAGGAGGGGGTTATCATGTCACCGTACCTAGAACTTAAGTTTATCCAGTTTTCCAGCAACCTCTGTCGTGTCTTAAGTAGCAGCGTTTTCTTGCCTTCTTACGTCACCTTTTCCTATCCCCTCCCTCCTCGCCTTGTATGGGAACTGCGAGCGAAGAGTGGCAAGGCTGTTATTCACTCGTTTCACGACTGCGTCGGTTCTACCAAGTCTCTGCCTCCTACTCCTCCCACCCCCTTTTCTCTACCAGTCTACCTAGCTCCCCTCTGGACTTGGGTATAGTACAAAGGTAAGCGCTGCAATTTCTGCAGTGGTTTCTGCAGTGCAGAGGTCACGGATAATTACAGCTATCAAGAGGTTAATATGGCGATCGACGCCCAGGAAGCTCCAAAGGGCATTGCGCACATTTGACGCGGTGCAAAGGTCCAAACGAGTTTTTCCATCTTCTTTCCTCTCTGCTACGTTCATTCCATGTATATACTCGCTCTGAACCACCCCCGACACGGGCAAGCTTTCTAGAAAAAATGTTTTTCTTTAAAAGAACGCTGATTTGCGTACGGCAAAATATATCAAGGACGGAGGTGCTGGGCCAGGGAAGCTAAGAAACCGCCACAACAAACAGGTGGGAGGGCAGGTAGGCGATCGAATGGCCTCGAAGTCCACGCAGGAACAAAAATATAGAATTGTTAGCGACCGCCGCGCCGTTCAACAAACCGGTGAATGTTGTCGAATGTGACAGTGACTAACGGAAAAGAATGTTAAGAAGGGGAGTGGAGTGACAGATACGAGGAGGGGGGAACGTGCATAAAAGGTGTCAAGAACGAAGTTGGAGGATAATTATGGACATAGGGAAGAGCGTCTCGTCGCTGCCCGATCGCTAAACACCATGGGACGGCCGTGGCCAGTCGCCTACACTCTTAGGCAAAGTTACACCCTTTGGCTTGCCCCTTCTGCCACACAACAATAATCGTTATCTGCCTTGATGCGTTTCCTTTCTTTAACGCTGCGAGCCAGGAACTTTCCAGTAACGAACGGCACGCACGTTATCAGAAGGGGCACTCCAAAGGGTGTAAACTGTTCTAGGCTGATAACGCGCGTGCCGTTCGTTACTGGAAAGTACCGGGCTCGCAGCGTTAAAGAAAGGAAACGCATCAAGGCAGATAACGATTATTGTTGTGTGGCAGAAGGGGCAAGCCAAAGGGTGTAACTTTGCCTAAGAGTGTACACTCTAAGAACAGTTTACACCCTTTTGCTTGCCCCTTCTGCCACACAAAAATAATCGTCATCTGCCTTGATGCGTTTCCTTTTTTTATCGCTGCAAGCCCGGAAATTTCCAGTGACGAACGGCACGCGCGTTATCAGAAGGGGCACTCCAAAGGGTGTAAACTGTTCTATGCTGATAACGCGCGTGCCATTCGTTACTGGAAAGTTCTGGGCTCGCAGCGATAAAGAAAGGAAAGGCATCAAGGCAGATGACGATTATTTTTGTGTGGCAGAACGGGCAAGCCAAAGGGTGTAAACTGTTCTTAGAGTGTAGCTGAGACTCACCTACCCCGTCGTAACACGTGCTGCTTGCTGCGGAGAGCCCACCCTAACTAAACGTCTCGGCAATTTTCGGAAGAGACGGGTGCCAGGAGACAGGTCGTTTAATTTCAAATCTCTCGGAGCTACTGTCCCTTATCTTACTGCGAACAACGGATGCCGTAATATTCGCAAAGGCTTCTGAAAAGGAAGCAGCCCTGCTTCGGACTGTCTGCTTCATCAATTCCCGAGTGTGATCAAATAACAATATTGGGGGCGAGCTCTACCACTGGAAAAGCTGGCGCCACCGTCGGCGTGACGTGGCATGAGGGATCACGTGGACACAGCGGCCGCGTCGGCTGCTTCGGAAGCGCCGAAGCGAGCTGAAAACGAAAGTTTAAAGTCGCATCTGCGGTGCGGTTCTAATTAAGTGGTGATGCTTTACCGCCTTGGGTGTCTGCTTGACAACATGTGAAAGTACTATAATAGGTAGTGGCAGCCTTTGGAGGCGTGCACCATGGTAGGCTACTTCTCGGTGCCGCAGTGCCGGACGTACGCTACGGAGCCCGGTGTCAGCATGTCGTGACGGTTTAGTCTATGAACTTGTTGATGCTAGACACTGGCAAGTTCACTGGAACGGAAAGGGAGCGGTAAGACGCACATTAAAAAAAGGCATGGCATATGGTCATGTTTGTGTTATGAATTAAAGCACTGGATTACGAAAAAGAAGCAGCGAGAAATCGCACGCTGAGAAGACCGATAAACATACAGTGCGGCGCAACTTGAGAAATAATATTGAAATGTCCAAGAATTTAGAAGAAAAAAAAATATTCAATCGTCGCGACGGCACATCAGAGTCGCCGTAGGCGTTGAAGTCTCATAACGAAATTATTTTTGAGCAGTTCTGATCACGTCCACGCAACAATGGTTGCTAGTGTACTGTCAAATGCTCATATGCTGCGGCCTAAAGCTCACGGCACGGTGCGAAAATGCGCTCACAGCGAAAGCAAAACATTGTGCGCGGACATGCATGGAGACGCGCAGTCGGCCGCTGCGAACTCGTGTGATCGCTGCATTGGGGCTTCATTCTGTTATGCTCCATTCGGTTATCCAGACAGCCCACTATAAGAACATATTTCACATAATTTACTCTCAGCGTTCGCCTACTTTTCACGCAAGAAGCCGGCTCGGGAGACTCCATCGTGGCGACCGCGTGCAGTGGCGTTCACTGTACGTATTCGGTAAAGAAATAGCGTCTGTAAACGATTCTGTGCTTTCAGTTTGCCCAAGATTATTACATCGACAGTAGAAAACTTCCATCGTTTTGAGAGTACTTACATAAGTGGCCACGAGGGCTGCCACGGGGTGTTATTATTGAGCGCCGTAAGCGAAACCCATGAGGAGCGCGCCGTGTGATCCCTCATACTACGCAAGGGAGGCGCTTCCGACAGATGGCGACTCAGTAAGTCCTCGCCCCCAATACGTCGCGTGATGACTAAAATACCATGATCGCAATTTACTTGCAAACATCTCTCCAAACAAGTCGCACAGCAGGTAACCAGAAATGAGTGAAACTTGCATCATATGATACTATCGAAGTTCTAACGCAAAGCTTCGATCGTTCCTTTATTTTTAAATGTAGCATAATATAGCATGCCCACAACGCCGGAAGCGCGATTGAGTGGTAGGAAACTTGTAAAATAGTGCCCGCCCTTTCCCGTACGTAGCGGTGGCCGTACTACTCACTATAAGGTGTAGCTGAAAAACAACGTTGATTTCCGCTGCTACCTCGGCTGCAACAAGTCTGGCCTGCAAACGAGAAGACACACGATTGTGCGCTGTCCTGTTTTTCTATGGCCGCATTTTTAGCGCTGTTCAGGTCATCTATATACATTATATAAATGCATCAATTCGTAAACGAAACGTTAGTTCTTTAATATCATCATTTTTAAAGGTAGCATAAGGATGATAGCATAATTTGATGCGAAGTGGCAGTGGCTGCAAAACGTGCATCCTCCTTGTTAAAGGGACACTAAAGGTTACTATGAAGTCAAGTTAAAGCGATAAAGCAATGCTCTAGAACGTCTAAGGCGTCAATATAATCGCGAACAGAGCTTTAGTAACCGAGAAATTGAGGTAAATGCATGACACGATTTGAGACTCCCCAGCGACATTCCGATACTAGCCCGATGACGAAGGCACTCCTCATCATAAATTATGTCACTGGTACTCAACTACTCATATTAAAAAGATCATTTCGTTAGATTATAAGACGGAAGAAAATGCTGCTGGTCTGCTTCTATTCGATTCTAAGAAAAAATAACATTTTGACGTTACCCTTGAGTAGTGTGGGTGATCGAAATGTTTCGTTTTCGCTCGACTCTGCGCGCTCGACTTTGCGCCGCGCGCGCTTTGGAGTTTCAGTTGTTTCTTTATCGCGTCGTGCTGCGGTGGTCCTGCTGGCTCGCGAAACTTGCATTTGGAACAAGCAGCGAGAATGCCACGTCCATGTGATGTCGTGGGATGCGCGAACGGTCTGCGGTACTTGGCCAAGGGCAGTTGCAGCGGCGAATCCAACGCTACTTATCGCTGTTTGCCAACGAGTGAATCTCTGCGTTCGAAGTGGTTAAGTGCCGTACCTCTGCCACATCGCGCTGGTAAAGAGCCGAAAAATCACGTAGTGTGCTCGCTGCACTTTCGTCCAGAGGATTACGAGTTCAGCGCCGACTTACTGAAGTCGCGTGGAGTGCCTTTCAAAGCAGGCCGCCGTCGTAGTAGTACGCAACGACGCGGGTAGCGCGAGCCCTCAGCAGCTGGTCACGTTCATCAGCGCTTAAATCGCTGAAGTCGAGCCCAGCATCGCGAGCCAATGTGTCGTTGTCAGGGGCGTCCATTGCAACGAGCGTCGAAGTTGCGTCGTAAAATAAAGAACCAGCTTATCGTCGCGCGCTTTTCCTTCTGCTAGCCACCATAGTTTCGCTTTCGCGCTGCTGTCGGCTCTGTCTTGGCTGTTTCTGGCTGCGCGTTTGCATTTTGCGCAGAAAAGCCGTAGCGCGGTCTGCGGGCACCGTTTTACTCACCGACCACCCCCCGCGGAAATAAACTTCTGGCTACGCCTCTGCCTCCAACGCGCGTGACGTTATAACTACAGAAGCGCAGGCCACGTGCACAGGCGCCGTCGCCACATTTTTTCCCCCCTCTGTCCGTACCCGTCTCCATTGCTGCAGCGCTGTCGACACACACACCTTCGCCGTAGTGGCTGCTAATGAGGCGATATGGAAAATGAGCCGGGAGAAAGGCTTCGAGATTGTCGAAGTAAACAGGGAAGTGAGAAGGTGTGGTGGTTTTCAACGAGATGGGATCCACTTCAATTACAGGCTGGCACGAGTAGTGGGCTGGCGACTTGGTGGTAGCGCTGTTGCTTTTTTAGGGGGCCCACGGGCGCTCAGGAGGCCAGAGTAGGTAGTAATGAAGATCATCTAACGGAACCTCAGTATAGCATCGCCGTCAATAACAGAAAAAGGAGGAAAGCAAGAAAGAGAGCTCACCGTGCAATAGACTACATAAACATGCAAGGCAGCAGAAGAAAGGAAAAGTGGGCAGAGATTGAGGAGCAGTTAAATAGCGAACAAATAGGAGTGTATGCGGTCACAGAAACGCTCCTTAGAGACTCATAAGAGCCGCCAGTGATTGAGAATTATGTTTGGGAAGGGTGCAACAGAAATAAGTCGGAAAGAAAGGGAGGGGGAGTCGGAATGCTCATCCATGAGGGAGCCAAATGGAAAAGAGTAAATTCAAAATATCAAGAGCATTTTTGGTTATCAGGTACAATGACTGGGAAAAAATTTTGGCTGGGCGTTACGTATTTGTGGACCGGAAATAATCGCTCCGAGAAGAATAAAGAGTAAGTGGAATGCATAAGCGCTGATATTAAGGGTTTCGGGACTGGTGCTGAAATTATCCTATTAGGCGACATGAATGCCCACATACAGGATTTAGACGGCTATATCGACAACAACGGGAAGTCAATTCTATACCTTTGTGAGCAACATAACCTCGTTATCGTGAATACAGGGCCTAAGTGTGAAGGGCAGATCACGTGGGAAATGGGAAACCGGCAGTCAACCATTGATTACTGTCTGATGACAGAAGGAATTCTTGATAAGTTGAGAGAAATGGTCATTGATGAGGAAGGGTATAGTAGCATAGGGAGTGACCATAAACGCGCCATATTGAAAATGTGATATGTAGTTGAGAAAGAGAGCAAGGCGTGCAAAATGGCCAGTCCAAATTTGAACGCTGAACAAATAACAAATATAGGCACTAGAATCGAGCAAGAACTTGGCAAATGGCCAAGTAAAGAGTGGGAATATGGTGAGCTTCTAAGTGTAATAACGACAGAAATATGGAAAGAGAAACAACATGTTCGTTGGAAAGGAAACGAGAAACTGAAAAGCTGGTGGAATAGTGAGATACGAGAAGCGATCGCCGAACGACAGAAAGCATCTCGAGAGCACAGGCAAGCAAAGAAGGCGCAGTTGCCACAGGATGAAGTAGCCGGTAAATTGGAAATATACCGGGAGAAAAAGTCTATTGTTCAAATACTGGTGCAAGCAAAATTAAAAGGTGAAAGTGAACGTTGGTTGTCAGAAATACGTGAGAAAAAGAAGGCCGCACCTAGAATATTTTGGAACCACATAAAATTATTAGACAGGAAGTCAACAACAATACAACAACATATCCTAGGCGAATATGGAAACAGACTGGAAGGAGAAGCGGCAATAAATAACATCCGAAAAATAACAGCCGAATCTTTCCAAGGCAATGACGAGGTTGTATTAGAAGAAAAAAGAGCATGAAAGAGACCCTGGTGGAAAAGGGGCTGGTGCTGACAAATTTCAACTGGAAGAAAGCCGAAGAGAAAATTCCTAAGCGCACAGCCACAGGGCTAGACGAGGTTCCCGTTAGGCTGATTAATTAACTAGGACCAAAAAGTCAGGAAACTCTGGTGAAAGCAGTGTCAAAAACTTCAAAAGATAGACGAATACCAGAGAGTTAGCGACAAAGTAGAATGAATTTAATTTATAAATGTAAGGGGGAGAAAGATAAAATTCACTCGTATAGACCCTTGACCATTATATCGGTAGTATACAGGCTAGCAATGCAGGCAATCAAATTAAAGCTTCAAGCATGGGCAGATAATAATGGCATTTTGTGAGAACTTCAGAATGGCTTCAGAATAGTATAGGCGTTTGGATGTAAACTTGCTTGTTCTTACCCAGTGTATTGAAATATCAAATTTAGAAAACAGACCGTTATATGTGGCCTTTTTAGACATTACAGGAGCCTATGACAACGTAGACCGCAACATTTTGTGGCATATTCTGGAAGGGGAAGGCTTAGGTGACGATTTTCTACAGCTTTTGAGAGATTTACGTAGAAAATACCCTTTGCGTTGAATGGGAAGGGATGAGGAGCGAAGAGGAAGTTCATATCAACAAGGGACTGAAGCAGGGGTGTCCTTTATCCCCGCTGCTGTTTATGATGTACATGGTGAGGATGGAGAGGGCGCTAGAAGGAAGTAATATCGGCTTTAATCTGTCGTACAAACAGGCGGGTACAGTAGTAGAGCAGCAGCTTCCAGGTTTATTTTATGCGGACGACATTGTGTTGCTAGCTAACAAGTAAAGTGGTTTGCAACGTCTGGCTAATATCTGTGGACAGGAGGGCTATAATCTAGGTTTGAAATTTAGTGTTAGAAAATCAGGTGTTCTGGTATTAAATGAAAACAGTGAACAGACAGTGGCAATACAGGGCCAGGAAATACCTCTGGTAAGAAAATATAAATGCCTTAGTATATGGATAAACGAATAATAATAATAATATTTGGGGTTTTACGTGCCAAAACCACTTTCTGATTATGAGGCACGCCGTAGTGGAGGACTTGGGAAATTTTGACCACCTGGGGTTCTTTAACGTGCACCTAAATCTAAGCACACGGGTGTTTTCGCATTTCGCCCCCATCGAAATGCAGCCGCCGTGGCCGGGATTCGATCCCGCGACCTCGTGCTCAGCAGCCCAACACCATAGCCACTGAGCAACCACGGCGGGTCGCAATAAGAGGGAAGAGGAAGAGAAATGCAGCCATAATGAAGCACAGAGGGCTATGGCGATACAATAGGTACGAGGTGTACAATGTACGAGGTGCGAAGACAGAGAGAGGCTGCAGTTTCGCCGGAAAGGCGAAGCAGTATTAGTGATAGCGAAGTATACGACGATTACACGAAGGAATATTACACCACCGAGAGACGCCTGATTCTTGGTGGTGCGAGAGGACTCAGGCTCTGAAACTGAAGTGTCTCCCACTATGAGGTGTTGTAAATTCGCATATAAGGCCGTCACTTCGGTGAACAATTCTTCGAGGTCACACGAAGTTTCCTCAAGTGCAAGAAATCACACACACACACACACACACACACACACACACACACACACACACACACACACACACACACACACACACACACACACACATATATATATATATATATATATATATATATATATATATAGTTCGGAGAGCTGGTCGGGACCCAGCTACTCCCCCCCCCCCCCCCCCCCCTCCCGGAAAAATGAAAACCTTCCGCCTATGGGTGTCAATATTGGCATCGGCGTTTCCGCGAGAAAACTGCGCGTTCTCTAAATTAATGATGCTCATACGCGCAAAGTCCATCAATGTCCACTTTACGGAACATATTGTGTGCATGAAGGGAATACGAAGAATGATACGTAGGCAGCATAACAACACTCCCGTACTACGGTATCCGGCTCGCTGTTTTCGAAGGTGTGTGTTCGCTCATAGCGCTATTAAGAATGATGCACGGTGCTTACATGCGCAGAATCTACCTGTATTGATATGTTCTGACATTAATTGAAGTCACCGATGAGCGGCTAGCATTTTATCTCAAGCGAATGAGTAGTGGTCACTCTACCAGCCGATGTAAACAAGTGCACCGGTCGGTGTTTTGGACTGTCAGCGACATTCTTGCAGGATACAAATGCGGAAAGTCGTGCTCCACATCTTACAGTGAACATGCGAAGCGCTTCCCTGAGAAGGGGTAAAACACCTAAAATAGCAAGCAGCATGTATAAAATCAGTGGTTAGGGCTAACTTTGGTCTTCATGTTACAACACAATCTGTAGCGCATGGGCGCTGGCTTTCGTGGTGGCGGGTCGAATGCGAATGGCGATTCGTGGCTGTTTAATTCGTCAGAATCATAACTGTCAATATTTGACAGATTCGAAGTGTTGGTGCAGCTGACATTGTCACCCGAAGGTCCGGTGCGGTCACGAATCAGCTGAGCGTCTGCTCTTCGCTGGTTTCGTTCGCCTAGCGGGCGAGACCGGCATGCCTTCACGCCTTCCCCGGCATACTACAGTGTCACAGCCCCGCTCGGGAGGTGGCCGAAGTGGTGCTCACTCTAACTGTTGGCGCTGCGATCACGTCTATCGTCACTTCTACCACTTCTGGTTTCGCTTCTGCTTTCATTTGTTTTCTTTTCGGTGGTGCTGCTTTGTCTATCGCTACTGTGGTTGTGTTGTTGATGTGCTGCGGTTTCTTCAAGTGAAAAGTTTCGCGCAGAAGCGTTTCGTCGTCTCATAACAGGAAGAAGTTTCCTGTGTTGAAGTTCTGCTTTGCCTACGGCAGCTCGAGCAGCCAGATGCAGCGTGATGCTGATGGTCACTTATTATTTTTTTTTTCGCACCGCGACGACGGCAGAGAGCTTTGTATATGAAAATAGATGTTGCGCCGAAAGAAAGAATGCCCCACAGATAAGTCCGACCTGTGTGAACGTCATGTTGAGGACGACGATCTATATTTTAATTATTGAGAACAAATATATGTTGATTCGTCGCTGGAAACATGGACGCTTGTTTACGGCGCGATTCGACGACTTAGTTATTTCCGGTCTTCACGAACAAATCCCGAAGCCAAGAAATGTGATGCAAAATCGAAGTTCACCAACAGCAGCAGCTCGAGTTTTGGCAGGCACTTCGGCGGAAGCTTGCAGTGATGCGCTTCATGCAGGTTTCGAACCAATTGTACTTGGAATATTGTTGTGCTTGCCTTAGATATATGCGCTACTGGCTGTAATCAACAAGCTCTCGACCGTGGTTTTGCCTTCTGTACTATGGAAGCTTGAATTTATTGAAGGCGACGCGACGCAGCAGCGATATGTGAATCGCTTTACACGAAGCAACTCGTAGGTGGAATATTTTGAGTTATGGAAAGTGTTGTCCTTGAAAAGTATCGCACCTAATTTGCTGCATGAAAAGCTACAACAAAATCCACGAAATCCTATTTCGAGCGGCTATACTACCCTCAAAAGCGTAATTGAAATCCTCGGAGAAGCAGACGGCTTGACAATTAAGCACGGCAGGGAGCGCTTAACATCAAGCCGAAATAAAACAGCGACGTACAAGATCATATGTCCACCACAAACAGTGTAGTGCAGTACTTGCAAAAGCTTGTGAACGTTATCTCTTGCTGTGGAGGCAACTCTGTTCGAGCAAGCCTCCGTACACAACCCTCAAGCGACTACAGAAACATAAGTATGGGCAATACGATCAATAAAAATGCCTGTGGCTTCAAATGTACGTGATTCTGAACCCCCACAAGCCTCTTTATTCGCAGAGGTATGAAGTCGTTCAAAACAATCCTGGCATATTCACCGTTATTGAACGCGTACAGAATTAAACATTAATTCATCACACTTTAGTGAATGCTGCTTCCGGCGATTTATTCTTGAACAGCCCAGTCAGGCTGGAAAAACCATCTGTGAGTGCTTGCATTTGGATGTGAAGATTTGTAATCGTTGACATATAATCAAGTTTTATGTCCATCATGCGCATTCACTTTACAAAAAAAAAAAAAAAAGAACGGTATAAAACGACCGCTTACAGAGCACGAGCACGTGACCCGCCAGTAAAAAGATGCAAGATTACTTTGAAAGAAAGGTTGCTCAAGTAAATAATACTTCACAAGGTTCTTTGCCAATTTTGTTCGTAGAAAATAAAATAATCTTTTGACCTATGAATGTTCAGTTGTCGAATCGGTTCTTGCCACCACAGAGTTTCTCACAACTCTATGCTTGCCACTTCCGGCCGATCACATTCAACGTACATATTTTTAAATGTGTGAGGGACATTGTTATAATATACGGTACGCGGGAGTGGAAGCATAAACATATGAAGGCAGTGCGCCGTGTGGTGACGAAGAGGACCATCATCATCATCGACACCGATTTGGGAGCGTCGGCAGTGGCGCCTCAAAAAGCGTGGCGCGAGGGAGTGTGGCCCGTGGCGTGAGCAGTGCGCGAGGTTCGGCGTTCGACGGAAAACAGCTTCCTCGCTGGGCGTCTGGCCCATAGGAGCTATCGCCGCCCGCGCCAATACGCCACACCCGAGTTAACGCTGTCGCCGGCTGGGGGGTTACCTCGCCCCGCTCTTCCGCTGGGCACTGGTCCAGGAGGGCTGGCGGTCCTGAACCGGGGCGATCGAGCGTTCGAATGAGCGCCCACAGGGCTACCCCGCCAGTTGTGGACGCGACCCCGTGACTGTGGCCGTGGGCTCCCGAGCGCATACCCCGCCGGAGGGAAACCGGGCACGCGGAGGCTCCCGTCTATCGACTGTTGAGCAGGGCCACCTGAGCCCCGCGAGGCGGTCCGACCCGGCGGTCCGACCCGTCCGTCCGACTCGTCCGTCCGACCCGTCCGTCCGACCCGTCCGTCCTACACGGCTGTCCGACCCGGCCGGCCGACACTGCTGTCCGACCCCGCTGGCCGACATCGGTTCAACGAGGTCTCAGACACGGCGACACACGCTTCCGCCGGAACTGTAGGCCAATCATAATCCACCGATCCATAGATATAGTGCATGTCGTCTATGAGACATTTTGAGGAACTGTCACGTGTGTGTGCCGTTATCTGTGTTGTGTGCGTCAATACAAGTCTGATGTGTGTTTGTGCTTCCGCGTGCTGCTTCTCCCTTTTTCTGGAATGATCCGGCCCCAATAATATCACAAACTGGCGAGCCTGCCAGGATTCACTCGTAAATACAGTGAAAGAGGGAAGTTTCGCTTGAGCGCAGACACACATTAGTAGACGGCACCATGGATTTACTGAAAATCACGGCTATAGGACTCCAAATAGTACTGTCAGGCGCAGAACTTCGCAGATGGATTGAGGCCGAACAGGCAAAACAAAGGGACGAGAGAGCTGCGGAGCGAGAGGCAACCAAGGAAGCTGCTGAATTAGCACGCTTAGCTGACGAGAGGCAGCGTGAGATCCTCCAGCTAAAGCTGCAGCTTCGGGAAGGAGCTCGGAATGTGCCGGCAGCGGCTTCTGAAATTTTCACTGCGCCCAGCACCTCCTCGTCATCCCTCAATCCACCGAAGTTACTTCCTTTGTTCGACGAGAAACGCGATGACTTATACGCGTATTTACAGCTATTTGAGCGCGTAGCAACAGGGCAGGACTGGCCACAAGAAAAATGGGCTCTTGCTGTGAGCATGTGTCGAACTGGTGAAGCGTTAACTGATTGGTCGGATGACTGCCGCCGATTCATTAGATTATTCGAAGTTAAAGAAAGCTTTGCTACAGAAATTTCAATTCACGGCTGAAGGCTACCAAGAGAAGTTTCGGAAAGCGCGAGCAGTAGAGGGCGAAACTGGAAGACAGCAGCAAGAATTTCGGCCTATTTTGACCATTGGATTGAGATGGCTAATGTGCCTAAAACATATGAAGGTCTACGAGATCACATGATCTCTGAACAGTTTCTGCGTTGTTGTGAGCCAAAGCCAGTAATTTTCTTGAAGGAGCGAGAGTGCAAATCCCTTGACGAACTTGCTAGCTTGACGGATCGCTTTCTTGAAGCGCAGAACTGGACAAACCTAGGGAAGGGTCCCGATAACACAAAGGATTCTGGTGGGGAAAACATTCAAGTTCCCAGGAAACCGCAACTTATGTGCACCCTCTGTCACCGGTTTGGACATTTACCTCCTGACTGCCGTGCCCCACCTAAGCGTATGCTGAAGTGTGAGTTGTGCGACAGAACGGGACATACAGCTGAAAATTGCCGAACTCGGTACGGGGACAACAAACCAAGTTCTGCGTGTGCACTCAGCGAATCTCAACCAGTCCGGACTCGTCCAGTGAAAGAATCAAAGCGTCCAGGAAAGAAGACTCGCCGATCAAGTGACAGCGACGACAAGAACCCTGGGACTGTTGTAACTTTCCTCATCGACGGGATGCCAGTGGTTGAAGGCCGGCTGCTGGGAAGAAGTGTTCGTATACTACGAGACACCGGTTGTAATACCGCAATTGTCAGACTAGAACTCGTTCCAAAGATGTATATGACGGGAAGAACGAGCAACGTTCTTCTTCTGGACGGCTCAACAAGATACCTACCTGAAGCTGTCGTACAAATGAACACGCCGTACTTTACAGACAAATTAATTGTGGCATGTATGGACGAGCCCCTCTACGACCTTGTTCTGGGAAATCTTCCAGGCGTCAGAGGACCATACGATCCGGTCTCTGACTGGAAGCACCCCGCTGCTCCCAACGCGGAGTCGTCGTCGATAGGGATGAATTTTAATAAGGCGCCTAGGAAGCCTCAGCATGTATCGAGCGTGGCTGAAGCCAAAACTGAAGAACTAGGCAAGATTCGTCCCTTGTGCGTTCCGACAATCGTCTTACGTGACGGGACAAAAGGACAACTCATTGAAGAACAGTGGAAAGACCCGACGCTGAAACATATTTTTGCTAATGTAAGCAAGTCGTTTAACTCGGGAAAGGGTCACAGCTACGAATTCGTCGAAGAAAAAGGATTGTTGTATCGCCTTTACCACCGGGCCACTGCCAGAACCTTTAAGCAGGTGGTCATACCAAAAATATTTAGACATGGCATATTAGAAGTGGCACATGAAAACATCATGGCAGGACATAAAGGTATCAGGAGGACAACCGATCGTATCCTACAAGAATATTATTGGCCAGATGTACACAGAGACGTAAAACGCTTTGTGAAGTCGTGTGACAAGTGCCAAAAGACAACCCCTAAAGGGAAAGTACAGGCCGCTCCACTTCCTCGTCGGTGTGTGTTTATGTGTGCGTGGAAGAATACGACAAGTTCGTTCGGTCCTGAAGTTTTAGAAGCGCCGACACAAGGCCCTTCGAAGTCGAGAATGCGCCGGGGACCAGGCCAGCGAAACCAAGCCCACAGAGGAGCGCGCCAGACACGTCAACAGAGTGTTGCGTTGGAGTCTCCTTTTGGTAGGAGTATTATTGTACTGTTAACTACACAAGAGGTTGTGACAATGTCGGAGCTGACTACTTGAGTCGAGTCGCGCGTAATCACCTGTAAATATATCAAAATGCGATTAGACAATACGACCACTCAAGCGCTTAGTGTATATTTGAAACCGGACAGACCTGTGCATTAGTACTTTAACTGGGCGCAATGCCCTGTTATCAATGTGTGTCGTGTGCTTATATGAACAATCGGACAAACGTACACGACAATTTTCCTTTTCCTTTCTTTTCATCCCGCGTCCTTGTGTTAGAATAGTTGTGAACAACTTTCTCGAAAAGGGGGGTATTGTTATAATATACGGTACGCGGGAGTGGAAGCATAAACATATGAAGGCAGTGCGCCGTGCGGTGGCGAAGAGGACCATCATCATCATCGACACCGATTTGGGAGCGTCGGCAGTGGCGCCTCAAAAAGCGTGGCGCGAGTGAGTATGGCCCGTGGCCCGCAGCGTGAGCAGTGCGCGAGGTTCGGCGTTCGATGAAAAACAGCTTCCTCGCTGGGCGGCTGGCCCATAGGAGCTATCGCCGCCTGCGCCAATACGCCACACCCGAGTCAACGCTGTCGCCCGTTGGGAGGTTACCTCGCCCCGCTCTTCCGCTGGGCACTGGTCCAGGAGGGCTGGCGGTCCTGAACCGGGGCGATCGAGCGTTCGAGTGAGCGGCCACAGGGCTACCCCGCCAGCTGTGGACGCGAACCGGTGACTGCGGCCGTGGGCTCCCGAGCGCATACCCCGCCGGAGGGAAACCGGGCACGCGGAGGCTCCCGTCTATCGACTGTTGAGCAGGGCCACCTGAGCCCCGCGAGGCGGTCCGACCCGGCTGTCCGACCCGGCCGTCCTACACGGCTGTCCGACCCGGCCGTCCTACACGGCTGTCCGACCCGGCCGTCCTACACGGCTGTCCGACCCGGCCGGCCGACACTGCTGTCCGACCCCGCTGGCCGACATCGGTTCCACGAGGTCTCAGACACGACGACACACGCTTCCGCCGGAACTGTAGGCCAATCATAATCCACCGATCCATAGATATAGTGCATGTCGTCTATGAGGCATTTTGGGAAACTGTCACGTGTGTGTGCCGTTATCTGTGTTGTGTGCGTCAATACAAGTCTGATGTGTGTTTGTGCTTCCGCGTGCTGCTTCTCCCTTTTTCTGGAGTGATCCGGCCCCAATAACATCAGACATGTAAAAAGGCATGCACAAATTAGGTTTAATAGACACGGAACAGATGGCGGGCGAAGAAATTCACCGAGCACATTCAGTTTGCAGATAGGAGTTTCGTTTGTTTATCGTTTATAGCTTGTATACAAGGGGCGTTCAATAAAGATTTCCCCTGACCCACTTCCTGTGGACGGAGAGCAACGAAACTTCGCAGATTTATTAGTCATTCTCTACATAGGTGCCACCCAGGGACACACACTTCTCCCATCTTTTTATGCAACTGTAAATACCTCGCTTGTAGAAGTCGACAGGTTGCTCCAGAAGCCATGTTGTGACTTCAGAAATCATAGTCTCATCATCTGGAAAATGCTTACCCTTAAACTATGACTTCATTGTTGGAAAGAGGTGAAAGTCCGATGGTGCGAGGTCGGGTGAATGAGGGGGATGCGGTAGAATTTGAAAGCCGCAGCAGCGTGCTTCCATCTGCGCAACATGTGAGTTGTGAACTGGGGCATTGTCTTGCAGAAGGCGGACACCTTTGGTGAGCATGCCACGTCTCTTGCTTTTGCCATTGGCCTCCCGCAATTTCCGCAGCAGTGAAGCATAGTATGCCCCAGTAATCATGGCACCCTTTGCTAGGAAATCCATCAAGACTACTCCGTGCTGGTCCCAAAAGACTGTGAGCATGACCTTGCCCGCCGAAAGCTGGGCGCGGGCCTTCTTTGGAGGCGGTGAGTCCAAGTGCTTCCATTGCATCGACTGGACTTTAGTCTCCGGATCACAGTGATGGACCCAGCTTTTATCCTGTGCAATAAGTCTGCTGAGAAAGTCCTCCTGGTTTCCATCGCACATCGTCAAAAGAGCCTGGGAGCATTCGACTCGTTCCTGCTTTTGGAAAGGTGTGAGCAGCCGGGGAACCCAGCGAGCGAATACCTTACGCATATGAAGATGATCCTGAATGATTTTTTCCATGGACCTCACACTAATCTTGACATTTTGGGCCAGGTCCCGAACGGTTACGCGGCGATTTTCCAAAATGGCGGCCTCCACTTGCTGGATGGTGTGTTCATCGATAGCGGAGTGGGGTCGCCCTGTAATCGGAGCCATTTCCACCGAAGTCCAACCACATTTGAATTGACTATGCCAGTTCTTCACTACATCATATGATGAGGAATCCTCCCCATAAACCTCTTTTATCTCATCGAACGTCTCCCTTGGAGTGCGGCCTTTCAAGTACAGGAACTTGATGACTGCCCTGTATTCCACTGCATCCATTATCACACCTCATACCACTTCAGCACCTGTAAAAGAAAGACCGTTATTAGTTCAGAGTTGCACATTGGCACGTGACCTATAGTGACTTATGTCATTACACATGCGCAGTTTCAGCATCCTACAATAAATAGAAGTGAGTCAGGGGAAATCTTTATTGAACGCCCCTCGTAGATACCAATCATGTACATTTACACTACTTTAACGAATTAATGTTCGTCCTAACTTCGCAAATTACGCATTTTTGTGTCGATACAAGACATTACACTTTTCGCGTGACAGAGAGATTTGGCAAGGGTACTCGCCAAAGAATATTTATGCATTGAACTAATGAGAGGCGGTTAGCTTACCAACAGAGGAGTAGCATTTGATGCACCTTACAATCTCGAGCTGCGCGCAATAAGTTCTTAATACCGCTGCAGATTATATACAGGCGCTCGTCTTTATTACACCTAGTATGAACACGTGGTATGAATACGCTGCCGGAAAAAAGCACTTAGCAAACCAGTGTGGCGCTTCTGACTAGGAAAAGTTTGTTGGAAAACCAAATCGGCGCGCCCGGCCGCTCATTTGCGTCGTACAGCTACAGACTCGATGCGCTAGCCACACGTGCATTTCGAGGTCGACACAGGGAAATTACCCGCCGTGGTGGCTCAGTGGTTATGGTGTTGGGCTGCTGAGCACGAGGTCGCGGGATCGAATCCCGGCCGCGGCGGCCGCATTTCGATGGGGGCGAAATGCGAAAACACCTGTGTACTTAGATTTAGGTGCACGTTAAAGAACTCCAGGTGGTCGAAATTTCCGGAGTCCCCCACTACGGCGTGCCTCATAATCAGAAAGTGGTTTTGGCACGTTAAACCCCATAATTTAATTTTTTTAGCAGGGAAATTTCATTTTTCACATTAACCTTGGCATAAAATTTTGAGCGGGCAGCTAAAAAACATTCGCTAACGAGCAAGCGATGCAGGTTAGGTGGGGCAAACGACGCATCGCAGCAATCATAGTAGACGAAGCACCGTGCGTGGAGAGAGACGCGACTGCAAGCTACATTAACACAGATACACCCACACGGTGAAGTCGCTGTTAAGCGCGGTAGGTTTGTCACAAAACTCGGAGTTCACATTCAAATTACGTTTACCGACGGATAAGTGGTACAGGTAAGCTGCTGCAAACGACGCATCACAGCAGGAGTAGACGACGCGTGACGAAAGGCGCGACTGCAGCGCCGGCAGTTCCAGTGACAGCCGCTGCGGCCACGTTGACCAGTGGGCTCGCATAGGGAGCTGTAAGACTGAAGTACGTTTAAGAACGTTGTTCCCCGCTGGGGACCGTCGACGTCACACGAAGAGGTTCGCTCGGCAGCTTGGCCAGGTTTCGCTTTCGTTTTTGCGCTTTTCTTGCTTATTTAAATTTATTTCCGAATTTGCGGAACGATTCTACTATCAGACGCGTGACATCTCGGGGACTTAAATATTCCATTATCTTGACATGGTAAAAAAATCGCCGAAGTTGCCCTTACCCAAAGCATGGTACACGAGCGTTTTTGCATCCCGCCTGCATCCCGGCATGCGGCTTCCGCGGCCGGCATCGCACTCGTCCCCTTGCATTGAAATATTCCTTCCTGTCATTGCAGGCACACTGAGTGGTGACACGGGCGGACACAGCGTTTCACATCTGACTTGAAAAGTCAGAAGTGCGAGCAGGAAAATATTTACGAGGGACGTTCCGAAAGTTTCGTCATTTTTTTCTAAAGAGAAGATGGTACACTAGGTGAAATAAACAATCGCCATAAGAATCCACGCCCGCCGCTGGTTGAATGACGGAAAGAATGTCAGCGGAGGAGGAATGACACATGCGCAGAGCGCCGAAAAAGAAAGAGTAGCAGCTGACTAGGCAGACCGGCGTGACCGAGGTTACTCGAGTACAAATCACGATGGCAAGACAGACGTGTGCTGACAACGTGGTCGTCATTGGAAGTGCGTGTTATTATCCAGTATAAATGGGCACTTGTTCTCTGCACTGAAAGCCGCACTCTCGGAGCGTCAATTCCAAACAATGCTTAGGTGGAGCAGGCTGTGCGACAGTTCCTTGCATTGCAGGGCACTTGCAATGCCGGGCTGACCCGCGGCGGAGGTGACGCGGTAAACCCCACGCAAGCGATCTTGCGCGACAGCGACAAGCGACGCGATGGAGATGGCTGTCGCGTTCGCCCGTCGCCGATAAGTCGTACCCCATGCGAGCGATGACTTCAAGCGACGTCTCCCCAGTGTTGCCGGTATGAGGGCAACAATATAGGCGCCGAAACTAGCGTGACGCGTGCTTTATTAACTTAAGTTGATGTGTTTTACTGTAAAAAGCAGCATAATATATTTCTGAAGGTCTTCCAGTAGGTTCTTATCCTTGCACTATAATAATTCAATCGTTTGCTCGTTCCGTGCGACAATCGGAAGTATTTGAGTTATGTACATCCAGTTCCGGCCTCGCGCTATTGGCTAGTCGCTCATAGCACTTCCGAGCGACGAGCGACAAATTCTAGATTTGCAGAACCGAGTGATCGCGCGACAAGACCGAGCGATCTGTTCAAGCGGCGGCCCGATGCGTCGCTCGAAGCCGTCGCTGTCGCGCACAAAATCGCGCTCATGGGGTTTAAGTATATAAACCCCATGCAAGCGATCTTGCGCGCGACAGCGACAAGCGACGCTATGGAGATGGCTGTCGCGTTCGCTTGTCGCCCAGAAGTCAAACTCCAAGCGAGCGACCGCTTCGCGCGACGGCTCTCCAGTGCTGCCGGTATTAAGGGGATCGAGTTAGCGCCACACCTGGCGTGGCACCTGCTATAATTATTTAAGTTGATTTGTTTGGCTGTACAAAGCAACATGAAGTATTTCTGAAGGGTCTTGCATTAGGCTTTTTCCCCCCGTTTACATATCAAAATTCGATAGTTCGCTCGTTCCGCCCGTTCCGTTTGTATACTGAGAAGCGCGCACGTGCGCAAACTGGTAGTAGGTCACTAACGTACATCCCGTTCCGGCTGCCTACTATTGGCTAGTCGCTCATAGCACTTCCGAGCGACGAATTCTAGATTTGCAGAACCGAGCGATCTGTATGAGCGACGGCCCGATCCGTCGCTCGAAGCCGTATGTTGCCGGTATTAGGGGATCGAGTTAGCGCCAAACCTGGCGTGGCACTTGCTATAATTATTTAAGTTGATTTGTTTGGCTGTACAAAGCAGCATAAAGTATTTCTGAAGGTCTTGCAATAGGTTTATTTTGTTTACATATCAAAATTTGGTACTTTGCTCGTTCCGTTTGTATACTGAGAAGCGCGCACGTGCGGAAACCGGTAGTACTTCACTAATGTACATCCTGTTCCGGCTGCCTACTATTGGCTAGTCGCTCATAGCACTTCCGGGCGACGAGCGACGAATTCTAGATGTGCAGAACCGAGCGAACGCACGACAAGACTAAGCGATCTGTTAAAGCGACGGCCCGATCTGTCGCTCGAAGCCGTCGCTTGTCGCTGTCACGCACAAAATCGCGATCACGGGGTTTAAGTATAAACCCCATGCAAGCGATCTTGCACGCGACAGCGACAAGCAACGCGATGGAGGTGGCTGTCACGTTCGCTTGTCGCCTACAAGTTGCACCCCATGCGAGCGATGACTTCGAGTGACGTCTCCCCAGTGTTGCCGGTATGAGGGCAGCAATATAGGCGCCGAAACTAGCGTGACGTGTGCTTTATTAACTTAAGTTGATGTATTTTACTGTAAAAAGCAGCATAAAATATTTCTGAGTCTTGCAGTAGGTTCTTATCCTTGCACATATAAAACTTCAATCGTTTGCTCGTTGCGTGCGACAATCGGAAGTACTGGAGTTATGTACATCCAGTTCCGGCTTTGCACTATTGGCTAGTCGCTCATAGCACTTCCGGGCGACGAGCGACGAATTCTAGATCTGCAGAACCGAGCGATCGCGCGACAAGACCAAGCGATCTGTTCACGCGACGGCCCGATCCGTCGCTCGGTGCTGTCGCGCACAAAATCGCGCTCATGGGGTTTAGCCTTTAACGCTCGAAGCCGTCGCGCACAAAATCGCTATCATGGGGTTTAAGGCTAAACCCCATAAGCGCGATTTTGTGCACGACAGCGACGAGCGACGGATCAGGCCGTCGCTTGAACAGATCGCTCGGTCTTGTCGCGCGATCGCTCGGTTCTGCAAATCTAGAATTCGTCGCTCGTCGCCCGGAAGTGCTATGAGTGACTAGCCAATAGCGCAAAGCCGGAACTGGATGTACAAAACTCGAGCACTTCCGTTTGTCACACAAAACGAGCAAACGATTGAATTTTTATACGTGCAAGAATGAGAACCTACTGCAAGGCCTTCAGAAATAATTTATGATGCTTTTTACAGTAAAACACGTAAACTTAAGTTAATGAAGCACGCGTCACGCTAGTTTTGGCGCCTATATTGCTGCCCTCATACCGGTAACACTGGGGAGACATCGCTCGCATGGGGTACGACTTTTAGGCGATGAGCGAATGCGACAGCCATCTCCATTGCGTCGCTTGTCGCTGTCGTGCACAAGATCGTTTACATGGGGTTTATACTTCAGTCTTTAAGCGCTCCCCCATACGTGACAATTTTTTGGTAATAAACAGTTTCTGTGTGAAATTAAATGACGAAACTTACTTTCAGAAAGCCTCTCGTACATGCATTTTAAGACGTTACAATTAAAGAATGACGAACATGTTACGATGCCGCTCGATTCTTTACGAAAGTGAAGCGTAATGAGTCGCAGACCACTTGCCTGGGCACATGATGCGTTGTGGTCGGTCATGCTGGCATCTTGGCAGAAGGCATCTGATGTAGGGCCTGTACTTGTTTTGGCGGTGCCTCTCCCTGTGATGTCTGTATGAATGCACTGCTGCCACTCTTGCGTATTTCGTGGAATATGGTAGGTCTACGGTAGGGAAAAATGGCATAGTGCTTCCTGTATATTGTCTTTGTTTGCTTCTTTATTTATTCCCTCTCCTTATTGGCTCTTAGCCAACATCTCGAAATTTAAAGACTTGCAAAAACACAGTTGTCGTAATGTGAAAGTGGGTACGTCCTTCGTTATGATGGCCTTTGATCTGGTGTGTGTTGGTGACGCGGTCGAGTATCTTGTGGGCGCCTTCTGGTGGCCCTGTGGTGCATGTAAGCTCCAATATCAAACATCCACACAAACATCTGTCGAAACTGAAGTTTTCACTCTTCATAAAATATGTTGTAAAAAAATTATGCAGATCCTACACAGTGTAGGAATCGATGTAAGCAAGGCTCCGGCTACTGCGGCTTCATTTCGATGGAGGTGACATGCGAAAACACCCGTGTAATTAGATTTAGGTTCACGTTAAAGAACCCAGGTAGCTCAAATTTCCGGAGTCCTCCTCTGTGGTGTTCTTCATAATCAGATCGTGGTTTCGACACGTAAACACCATTATTTAATTTAATGTAAGCGACGCTTTCTGTGCTTCTTGCTTTGATTGACGATAATTAGTGGTGATGTTGGCGACGAATGTGTAATATCTTCAACGTTTAGTCCAACACAAGAGTGGTGAGTTGATGTTAAACGTTACCTTGGATCCACCACTGCTGTTTGTCTGCGTAATACTCTGGATTAATCTTGATGTCGTGATGTTCTTTAACATGTCCCAAAATTCAACTGCACGTGCGTCTTTTATTTCGCTCCCGTCGACATGCGGCTGCCGCGGTCAGGATCAAACCCGCAACCTCCAGCAACGCCATAGCCACAAAGCTACCATGGTGGGCACAGAAGCGTTTATTTGACATGAGACCGCTTCCGTAGTGTCGCCTGGACCCTGTGATAATGCGGCTCTGCTTCTGCATGCCCTGCGTAAGTTGTCCGCTTGACATGTTTGCATGATGTTTATTTTTCAGAAATAACAGAAACTTACTGTACCGTACCTTGAACTTAAGTTTATCCAGTTTCCCCACAACTGCTGTCATGTTATAGTAGTAGCATTACCTTGCCTTCTTACGTCACCTTTTCCCTATCCTCCTCTTCGCCCCCCTTGTGTGGGAACTCTTCTCCCTCCTCCTCTCTACAATTCTATCTACATCCCCCCTGGACTGGAAGGTTAGTAGATAGGTAAGCGCTGCAGTTTCTGCAATGCCTTTGAGGGGGGTCACGGATAATTGCAGCTGTCAAGACGCTAATGTGGCGGCGTCCAGGGAGCTCCAGAGTGCATCATGCATATTCGATGCGGTGGGGTCCAAACGAGTTTCTTGCGTCGCCTTTCCTCTCTGCCTCACTGTCATGTATACACATGCTCTGAACTATCCCCTGACGCCATATGCCAGACAGCAGCAGTAGCAACAGCAGCAAATCGAAGGAAGAGGCAAAGAAAGCTTCACTTTAAAATAATAGTAATAGTGGAACTTGCTTCCTCAGACGGACCTTTGCTAAATCTTGCTACCTATTTTCCAACATAGATTATCTATGTAAGTGCATGGAGGCTAAGTTAGTAACCTTTACCTTGTCTTGCCATTGTCTATTATGCCCGATTGCGTCAGTTTTGTGCAAAATATAGATAATATACAATGTCTTTCATTATGTTCGATTAACAGTCATGTCCTACGTCGTCACACACGTAGGTGCAGACAGCGCGCAAGGAAATTGATGACAATAACCTCAGTTATTTATAAATTGCATAGGTATTCACAGTACTAGATGGTCTCGCCCAAAATATGGCTGTAGATACTCCTGAAATCATTCATAAAGTATGGGTCACGTAGTTCCTTCGTTGTTGTGTGTATGTGTGATGTATGTCTGCTGTTGTCGTGCACCGTTCATTCATGAACTTCTGTCACTGTGCATAGTTATCCGAGTCTATGCCATAATGTTGTCCTTGGTATGCTTGACAATTAGGCTCCATGGCAACTGAATGTGACAAAAAGAGATGCTGTTATCATTATTTTACCTTTCTATGCTTTAACAATAGCACCGACATAATATGACGATCGGAATGGTCCTTATAAATAAAATTGTCCGTATACATTGCTGGTAATTATAAGGCAGTTGTGTTCGTAGTGGTTACATTTGTTAGTTAAGTAAGCACATTAGTAACGATTTCTTCTTTTTTGTGTCTCATTAGTTATCGTGGTTACTACCATTTTTCGTTAGTAAAGTTACTACCCCTACCATTACCACCTGCACTTGCTACATAGGTAGTCAGTATCGTGACACACTTACTACCCTAAAGTTAGCAACTACTACGACCTTTTCTTCTTTTTTTCTTTTTTTGACGTAAGAGATACAGAGCTACATGCTCCTATCCGGTAAGTGTGATGTATTAGGGAAATCGTTTTTCGTGACTCAAAGTGGGATTGCGTATACGATGCCTCAGTGTTAAAAAAGAACAGTTGAGCAGCAAGTTGAAATAGAAAGGAAATGCTCATCTGCACTAAAAACCCACCGACGCTGGATGTGGCCGCCACTTGGAAAGCCACGTTTCTTTCTTCGTGCTGTTTGAAGCTGAATTTCTGACAGCTTGCCATCGCGGTGCGCTTCTTAAGGATGCTGCAGCTCTTGGGGGCAACAAGAGAGCACATATGATTTTATTTGAGTTATTTTGGCCATATATTATGTAGAGGACGTACTGAACAACCAGTTTTCAACGTTTTCTTATTGCTGCCAAGCTGCTCATACACACTTATTATTTGAACACTTTTATGGGTGTATATAGGGTACTTGGTTGTCCCATGGCTAACATCCACATATTTAAGGGGTCTAAGATGGAATCATTGGAGGGAATTAAAAAATGAAGTTTTCTTCTTTGCCGACTTCTTGTGGCAACTATAAACAATGATAGAACCAACAGATGGCACGAAAAATGCAATAAGTAAACTTTCATTGCAATTGCTGTGAGACTCTTGTTTCAGGTCTTTATGTGTGCACTGAGTGGTCAGAATTACTGCATAGTTTTCAACTACGCCTTTTCTCATCACACATATAGTTAGAGCTCGCTATCGTGTACAATACAAGGACTGCGCAAAGAACGATGGAATGAAAAATGTTGGGTGTAACGTTAAGAGGGAGGAAGAGAGCATTGTGGATCAGAGAGCAAAAGGGGATAGCCATTATTGTGGTTGACATTAAGAGGAAAAAAATGGAGCTGGATGGGTCATGTAATGCGTAAGGCAGATAACTGGTTGACCATTATAGAGTTACGAAATGGGTGCCAAGGTAAGGGAAGCACAGCCGGTGATGAAATTAGGAAATTTTCAGGCGCAAGTTGAAATCAGCCAGGGTAAGACAGGGGTAATTGGAGATTGCTGGGAGAGGCCTTTGTCCTGCAGTGGACATAAAAAATAGGCTGATAACGATGAAAGATGATGACTGAAACGTAAAAGTGTTGCCCAGTTGACAAAACAATGCCCTTAAGGGTGTAAATTTTTTTGCAATGTGTAGGTGTCAACTCCGCTGTAAGCAAAGGCTGTGCAGCAGCGATGCTTTCATCGAGGAAGCGGCTATGCATCTAAAGATCTGAGCTGCGTCTCTCTGTATACAGTGAAATACCTGCGGGAGGTGACGCCCTACTTCCGCAAGGCATCCGTGCTGGCGGAGATGGGCTGGGACTTTGCACCAGGCGGCCTGCTGTCCCGGGGAACTGCAGCGTCGCATCCACAGGGTCGGCCCGACTGCCGGCGCGTGCCACTGCTGCTGTGCCAGCTGGCGCGCTCGCTCACCGTACCAGAGCCGCGTGTGCTTGAACTCCACTCGCCCGACAGGCGCAGCGTGTGCCTGCTTCGCTGCGCTGACACGGCCCAATGCTCTGCTTGGTTCAATGCGCTGCATGCGGCCCTGGCACGCGTCATGGCACAGGCCGTAGTCGAGGCCGGACACCTGCTGCGCGATGTACTCGACCAGGCGCAACTCCAGCACATGGGCTGGCTCTCCGAGAAGGTGAGAGAAGCTTCGTGACACTGAACATGACCCATTTTTGACTGGTACTTGGAATCTCTTCCGGGTACCCTCCATTGGGGCTGTCATGTGTGGCCGCTCTGTATATTCCATCGTTGAAGTGATGTGCACAATTGCAGCAATGCTGAAGTTGTGCAGCCGGATGTAACTGATAGTGTGGTGTGGTGCAGGGACAGTGACCCTTCCGCACCTGATCAGATAGGTGCCACAGTATACTGCTCAACGCCAGGCATGCAGTTGTGTTGCAGAATGATGTGTGTATGTGCTATAGGGCTGCCGCCTGGCTGGTTTTCTACTGGGACGACCGGTTCTTCCCTCACGGTGCTGGCTCAACCCCCCACCAGCATGCCATTTGCTGACTTTCTGGTTCTCCCTAAATCGGCAAATTATAAGCTATGCATAGCAAGTGCTCTGTTGGGTGTTCATACATAGTGAAAAACAAAATTATCACAAGCACATTCATTCATAATTCCTTAAATTTTCTTTAATTCCTTAAAGGGTCCCTGAAACTGTTTGGAAAAATTCTGTAGACGCGTAGGGTACAGCTAGAGTAAAACATTAGTGTCACAATTTAAGTGAAATGTCTCGTATTAAGAGAGCTATGGACAATTACGAGTTGCCCTCCTCCCTAGCCCTGCTTTTTCTCCTCAACTCCTTGGCTAAGTGATCGGGGCTAAGCTCTGCCCCACTGGCTCTGCGTCATAATGTGACTTCGTGCTGTCTACTTCATCGATCCCCTGTGAGAGCTATCCAAGCAGCGTGCGTTGCGAGCGTTCCATCGTAGCACCGAGCAAGTCCGGTATTCCGGTAACCGTAGGGAAGCTGGGCGTTTTGGTGGATTGGCGGAGGTGTAAATGTGAGTGGTTTGAGCGGCCTGCACGTTGTAGCCATCTGGTGGCGCAGACAGTCAAACGAGCCAAACACAGAGCTACTATTGCTATAACCAAGTGTAAAACATTTTAAACATTTAAAAAGACAATGTGTTCACAGTTACCTTCCTGCCGAAAATTTACAACAGCAGCAAAGTAGAATACACTTGGTTACTGCTGTATTAGCTCTATGTTTGTCTGGTTGAGCTCTGTGCCACCAGGTGGCTGCACTGTGCACGCCGTTAACGTTTGCACCTCTGCTCGTCCGGTAAAACGCCCAATCCGCTTGCACTTGCGTTTGCCTGAATACCGGACGCGCTAAAAATCTCTATTATGGTAGTAATCCTCCGGCATGAAGTGATGGCCGCAAACGCGGCGATCCTGAAGTTGATCTTGTACTGGCAGCTCGGTGCACTGCAGCCACTCCAATTGTCTGCTGCCTTGCAGCAGAGGGACACAATGTCTCAGCTTGACATATTGCCAGTAACTATGTTTGCAGCGCACAGTGCAACAAGAGTAAACCATGGTGCTCGTGAAAGGAAAGTTTGAGACCAACAGTGACTGCACAGCTTGCGTCAATATGGAGCACATTGTTACACAAGCTGGCTGGAAGTGCTTGAGTGTAGTGATAAATGGTCGTTGGGTGTTCTCTTTCTGTTACTTTTTCTTATAGGTTCAAATTAACCAACATTCCAACTATTACGAACAACATTGCTCGCCATAAAATTGGAAAAATTATCGATGACACGACCTGGTTAGCCAATCAAGTCATTTGCCCAACTGGTGTCAGTTGGGCCAAATTTGCCAGGTGAAAATTCAGTGTAGGGGTGCCGCTGCGATCAGTAGCCATGCATATATTTAAAATCTTATAATAAATTACACATTTTACACGGAGTGCTTAAATGTATTACATAATGATCAGAAGGACCTACCTAACGACTCGGTACATTTGTACGAAATCATCAAGATCATTTCAGGGTCCCTTTGCAACAACAGCATGAATATTTCAAGCGTTTACCATATTTTATATAAAGCCTTTCAATAAATTTCAGTGTGCAAAGTTTGTAGTTGGCGCATCATAATTTTATTTTGTTTTTGTTTCGTTTGTATATGTGCATTTATGCAGTTAAACATACATTTGTGCATTTTTTTAAAAAAGCATGTCTTCCCCCTCTGCTCTTCTTGGTGCTGTTTTTTCTTTTTCTTGCTGTCTAAAAGGGGGCAACCCTGTGTGTGTACGTGTGTGTGTGTAGAGTATCCCTTCCTAAAGCCAGCATGTTTCCTTGGTTGACTGAAGTACAGTGTTGCCCTTATTCTATTGGAAATTATCTTGGTGAATATTTTATCTAATACTGGGAGTAAGCTAATGGGCCTGTAATTTTTCTATTCTTTGTCTCCCTTTTTGTGGATTAGTATAATGTTGGCATTCCAGTTCTCTGGGACCCTTGAAGTCGTTAGACACTTCGTATAGAGAGCCACCAGTCTTCAGTCAATATGTCTCCTCCATCTTTAATTAAATCGGCTGTTATTCCATCTTCTCCTGCCACTTTTCCCCGTTTCATGTCTTGCAAGGCCCTTCTGACCTCATCTCTAGTTATAGGAGGAGTTTCTGTATCCAGTTCATTATCCTTTTGAATGGAGTTCTCCAGAGTCCTCTGGGTACTGTACAGGTCAGTATAGAATTATTCTGCTGCTTTTACTATATCTTCGAGATTGCTGATGATATTACCCTGCTTATCTTTTAGTGCATACATCTTGGTTTGTCCTATGCCAAGTTTCTTTCTCACTGATTTCAGGCTGCGTCCATTATTATGGCTTCTTCAGTCTTTCTCACATTATAGTTTCGAATATCACTTATTTTCGCCTTGTTGATCAGTTTTGACTGTTCCACAAATTCTATCTTCTCTCTTGAGTTGAACACTTTCATTCTTTGCCGTTTCTTTATTAGGTCCTTTGTTACTTGGCAGAGCTTGCCTACCGGTTGCCTTGGTGCCTTGCCTCCCACTTTAATTGCTGCCTCTGAAGCCAACCTAGTTACTGTTTCATTCGTTAGCTCTATGTCATCATCATCTCTCTGTTCTAAGGCTGCATAGTTGTTTGCAAGTACCAGCCTGAATTTGTCTGCTTTTACCCTTACTGCCTCTAGGTTGACCTGTATCTTCTTGACCTGTTTTGCTCTTTCTCTCTTCAAATTGAGGTAAAGCCTAGCCCTCACTAACCAATGGTCACTGCACTTTACCCTGGCTATCACTTCTACATCCTGCACTATGCTGGGATCAGCAGAAAGTATGAAGTCAATTTCATTTCTTGTTTCACCATTAGGGCTTTTCCAGGTCCACTTTCTGTTGCTATGCTTCCTGGAAAAGGGTGTTCATTATTCGAAGCTTATTCCTTTCTGCGAATTCTACCAGGATCTCTCCTCTAGCATTTCTAGAATCGACACCGTAGTTGCCAATTGCTTGTTCCCCAGCCTGCTTTTTCCGCACTTTTGCATTGAAGTCGCCCGTTACTACAGTATACTGATTTTGCACTTTTCTCATTGCTAATTCAACATCTTCATAAAACTGATCTACTTCCCCATCATCGTGACTGGATGTTGGAGCATGGGCTTGTACTAACTTTAATGTATACCTCTTATTAAGTTTGATTACTACAGCAACCCTTTCATTAATGCTGTAGAATTCGTCATTGTTGCCCACTATGTCCTTATGGATTAGGAATCCTACCCCGTATTGCTTCTTATCTAGGAGACCTCTATAGCAGAGAACATGTCCGTTATTCAGCAATGTATAAGCTTCACCAGTTCTAATCTCACTAAGGCCGATGATATACCAAACAATGTCTGATAGTTCCTCAAAGAGTCCTGCTAAGCTAGCCTCACCCGAGAGAGTTCGGGTGTTAAACGTTGCAATTGTCAGTTTCCATTGGTAGATCATTATTATATATTAAGAACAGGAGGGGTCCTAGCACAGAGCCCTGTGGAACGCCTGATGCTACAGGAACCGGGTTAGAAGCACTATTATTGATTTGCACAAACTGTGAGTGATTGTTAAGAAATCCTTTTGTTCATCTTAGAATGTTAGAGTGAATATTCAACTGTGAAAGTTTTAGAAGCAGGCATGGATGAGCTACTTTGTCAAAGGCTTTTGCAAAATCGAGGAAAATTGCGTTAATCTGTGTATTAGTGTCGAGGTTTGAATGCAGGTCATGAAGAAAGATAGCCAACAGGGTTTCAAAAGAAAATCCCTTGCGGAAACCGTGCTGTGATGAATGAAAAAAATTTTTTGAGTCGAGAAAGTCCATTAATTGTGAGAAAATGACATGTTCCATGATCTTACAAGGGACACTTGTTATGGAAATCGTGTGGTAGTTTAGTGGTGAGTTCCTATTACCTGATTTGTAGACCGGGATGACCTTGCCCGCTTTCCATTCAATCGGTAGGTTACCTGTGGTTAATGATTGGGAAAACAGCAACATTAAAAAAGAAGCAGAAATGATTTTAGTGCTTTTTAGGAGTTTTGAAGCAATTTTGTCGGGGCCAGCAGACGATGATATCTTGAGGTTTTCTATTATTCTACAGATACCATTTAATGAAAAAATTATGGCAGGCATTTCTGGCATGGCAGAAGCAGAAATGCTTTGAATGGGCATATAGGATTCCATGGTGAAAACTGAAGAAAATGTTGTGTTAAAAGTGTTAGCACAGTCAGCGTCTGATAAAGGATCATACATTTCGTTTGGGATACTGATAGTGTGGCGAATAATTATGTGTCAAAATTTTTTCGGGTTATCAGTTATGTGGTGAGTCAGTTGAAATCATCGAATCGGTCGCAATATCCTGCCCATGATATCGCACCATTCCGCCAAACTCCGCCTCCGATGTTCTACCTTCACCCCCACATATTTAGCAACCTGGGAATCTGAGGTTGAAGTTGTTCCCACGGTAGCATTCGACGTTGGCCCTTTTCATCAATTAGTTCAGGTTGTCATGTCCAGGTAGGGGGGTCTTTTGTTGACCCGTCAACAGTCGGCGCCAACACTGCATTGACTTCTGCATAGGCGCTGTTGAATGGGCAGGGTTGCCTCACGGCAAATGTCTAATTAATGCCCTTGGTCGTTATGATAAAACGAATGTTTATGTCTGCGGATAGCGTCCAAGTAGACACACTCAGACTCGTAGTATCTTTCGGAGACGCCGAGGCTTGATATCATTCTTGCGGATCGAAAAAGATTTTTCTTTTTGTTCTCGAGAGTTTTAAGTGTTTTGTTAAACCATGGCTGATGTCGATTAGTGCGAACGGTTATAGTTGGAATGTACTTCTCTGCTAGGGTGTTAAGTTTATTCTGAAAGAGAGACCAGTTGTTTTCCACAGAGTGCAAATGAAAACTTGATTCAAATAGTTCATAAAAGTCATGTATTTCTTGATTTGTAAGTGGCACCATTAAAGACTGCATCTCATATACAATAACATCTGGTATTTCTGATCACAAAGCAGTTGTCCTGACATTGAAAAGTGCTTTAATCAATCGAACCAATAACGTTCAATATTTTCCAAATTTTTCAAGATCACGGCATGACTCTATAATAGATGCGCTAGCTTTTAACTACGATCACTTTCAAGGCCTTGATTGTAGTGTAAACGACCTCTGGCTTTTTTTTTAAAGACCTCATTTTTGATTGTGTGGAACGCTTCATTCCTAAAATAGTGAAGAAGTCAGGGCGCCGCAATCCATGGATTACGCAGGAGACGTTACAGATGAGGCGGAAACTTAAGCGATTAAAAAAGAAACGCACCCTAATGAAGGACGTCGAAGAACTGAAAGCCGATATTGATAACTTGTCCGAAAAACTTCACGAAAAGATTGTCAAAGATAAAGAGTATTACCACAGCACATTACTACCAGACTTTATCAGATCATCTCCCGAGAAATTCTGGAGGGTTGTGACACCCGCCTCTTCGTCTTCCGACACCTTTTTTATAAACGGCGAAAGTGTGCGGGATGAGAAAACTGTGTGTTCTGCTTTTAATAACCATTTTAAGAGTGCATTCACAAGTGGTGATGGCTGTTTACCATGCTTTTCTGCTGAACTGCCTTCCCTTCCCGACATTGTTATTTCGGAACAGGGTATTCTAAATTTATTGTTAAAGCTTGACATTAAAAAATCTCCAGGACCAGATGATATTCCAAACTGTTTTCTAAAGTGTTATGCTGAATGGTGTGCAAAATATCTGTACATTCTATTTGCGAAGTCAATTAACGAAGGATCACTATCGGAAGACTGGAAAATTGATAGAATAAAACCTTTACATAAATCGGGGGATAAATCTCGCATCAATAAATACAGACCGATTTCATTAACATCAACATCTTGTAAGCTCTTAGAACATATAATTCATAAATATATAACTGGCTTTCTAGACGAACATAACGTTTTCACAAACATGCAGCATGGTTTTAGAAGTGGCCTTTCGACGACTGCTCAACTATAGTTGAAATCATACATGACTTTGCTAACACTGTAAACAAAGGGAAACAAACAGACGCGATATTCATGGATTTCAGCAAGGCATTTGATAGGGTGTCTCATGTTAAATTGCTTCATAAGCTAGGAGCTGTGCTTAAATATGATAAAATATTAGCATGGATTAAAGCCTACCTTACAAACCGCCATCAGTTTGTTACTGTAAATAAAACAACCTCTGATATAGCTGCTGTGAATTCTGGTGTCCCACAGGGATCCGTTCTTGGCCCCCTTTTCTTTTTGTTATATATAAACGATATTGTCACTAACCTCTCTGTTGAAATGAGGCTTTACGCTGACGACTGCGTTCTGTACGATGAAATAACAACGGAAGACCAACTTAGGTTAAACAGGGACTTTAATAAGGTAGTTGAGTGGTGTAGACAATGGCAAATGAGCATTAATTTTGAAAAGACAGTATATATGTGGATAACATTTAAAAAAAAGCCACTGGTATATCGCTATGGCACAGAAAACGCTTTTTTGTCAGAGGTAGCGCAATATAAGTACCTTGGCTTGTACATAACAAAGGATCTTTCCTGGTCAAAGCACCTTGACACATTAATAGCAAATTGTCGCCGCAAGTTGTTTTTCCTAAGACGCGTATTAAAATCCTCCACACCAACAGTATGTCTATTGCCATACAAAACACTAGTCCGCCCCGTTTTAGAATATGCTATAGTTATATGGGACCCGTTCACTAAAAGCGATATTGGAAAGCTAGAAAGCTTACAGAAAAAAGCAGTTTGATTCATCTACAATACATATGGGCATAGTTCTATTACTAACCTTTTATCTCGGAGCGGCTTGCCTTCTATAAGTGACAGAAATCATGCATGTTGTTTAAAATTCTTTTTCCAAATAATAAATGGTCTCTACAACATCGACACGTCTCGCATTATCACCTATGCAACAGGTTACGCTACCAGACAGCGACACTCACTAGCTGTAACTCCTTTTACAACACGTGTCAACTGCTTCAAGTATTCTTTTTTTTCCCAGAACTATAGTAGATTGGAATAAGCTGGCCGATAAAACTGTAACACAGGACTCATTATCACTTTTCGAAACATATCTTTAACTTTTTTTTTTTTGCACTTGCTGATATTGTCAGTGATAGCGCTGTTTTACTTTATGATTGGGAAAGATCACTGATGTAACGTTGAAGCACTTGTTTTTGCGCCTGTGTTTTGTGCGCCTGTTCCTTGTGCCTGTTTTTTGCGCTTGCGTGAAGCGTTTGTTTGAAGAATTTTTGACTGCAATTCCCCATTTTTGTATTTATATTGTTTTGTGAACTTACTCGTGTACCACGCTGCTAAGATCTTGTTTAAGATCGCAGTATTTATAAATAAAATAAATTAAAAAATTTATTGCAGCGTAGCTGCCTTTGTCAAAGAGGCGGATTACCTTTTTGTAAGAACGACATAAGCTGTTCCAAATAATAGGACTGTACCAAATGCTACAGTCCTATATGAGTCCTCTTGAATTGTGGCTTGATGGCATTAAGTTCTCACTTAATATCGGAAAAAGCACCGTCCTGATTTTCCCTCAAAGCGTTCCTGTGCAAATTTCAATTCTTTATCGACCAGAGGGTATCCCGCAGGTAAATTCACTTAAAAATGTTTGGGTGTCATATACACAGAAAAGCTTTATTGGAGTCCGCATATAGAGGATACAACCTCAAAGGAAGCACAGCTTGCACAGTGGAAATGTTGCGTAAACTTAGCAGCAATTAGTCAGAATTGCACCGGCATGCCCTCATTGCGATCACTTGCATGTATGTTTGCTCGATAATAGAGTTTGGCTGTCTTTTGTTTTCTGGCGGACCTGCGTACAAAATTCAGCCTCTGTTTCTATTAGAACGAGAGTGTTGCGGCTTGAGGTGGCGTTTGGGCCAGGAATCCACCCAAGCCAATCGACGAGTATGTCTGGTGGTAAGAACGAAGGAAAAAGGGCTTATTTTACATTATTTACACTGGCTTCAGATATGGAAGCCCACTCCATGTAGGAGCATATTAAACGTCTTTGAGTTCATATCAGGACACGTCAGCACCCCCCACTGTGCCAGAAGTCTCTGCTTTTAATACTGTCATCTTCCCTAGGTGACTAGACTACGAAGTCTGATGTCTGTATTGCAGCCAGTTGCAATCATCGAATCGGTCGCAATATCCTGCCCATGATATCGCACCATTCCACCAAACTCCGCCTCCGATGTTCTACCTTCACCCCCGCATATTTAGCAACCCGGGGATCTGAGGTTGAAGTTGTTCCCACGGTAGCATTCGACGTTGGCCCTTTTCATCAATTAGTTCAGGTTGTCATGTCCAGGTAGAGGGGTCTTTTGTTGGCCCGTCAACAGTCGGCACCAACAGTGCATTGACTTCTGCATAGGCGCTGTTGAATGGGCAGGGTTGCCTCACGGCAAATGTCTAATTAATGCCCTTGGCCGTGGTGAGACGTAACAAGAGGCATTACTTTTATGTCTTGGGCTTCCTAAAGTTGTCGCGAATGATATTTTATATCAAGAAACATGCCTGCTTTCTCTTTTCATGCGATTTCATATAGTAACAATACAAGCTTTCCTGAATATATGTGCAGCTCCACCGAGGAAGCCGCAGTATGTTTTCATTACTGAATTGGCCTCATTTTTTAGCCATCAATGGTATTGCTCATTTTGCCATGAAGTTGCTTTAATACAAAAACTGTTCGTCCCATTAAATGCTCATCTATGCAAGGTGGTCTTACTAAATTCCTCTGTTCCCGTCACAAAAATTTAATTTGATTATATTTCTCCAAATAGTGCTAAAAATTTGCTTTATCAATATCTGAATGGTAGTCTACCTGACACCTTGATTTTGTGAGTCTGAGTGAGCACAAGTTAGTACGAGTCTGTGACCCCGTGAGTAAATGTATGCATGCTTGAGCCTGATCTTGCCGAGTTGTAGCCTGCATGAGCTTGTCTGGTTCTGATATCAGGTGAGTGAGTCTAGGTGAGCCAGGCTGGTTCTGATTATGGCGAGTCTGAGTGAGCCGGACAGACTGATTTTGACAAATCTGAGTGAGTTTTATTCATTTTGCTAACCTGTGCTGGATAGTAGTCTGTCACAACTCAAAATAAGCAGACAATGAATAATGACCATCCAGTAACCAAAGGACAGGGGAGGTGCAGCAGGACAGGCACAAAAAGCATAAAGGCTTCTTCAAAGGGAAGGCGCGAGGATATCGTGATAATTAGCGGTTGCCTTAAGAGCAGCCATGAGCAGAGAGCCCCCCAGTAACATGCAACATTCATTGAAAGAATGCCAAAAGCAAAAATAAGTTAGTAAGATGGTTATTTTTTAGCACTAGCTGAAAGATAGTTGCTAGAACTGGGATTTCCATGACATTTCCTTTCTTGGTAAATGTTCTGGTTAACTAACACTGCCAGCAGCCGGTAAGACTTTCAAAGCCGTTCTTGCTTGCTTTTCATCAATTTTGTTGTCCCAAATTGTTCAGAACATACATTGAGTGTCTGGGAATGTTGCAGATTTACCGGGTTGTCAAGATTTTCCATTTTGTGTCCTTTTATTAAATATACACACCTGTATGCAATGTGTCATTCACTTCTTGATAATGCCTTTACATCAGAAAGGAGTGACTGTAGTATCCTTTCATGAACGCTCCTGTGGCATCCAAATAACATACATTGGAAACTGTGCAAGTTTGGGCTTTCAGACATGAGCACTGTATGAAACCAGAGATGAATAGGTGGACCATGTTATCCTCAAGCGTGCTGGAAAATTAGTGGGCGGCCCTGCCCACCTCATTTGGCTCCAGGGCAGAGGACTAGCCATAGTTGGTTAAATTGAGCAAGAGATGATTCAAGTACTCATGGCAGCACAGCATATTGCAGTAATGGTGGCTTGTGCCAGTAGAGCAGGCTGGAATAGTTTTTAGAGCGCAGCTCTTGGGCAGCCATTCCTGCATTGAGCATCCACATCCTTCGGCATAACTGAGCAAGCAAGCACAGTGAAGGATGAAAGAGTGAATGCAGATTGCAGCGGGGGATGAAAGCGACACCTTCTACAGGGTGTTGATGAAGGACAGCAATAGCTAAGAGAGCGCAAGGAGGAAAGCAGAGGAGGAGTGTGCAGCAGAACCATGAGGCAGAAAGCGGAAAAGGAGGGTATGGTATAAGCACGAGAAGAAAAGAGTAGTGCCGTGCAAGATGTGTTCGACGATCGCTAAGAGATGGCACCAGAGTAACGCATGTTGTCTGTTCACCGATGACACCATCGATAAGGCATGCAGCAAGCGCGTCCACCAATATAGAAACAGAGCGCTGCATGAGTGGAGGTCTGTCTGCTGCGGCTGCTGTGAATCATGCCCATGAGTCGCCCATGCACTGCCTCTCACGATCTCTAGATTAGCAAGGCAGTCGCACCACACTTTGCTCTATTTGCAACGTGCTGCAGACAGATTGTCTGTGCCAGCCAATATATCGTGAAATAAAAATGCATATATAGCTGCGCTCAAATTTCGCATTAGGGAGTATCATAATCTTCAGTGAATTTTTTATGTAAAATGTTCACATGTCCACAGGAATATTCTTTCTTCTTTCCTTTTCCTTCTTGTGGCACTGCTGGCTCTAGCCAAATAAAGATGACCTAATATACAAGGGCATGGTTGCCATCACTTATGTTTCTGCCTCTCAGCTCTGGAAAGTGCAGCAATTATTAACATTAATAATTAACAACAGAATCCACATTACCTAACATTAATAACAGAATCCTCTGACTGAGGATTCTGTTAGGCACACTTAAGGTAAACAGACACTGGCCATGGCCCTGGCCATATCTTTCAAAAGCAAGAGAATAGCATGTGAATTTTGGTGGTAAAAAAGCATAAATGTGATTTTGTTAATAACACCATGAAACTACCTATAGAAATACGTGTCCACAAAATTGTCTCTATTCCAGTAATATTTTTGTTCCTATATTCCCAGGTCTAATCATTAGTTTGTAAACTCGCATCTTGAGACTTACCCTGCCATGATTTGGATTCCAAGGAAGTGAAATGTCAAGGCAGTGCTATTTTTAACGAAGGGCTTCATTAGCAACTTATTTTTGAAAGTTTATCATACTTACTTGTGTTCTTGAAAAAAAAATGTGTTCATTCGTGAATTTTCACATCGCTGATTATTTATTATAGAGGACATTGGCTTCACTTAGTAGGCGCAAATGCAACTCTGCCCAGTGTTCAAGTGCAGTCTGTATTCAGACTTAATGTCATGGTGCTTCTGGTAAATCTTGTCATGGGCAATTTTGTATGCGAATTCTGAAGGTTTCTTGTGAAACATGTTCACTTATGGTGGCTAGGCGATTAAATTGAAACATTTTCTTGCTGCAGACACGAGAAGATTCAGTGACAGCACAGTGGCGTGCTGTGTTCGTGGCAATCACGGACAGGGACCTCCTGTTTTATGACCTGGTTCCCTGGACCAAGGAGGCCTGGGCTGTGCCTGTGCACAGTGTGCCTTTGCTTCACACTAGGTAATCAATACTAATGGCCCCCACCCTTCGTACTGGTGGGGCCATATGCATGTAAGGTGCTATATGCCTTTCAATTCAGAGTTTTGTGACATGGAGGAGTGCTGCAGTGCATTGTGGTTGAGGGATCTTGCTTAATGTAAATGCGTTATGGAAGCTTATCAAACATAGGCTTGTTTCTACAGTGCACATGGAAAGTGTTAGAACAGTGAGCTCTTCACTATGTGTTTTGTTGCTAAGAACATATTGAGCCCTATCTTCTTAGCAGTCCCCTGTGCTTACATTATACCACTTGTTTCTTGTGTTCTAGAAATGTTTTCTCACATACCGTCGAACGCCTCTACAGTGAAATGTCCTGTATAACAAAGGATGAAATATGTCCCTACCGAATTCCTATCTTTTACATGTATTGTGAACGCATCTACAATGAAGACCCCTACAACAAAGACACCTGTAATGAAATTGCCCATACAATGAAGGGATTTACACATCCTTGACGACTGATTTGTTGTTTTACAACAAATTCCATGTAGCATTGCCGCCAATGCCCTCTGAAAATGTCACCAAGGTGTGCTCTGCCCTAGCGCTAACAGCAGAGCTATCGATGCACATGAGGAGCATGCTGATATTAGTAGTCTAGCTGCACTGCTCTAGGAATCACTCAACTTGTATGCTATTTGTTGTAACATGTAAATAGATGCGACACCTGATGAATACATCGTAGTTGATGACGTCATGATGATGTAAATGAACAACGAAGTCGTCTCAAAACCATCTACGGTGGAAAAGACGTGAATGTAAACAAAGATAACAATGCTGGAGATCCTGTAAGAACCAATAATCTTGACAGCAGGGGAAGCAATAGCGACATTCGATTATCTGCAGCTCTATTTGCCTAGCTCCTGTGTTTCACTTCTGAGCATGCTGTGAACCTTGGCGCAATAAAGTTGGCTGCAGTCGCACATTCCATCAGACAAAGTGTGCACAGAAAAATCAGCAATTTATTTCACTAAGTTTCTCTTAAGTTCATGTTAAATAAATGTTTTCTTTTGTTGAACATGCTTAGACTGCTCTAATGTGAGCGGTACGGTGTGTGACTTTTACAACGAACTGACCTGTATGCGTGCTTGTAGGCATGTAGGCTAAACAGGCGTTTATAAACAAACAATTATTTGTGCAGAAGCAAGCACTGCCCTAGAGCGCTAATTTAAACGAAGCTGAAATAAACACACACATGCACCTGCACGTGCACGTGCACACACACACGCACAGCATGTAATGCGTTGTTAAGCAAACTTTGAAGAATGTGGACTGTTAGTTGAGCTTTTTGGAGGAAGAAATGGAATCTGGCACAGTAAAACCTTACATACCCACTTAATAAGTAATTTTAGTTTAAATATAGTCGCATTGAATCCCCACCCTGTCGCCAATGAACCTTATATATTGGTTGACCGCTTGCTGTGTCAGTTAATGCATGCCGTACGGTTAGTGTGCAGTATTTACTTCATTTTTTGGCACATACAAGCGTGTAATCGGTGAAATGTCGTGCGTGCAGACCATAGATAGCCAAATTTTGGTGCACAGGCCTTTCTTGAACTGCAATCGCCACTGATAGTGAGGTCAAAACATGGTAGTCATGATGTGTTTCCTGCTGTCATAGCTTCTAGCACTTCCCCGTCATCATCATAGATGACAACATAGATGGTGGCCGTTCCGTATCCGGACGCGCTTTGTGCGTTGACCGTCATGAGAGTGTTCACAGAGAAGTGGGATCTGATGGAGAAACTGGCTCATGGCCTCGCTGAGTTTGTGGATGCTGTCGTTGCTAGGCCGCTAGGGTGACAAGTGAAAATCAGATTTTCATGCTGCCTGCTCGCAAATAAAGCTTGTCTGCATGCGTGTTTGAGTGAGAATTAACACGTTTTTTTTTTTGGCCAGTAAGTCTACAGCCACTCATCTGCCCATTGTCAGTTGATTAGTACATCGCGTAGTGTGTACCTGATCCACGTTCCCCGCCAACTACGTATGAACTAGGTTTTACTGTATAGAGCCTGTTACGAGTAGCAGCTTGAAATGCTGGTGACTCTCTGCAGGCTTGTGACAACAAGTTCTGGCAGGGTCTCCGTGGGACCATCAGCTGGGGGTGACGCAACCACACTGACACTGCGACTTGGCACGCGCCAGGGAGTCCAGTCACGGCTCATGCGTGTTGAAACCCACCGAGACCTGGCAGTGTGGGCTCGCCACCTGGTGCATGGTGCCCATCTTGCTGTGGCTGCCGCCAAGGAAGTGCGCTTAGGTGAGCAGCTGCTGCTTGTATGACAACAGCGCACTTGATGCAGCTTTATCATGTAGCTGTGAATGTTTTTCACAGATAATTGGAGCAAGCACAGAAGTGCCTTGTTTTTAGAGGTGAGAAGGAGACTAGAAGCTGGTGTTCTATGCAGGTTCAGTAACCTTGGTCCTGTGTGCCTCTCCTCACTACTCCCTTAGTACAGGTGCCACTCATTACTGTCATGCAGTACCTTTAGAAAAGAAGGTATGACTATTGTAGATATGTTTGTTTTTTTAAGCGAAGCTTTATTTACCTTTTCCGTCAACTTTTCCACTGTTGCTGCTAATGTTGCTGTCTCGCACACCACACCGAGAGGTGGTCCCAAGCGCAAGTATACTTGGCAGGAGTGCGGCAGAGAGAAAAGATGACGCAAAAACTTGTTTGGGCCTTTTCATCACATTGCCACAATGCCTTCTCGACTGCTGTAATTATCTGTGACCACCCACAAAAGCATCGCAGAAGCTGCCGTGCTTACCTTTGTACTAACGTGCAACAGTCCAAAGGGGAGGTAGGTAGAACGGTCGAGAGGAGGTAGGAGAGTGTAGGCAGAGAATGGGAAGAACCAACGCAGACACAAACCAAGTGAATAACAGCCTTGCCATTCTTTGCTCGCAGCTCGCATACATTTGGGGAGGGTGGGAGAGAGAAAGGGCAATGTAAGAAGGCAAGGAAACACTACTGCTCAACATGGTAACAGTTGCAGACAAACTGGCTAAATTTAAAGTCAAAGTACAGTACATTACATTACATTTCTGCTATTTCTGAAAAGTAAACACCGTGCATATTTGTCGAGCAGGGCTGCAGGGGCTTCTGCGTCAGCAGGCATTTAGTGTGTTGCAACACCACGGGCTCAAGCACATGGGGGTTGGACCCTCCTGTGTGTAGCTGTGTATTGCTGTGCGGTGTCCAGGGAAAAGGGGATCCTGGGCGTTGAGCCAAAGCCAGGAGTTTGGACCTTTCATGGCCTCTTGGCAGAGGCAACACAGCTCTTTGGCCTCTGCTTCACGTAGACTGCGCCACCGGGCTGACCCACCTGGGCGAAATCGGCAGTCGCCTTTTCTTAAAACCTTCTTTTATCTTTCCCCCTTTTTCTCCCACTTCTCCATCTTTCCTGTCTTCTATTAACTTCTTTTAACTTCCGATTTTCCGGGCAGCAAGGGTTAACATTATGTAATATATCCAGTCTTGGGTATCTATATATATTAGGTTATAGCGGCAATGTATGGCTGGCATCTGCAGGTGTTCTTCCAACCTTGTAAGGTTGTGTTCCAACCTTGTAAGGTAAGGTAGTGGGTGGATACCATCGCCTCCGAATTTTCCAAGGTTTATATGGCAAACTATTTTCCCTCCTTGAAGATCGCCCCCTAAAAAGAGGATGCACCAAAGCAACTTTCCAGTTCTTTTTGAAACAAAACAAGGACATCTTCCCAAAGTACCATCTCCTTCACAGTGAAGGCAACACAACTGTGCAAAAACTGTGGCCTTTCGTAGTAGCTAAATGCCTGGCAAACACGATTGGACCTGGCTACAAAGCCTCAAAAATGGCAAGTGGAGACCTCCTCCTCGAACTAACAAAGAAAGGACTAGTTGAAAAGTTCGCTGAACTCACCATTGTCAGCGGCATTAATGTGACAATCTCTGCACATCGCTCGCTCAACACAAGCAGGGGACTTATCAGACTTCCTGAGCCTTAGTGATGAAGAGTTCCTTGAAGGATTCCAAGAGCAAAATGTAATTCAGGTACAAAGAATAACAATGACAAAGGATATGCGAAAATCAATGTCAGACCCTACATACTGAACCCGAGGCAGCGCTTCAAGTGCCATAGGTTCGGCCATGTATCACAATCATGTAGAGGCAAAGAAACATGCGCAAAGTGTAGTGCCAATGGCCATCCTTCTGACAAGTGCAATGCTCTTGCACAATGTATCAATTGCAAAGGAGACCATCCAGCTTACTCAGGGAGCTACTCTTGCTGGAAGAGAGAAAAAGAAATAATTGCAGTTGCCATAAAGGAAAAATTCTCATCCTATGAAATTAGAAAAAAGCGAGGGCACTTGCCTCAAATAAGCTGTGCCAGTGTGGCGCAGCAGGGGGCAGCGCAACACCGGTTTCAGGGGTCTACAGGGTCCATGCACAGTAGTCCTGTAGCAACTCCATCTGCCCCCTTGGTGGCAGCAGCCAGTGCTGCTCCATCAGCATCAGAGGTAGGCCTGCAGACTGCTGTGTCACAGGGTCTGAAGCTGAACCAAACTCCATGACCTGAGATGCGCGTCTTGGCGCCTGGCTCTTGGTCATCCAGTGCCTGAGAGGAGGCGACGGAGGTTGACCTCAAAACCCCGGTATCATCTGTGCCAAAAGATCTGCGCTCCTCCGAGGCACACTGAGGACAAACTTTTTGTAACTGTGCCAAAAAAGGGACAGGTAACCTAAATGGTTACCATCCTTGTATACATCTTAGCATGTACTCTTGAACACATACAACATAGCTTGTTTCCTCAATATGGCTACACGAAAAAGTGGAATGCTAGGGGTGTATTTCACAATCTAGATGATGTCAAAGATCTACTGAAGGAATATCAGCCAAGGCTGTTCTGTGTTCAAGAAACATATTTAAAGTCAACAAGCAAGAACTTTTTAAGGCAGTACATTGTTTTTCGTAAAGATTGAAATAATGGTAATTCTTTGTCAGGGGCTGTGGGAATTATAGCCAAAAAGTCAGTTGCATGCCAGCATGCATTTCTTCAGAGTTCATTTGAGGCAGTGGCTGTTCGGGCTATATTGTTCAATCAACTTGTGACTATTTACTTCATATATGTATCTTGCCTGATGAACAGTTTGACACAGCAGAGTTTGAAAAACTTATTTACCAGCTCCCTGAACCCTATATAATAACCAGAGATTTTAATGCTCACAGCACATTCTGGGGTGACTCAATGTGTCATGTGAAAGGTGGTGCAGTATAAAAGTTCCTTCTGTCATCTGGAGCCTGTGTGTTTAACAAGGCAGAACCACACACAACACTTATTCATGTATAAATTTAGGCATGGGGTCAGGATCACTTCTTTCATACCTAGAATGGAGGGTTATTAATAATCTTTATAGGAGCGATCCTTTCCCAGTGCTTGCAAAGCAACAAAATGGCATGATGGGCCTGCTTACCCTGAAAAATGGAGGCTTCATAGTTGAAACTGGTCGAAATCGAAAAAACTATGTACACTGCACCTGGAAGATGTGGACCACCTAGCTGTAGAGGAAATGACCAGCTATATCACTGAGCACATCCTCTGCTCTGCTCAAAGCTTCATACCCGGGTCCTGCGCAAATAAAGTTAATCCAAAACCGTGGTGTAACAAAGACTGTGAACTGGCAAAAGTAATGTTGGAACAAAATCTGGAGCATTTTTTCTCACTACCCAACGGCAGAAAATCTTAATAAATTTTAAACAGTGCAAAGCAAATGGCTGGCATATCCACTGAATATTTGAAAGAGAAAACTGGACACATTATGTAACCTCAATAAACTCATACTCAGATGTGAGCAAAGTATATGATAGGGTATGTAAACTGAAAGGAGAATGCCCAAATTTTTTTCCTCTTCTTACTGGCTCTGGTGATACAATAGAATATCAAGCAGACACTTTTGATTAGCACTTTGAATGTGTATCAAGCTCAGAAAATTATTCCAAAAAGTTTTTATGCCGTAAAAGAATAGCTGAAAATATACTTCTGCATCCAAACAAGTCTTCATCAGAGGGATACAAACAACCATTATTGTATCCATGAACTCAAGCTTGTCCTAGGCTCTTGTGGCAGCTCAGTTTCAGGTTCTGACACAGTAACATATTGTTACGGCGCAATCAACAGTGGCGCCAGTCAGCAGAAGACGAGTTGACATGTAGAGGTGGAATCGGTCTGGACAGCTGTCTTGTTTATGTATCATTGCCTCTCTTGTAAATATTGTAAATACATCTTTATATGCAACTTCCACAACGAAACAAATTGGTGGAGGTGCGGGGTACCCACGAGACAGAACGGAGCTCCGCAGTGGTTGTCACCTCGGATTGGACAACATGACGGACAAAACAGGACCCGAAATGGCGCAGCCCAAATCAATGCCTACAACTCCGACGGTTGTCCTGGCTCAGTTACCCAGATACATTCATTAGATGTGCATATTATGGTACACCTTGAACATTCAGTACATCCATTAGATATCCAGATTTATCCAGCAAATGTTTTATGGATGTACTATGGATTATCACAAATGCATCCAGAACATTTAAGTGGTATGTTGTGGGGATGTCAGGTCCGAATATATGTAACATCTAACATGTGTCCACAACAACCTGTAGATATGTGTATTACATCTATTAGATATCCACAACATCCGATAGATATATATTACATGTAATAGATATCCACAACATCCATTTGGTGCATTATAGCCTGCATGGCTGCCGCGCCATAAAAGTCCCAAATCATCATCCACAACATCCAGTAGATATTTACTACATCTAATAGATATCCATATTAACCACACTTACGTCCAGAGGACGTCCATTGTACTATGTATGGCTGTGTTTGCAACATCTAATATATATCCACATTTACATCCACTGGATGTGCCTTGTACTATTTCTGGCTGTTTCTTATATTCGTCATGCATGCATGCACTGGGCCTCTTCAATTTATTGTCCCAGACTGCCACAGACTGCTTTAGACTCTATTACAGCCAGTGAGCATTGGCGTACACAGCTTCTCAGACAGTCCTGGACTGTTTAAGACAACAAATCGAAGAAGTGCCACAATTACTAAGCCAAGAGAAACTCAAGTTGTCACCACCAGCATCTTTATTGTGAAACGTCTTCTACATATCAACCGTTTTACAAATACGTAATGATGTACACAATATATGCAGTGAAATATAATGGCAGACTGCAGACATTACAGGCAAACTAAATTGCTGCACATAATGAAGAACTGCCTCTGCCTCATGACAATAAAGTTTACACTAAAAATACAACTGAATGCCATCTCTTGGTTTCTGAAAGGCACAATGAGCACTTAACACCTGAACCAATAAAAGTATATCACATAGGCATAACAGCTAAGCATAAACATACTAAAGGATAAATAGAATGAGACAGTAAAAGCAACGCTTGAAAAGGAACACTTCTCTCATAAAAAACGAGACAAGTTATTCATAGGTGAGCAACAGCGCAGTGTTAGCTGCACTCTCTCCAGTAAAATAAAACACAAAGGGCACATTATGAGACTTAATTCTCATGAACAAAAACAAAAGTAGGATTCACGTATGGAAACATCAACTGTAGTACGGTAGCTAGCTAGGCGAGTCGGTACATCTACATTATTATTACAGCACACACTAAAAACACGTACAAACACAAAACAGTGCTTGTGTTTCGTCTCTCTTCTTTGTCCATGTTTTTAGTGCGCGCTGTAAGTAATAAAAATGGAAACATCAAAGCACTATTTGACTAACGTTGTATTCAGCAAAAAAAATAAAAAGTAAACTAGTGAAACAAAGGAGAGTGTAGCTGCAGCAGCATCGGCGTCGCATGAGAATTACGTAGACGCTCGCGTCTGCATGAGGCATGAGCGGCTGGCATGCTCCGGCACGGGCTAGCGTTCCGAAGAGATTAAAAAGAATGCTAAGCTAAGACATCGAGTGTCGGTTCTTCCTCTCCCGCGAGAGCCCGAGGCTCTACAGGTCTATGTGGTCGCTCGTCGCCACAGTTTGGTGACCCGGACGTGATACTGCCATACGCTCCTGTGGTAGAGACGACCATGGACCAGACCAACGATACAAGAGCTCAAGGCCAGAACTCTTCAGAAAAATGTGGTGAGCCCTCCTGTTCGGCCATCGCTGTCCGCCTCCCACAGTACTTGGACCAGCATCCTTAGGCATGGTTTCTTCAGGCCAAATCGCAATTTCAAGTCGCTGGTATCAGCTCTCAAGTCTCAAAGTTTCATTATGCCGTCGCAGCACTCTCGCCCGCCGCCATTGACGAGGTAGCAGATTTGTTGAACTCCCCATTGTCTACCACCACCTATGACGATCTCAAGGCAGTCCTGCTACAGCATACCGCAGCTTCTGTCCGCATGAAGAACTCGGCGACCGACGCCCTAGTCAACTTTTTCGTCGAATGAGGCAGCTGCTCGAAACAACGCGAGATCCATCGACGACAAGCTGTTGCGCGAATTGTTTTGCAATGACTCCCGGCTAACATGCAGATGGTCCTGGCAACAGCCTCTGCCATGGACCTTACCGGACTTGTTTCTTTGGCCGACAAAGTCATGGAAGTAGCCGCCCCAACCATCGCAACCACGGCATCGTCTCCGGGTGACAATACAACCTCCCTGGAAACCCTTCCCTGCTCTCCAGCAGCGCAATCTCCGCTCGACTCCTTGTGTGAGCGCCTAGAACGCATCATCTGTGGAGCTGAACATCGCCGCACGTCATCTCATCGCCCATGCAGCCGTAGTTTCAGCAAATCAAGATGCACGGGCACCCGCAATGAAACATCAACTACGTCTGGCGTTTGCTACTACCACCGCCGTTTTGGAAACTACGCTCGTCAGGAAACAGGCCAGCCGACCTCTAACGGCGACGAGTGGTCCGGCCCAACACACAAGTTGTCTTTTCTACGTAACGGACAGAATTATGGGACAATTCTTAGTCGACACAGGAGCTGACGTCGGCATTCTCTCCTCCCAGCTCCCCGACCAAAAAGTGACACCTGTGTCGTTTTTGCAAGCCGTCAACGGCACCAGGATTCCAGTTTTCTCATCACGCTCCGCCATGCTAAACTTTGGCCTTCGATGAGCGTTCCGCTGGATTTTCCTGGTTGCCGACGTCCATCGTGCAGTCATTGGAGCAGACTTCTTGCACAACTACGGACTCCTTGTTGACATCCAACGACGCCGTCTCATCGACTTCGTGACCGAGCTATCCGTTCCCAGCGTCCCATTATCTGGCACATCGCCAATCGCACCATTTCTGCCATGTTGGACGAACCTTTTGCCGCGCTCCTACGCGAGTTTCCCACTTTGACATGCCTGCCGGACTGGACGCATCCGGTGCAACATGACGTGTGCCATCACATCGTCACCTCTGGCCCACCAGCCTATTTCCAACCCCGGCAATTGTCCCCAGAGAAACTCAAAATCGCTCGCGTGGAGTTCAAACACATGCTGCAACTTGGCATCATCCGCCCTTCCTCCAGTAACTGGGCATCACCACTTCACATGGTGCCGAAGAAGACGGGAGACTGGCACCCATGCGGCGATTACCGGGCACTAAACAACATTACAGTTCCTGATCTCTACCCTCTACCGAACATTCAGGACTTCACGGTAGCATGGCATGGTGCGACAATCTTTTCGAAGATCAATCTCGTTCGCGCCTATCATCAACTACCGGTTGCTGAAGAAGACATTCGCAAGACCGCCATCACCACACCCTTCGGTCTTTTTGAATTTCTCCGCATGCCTTTCGGTTTACGGAACATGGGCCAATCCTTTCGCGATTGGGTCCGCTGCTGTTTGTAGTGTCAATGCTCTAAGATCCGGCGTCACCCAATTCCGCCTGCCAAGTCTTTTCTTCCACCGGATGCTCGTTTTGACACCATACACCTGGACCTCGTCGGCCCTCTCCCACCTTCGAAAGGTTACTGCTACATACTGACATGCATCGACCGCTATACACAGTGGCCAGAAGCTGCACCTATATCTGACATCTCAGCGCCCACTGTTGCAGCAGCTTTCGTGTCTACATGGATCGCAAGGTTCGGCTGCCCATCCACAATAATCACCGATCGCGGTTGGCAGTTTGACTCAGCACTCTTCAACAAGCTACTCAAACTACTCGGATCGACACGTTTTCACACGACTGCTTACGAGTTAACAAGTGCCTTAGAGAACATGAGCGATCCACACGGACAGGCACAGGTTCCCATTTAGCTCAACATTGTAAAATATGCAAGTGCAAAGCTATGTTTCGTGATACTACGATTTTGAAAAAGAGCTGTGATACCACCGCACGAGAATTATCGGAAGCTTTTTTCATACAGTCATTGGGTTCACAGTGCATTAGTGTGCCTTCTTTAAACTTGTACCTCGCTGAATATGGTTTTTTGGATTCTGTCACATGAGTGCGCTCTGGTGATCGGATGTTGGTGGTTCCTGCACACGGTGCTCACTCTGCATGTTCTTCTGGATTCTGCTCTCTATAAAGGAGTGACGCAATAAAATGATGTCAGTTGAGAGTAGCGTCTTATCCTTTCCTCTCTCTTGTGTCCGTTGTTTTGTGCTAAACAAAGTAATTATGGATTCGCACCAACTAGCCCGCCAACGCATTGTAGTGTATGTATAGCCACCCGTCACATGTGAAAATGACGACGCACACAGTTTCTTATTCCGGTACCCGCGAATCTCCGCCCCGGCCACCGCATTCACAGCTATCACCGCCAAACCTATTGCGATAAGCATCTTCACCTATCTGTTTTACAGCACGTGGCGCGTAGTGCCATTGGTAGCGTACTGCACGCTTTTAGAAAGCAATAATCCAAATGCGCTGCCACTCCCTGCTTCAGGATGCACGATGTGGCCATCACTTTTCACTTCGGTTGCATCTGGTGTTGCCCACCAGCTCGATTTCGTTTCGGTTTTCCGTCGCCCTCTTAAAACACCACGTTATACAAAACAACAAAACGCGTCGGCATCTCGTGCCACAACGATCCGTGCAATGTTTTGCATTTCGTAGATGTCAACAATAATTGGGAGTCCGTCAAATTTTTTTAGTTATTTGGATTGTACGTTTTCCCGGTTAGTACGTTTTTCTCGCTTTTTTTTCCAAAACGTATGAATGAGGTTCTACTGTATTTGTAATTCCTTAAAATCAACTGCGGCATGGGCACAGCTGGACAACACATCATTTCACCAGTGCCATGCAGCACAGCAAGAGCTTTGTGGCAGCCAACCGGGAACTTGACTATTGTCCATGGCTAATTCCCTTATGCTCGATACTGCCTCAAAGGAAGCATCGCAGAAGCATTAAAGGGATCCTGAGCCAGCCCTTGGGCTTGGTACGCATATAGCATATTGTGAGCGCAACACTTGCCTGACTTTCAACTTCATCATCTCCACATATCATCATCCATTGTACATCTTCTTCATCTGTACATATCAACATCTGCACAGCTTGATCCTCAGGGTAGCAGCACGAGCTCAGCTGGAATAAAGCGGTTCCTTACTAGTGGTGGACGGTGCTTTTCGTTCCTCAAGACTTCTCGCACATTCTCACTGGAGCTCCGCTTGGGTCGCCGCATAACACCACCGGCCATGCTCGCTTCAGCGAATCCTGGCACATTCGATGCCGCTGCTCCACTGCAGCCTTCGCTTTCCCTCCTGACCTTCAACAGCCGCCAGCGCGACCCTTAACTCTTCGCTGGTCTACATGGGGATGACGTAGAGGACTGGCTCCAAAACTATGACCTCTTAAGCGACTTCAGCAAGTGGAACAGTTCACAGAAATTACGGAATGTCCCATTCTACCTGTCCGACGTCGCAAAAACCTGGTTTTGGAACCGTGAGCCAGATCTTCCTGACTGGGCAACGTTCACACAACAGCTTCGGCAGATTTTCGGTGCCCCAGCTGTTCACGCTGAGGCCGCGAAGAAGAAGCTCAGTGAGTGCAATTCGCTGGGGAATCGTAGACCTCATACATTGAGGATGTACTTGCATTGTGCAAGCGTGTGAATGCCACCATGTCCCAGAGCGACTGAATACGCCACATAATAAAAGGCGTAAACACAGTCGCCTTCAATACCCTTGCTACGCAAAATCCTGCTACCATCCACAATGTGATAAATACTTGCCAGTGACTTGAGGAGCTCCAGTCTCTTCGGCTGTGCACCAATACTTCCGACATTCGTCTCCCTTCGACCATGGACTTGCGCACGCTGATCCGCGACCTCTTCCGTGAAGAGCTTCATGGGCGGTGCTCTTCCTGCACTCCGCAAAGTACCGTTCCTTCTCCACTGACTGGCTTGCATGACATCATTCGGCAAGAGATCACGTCCGCCTCGCGTCCTGTGCTCCGATGGCCCCTGCACTCATCCGGTACCAACGTATGCAGACGTTGCAGCGCTTTCTCCTGCCATTACTTCCCCTCAGCCTACTGCCCTCCAGTGGCTTCGTTGTCACCGCCAGTGCGTGTAGAGCGTTACTACTCTGCTCTGCGTCCTGCCAGGCCCATTTGCTACTACTGTGGCTATCGAAGAAGAAGAAGCTTATTTACCACATAAGTACACTGATGTATACAAAGCAGTAGGGATGGCAGGATAAAAGCTGCATAACGGCAGCTTGACTAGTCCCACCTCCCCGTGGACTACAGGCAGCAACATGGCAAGATATTCGTTGTACATACCTGTGGCAAGGTTAATATATGCATATTCACAGACACATATATATGCACACACTCGAGGGCACATCTCCCAATTTTGTTGAAGGCATCAACAGGAGGAGCAATGTGGCTACGCTCCCGAGAAACATTCAAGCTTCCATCCAGCAATGGGCTATCGGTGCATGGCCTACCGCTCCTCTTATCACCGGTCACCATCTCCTTCCTACCCAACTGATATGCCTGTGAATTCTCATGAATTTCGCCGCAGGTCACTTTCTCCACGTCGTCGTTCGATGTCGCCTCTCCGACACAGCATCTCATGTCACAAACACCCTCTCGGAAAACTCCCCAATGCAGTTTTAGAAGGGGAAAATGGCATCCACTGGAGAGCCTACAATTCCTCCGGAGCGACTGTCCAACTTGTCAGTGTTTGTAGAAGGTGTATACGTCGAAGCTCTCGTTGATACAGGCGCTTCCATTTCAATTATTCACGCTGACTTTTGTTCCCGCCTCTGAAAAGTGACCACGTCTTACTCTGGCCCTTAGTGCAGCGACCAACGCCATTATTCGTCCATTCGCGCAGTGTGCTGTTCATGTGTCCATAGATGGAATTCTTCACCATTGTTTTTACGCTATTTCATGAGTGTACCCACGAACTAATCTTGGGGTGGGACTTCTTACCTTTTGCGTCCACTTCTATATCTTGTCGTCAGTGCCTCATACAACTGGATGCCACCGGCAATTCTCTACCTAACCACGAAGAACGCATTCATCTCGTCACCTCCTCCGATTACGTTCTTTGGCCATCTAGAGAAGAGATTATCAGTGTCGACTCCTGCAACATTGTGGATGGCGACGTACTCATTCTACCCCACTGCCATACCCTATCTCATGGGATTCTGATTACCCCTGGCCTTATTCGCTTCTCTGAGGGGTCTGCATTGCTTACCACCTTAAACCAAACTCCCGAACCCCAACTGTTTCCTCGTGGAACAACTGTCACTTGTGCTGTTGACACTCATCCTGTTGCAATTGTCGCCCTTTCGACAGTTCCACCTGAATCAAAATCGCCACCAAGTAATGCCTCTTCCACACCATTGTGGGCAGCCATGAGCCCTGACCTAATGCCTGCCCAGAGTCAAGATCTCCTCACCCTATTGAACAAACACCATTCCTTGCTAGATGTTGATTTGCCCGTCCTCGGTATGACTACCGCCGCTACTCACCACATACAGACTGATGGCTCCCGTATTGTTCAGCGGCACCCGTAACGCGTGTCTCTTACAGAGCACAAAATCATTGAGGAAAATGTATCGGACATGCTTAAATACAATCTCATACGTCCTTCCTCGAGTCCCTGGTCTTCCCCAGTTGTTCTAGTGCAGAAGAAAGATGGCTCAGTGGGTTTTTGTGTTGATTACCATGCGCTGAACAAAATCATGCATAAGGATGTTTACCCCCTTCCACGGATCGATGATGTCCTAGATTCACTCCACGGCGCCGAATATTTTTCTAGCCTTGACCTTAGATCAGGCTACTGGCAAATACCGATGTCCAAATCCGACAAAGAAAAAACGGCATTTGCCACCCCTGATGGACTCTATGAGTTCAATGTGATGCCTTTTGAACTCTGCAGTATGCCTGCCGCCTTCGAACGCGTGATCGATAATGTCTTGCGTGAATTGAAATGGAAAACCTGTCTGTGCTATCTCGACGACATTGTAGTCTTTTCAACCACGTTCTCACATGCGATGTTGCAATGTATTGATGAAGTCCTTGCCTCTCTTGAAAACGCTGGTCTGCAGATCAATACAAAAAAATGCAGTTTCACCAGAAAGACCATCAAATTTCTGGGGCACTTGGTCAGCAAAGAAGGTATTCGACCGGACCCTGAGAAGCTTGCTGCCGTCTCCGAAATTTCACCGTCCGCTGTGTCAAAAAGACCTGTGCAGTTTTCTCGGACTTGCTTCTTACTTCCGGCGCTTCATACACAACTTCGCTGCGCTTGCTTCCCCACTCCATCAACTCCTCACCAGAGATGTGCTCATCATTTGGTCCGACGAATGTGAATGTGCTTTCCTGACTTTGAAACATGCCCTGACGTTGGACCCAGTGCTGTGCCACTTCGATCTGAATGCGCCCACCATCCTTCACACTGACGCTAGCAGTCATGGTCTCTGTGCCATACTACTGCAATGTGACATCTTCCACGAATGAGTAATTGCTTACGCTAGTCATACACTAACCACCGCAGAGAAGAATTACACCATAACCAAGCAGGAGTGCGTTGCTGTTGTTTGGGCAGTGCAAAAATTTCGCCCATATCTTCACGGCCGCCATTTTACAGTCGTTACTGACCATCGCTAAAGAATTTATCGGGTTGCCTTGGTCGCTGGGTGCTTCGCTTACAGGAGTATGATATCGATGTCACTTACAGGGCTGGAAAGAAGCATCAAGACGCCAATGCTCTATCGTGCTACCCTCTGCCAAACCAGGACGATTCACCATCGCCTCTCCATACTAGCGTACGTCCCGAGTCCTGTTCACCGGCTTTACCCATCGCAACCCTCGATTGGCTAAGACCCAACAGCCCATCTGTCCTTGTATCTTATCAACGTGTCGATCCATACTGCTGAACTATTCTCCAACGCATGGAAGGCTCTTCGTCACCTCTGAATGCCCAACTTCGTCAACAACTTAATCAATTCCAGCGGCACAATGGGACTTTACATCGCTACATTTATCACGTCGATGGCAACAAATGGGTCCCAGTCATACCACATTCTCTGTAACGTGAGGTGCTCGAAGCCTTTCACGATCATCCGATGGCCTATCTTCTAGACTACCACAAGATTTATGACAGAATACGCAGTCGCTGCTCCTGGCCTGGCCTGTCTTCAGCCGTCGCGAAGTACGTTGCTTCCTGCGTTCATTGTCAAAGCTGCAAACGACCGCCAACAGCTCCTTCTGGCTCTTTGTAACCTCTGCCTTGCCCCACTTCGCCTTTCGAAGCAGTTGGAATAGACTTCCCACAATCTCACATGGCAATCATTGGATTGTTACGGCGGTAAACCATCTAACACACTACACGGAGACAGCCTCTCTAACATCAGGGACTGCTGCTGAAGTCGCCGATTTCTTTCTATGCAACATTTTCTTACACCATGGCACTCCGCACATTCTCCTCAGCGACCGTGGCAAAGTCTTCCTCTCTTCTATCCTTACCGAAGCTCTGCGCGCCTCAAACACAATTCACAAGATGACTTCCAGTTACCATCCGCAGACCAACGGCTTGACGGAGCGTTTTCATCGTACCCTCTCCGACATGATTGCGACGTACATCCGCCCCGACCACACGAACTGGGATGCACTCCTGCCATTCGTGACATTCGCTTATAACACGGCTACGCAATGTACCACCGGCTTTTCACCATTTTTCCATGTCTATGGCCGTTCACCAAGTTTCGTTCTTGATGTATCCTTCCTTTCGACTCATGTACCCCCAGCAGCTCCTTTCTCAGAACAGTTTCTGTCTTGCCTCGCGGACTGCCGTCACCTTGCCCACCTTAACACCGGCATCTCCCAGGACGCTCGCAAATCTCGTTACAACTCGGCTCACCGTGCTGTAACTTTTTCTCCTGGTGACGAAGTTCTTCTTTGGACTCCTGTGCGCATTCCCCGCTTATGCGAAAAATTTCTCACACGCTTCTTACATGGTCATTGAACAGACATCACCTGTCAATTACCACGTCCCGCTCCTTAGAAGGCCATCTGATCACCATTGCCGTGGGACAGAGATAGTGCATGTCTCTCGTTTAAAACCATATACTCCACGCATTTCATAATACTTCCACGCAGCCAGGCGACTGCTTCCACAGCGAGTGTGAGTGCAACACTTGCCCGACTTTCAACTTCATCATCTCCACATATCATCATCCATTGTACATCTTCTTCATCTGTACATATCATCAACAGCTGCACAGCTTGATCCTCATGGTAGCAGCATGAGCTCAGCTGGAATGAAGCGGTTCCTTACAATATACAGTAAAAGCTCGTTAATTCACAACTCTTTAATTCGAAATTTCAGATAATTCGAAGTAGCCGCCGCGGTCCGTCCAGCAATGTATTGAAAGCAATATGTAACACATCCCGTTAATTCACACTGAAATCTGCACCACCACCTATAATTCAAACTCCGTGCCATCGTGGATGGGAAGAGTGCTAGTGCACAGGAGCACGTTGGCAATGCTGGCGTCGCCGCACGGCCCACGCAGCGTTGCATTTTTCATCTGTGGCCCTTTGTTTAGGCTTGACTGGAGAGAGTTGCGTTTGCGCCTGGCCATGCATGGCCAACGCCTCTGTTGCAGGTCGCTCCTCTCCCGGGATGTTCCGTACAAAGCTCAAGGGAAATAAAATCGTTGCCATGCGCCACATGCTGTATGGGCAAGAGAAAGCATGCGAGGGTGAGCCAATGAACACGGCTCAATCTCGCGTGCTGAAGCGAGATAGGCGGGGCGAATGCGCGCCCTCTCCTGTCATGCGCGCAAGGCACGGGGGTGAGGCGGAGGGAGGGGGGACGTTTTTCTCTGGTGGCTGCTACTTACGGCGCAGCCATGCAGTTGCTGTATCTTGAAAGAGATCTGCGACGTGGCCAAAGTGCGCACCTGCGTGGGCCTCATCTTCAAAGCGATCTGCTATGTTTGCAGAGTGCACATAGTGTCGATAGCTTCGTATGCTCGCGTTTCGTAGTTTCGTAGTTATGCTTGCGTTAAGCAAGGTCTGTACAAAGGTCAATTTGTTCACTGCTACTGCCGCAATTCCTCACTCCAACGTTTTTCAGCGAGTTTCTGAGGTCATCGAGCGAGATGTGTTCAAGTTTACCTGTGCACCTGACACAGTACTTGTTAAATTAGTTAGTAAGTGAATGTTTACAAGTTAATAAAGCCAATAAAACTACTATTCTTACTTCGTATAGCTATCTACTAATTTGCTATCACAATCGATGCTTCGCTTTTCAGGTGAAACTGCAAAATTTTTTTTTCTTCGCGCCACTCAGTGCGATGAACGCGCGGATGGAGCAAGAGCCATCTCAACGTCAGGCACGTCGGACCACATTAGCTGCGTCTGGTAACGCTAGCTGTGCCAGTGTTTCGAGGTATAGACGTTCTTGTTCATGCCAATGTGACGTAGCGTCTGTGCGTGCTTGCTCACGTCTCGTCGGACTATATACGCGCCTTAACCAAGCGACTTTTTTCTGACTTTTGTTAGTTCGAATTTTGTATAATTCAAATTTTTGTAGCATCCCCGCAGAATTCGAATTAACACTCAAACACTCAAACCAAGTCAAACTCTTGCCATTGCTTCGAGTTGTTCACAAATTCAACTTCGCCCTGCCATCTGCTAGCCGCCTGGTTAGCTCAGATGGTAGAGCGGTTGTCCCGGAAAGGCGGTGGTCCCGAGTTCCTGTCCCGGACCAGGATGAATTTTTCTTCACCTGAGAGGCTTTTCTTTCGAGGAACCCCTATGGGTTTCCTTTGTAGCAATTGCTACAAACGGGTGGATGTCTGATTTTCCCTCTATTAATTTCTTCTTTCCACCTTGCGAGTTTCCGCAGAACTATTACATCAAAACTATCTTGTGTACAGCATAGATACTTGTTGTCGCCACTGTTTACTGCTGACAATCTCGCTCTTCAAGCAAGCATTACAGCATTATGCCAACAGCAGACAGCTTGGCAATGATTGCTGCTCGCAATTGCAGATGCTGTGTCATTGCAAAGCCGGCAGCAGTAACCGTGATAACACAGTAAAAAGAAAATTCAAAGGAGTCATTTCAACTATTTCTTGTTGCCTTCATGTGAAGCCCCAAAATTTTTTATCAAGCTTTGAGCTTTTGGTCTGCACAGGTAGATACGTCTTATCAAAAAAAAAAGAACTTACCAACTATTGGGATAACATCGAGCAGACCATGTGACGATTGTCATCAAGCATGTTGGAAGGGCATGAAAATTCAAAGCTTCATCAGCCTGATGAAACCATGTAGTATGTAATCAGGTGGGGTGTTACATGATGCATAACCCACAGGGAGCTGTAGATTGTACCAAACGGCAGCATTATATGCACTACTGTGAGTTAGGTTGCCATGGGGTTTTTCAGCTGTATTGCATGCAGGTTTGTGCTTCCATGTATAACGAATCCATCATAAAAGTTCATAAAAGTTTTTTATACCCAGGTTTGCGTCTATTGTATTACTTGATACATTGAACTATATTTAGCGCTTGAACCAGCTTATTATAACTGGGTTTGACTATAGTCTGGCTGAAATGGCAGCGTAGTGCTACTTGTCACAAGCAATATTTTTTTTTAATCTGTATAATATAAAAACGCAGCTCGATGTGTGCAATGACATTTTGAAAAATGGATTCCTTCTTATGCCATCATTTTGACATTAATGATATAAAAGATGTTTTAAATGATAAATTCATATAATGTGAAATTTCTCTTTATATTCCAGCCTGTCTTTTCCAAGGCCAGGAATGCACTCTTACATTACACTATGAAGATGGCTTTCTTTTGCAAGAAAACCGCAGGCAACTGACCCTCTGGCAGTTTTCATTCGAAAGATTACGAAATTCTGGTGATGATGGCATGCGTCTCGCTTGGCTTGACTTTGGTGGAGAAGATGGAGAAAAGGTACTTCATTGTTACTTGTCTCTACAGTGACTTTTTAAAAACAGAAAAATGCCTTTCAGTAGAAATGTCAGTTTAGTTCATCTATTGCCTTAGCTAGTGTGAAATGCATTACTTGTTTTGCTTTAGAAGAGGGAGTCTTTGCTGGATCTGGAACACTTGGTTTGAAAACTGCACCGTGGTCGAATGTCCTATTGTATGGGATGCTACTGCAGTGTGCCCAGGAGAATGTTCCTGGATCCAGCTTTCGTTGAGGCTCTGTAATGTTCTTTTACAGGAGCTGGACTTGATGCAGTGCCCTAAACCATTTGTGTTCACACTGCACACATTCCTGTCTGCCAAAGTAACCCGGATGGGCCTTGTGGCATGACAACTACAGGACCACCACGTCGCAGCAGCTGCTCCATTGGTGCAGCAGCAATGGCCCATCCTGGGATGCTGAGCCACACCTAGGAAAAATAGCAGCTGTGCTTCTGTTGCCAGGATTGTGTAAAAAGACAAGCCAGAGCAGTGAGTGGGCTTAAAGTGGGGCCAGAACATTACTCCTGCTCGTGAATGCATGGGGTGTAACGACTATGGCTTCATGCAGGTGAGGCAGGCTATGTAGCCCAACCACTGCTCTAGCTGCCATTCGTGTCCATGCAACCTTTCACGGCCTGCAGATGCCCTGGCAGCAGATGTGCCTGCACTAACAGCTGCAGGTGAATTTTGTCACGCATCGTGGTGGTCTCACAGGCTTGTTGCCTGGGAACACACTAAAAAAATACAACTGGAGAGGACCCTCAGGGGGCCAGCATTTACACAGCGTCTAAAGTTTCTACCAAGCTGCCCTTAAGGGACACTGAAGGAAGGAGCTGAAACGTGCTGCCCATTTAACATGCACTCCATCAGTTGTGACCCGGTGACCGTCGGGGTGCAACTTTTCATCATCTCACATAGCAGCATTCCTTCAAGGGACAAGAAATTACATCTGTCATATAGTGGAATTGTAATGCCTCGCGTCAGCGTGTAGGGAATGAATGCTATGAAAAATGTCTATGTAGCTAAGTAGCAAGCTTCTTATCAGATTCTCTGTGTTTATTGGCGTTCAGCTGAAAAAAAAAACGCAAAAGAAAAACAAGAAACCTTTTCTTGTTGGAAGCAAGACAAAAATCTCTGCCGCATCACCTGACATGTCTCAACAGGTGGACTTGCACCGTACTGTTGCTGCATTCCAAGTGCAAGTCTTCCAGTTGATGCATTTGTGGCATGAGTGGCAATGCCTTACCTTTAGTTCTTTAGCTATATCATTGTAATGCTTATTCTGCTCATGTCTGTTACATTTTGTTGGTTCATATATTCATATCTTGCATTTCTGTTGCTAGTTTAAATGCAACACTGTTTCATAAGTGCTTTTGGAAACAAAATTTGCACAGCTGAAGATGACATTATCATAAACTTTTCACATGAAACAATTTTACAATCTGTTCTTACCTTACTCTAGGACAAATAACAATGCGTGCTCTGTCACCCTGAGTTGGCTGGCATCACGTGAGTTATTTGGGTAGTGAGGGAGGGTCAGGGGGAGTCTGCTTAGTAGCAAACGCTCTAAAGCTGTTTACAGTGTTAAGGAGAAGGTGTGAATTCTATGCCTGACTATGCAAAGCTACTTCAGACAAGGGCGGTTAAGGAACAGGTAGGCGTAATTTTTTTTTGCTGTGTGCAAGTGCAAAAAATTATCACATTGTAGCCCCCAAGCACATTTATACTTATGTCACATGTTTTCTTTCTTTTGTGCAGTAACAGGCAAAAAAATGATGTGCTGGGCCAGAAAACATTCAAAATGTTTTTGTTGGTTTCATATGCTTTATTGCGATTGAAATATAACCATTATCCTCAGTGCAAATCATGGCCCTTCAGTTCTGAGTTGCAAACTTTTAAGGACTTAATACTTTTTAGCTCACTTTCACTTTATTTTATCGTTAACTTTTGATGCTTAGTTGCTGTTGCTTTGCCTTAAGCTATTTGTTATTGATGTGTTGTTGTGATAGATATGAATTGCAACACTGAAGCAGTGGCCAGATAGTACTCTATGGCACGCTGGTTGTGCCATAAAATGGTTTAGCTGAGTGAAAAGTGGAGGTTGCACCATTTTAAAGGTGCACATACCTCCTTGAGTGCCTCCATTGTTCTCTTCTTTCTTCGGAGGAACTGCAACCAATGATTTTCAGGCTTGTCCAGTTACTAAAATGTTAAATTAGAGTGGCGGCCTGCTGTGACAAAATAAGCCACTTTGCTCATCTGAAGTTGTACTCTGCAAAGAAGTGACATTTTAGTTTTTCTACAAAGTAAGAAGCAGCAGAAAAAAAAAATATATATATATATATATATATATATATATATATATATATATATATATATATATATATATATATGGGCATTCCAAAGTTTGTTCTCAGATAAATGGCATCTTGGCATCGGCTTACCCTATTACTTGGGTACTTGGGGTATGCTTACATTTCGGCCATGGCTCATGTGTTGCAACTTGTACTGATCGTAATAGTATGTGATTCTCTCATTTCTTGTTTTCTTTTTTTTTCTTTTTTTTTAATTCGTGCTTAAAGTGTTGAAAGCTTTTCACAGCTAACTTGTATATCACCTGATCAATACAGTCAAACCACAATATAATAAGCACAGATATAATTAATTGTCTGATATGACAAAACAAATCTAAAGGATAGTTGCTCATGCTTTGTTTCAATGGGTTATTCTCCTGCTATAACGGTCATAGCAAAAGAAATTTTTGTTCACGAAAGGTTTAAAATATGTATTCTGGTAACCAAAATTTCAAATTCAGTCACCATCTAATTTTTCAGGTACCCAATTTTTCTTGCCTGCACATTTACATGGACAGTCCTCTGCAACACCTCCACATACCCCCAGGACCAACTTATAATGTGAAATGAAATTTTGGACACCACACAGTGTGCTTCTCAATTTTCCGATCAAGGTCCTCACACGTAAACCTGCAAACATGGTACCTATGAGCAAAGTTGCTGCTACGTAGCCTTGCTTCCAAAGACCAAACCATAACTTTACTTGCCAATGAGGCGGCAGTAGTTGAGCCTAGTGGCCTAGGCAGTACAGCTGTGACAAAGTTTTGTTGTCAGCCACTCCACAGACCAACAACAAGCCGCCATGGGTAGCAAGAGGGCCATCATCGGCGATCAAGCATGAGATCACACGTAAGGGCTAGCCTGAAAGTAGTGGAGCTCAGGTCCGTGTGCGAAGCTCTTCATGTCTGAAAAATTGGTTAGTGACTTACTCGGCAAGAGCAGCTTAACATGGCACATTTGGGACACATGTGCATGTTTTGACCAGTGGCTTGGCTTGGTCGAACCACAGCCATCTAGCCAATGTGCCAGTATGCCAACATCATGTGACCACATACCGATGGCACAATTGTGTATTAGAAACCATGCAAAACACATGTATGTAAGTTATTATTGTCATAGCGCTAGCCACCGGTGCACCATCAAAACCTGAAGGTGACTTTCTCTCGACAGAGGCATCGCGCTTGTGGTTCACATAAACCTGATTGTGATTTTGTTTGCCAATATCAGCATATATGCTTATAACAAATATTGGCTAAAATGAAGGTACTTTCGTGTCAGATGCAACTTCATTAAAACAAGGTGCAACTTTAGTCTCTTTCTTTTTGTTTAGACAATGGAGCTCAGCTGTGCACCTTTAATTCAATTAGCTGTTTGTTTAGAACTTTATGGCAGCTGTTATGCATACCATAGCTTCCTTTCTTTTTCTTTTCTTTTTTTTTTTCTTTGCAAGAAGTTTCATCTAAGTTGATGTCAGGGCTTTGTCAAGGGTACGTTGCACAGTGCTATAGGTTGTTTGATGACTACATGATTTATACATGCCTAAGGGTGAGGCAGGGAAGCACATAAAAAAATGCCACCAAGAACTGTGCATCAAAGTTCTGACTTATACTAAGAATATTTATTAAAAAAGGTTTCAAATATGTTATTTTAGTGCTGGAACTTACTAATTCCATCAGAAAAGCAGCATTACATTAACAGGTGGAATAACTACCTTCCTGTTGCTTCTACGCTGAGTCATTATAATTGAATAATTTTAGACTCTTGTCTCTTTGCAACTGCTGTAACTTTTAGAAAGCACCAATTATGTGGCAGTATACAGCTTTGTGAGCTGCTAAGATTTAATGATTGAATGCAATGGATTGCTTTTTCTTTCCTTTAAAGGGGCCCTAAACCACCCCTCGGGCTTGGTGAAAAAACACAGTCTGTAGATAGCATATGCTACTGTGAATATCTCAGCCAAATTCTGCATTCGTGCACAGCACGTGTAGCTCACAAGCAGAGCACAAAGTCACTTTTTTCTCAAACATTCTCTTTTCAACAAAAGCCTGCTCCTCACTCTTTTCTGGACACTTTATTTCGTAATAGAGCAGATTCGAATACGCGGCTGCTATTGGTGGATAGCTGACATAAATCAAGAGGGGGGTTTGAATCAGTGCGCTTCTTCCTACTGTTAATGTGTATATTTATTGATGCAGTTTAATAAACAGGCTGAAGTAAGTGAAAATCTGCTTTTGAATTTCGGTAAGAATTGCGTACTTCTGGAAGAAGTCAACTATCGTCTGCTCATGCTCGGCTGTGGCTGGCCGTGTAGGAATTAAACTTTGGCCACCCTGCTTATCGGTGTCATAGCCATCGGGACTCTGTAATTTCGACTAGTTTTGAACACTAAACTAGCTTTGAACCACATGAAATTTAAGGTCAGACCACACGCATGCTTGCTAGCACGCCTGGCTGCTCCTGGCAGACTTTGCTTCGTATTGAGCTGTTGATAGCTCTTCAATATGCGTAAGTCGAATGTGGCTACTCTCCATCGGTCAAGCTAGTGCAAGACAAAGCTGGTCTGCACCATGTAGCACAGTCAGACACGAGCGTATGAGCACAAGCGCACACTCAAGCCCTGTCATGCACAAAGCAAACGCTGCAGTTGCATGTAACTGTGGTCTACTACATAGCGTAGATACTGCAGCTGCCATGGGGTGCCGCGACGAGTCCTCTGGCTGAGCACACTGTGGCTCATTGAGGACAGCTGTGTTTGGTGCTCATTGGTGGCAAAATCGGAAGTAGTGCCACCTACGTGAACATCTAAAATCAAATTTGAAATGAACTACACGCCACCGTGATACTCGGTAGGCAGAGCGTTGTGGGCATGCCCCGCTCCGCTGTATAGCTTTCGCAGTGCAAGTCATTGAAGAAAGAGGGGAAGCACTGTGAAGGGGCTGTTTGATTGCCATTAACTCTGCTTCTGCTGAACACATTGAAGTACTTTTTGCAGCAAGGTATTTCTGAAATAGTCTAATTTGACTTCAAATGCATTTCTTGAGTTCAATAAAAAGTGGTTCAGGGTCCCTTTAATATGCTTTGCTTTAAATGGGCACTAAAAGCAGACATTAAGTTAGGCAAGACTGGTAAATTACCTTTTTGGAACATTATTAGCTCATGTTCTTTGTAAAGAGATGGAGTGGGAAGCACTGAAGATTAAACTTCTTTTTTGCAAGTTCGCTTGCCTACAAAACATGGTAATTCCTGTGGTGCACCTGCTTTTGCTACGTCCATTCTAATAGAGGGTGTGACAGTTGGATAAAAGTAGGGGCACCGGGAAACAAGAGTTTACAAAGTGGTAACCAACCAAGCAAAACAAGAAAGCACCTGACTAGACTGCACATCTCTTGGAACAGTGGTCAACATGTTGTACCTTGTTGCTTCCCCTTAACTCTACATAGGGATGCTGTATTACATTAGTTTGAGTTCAACAGAACGTGTGGTGCTCTTGAAGGCTTGTACTTATTGGTAATGTGTGCACAATGATGCTTCATTGGCTAAGTCAGCAGCTTCATCACTATGGGTAGCATATACATCTTTGATTCTTCGATGAGCTGATTTCAGATTTCAAAGGTAGTGTCACCACGTGGGGCTTTTACATTGCTTTCTGGTTTGCTGATGTTCTGGTTTTAGTAAAAGTGAGATGCTTGTTATCTTAATACCAGTACCTATCATTTTAGCCCACTTTAATGTTTGCCTTTAGTGCCTTTCATTTTTTTCCAAGTTGAGGCACGGGTATTGAACATTGAAATTCGCTAGTACATTGTAGGTGTCTAAGTAGGATTACCTACTTTTATTGGTAGTTAGGAACTACTACAAACCATTTGTTTCAGTGAAATTATGTGCATTGTCACTCCTGTTTGCTACCTTAAACTTTATATATATAAAGATGTTCCAAAAGATATCTTGTGTAGACCAGATGACAGTGCAGCTTTCACTGTGGCTGCATGATCTTGGCTCTAGTCATTCTAGCATGCCTGACAGCTAGCTCAATGGCTCTCATTTGATGCATTAAGTTGTGAGAACATTTCACCTAGTTCAGTAGCTGTGGAGTCTGGACTTTCTTCACTTATACTAGAAAGAGCTATTGCTGGCATCACTTCATAACATCATGGTCATTTTATTTGGGACATCTGTTAACACTATACATGACCATATCCATATCCAGAAAATTATATTCAAAGGCAGCTCTGTCATGTGGACAAATATGGACTTTTCATGCATGTTACACTTCGGCTTTATGGTCTTGTTTATATCTGGGTGTTGCAGCTAATAAGCACGGAGAATTGTGATGAGGACATATTTTCAGGACTATAGCAAGCTCATTGATGTAAGCATGTCACAGACTGCAGCATCGTTACCGGTTGTGAAGTTTCAGTAATAATTAGAGGGAAGTAAGACCAGTCTAAAGAGCTGAATTCTGGAGTACTGGCAGCTCATTTATTGGAGTTATTGCTATTGCCTGTAAAAGAAGCAGGACATGTTTGGCCTTTTTGAGTGAAAGTGCGCTTTGTAGCCGTGTCATAAAAAAGCTCAGGTCACTGTGAAAGTGAATATTTATTACGGGATAAAGCAATAAGAGGATCTACTACATGGAGCACTTGTTGGTGTTCAACAAAAGAAAAGAAGGTCCTGTTAACTGGGCCTCTTGTTGCTTCCAAGTATACTTTGTTTTAGTGTGACAGTGCAAAAGAATATTCCAAGCACGGGGGGGGGTCCAGCGGTCATCGGCTGGCATCAACTTTGTCCTTATCCTGTTTAGAGAAGCTCCCTATCTTCTATCGTGTTGTTTTCTGTAATGTTTTCTTTGCACACACACACACACAGAAAAAAACTGCATTTGTACAACGAAAATGGCTGGACGAACAGCAGTTAATGCCAAAGAAGCAATTCTCCGAAAGGAAGTACACCCACTTTTGGTACACTTGCATGCATTGCTTCTATTTCAAGATGTGGTCATGCCTCGATTAACTTTTGTAGTTATACAAAGTTTGTGTACTGTTGTCATCGTTGTTTACACAGCTGTAATGTGCACGTTTGTACACAGAGGGTCTGGGGTAACCTTAGCAATGCATTGCATTTGCTGTATCTTTGTATGCAACTTTTCCACTTGCGGACATGTGGCACAAGTCAGTGCACACTGGTGCACCACACTGCACTGTATGCAAAGTGTTTAGGCCTGCACAGCCACGTGTATTGCTTCAAAGGGTCCCAAAGCAGTTGTGGCCCAAGTAGGTCTTGCGGTGTGGGACACTTTCCTCATGAGTATATCAAATGGGATTGGGTCCATTGAACACAACTGCTAAGGTATTCCACTACTGTAGTGCTGTGTGGCTTTGCACAGAAGTGGAGTTGAGAATAAGTGCGAAGTGCCCTTATTTGCTGGCTCTGGATGTTTTTGTGACTGTGGGTATTGGCATTGTACAGATAACCTCCTTTGTTTATTCTTTCAGTGTTTGCTGACAGTGCAGATGTACTATTATACTTTTGTTGTTCATTTCATACTTATTACCTGACATTGTGCTGTTAGTCCCATACAAAAGAACAAACACTTTAACCTGGTATATTTGTATCATTTACAATATGTGTCCAGTATGGGGAGCCTGAAGTGTTATGGTTTCTGTAAAGACGTGGTTGCCTCCATCTTGCAAAGCTTTGTGAAGAAATTTAGAGATTGTAAAGTTTTGAGGTTTTTCATGTGATGTGGGCTGCTTTGCTATAAGCCTCATGGGAACTACAAGGTTTACTGCTGTTCCTGGACTCGCTTTGTCCCCAGAGCTTGCATGTTGAATAGACTAATCGTCTTTGTTATGTATGCTTTGTCTTAAGATGTGTTTGCAGCACCTTGTGCTTAACATATCACTGTTACTACATTCATTTAAGACTTGTGCCTCAATATGACATAAAAACTGCCAATGACATTTTAGTTTTGTTCTCACACCCTTCTATTAAAGTCTGTTAAAGAATAATGTGCAAAGTTGTATTTCACTTGGTTTGAATTTCCATTTGCATGGTCAACCAGACATCTGAAGAAGCTACTTTGAAAACACATTTAATCTCTTTTTAAATGCCTATAAGTCTTTTTATTAAATCTTTATACTGTATCAAAAGTTGTTCATCTTCACTTGTAAGTGCACTTTACCTTAGTACCGTGAAATGTCTTTATGATGGCAATGTGAAACACCATCACATGTAATAAATTTTGGCCTTATGTGTTTTATATATAAAATACGGGTGGTTACTACAGATATGTGAAAAGCTCTAAGAATTAGTTGCATGCCCTATTGAGCACCTAAGGGCAGGTTAAACTGTCTTAAAATTATCTTAATTGGGAGTTTCCTTTATGCCTGTCTAGCTGGTCTGAGTAGTAAAAACATGGGGTAAAGTGCCGACCACATGAAACTGCTATACATGATGAACTATTCGCAAAAAAGTATAGGGACCTTTTTTTGTTCTTAGTTGTAAATTTGACAGATGCATCTTAAGTGGTCCTAGAAAGCTTCATTTCTGAGAGAACATCTCAGAAAATGCACCTTTTTTCTTTATTTCCCTTAGCACACTGTCTAGTATGTTACAGGTGTGGTTTTCGACATGATTGTTAGCCCATGGTTTAAGAGATGGGCATGTAGCTTATGTAAGTGTTTATTTGCATGGTACCATGTGATAGTAACTTTAGGGGAAGAAGCCCTGGAAGATTTGTTGTATCCGAACTGTGTTAATAATGTATACACATTTGTCTGCTACACTCCCATATGCATCTCTGGTTGTGCACATAGTGCATCCATGTCAGGCTGTTTATGACTGATGCAATTCACTGAAGATTACTCAGACTTGGTGTAAATTTTTGTGGGCAGTAATGTAAACTGTTAAAAAAAATTGCATGTTCACGCAGCGCACACACATGTGTGCACATTTTGACACAAGCACATCAACGTTGTCTCTAAGTGACAATTACTGCCAAGGAATCTGCATCCACAGTGATATACAAATTTCACTGTGGTTACAATTTCTACATGCGAATAAATGTTACTTTATATTGGATTTCCAGTCTGGATATTTCCATGCCACGTAGTTTGTGTTTTCTCGTCTGATCTGCAGCAGCTACTGGAGGTCTGTTGAATTTCTCCTTTTCAAATTGCTTGTGGAGGGAACATGTGAACTGAACTGGCTGCCTGGTGTTGTGCAGTACTTCTGCACACTGATGTTTTGCTGCTGCCATTGATTAGTAGAGACCATTGTGCACTTGGTATTCTTAGTTATTCATTGAGGATTAGTTCTTGCACACAAATCTTCATGACCCCCCACTCCTCCCCAATCTACATTCTTCAACCCAGCTTCTCTTGCATCGTACCTTAGATACCAACATCACAGAAACTGTGTCTAGGCATTGCCTTATAGAATTGCGACTTCACTACTTTTGTTCATGTTTGTGGTGGTGTATTATGGGCCATTGATCATGATGCAGCACAGGAGGACAAATTTGGTCAGTGTCATACAGCAAGGAGTCAACACTTCTGCAAGTAAATGTTTGCTGTCGGGTCCCAGAAAGTAGTCTAGGAGTTCTTGAAGCAGAAGTTGCATTGGACGTTTAGTGTTGTGAATAACATTTGAGATTGATACTTCTTAGCAATGACTGCTTGGATTATTGATGTCTTTAGCACTGCACTTTTGTTCACACATGGGCAAAAATCCCACGGAGCGTGCACCTATGCTCAAGGTGCAGAGCTGAAAAGTGGCTCCACATAGGTAGCTACTGTCAAAATTGCTAAAACTAGCATCTACTAATGTCAGCCAACTGCCATTATTGGTGTGGTGGTCACTATGTCGTTAGATTTCTGTGTTTATTATTCTTGAAGGTCTAAGAATAAAAAAGAATTGTATAATTTGCCTGACATGTAATGGTGCATATGAAGTAAATTTGGAAATTTAACAAGATAGTGTCATGTATACTGTGGAAAAATTTTGAAAATCTGCTTGTGGGTGATGCCAGTTTCCTTTAGCATACATTTCTGGGAACAGCACGAGGAGACATGCACACAGTAGATGAAACTGGTTGACCCCATGCCTATTGCTACACTTATTGAAAATATATATGAAGCATATGTGGAATATTTGGAATGTCACCTGATTACAGAAATTATAGGTTTTTTTTTTTTTTCACAATCACCTACAAACTAAGGATAGAAGTCACCATATGTTGTGAAAGATGTGTAAAGCCAATTCACATTCCTCTGGCGATTTTCGTTTAGTGTCGTCATATGCTTACGGGTCATTTTTGGCTAATAAATATGAAAATTCCTCGTAAATTCCAGAGATGACTGGTCTGTTTTTTTTTTTTTTATCAGAATATACTGTTGCAGCCTTATTTTACTTGTGGGTTTGTCGCATCTGATGCATGACTGTATTTATCTCTAGTGTACCCATTATGCTGCATAGGGTGTCTTAAAGCACGTTGCACCAGCACCTCCTGTGATGACCATAAAGCTGCCTAGGTAAAGTAAAAGAACAGCCACCAAGTGCAGGCCAAGTGACAAAAGCTTAATCATGGCTATATGGTGCTGAGTCGATGGACATTGGCAGTGTCTAACTAGCTTGTTGCTGGAATCAATTCTGATTCAGCTTTGTGCCAGTTAAATTATGTGATACTAACTGTGGCTACAAAGAGCTGTAGTTTAATAGGATTTGAAAAGGGAGCGCTGGTTAGATACCACATTATCTTGGTCACTCACAGTTGTGTATAAACATTCACAAATACTAATCTTTCTGATTTATGCACACTTCTTTTGTTTCTTGCTAATCTAGAAGGACAAAAATTTAAATGAGTGCATGTCATATCTGGTGTCAGCTACACACATCTTTAATGAACATATTGAGTGTGAACAGAAGAACACTATGAAGAAGACAGACAATGGAGCACTTCAGTGTTGTTTGTCTTCATGTTGTTCTGTCTGTGCTCAACATATTCCATTTAGGGGGTCACCAACTAGCCATGCACCACATCATATTGGGATACACATTTACGGTATTCATTGTTATAATCCATACATTTGAATTGCCTTAAATCATTGTGTGCTCTATACAGTAAACGTTAACTTTGCCTGCAGATGTGTGGCTGCAGAGTTGATTGCTTGCCTGGACTTGCAGAAGTTCTGAAACTTTTTATTGTGGCAGTAAAAAATTGATACTTTGTGTTCTGCCACTCTACAAAGCCACCAATGGAGTACTGGGTAAAATGCAATTCTTAGCAGGAAGCTTTTAAGCTCTAACCATACTGCGACTCATATATAAGGACATCACACTTCAGAAGGTGCCTGCTGGTCAAGTGCCATATTAAAGTACTCAAGCTGCAAGATTCAAAGTCCTCTAAAGTTAGTGGGGTCTGTACTGCCTTCTACACACCAGCCTGCTTGTGCCAGTCACTTGCTACTGATGTAAGCTTTTATGCACCATGGAGTGACTTGATCTACTGCATGCATAACCATCAGCCTTTCAAAATTGAGACACCATGCAGGTATACGAGGCCTGCACACATAAAAAGGTGGTTTTGACTTGCACAAAAGAAAGGTTATTGAAAGGAAAGGCATAAATGATTGTTTTTGTTCAAACACCTTATGTGGAGTATGGCTGCATTGCATGTGTCTAATACCTATGATCAGTCCTTCTGTTAAAAAAATTATGAATAAATGTCACCCTGCTCACTCCATGAACAGCCTTGCAAACATGTTGTTACTATTCAGTGGCATTCAAACCATTTTGCCTTTGAAAAACAATGTTGTGCATGCACGTGCCATTTGTTAAGGCACTGTTAGTAAACCACAAATTTCTTTAGTGAATTTTGGACTCTGTGCATAATGAATGCTCTGTGCGAAATGAATGCATGCATCTTTGTTTAACTGTGCACCAAGCTAAACTGACGATTTTATGTTTACTACAGCACACAGACTTGGTCATGCTCACGACTGCTTTATGCACCTTTGCCACCTCCTACAGGTCTGTCCCCTGTCACGGAGGCATGCAGACATGATAGACAATGCAGTTTGCATTCATGTCAATTGCACATAAATGATGCCAGAACCATACAGTAAACACACTTCACTATATTTTTATTTTATTTTTTGTCCTTGTATTCTTGCTTAGCTTTGTTTATCCACCTGTACTTTAAGAACCATGCATGGGCCATGCTGAGGAGCACAGAAATTGAATTAAAACTGCTTTTGTGGTGAACATGTTCACTTAAGAATCAAGACGTAGCTTTTGCACGAGTCATTTAACCTGGTACTTTGCCCTGCCATGAGTCATTGGCCAGTAGGGGAAGAGCTTACAGCCGATGCAGAGTGATGCACATGTCAACACTCCCTCATTTTCATAATGCTTGTCTGGCACTGAGGCTACATTGTAAAGTGTTCTTATGCAAAATGTGTTTCGTCGCTGGCACGAACAATGCTGCCTTCCGTTTCCATGTCAAAGTGAAAAAAAAAAAGTAGTGTATAGTTGCTCTGTCATGATGCTGTGGTGTGTGATTTATCCATGAACACATGGGTGTTTGTACTAAGAATGAACATTTTTCAGCTGATGATCACATCAGTCCTTGTCAGTTCTCATCTCTTCTAGGAAAGCCTGGCAATAAAATTGCTTTTTATTTTAGATTAGAAGTGTCAGAAGTCTTCTAAAGATAGAGACGCAGCTGCTGTGTTCTTGTTCAAGAATTTCATTGGAAACTTGCTTCAGACTTTGAGACCACTGAGCTTTGTTGAAGAACTAGGACAGAAGTGCTTAATACTTTGACTGTAAGAGCTACTGTTAACTTTTTATCACTTTGTTTCCCATATGTTCAAACATACTACAAGCAGAGCAATGAACCTGTACAGTGGGAACGATGCAAGCATATGTATGCTGTATCGCAAGTGGCAACATATTCACTGTCAGGGTCCTTCTTTTTCTTAGCAGAGGTGTCATCATCAGGTGCCATTAATACAAAATATGTAATTCTTTGGAACATTGTTTTAATTAGTAATGTTCCTGTAAGTATGCACTGACATGTTAATGCAACCCAATACATTTGCATGAGAAAGACAAGCAAGCGATCAGAAAAGTTTTACCAAGTTGAGCCTGTATTTGAATGGAGTCTATTTTGATCCTGAATTCACTGTTGTGGTGAATAATAAAGCAAATAACAAAAATGGTGCATCATAAAACTGCACACATTGCTTGTTGATGATTTATCAACTTATTCAACATACCTCTCAATGCATTGAGGTTTGCAGCAGGTGTATAGCATCTGCAGTTATTTTTGTTGCAATATTGATCATTTTGTGTATGGTAATATCATTTAGAAAATGTGCATAAATTTAAGACAAAAAATCTGTGTGCATGAAGTTCAGCGTGTGCACAAAAAGGAATAAAGCTGTTTTTTTTTATAACCATTACAAGGGAATTGCTTTGCTGCAGAACCCTTCTTTATGTGTGCCATAGGCAGTGTTCATCCGGAGCAAAGCTGCTTATGATACACTACCTTGCTTTATGTGGAGCTTTCATGAAAAATTACTGTGACACTCAGCATTAGGGCACCTGTGGGCAGTGGAAAATGTCAATTGGCATTGCCCACTTTGCACCACCTATCGAGGAAGATGATTTTCGAGAGAGTGCAATTGGTAAGTGCACTAGTTATTGCCTAATGGCTTTGTTTTCGCTCAATATGATGCTTGCTGTGGTAGCAGTGCAATGTGAAACTCACAAAAAAATTTTTTTTTGTCCCCTTCATTTTGTGCTGACTAGCAAGCACCCCTGGAGATGGAGGAACTTGTTGCTGCCTAAGGTGTGCCTATCAGTGCACCCGACTGTACTCGTGTTCTTGTGTGTTTGTAGCACCTTTGTCCTTGTTGTCTTACGTACACAGCTTGTGACCCTGCTACTGCTACCCTGTTATTGTGTCTCTCTTTGTGGAGATGAGAGCAAGCAGGCACTATTTCATAGTGTTGCTGTGCTTTTAATCTGTCATACGTTTTGTTCAAAGGGAAAATAATAAACACTGTGTGACATTTACCAGCGACTTTGTTATCAGGGCAACTCTGTGAATGTGTGCCCACAACGTGTGGTCAAGATACATTGTCAAATCCCCCTACATACATGTATTCGCCTTGGGCGACCTTCCTATATTTTATAATAAACAGAGAAATGTTTGTTACAATTCTTGCTTTTTTTGTGTATGGCATCACTGGGGAGACGAACCATAGTGGCTGTAAGGGCCATGCAAAGTAGCATGTCATGCTTCTCTATGGGTTCATTTCAAATTCAAGTTTATTTAAGTATTCTTTTTGGTACAAAGTGTATGTAGTGACATAATACAGAAGGAGATCCCATAGTATAAACTGTCAGGAAGACCTCCTGTTAGAACACATACGTAAAGAAGAATGTGCAGTTGGCAAATGATGTTTAAAGTGGCAGAATCGATAAATGAAAGCATATTGGAATAAGCAAAACAATGGTACACAAACAATGCAATGTGGCAGTAACAAATCTTATAGGCAAATAATTATTCATAAACACTAATTGCAAAGAACAGTGAAACAGTACTACACATTACTACGTTTTAACAAATTGGGTAACATAAGTTGTCCATAAAGACTATTATAGCATTTAACAGAAACAGTATTGTGGCTGTGATGATATAATATTTCATATTGCAAAGAATTCTAAAGGGATAAATACAGCTGAAAAGAGGGCTGTCACTTTACTGTAGTTGGAGTTTCCTTTTGGTAGTTAAAGAACAGGTTCTGTTATAACATTTCTGGCAGAACCTATCTCACGATGAAGGTCGACATTAATGCTGTTAGCATTGAAGCAATGTAACTTCACACTATATTGCCACTGCTAAAATGTGTCGCGTATGAAGCACATATGCAGCCAGGCTCCTCTCTTGCACATTCCTTCGGACACACTGTGCCCCCTAGTGGCGGCTCCATGAAGTTTGTGTGGCACATGTCTGAATATGTGTGTCTGAAGACTGTCTGAATGTTTATGATGTTGGTTCAATTCTGCCCAGCACCAGATAAATATTAAAGGATATTTTTTGTCATTAGTAAGTGGTACATACCCAGTGACCAAAGTTGCCATCAAGGAGGTTAATTGAAATGTAGCACATACCCAGTGCCACATACTCAGTGACCCAAGTTGGTCCAACAGTAGGGTCAGGATAACGTAAAACTATTCCAATCTGTTTTTATTCCAAATCCGTGAAATGTAAATCCATAAAACTTCCACTATAAGGCAGGACCCAAGCCTGTCACAGAGGGCTGATGGTGAATTTGAAATAAAAACAGGTTGGAATTGTTTTACGTTATCCTGGCCTTAATTTTGAATACTTTTCCTTCCACACAGCAGCCACACAGAAGGATTCCATTCCACCATGCATGAACTACCTAGTGACCCAAGTTGGTGGTAAAATGGTTACAACATGGAAACAAACATACAATGGAAAGTGCATGAAGTACCCCAAGAATGCTAATCACATTAAAAATGTGTTATTTGTGTTATAAAGATGCACTGGGTTAAGTTGTTATCCTTGCGACTTCAAAACACTAATAGATGTACTTTAAGGTGGAATGTACAAACTAATAGTAGAATCCCAAAGCTGCAGTAAATGCATGGAGCAGGTACTGTATACGAACTAATTGATTTTGAAGTTGGGTGAGAGGTTTGATCTAGTTGGTGTGTCATACTTGAAGAAAAATAAATGGTGAAAAATAGACACAGACGGAGGGACACACCCATCCTGTTGTATGTGTTCTTCCATCCATATCTGTTCTGCACCATTTATTTTTCTTCAAGAGATTACAGATCTGTCAGTTACGTGTTGCCCCGCGATTAAACACAGTAGATGAGGTGACTGTTAATGAAAGCGTAGTAAGGTGATTCAGAATGTTGCTGGAAACAATTCCTTGTTTAAATGAATACTCGGATGCCAAAATAAATTTGGTAATTGATTTCACATGAGTATTGTATTTTAGTAGAGGATGAAGTGTAGCAGCCACGAAAGTAATAGAATTAGCTAAAGGAACAACAGCTATTCTCTTCCTGCACTTTGTACACAATTTTGCATGCCAAGATAGTGCATCCAAGGCAAAATCACTGATAAAAATTATTCAAAATGTGTCACAAGCATCTTGAAACACTTGATTGGACCGTGCTGCAAGTTTGGATACGTGTAAAGTGTTTTAGTAAAAATGAGTTGAAAAGTAGATGGCTAGATGTTTGCTCTTGCTGTCAGTATGTCATCATGTAACGGTGTCAGAAGGGCTGTAAAATGAGCTTATTGGTACATACCTAGGTGAATGCTTGGGGACACCGCAAAAACATTGGACAAGATTAGACAGAACAAGCATAGTGCTGGCTTCATTTGTGTTGACTAATCTTGTCCCACGTTATCCCCTAGTATGCCTCTGGTGGGTTCACCTGCTTCACTGTTTTTCAGTGTTTTACATCAGGCATATTTTTCAAGTAATTGGATAGGTGCGTTCCAAGTATGCTATACAAGAAATGATTGTTGTCGTATCTGGCATTCCTGTAGAAAGTTCCCGCATAGAGTCCACATTTTGTAAACTTAATTGACAATTACAGCTTGCTAAGAATTGAAAATATTTTATTTGTTCTGCAGCTGGGTGCTTTTTGTGATTGGGGAGATGCAAGAAATGTGGTGAAACTACTAAATTTTCAATTGACAAAATTAATTGGCACCTGGAAGGGTAATCTGTGTAATGTTGAGGAGTTGTTGCTGGTGTTTTTTGGGAAGAATAAAATAAAATTTTTTTGCAGGGTTCACTTTTAGCAAGTTATTATTGCGCCATGTAACAATATTCATGAAGTTGGTATTTAGACCTTCACTGGTTGACATTTAATAATTTTATCACTATTCCTGTAGAGAGTTCTCGCATGGAGTCAACATTTTGTAAACTTTGCAAAATTTGCTGATGAATTTAAAATTTTTAATCTGTTCTGCAGCTGTATGCCTTTTGTGCTTATGAAGATGTAATGTATGTGGTGAAACTACAAAATTTTTAATAGACGGAATTAATTGGCACCTGTAAGCGTAAGCTGTTGAGGAGTTGTTACTGCATTGTTTCTTGGGAAGAACAAAATATAATTTTTTGCAGGGTTTGAATGCCAGTCAAGTGAACATGAATTCACTTTTTTATCGGCCTTGTTCATATTTTGTAATGAATAATGGAATAAAAGAATTCATTTCAATTCTACAAAAAAGATACATGGTTGTGTTTGATAAAGGATGAAGTTATAACATTCAAGAGATTATGACAAGTCATTGATTTAAATAATAAACAATGAAAAAAATAAGCAGATGGCCCGAAATTGATCCTTATAAAAATGCTCTGGTTAGTTCTTATTGGAGAAGATGAAGCACCTGCATACCTGTTACCTGACAATGTGGGTTTGGTCAGTAAGGTAGCTCAAGAGCGCTGAAGTAGGCCTGAAAATTCGCAGGGATTCAAGTTTTGTATACAGAATGGCATGGTTAATGATGTAAAGATACAGCCCTTGCTTATATCTCATTACTGAGAAATGGTTTTATGTTGTCAGTAAATTTTATCATAACTGAATCTGTTTATAAGTTTGCACAAGAACAGGATTGCTGGAGGTTGAAAGGTCAAATTTCGATACGTAGTTCATTAGATGAGCAACAATGAGCTCAGCTATTTTACTTAAAAAAAAGATAGGATGGTGATCAGGTGATAATTAGACAAAAGATTTCAATCTTTTTTTAAATGCTGGTATTACATTACCCTGTTTGATACTTGTTGGAAAAACACCTATACTGAATGCAGTATTAAGAATATTAGAAAGGGCACAAGATAACTCACGAGCAACAAGTTTGATTTTGGATAGATGAATTAAGTTTAGGCCACAACTGGTAGTCTTGAGATATACTATACTGCTAATGACTTCTGGTGGTGTGGGTTTTAAGTAAAAAGAGTGAGGGAAGCAGGAAAGCCTAGATGTATTAGTCTGAGGATGAGAGCTTCTCAAAAATAACACAGTATATTGCTGGGCTAGATGGTGCATATCAACCGGCTCGGCCTGCACAACGTTACACAGGAGAACAGAAAGGACACGTGGTGCCGACAAGTAGTGTTCCTGTTTCCTTTCTGTTCTCTCCGATTAATTTTATGCTAGCAGAACCAAATAATTTTTTAATGTGTTTGCTACAGCTATAGGATTATTAAACATGTGAGCACCATCCATAAATTTTGTCATGTTAGTGTCGGGTGATAGAGACTTTCTTAATTATGTTCGTTTTTGCTGTAGTCTTTACCATTTTCAAGCACCTTGTGATAGTAAGGTCCTTTAGTCTGTTTAAGTTAGAAGGCAAGAGCTTAAGAAGATGCTTTAAAACGTGCGCAACTACTAATTGTGATGAACTTATCAATATGAGTAGGTAATACGCCAAGAAAAGCTTGGTTTCTCACAAATTTCAACACCCTGAAACAAAATGAGTTTTCAAATTATGGCCTGTGATGTACCAACATAAGACAGCAAACAATGGCTATTGCTACCTTAACTACAGTGTGCTGTAGTACAAAGACTTCATTACACAATACAGGCCTTATATTAAATTCTATTGATTACTGTGATTATAATGTGCTTTCATACTACTGTGTGCTCTCAAAAATTGAAGTAATAACACAGGTGTATTTGCTCTTTTAACTAAAAAAAAGTGTGTAGTGCTCGCAGATGAGACTAACAGCTAAGACGATGCCAGTCCATAGACCATTATTTATGACATAGGGTTTAGACGTCAATGTGAATTCTTGCCTAGAACAGCATCAGATATATGCTATGCTTAAGCATGTATGTTCTGCAGTAATTGATTTGGAGTGAAATAATCAATTTGAGCACTGTATTCTATGAGCACGGTATGGGCAGACTGTCCTTCAAGGCAAATTGCCACAACAGCTGCAGCCCATAGATGTTTGGAATGTGGGTTTGTGATGTAGTAGTAAAAGTAACAGCATTGGTAGATAGTGAAAATGTTGGGAAGCATAAATGTGACCAGTTATGAACAAATTAAATGCAAACATTCAAATGCAGATGCAAATTCAAATGTGAACAAAAAAAATAAGATTATTTAAGGTAATGGAAAGCTCATTTTGTTTTCCTTTCGGAGACCATGACTTTTCTATATTGTTAGTTAAACCATGTTGTTGGTTATACATCAATGCAACTTTACCAAATAGTGCACTGTGATCCTCCATTTGCCATAAAATACCTACTGCCAATTAAGCTACTTCTGCCATAAGTGTGGGCTTGTCATTGGCCAAATTTGAAAAAGCATGCTTTTCATTATGGCACTCACATGCACCACAGAGAAAGTGCACTCAAACAACCAATTTACAGTTGCATGTCTCTAGCTGATCGAAGCATCACTGAAGAAAATGTCGCTGACATGCTGCAACTGAAAATTATGTGCCCCTAAGCTAGGCCCTTGCTCGGCCCCTGTTGGTTAAAATAAGAGATGGCTCCATGCACTTATGCGTCGATTACTGAGTTTCAACAAGACTATACATGCCAAGATGTATACCTTATGCCTTGCATTGACAATGCCCTCGATTCCCTGCAAGGTGCAAAGTACTTTTCCAGCCTTGATCTGCATTCAGACTATTGGCACATTTCTATGCACAAACATGACAAAAAAATATGTTTTCATGTTAAATGGGCTTTGTGAGTTCAGTGCCATGCCGTTTAAGCTCTGTAATGCTTCCACAACTTTTGAGCACATGATTGACACTGTTTGTGATATCTAGATGTCGTTCTTCTCATCAACATTTGCTAAGCACCTACAGTGTAAAACTGTTTCAACATGCCTTGCGAATGCACTGGTGTTCAGCTCAACACTAATAAGCTTCATGTTGTAAGCAAAACAATTAAAAGTCCTAAGTCATATTGTGAGCAAGGACGGCATTTATCCTGACAACTCTGGCAAGGTTTCTATGGTTTTTCACTTTTCTTGCCTCGAAAGGAGCAAAGACTTGCGCAGTTTCCTTCACCTCGCTTTCTATTTTCGCTGTTTTATATTTAATTTTACCTCCATTGCTGTTCCACTACTCAAGTCACTTGCTTCTGGTGCTTCCTTTGCGTAGACTCCAGAGTGTGAATCTCAGTTTAACCACCTGAAGGGTGCCCTCGCATTTCAACCTATACTTTGTCATTTGGCGAAGCTGCACCTACTCTTTTGAAAATAGGTGCTTGCAGCCACAACACTGGTGCTGTCTTCCTGCAACTCTCCACACGAGACAGTCATTGCATAACCAGCCATTTACTCACAGGTGCCAACAAGAACTATGCAAACGTTGAGCTTGAGTGTTTAGCTGTTGTTTGGTCTGTACATAAATTTCACCCCTATCTTCAGGGCCACCAATTTACAGTTGTTACGAAAGCACCACATTTTATGTTGGCTTTCCATGCTCAAGAACTTGTCTGGATTTCTGGGCTGCTGGATACTTTGTTTGCAAGAATATGACTTTGACATAATCTACAAGTCTGGTGAAAAGCACTAATATTCAGGTGTCATTCTCACTGCCTGCTTCCTATGCCACCATTCAATGCATGTGCAACCGCTTTCCACGACAAGCACTGAGACATCTATTTTCCCCCGGTTTGACCCCGATCACTGCAGACCAGCTTCCTCTGGACAACCATAAAACATTGTCCTCTCACCAACTAGCTGACCCGTACTGCTGATGTATTATAGATCATCTCCATGAAGCTTCCTAAGTGCGTAACACCCATGTTCATTGACAACTGACGCAATTCAAGTTGTACAACTTTGTGCTTTACCAACATATTTACCATCTCTATGATCAATGCTTGGTACCTGTTCTGCCGCAATTCCTTTGCCCTCATGTCCTTAAGGCCTTTTACGACAATTTGACTGCTGGCCACCTTAGTTTTCACAAAATGTACGACTACATTAGAAGTCGTTTTAGTAGCCTGGCCTTTCTACTAGCATAGCGATACGTCACTTCCTGTAGCTTTCATCAGCATCGCGAGCACCTAACTTCAGTGCCTCCTGGACAAGTGCAACCAGTTCCGTGTCCCATGGCACCATTTGAGGATGTTAGCATCTACTTTTATGGGCCTTTTCCCATCACTCCCGCCAGTAATCGGTGGATAGTGACTGCCATCGACCACCTGACACACTATGCCGAAACGACTTCTACAAGTTCTGCTTCTGGTTTGGAAGTTGTTGCCTTTGTTCTTTGAGACTATCCTGCATCGATGCACCCCTCATGTCCTCCTGAGCAACCATGGAAAAGAATTCTGCTCATTACTGCTATACACAGTGCTCCAAGCCTCGAGCACCATCCTCAGACCAACAGCCTGACTGAATGGTTTAATCGCACACTCTCCGACATGCTAGCCGTGTATATTTAGACAGACCACAGAGGTAAACTGAGGTGCACTTTTGCCGTTCATCACAATTTCGCATGCAACACCACCGTTTAATGCTACTTGCTGTTTGACCTTGTTTATGGCCATCTGCCTGCTACCTTTCTCAAGATTTCTTTTATCAATGTCCCTGTCAATCCATCTACATCCTCCTGCGAAGAATATTTTCACACCTTGCCCAGTGTCACCAGTGTGCCTGCATTGACACCAAAGCCATACAACAGGATCGCTATGCTGCATCCCATCACATAGTTTTCTTCCAACCTGGTGATAAAAGAGTTGCTCCAGGCACCAATGGCTCTAGACACCCTGATTAGTGTGACAAGTTTCAATCCTAGTTCATTGATCCATGCACAGTCCTGGAGGAGAATTCTCTTGTCAATTATCACGCGACTTTCATTTTTCGCTCCAACTGCCCGCCGTTGCCATTGCCCAATTTCCTGAATGAAGCCGGTATTTCCTGTCGCAAGCTGCAGCCACGATGTCCACTCTCATGCGGGGAAAATTAGTGCGGGCATTCATTATGCACTTAAGGGGGGACGCGGGTTTCGCATCGCGAAAAATTGCAAAAAAAATCGATTTTTTGAAAATCACACTTTCAGTTTCTATGACCCTTTTTCTATCTGATACCTAAATATCATCACTTTAAACCACTTAGAAGTGCTCTAAAAAATTCGTTCTATCAGCCAAGGTGGCAACAGATCTCGCGGAAATCAAGAACAGCGTTTTTCAAGCCACAATATCTCCGGATCGGCGCGACCGAGCGCCGCCATCTTGGTCTCGTTGGAAAGCGCATTTCTCTGTCGTCAAATTTGCCGCTTCATAGGCCTTCTCCATACATAAACAAGCGCACAAAAAGCAAATGATTGAATGTCGTTCCGGAGTCTGCGATTGGCCGCGCCCGCCATGTGACTCCAGCGCGGTTCGCCATTGGTCTTGCGCTCGCGTCGTCTGCTCGGCTCTTTGCACCTCGCGAGTCTGGACGTCTCCGCTCGCCGTAATCTCGACGTGTCAAAACGGGCGCAACGCGGACATCGCAGTAGCGTGGCCGATCCCTACGCTTGTGGACGTTTCAGAGTCGCGGCTAAGCATTCAGAGCATCGGCGACGCGGTCTTCGCGACCAAGATTCACGCGCGTAATCCTCGGACATGCGGCTAAGCCTTTCAGCACTCGGTGTTTCGGAATTCGTGACGAAGCACATAGCGCATCGCAATCCTCGGACATGCGGCTAAACATTTCGCGCATGGGGAGTCTCCGACTCGGCGATGATGCACATCACGCGCGGTCTTCTCGGACCCTCATCGGCGCCTCCGACTGCGCGAATAAGCGCATCGAGGGTCGACTCCTCGACCCCGCGACTAGGCATTTAGCGCGTCGGCACCTCGGACTGCGCGAATAAACGCAGGATATTCCGCAACCTTAATTGGTTGCATAACAGCGCAACCAAGCTAGGATATTGCGCGTTCACTCTATTATCATATTGTCACGATAGCTCGTAACAATATCTATCATACCACCCCTTCATAAAGAGAACCTCATCATGAGCTCTGTTCACTAGACCCCTTGGCCTGGCACAGCCACCTGGCTGCAGAAGTGTCGAGGCATCACACAAAAGTAAAATGCTGGAAAGCACCTAGCAGCTGCATATCTATCACTGGCTCTCTGATCCCAAGTTCTACCGCCATTGTCAAGTAAAGATGACTTGGGAGGCTGCTGACAATCAGAGCCTTTATTCAGTAACATGGTCAATTCTACTCCCCCCCCCCCAAAAAAAAAAAGAAAGCCTCACTGACTGTACTGGAGATTGCTATCAATCGGGCAGCCTGCCGCGCTCGGCCAGGCTCGGCGCCCGTGCGGCCCGCCGCGTGCCGATGTAGCTGGAAGGAGACGTCGGGCCGACTGTTTTCGGAAGTCGGGTGGCCAGTGAAGCCGGCTGCCGACTATTTCCCAACAATCGGCCAATCATTGGCACTCGGCTAGGGTTGCTTGGGATAACATCCATCCATCCATCCATCCAGAGCATGCTGTTACGTTTCGCCTACGACGCGCGGTTTAGCCGGCGCGGCTGCAACAAAGCGGCAGACATTTTGGCCCGTTCGGCGCCGCCGCTACGCCTCCCCGCCAAGCGCGTCCAGGCATGTTCCGATGCCACGTGTCTTCAGGTGCGTGTGTGAGTGTATGTGCATATTGGTGCCCACGCTTGTCGAAGCGCGGCAGCCGGGGAGAGGAGCTCCCAACAACTGTGAAGCGAGGGGGTCTGACAGGCGCCGACACGACAGTGTGAGCCACCTTCTCCTCCCCATTGTGCCCGACCGGCGCCGACACGACAGTATGAGCCACCTTCTCCTCCCCATTGTGCCCGAACGGCGCCGGCACGACGGCTGCGTCACCTTATCCCATTGTACCCGAGCGGCACAGTCACGTGCTCGTCTATAGAGGGGTTCCTTCTTGCCCTCAACTGCGAGAGTATTGGCCTCGAGCTCCACCACTGGAAAAGCTGGCGCCACCGTCGGCGTGACGTGCTAGGAGGGATCACGTGGACATAGCGGCCGCGTCGGCTGCTTCGGGCGCGCTGAAGCGAGCTGAAAACGAGAGTTTAAATTCCCTCATGCGCTGCGGTCCTCATTTAGTGGCGAGATTTTCCCGCTTCGAGGGTCTCCTTTACAACGCTTGAAAGCACTACAATAGGTAGTGGCTGCCTTTGAAGGCGCACAACATGGTAGGCTACTGCTCGGTGCCGCAATGCCGGACGCACGCAACGGAGCACGGTGTCAGCCATAGGTGTCAGCCTTATTCACACGTAGCCGCAGGACAAGAAGCTGTGTGAAGCTTGGCTCGCGAAACATAAAACCGGAAAACAGTCATCGGCTACAACTCGGGTATGCAGCAAGCACAGACGCGAGGAAGATTTCTGCTACGGCGCCCGGTCTGCGATGTTCTGAAAACGCTCAGTGAGACGCTCGCCCGAGTCCGCTGCCCGACTAATGTAATGACGGTTTGGTCTGTGAACCTGTCGATGCTATAGAAACTGGCAAGTTCAGTGGAGTGGGAAGGCAGCGGTAAGAAGCACATTTAAAAAAAGCATGGCATATGGTCATATTTGTGTTATGAATTAATGCACTGGATTACAAAAAAAGGAGCAGCGGGGAATTGCACGCTGAGAACACCGATAAACATACAGTGCGACGCAACTCGAGAAATAGTATTGAAAGGTCAAAGAATTTAGAAGAAAAAAAAAAGATTGAATCGTCACGACGGCACATCACAGTCCCCGTAGGCGTCGAAGTCTCTACGATGAAATTATTTTTGAACAGCTCTGATAGCGCCCACGCAACAATGGTTGCTTGTATACTGTCAAATGCTCATATTCTGCGGCCTAAAGCTCATGGCACGGTGCGAAGACGCGCGCGCGGAGAAAGCGAAACAGTGCGCGGACAAGCATGCAGACGCGCAGTCGGTCGCTGCGAATCTGCGCGATCGCTTCATTGAGGCTTCATTCTATTACGCTCCATTTAGTTATACAAACACTATAAGAACATATTTCAGATAGTTTGCTCTGAGCGTTTACCTACCTTTCACGCAAGCCGGTTCGGGAGACTCCATCGCGGCGACCGCGCGCAGTGGCGTTCACTGTACGTATTCGGTAAAGAGATAGCGTCTGTAAACGATTGTGTGCTTTCAGTTTGCCCAAGATTATTATTCAGACAGTAAGAAACTTCTCTCGTTTCGAAAGTACTTACAGAAATGTCCGGGAGAGCTCGCGCGTGGTGTTTTCAGTGAGCGCTGACACCAAAACCTATGAGGAGCGCGCCACGTGATCCCTCATACTACGCCAGCGAGGCGCTTCCGATAGATGGCGACTCCGTAACTCCTCGCCGCCAATAAAAGCAGCTGCCCCCGGACGCCAAAAGGGGGGCTCCGATTTCTTCTGTTGAGTAAAGTGCACTCCCGTCTCTCTACTTCGGTCAACCTGACCGCCAACTCTTTGCGATGTTAGAATAAACAAGTTGTTTTGTTGTTACCAGTCGACTCATGCTTTGCCGGGACCTTCGGATGCTTCCAGTTGTACCCCAGGCCGCCAGGCCAACGCTACCCTTGGGGCTTGCGACCCAGGTGCAACAACGGGCGTCAGCGCCGAGTTCCCAACAACTCGCGCCAGCGGTGCGATTACAACAACTGTCTGCCAGCGGTGAGATCGCGACAACGGAGGCCAGCAGCGAAGATATGCAGTTGACTGTATGCTGAGCAGCTCAACAACGATCCGGGAGCAGTGCAACGAGCCCTGTGTGATGACTGGTTGCCTGCAGCGGAACGACTGCGCTGAATTCTTGGCTACGAGGTTTGGTGAGTGCGGGACTTTCTTCTTCTGAGTTTTGCCAGGCTTTTGTTAGTGTCAGAAACAGAGCTGGTAATTGTGGTTGTCGTTGCTACCGGGTTAGATTGCGGCAAGACAATAATAGGCAGTAGAGAAAGCAGCATTCAGAGCAGCCATGGATTTGAAGTCGTTGCGCAAACCGAAATTGCTGGAGCTTGCAAGAGAGTTGGGTCTGGATGTCTCAGACAAACTCAGAAAACCTGAACTGCTAAGGGCTATTCTTGAGTTAGAAGCTGAGGATGACGAGCTGTCGGAATGCCTTGAGACCATTGAGGAGAGGGAGACTGCAAAAAGACAGGAGCGCGAACTTAAAGAGAAAAAAGAAAAAGATGAGCGTGAACAAAAAGAACAGAAAGAAAAAGAAGAGCGTGAACGTAAAGAACAGAAAGAGCGAGAGCAACAAGAGCGCGACCGTCAACACGCTTTGGAAATGAAGCGTCTCGAGATAGAGATCGAACGCGCTCGTAATGGAAGTCAGGCACACGGTGCAGGAGAACGCGTATTGTTCAAAATGACTGACCTGATGCGGCCGTTTAAGCTTGGAGAGGACATTGGTTTGTTCCTGGTTAACTTTGAGCGAACGTGCGAGAAGCAGGGGTTCTCTCGGGAAACGTGGCCACAGCGCTTGCTCACTTTGTTACCCGGCGAGGCGGCCGACGTAGTCGCTCGCTTGGATAGAGAGGAGGCAGAGGATTTCGACAAAGTGAAATCGAGTCTGCTAAAGAAGTACAGGCTGTCAGCGGAGGCGTTCCGTCGGAAGTTTCGGGAAAATGAGAAAGGCAGAAGTGAGTCATACACAGAGTTTGCGTACAGGCTTATGTCAAACATGCAGGAGTGGCTCAAAGAAGAGAAAGCGTTTGGTGACCACGAGAAAGTTCTGCAGTGTTTCGGGCTAGAACAGTTTTATAGTCGGTTACCTGAGAACGTGCGGTACTGGGTCTTGGATAGGCCAGACGTTTGTACGGTGGCTAAAGCCGCTGAGCTAGCCGAGGAGTTTGTGACGCGTCGGGCTCGCGGAGCTAAGGACGGTCAAAAGGGTGAATTTGGCTCGAAGTTTGAGAGGCCGAAGTTCACACCCATGAGAGCAAAGGGGAACACACGTAGTGCGGATGCGAGTGAAAGCAGTGCGACCGAACCTAAGGAGACGGCGGCAGCCGAAGCCAAACGCAGAAAGCGGTTCGAGATGAGGCAAGCGCGTTTGTTATACGTGCCAGAAGCCGGGTCACTTTTCGGCGCAGTGTCCGGAAACAAAACCAAAAGTTGTGTTTTTGTCATTATGCAGCACTGACGAGAACATGAAGCTTCTCGAGCCTTACATGCGAGACCTCCTCGTGAACGGGAAAGAGTGCCGAGTGCTTCGCGATTCCGCAGCTACGATGGATGTAGTTCACCCCTCCTACGTAGAACCCGATATGTTCACGGGCGAGTGCGCATGGATCAAGCAAGCCGTGGAAGCTCATAGCGTGTGTCTGCCCGTAGCAAAAGTGCTTATTGAAGGACCTTTCGGAGCGCTTGAGACGGAGGCGGCAGTGTCATCTATGCTGCCCCCCCAGTACCCGTACCTATTTTCGAACAGGTCCGATCACCTCCTGCGCGAGAAGGGGCTTTTGTTTGGTGAGGCTAGCGTTCAGGCCTTAACCAGATCGAAGGTTCGGGAGCTCGCTGCAAAGGCGGTAGTTGCGGCGCCGACGTTGTCGAACAATGAGAAAGGGTCAGAGGCGCAGCAAGCCGAGCCCGAACTGAATAAAATTGAGTCTGTAACGTTGAAGGCGCCAGATACTGGAGAGGAAATGCCCGACACGGGAAAGTTAGAAGAGCTATCTAAAGATTTGCTCATCGCGCCTACGTCAGACGGACTTAATAGGTTGCTAAAAGTCAGCCGGTCGGCTTTGATAGCCGAGCAAAAAAAGGATGGCAGCCTAGAAAACGTACGCTGCATTGTCAAGGAAGGTATCGCCAAGAAAAATGCTCGCTTTGTGGAAAGAGGTGGAGTCCTGTACCGGAAGTATCTAGACCGCAGAGGAGTGGAGTTCGATCAGCTGATCGTGCCTCAATGCTATCGTCAGGATCTGTTGCGCTTGTCGCACGGGGGTTCGTGGTCCGGACACCTAGGAGTTAAGAAAACTAAGGACCGTCTCTTGCAAGAGTACTATAGGCCAGGGTGTTTTCGGGACGCAGACCACTTCGTGAGGAAATGTGACACCTGTCAGCGGGTGGGCAAACCGGGGGACAAATCAAGGGCGCCGTTGAGATTGGTACCTATCATTACGGAGCCTTTTAGACGGCTCGTTATTGATACTGTGGGACCTCTGCCGGTAACAGCCACGGGGTACAGACACATTTTGACTGTGATCTGCCCAGCGACAAAGTTCCCTGAAGCAGTGCCGCTTAAAGAACTCAGCTCAGTTGAGATAGTCAATGCACTACTGTGCATATTTGCGCGAGTTGGTTTTCCTGCGGAAATCCAATCAGATCAGGGCACAGTGTTTACTAGCGCTTTGACGACAACTTTTCTCGAAAGGTGTGGGGTAAAGCTGTTACACAGCTCAGTGTACCACCCACAGTCGAATTCCGTTGAGAAGCTCCACTCCGTCATGAAGCGCGTGTTGAGAGCATTGTGTTTTGAACATCAAACTGACTGGGAGCTGTGTCTGCCTGGGGTGATGTTTGCATTACGGACCGCGCCGCATGCAGCTACGGGGTTTTCGCCAGCTGAGCTGGTGTACGGTCGCTCGCTTCGGTCTCCGCCTCGCATGCTTCGAGAATCGTGGGAAGGCAGGGGCGACGACCCAGTCGTGGTGGAGTACGTGCTTAAGCTCCTCGAACGCTTAAGAAGGGCACAGGAGTTGTCAGGTGAAGCAATGGCAAAGGCCCAGCAGAGGGCCAAGGTTTATTATGATCGGACAGCCAGGGCCCGTCGTTTTGAGGTGGGCGATGAGGTCATGATATTGCGCACATCGCTAAACAACAAACTAGACGTGCAGTGGGAGGGCCCAGCACGAATTGTTCAGAAACTGTCGGACGTTAACTACGTGGTGAGTCTGCCAGGAAAGCGGAAAGCACAGCAAGTTTACCACTGTAATCTGCTCAAACCTTATAGACAAAGGGAAGCAGTGGTGTGCATGATGGTAAACGTTCCTGAAGAGCTTCCGGTCGAGCTTCCGGGACTAAGCTCAGTGACGAACAGGAAAGACACCGATCAGGTCATTAGTGACTTAGTCAGTGGAGCATCGCTGTCGCCTGAGCAGAAAACCGAACTACACCAGCTCTTACAAGAGTTTCAAGGTCTGTTCTCTGAGAGGCCTGGTAGGACTTCTGTACTTACTCATGATATAGAACTTACCTCCCCAGAGCCAGTACGATCCAAGGCGTATCGGGTGTCACCCCGCCAGAACGATATTATGGAGGCTGAGATAAAGAAAATGCTACAGCTCGGTGTTATTGAGGCAGGTGAGAGTGATTATACCTCCCCTTTGATTTTAGTTGAGGTACCGGGCAAGGAACCTCGTCCTTGCGTCGACTACCGCAGGCTTAATTCCATCACTAAGGATCAAATTTATCCGATCCCTAACATCGAGGAGCGCCTTGAGAAAGTTAGTAGCGCTCAGTTTATTTCCACCCTAGATCTTGTCAGGGGTTATTGGCAGGTTCCACTTACAGAAGAGGCTAGTAGGTATGCGGCGTTCATTTCACCAATGGAAACATTCCGTCCTAAAGTGTTGAGTTTTGGTTTGAAGAACGCGCCATACTGTTTTTCAAGCCTCATGGATAAAGTGTTGCGGGGACAGCAAGAATTCGCTTTACCGTATCTAGACGACGTAGCGATATTCTCCGCATCCTGGTCTGAGCATATGGCACACTTGCGGGCAGTGCTAACCCGCCTGCGCGAAGCGGGCTTGACAGTCAAGGCTCCTAAGTGCCAGTTAGCACAGGCCGAGGTTGTCTACCTCGGTCACGTGATTGGTCAGGGTCGTCGCCGCCCCTCTGAAATAAAGGTGGCCGCTGTGCGAGACTTCCCGCAACCGCGCACGAAGACCGATATTCGGTCGTTCTTAGGTGTCGCCGGCTACTATCAGAGGTACATCCCCAGGTACTCTGATATCGCGGCTCCCCTGACGGATGCTCTAAGAAAGACAGAGCCGCAAACAGTCGTCTGGGACGAGACAAAGGAAAGAGCTTTTAGCGCCCTAAAGAGCGCCCTAACAAGCCAGCCTGTGCTACGATCGCCAGACTACACAAAAGGGTTCGTAGTTCAGTGCGATGCTAGTGAGCGAGGCATGGGCGTTGTACTGTGCCAACGGGAAAATGGAGAAGTAGAACACCCCGTCCTGTATGCTAGTCGTAAGCTGACCAGTCGTGAGCCGGCGTACAGCGCCACCGAGAAAGAGTGTGCGTGTCTCGTGTGGGCCGTTCAGAAATTGTCATGCTATCTAGCCGGCTCGAGGTTTATCATTGAGACGGATCACTGCCCTCTCCAATGGCTGCAGACCATCTCTCCCAAAAATGGCCGCCTCCTGCGCTGGAGCCTCGCTTTGCAACAATATTCCTTTGAGGTGCGTTACAAAAAGGGGAGTCTCAACGGTAACGCCGATGGCTTAAGTCGAAACCCCTAACGTAGGAATCAGCCTCAAAATTGTTTGTTACTGATGTTTTTCTTCCTGAGGCAGGATTTTTAACATATTGCTTTTGTTTAGTGTTCCAAAGTGATGACATGCTTTCTAGTGCAATTTTCCAATTTGTGGACGCGTTCTAAGTGCTGCTAGACTACTGTAAGGAACTAGGCAGTGGTATAGAAGGGGAAAAAGCCTGGCAGGGCTTAGTGAGGGTTGTGCCGTGCTTGCTGACTGAGCGGTTGAGTTTCAGCGTAGTTCTAACGCTTGCCGGGAACGAGAACAAAAATGTGAACTCTCCCGAAGTCACTTTGCAGTGTCCTGTGCGAACCTGAACGAGAGAACGAGGCCTTCTCTGTGCGCTGCGCTCAAGAAACGTCGAGGGACGCCCGACTTCGGTTATGAGCATCATCGAGCGACATCCCTCCGGACAGCGGATGCAGTCCCCTGACCATCGGGATCTCCTTCCCCCGGCGGGGCGGTCTGTTACGTTTCGCCTACGACGCGCGGTTTAGCCGGCGCGGCTGCAACAAAGCGGCAGACATTTTGGCCCGTTCGGCGCCGCCGCTACGCCTCCCCGCCAAGCGCGTCCAGGCATGTTCCGATGCCACGTGTCTTCAGGTGCGTGTGTGAGTGTATGTGCATATTGGTGCCCACGCTTGTCGAAGCGCGGCAGCCGGGGAGAGGAGCTCCCAACAACTGTGAAGCGAGGGGGTCTGACAGGCGCCGACACGACAGTGTGAGCCACCTTCTCCTCCCCATTGTGCCCGACCGGCGCCGACACGACAGTATGAGCCACCTTCTCCTCCCCATTGTGCCCGAACGGCGCCGGCACGACGGCTGCGTCACCTTATCCCATTGTACCCGAGCGGCACAGTCACGTGCTCGTCTATAGAGGGGTTCCTTCTTGCCCTCAACTGCGAGAGTATAAAAGCAGCTGCCCCCGGACGCCAAAAGGGGGGCTCCGATTTCTTCTGTTGAGTAAAGTGCACTCCCGTCTCTCTACTTCGGTCAACCTGACCGCCAACTCTTTGCGATGTTAGAATAAACAAGTTGTTTTGTTGTTACCAGTCGACTCATGCTTTGCCGGGACCTTCGGATGCTTCCAGTTGTACCCCAGGCCTCCAGGCCAACGCTACCCTTGGGGCTTGCGACCCAGGTGCAACAACGGGCGTCAGCGCCGAGTTCCCAACAACTCGCGCCAGCGGTGCGATTACAACAATGCCGAAACAAGCACGGACGCGCTCGAACGCAGCATTGCAGTTGCGTTCTAGCATGACCGCAATCAGATGGATCGCGTTTGTACTTTGCTTTCCTTTTTGAAACCTTATGTGCGTCTTGTTTTCACTGTGTCGTGAGGGAACGAAATTCACAGCTCATATTGCGAAGAAATGGGGTTCGTGTACAGGAATATGGGATGAGGTACCGGAATAAATGAACTGTGTGGCTTAATTAGGTAAAATATAGAGCAGCAACTCCCAGGTTTATTTTATGCGGACGACATTGTGTTGCTCGCTAACAAGCAAAGTGATTTGCAACGTCTGGCTAATATCTGTGGACAGGAAGGCAACAATTTAGGTTTGAAATTTAGTGTTAGAAAATCAGGGGTTATGGTATTCAATGAAAACAGTGAACAGACGGGGGAGATACAGGGCCAAGAAATACCTCGGGTAACAGAATATAAATACCTTGGTATATGGATAAACGAAGGCAATGGATATATGGAAACACAGGAAAAAACCATAACAGTCAAGGGGAAGAGAAATGCAGCCATAATGAAGCACATAGCGCTATGGGGATACAATAGGTACGAGGTCCTCCGACGTATGTGGAAAGGGGTAATGGTTCCAGGACTTACTTTTGGAAATGCGGTTGTTTGCTTTAAATCAGGGGTACAATCAGGACTCGACGGGAACCAAAGGTCAGTGAGTCGCCTCGCATTGGGCGCTCACCGGAAGACTACAAATGAAGCTGTGCAGGGGGATATATGGGCTGGACTAGTTTTGAAGTGAGGGAAGCTCGCAGTAAAATTGAGTATGAAGAACGGCTGAGGAATATGGAAGAAAGTAAATGGCCTGGGAGAGTGTTCAGGTATCTGTACAGGCAAAACATTGATTCACAGTGGAGGAAAAGAACTAGGAAGCTTACCAGCAAGTATGCGGCCTGTGGGGTGGGCAACACAGCAACAAAGAAGGTCAAGCAGAAAGTCAGAGAGGCTGTATTAATATCACGGGTGGTGGCAATGGAAAAGAAACCTGCCATGAGTAACTACTTAAGAGGAAAAAATGAAATCAGGAAAGAAACCATTTATATGATAACTCAAAGGGAAGCTCATTACTTTTCGAAGCGAGATCGGGATGCCTTAGAACACGCACCTATAAAGCGAGATATAAGAAGGAAGAAGAAGTATGTGCTTGCTGCGGTAAAGCTAGGGAACTTTTAAGTTAATTATTACCAATTCAATATTACCTTCCTGATGTTATTTAACAGGCAATTCTGCGCTATTCAATGCTATTTCAATAACTATTAGGAAATTTATGCGCCATAATAATTTCGAATAATCCACCCATCTCTTGGCCAATCCCCCATCGTGGGAGGAGCCACACGCATCACAGGCCACAACAACAACAACAAACGACGGAGCATATTTTATTAGAATGTGAAGACGTCTACCCAGCGGTCAATTTAGGCACGACTGGCCTCCTTGAAGCCCTTGGGTTCAGCGGGAGCAGTGGTATAGCAAACAGGTCCGCAATAGAGATTAGTAAGAGGCTATTGGAGGATTGGTGGAAGAAAAGTAGGGAAACGACAAAAGACGGAGACGTACAAAAGCACAGTTCGCAATAGGGGATCAGAAAATTTGGACGTGGTAGTTCATAGTGTTTTTTTTTTCTTTTTTCATTGGTTAACCTAGGTAGCATATTAGGCAGCATAGTGGCAAGAGCTTGGTGGCGCAACCCACGGCCCCGTTCCAAAGGGGACGCTCATAACATCCATCCACCCATCCTATTTGTTGATTTGTCGTGGCAGTGACTACAGTGACGGGGCCCGGTACTTTAACATCTTCACTACAGTGACGGGGCCCGGTACTTTAATATCTGCACTACAGTGACGGGGCCCGGTACTTTAACATCCGCACTACAGTGACGGGGCCCGGTACTTTAACATAAGTACTACAGTGACGGAGCCCGGCACTTTAACGTCTACACTACAGTGACGGGGCGCGGCCCCTTAACCACTGTGACGCTGTAGCGACGTCAGTGGCCGCACTTCTTTCATACATTTTGTGCAAACAACTTCGAGCACTTCACGGCAGGCACTGAACTTTATTATCCTTCTAGTTCACTATAACTTTATTAAGGTCCTGAGGAGCGCGACTCCGAAACCCCCTTATGAAGGAGGGGGCCGCCGCGAGCCGCTCCCACGTTGGGACGGGCAGGCCGTGCCTGACCGCCTCCTCCCACTCTTCTTCCGTGGTGAGGTGATCGTGGTCCCTTAACGAGGGGCACCGCAAGAGCATGTGTTCTAAAGTGCAGAATGGATCTCCGCACTCCGGACAATCGGGCTTGAACGAGTCCTGGCGTGGTGCGGGGGATAGACCCTCCTGTCGATAGTGCTTTGTAATCTCGTTCAACGTGAGGAGCGACTCATTGTGGAGCCCTGCGTCCACGCCTGCGAGCGGCGTTTCCCCGGCGCGGTGGGTGAGTTTGGGCGCGCGGGCGTGTGCCAGCTCGTTGGCGTTGGCAACGACAGGGTAGACCCGAGGCTGCCCATGTGGGCCGGGAACCAAGTGATGACGTGGGGGGCAACGTGCCTCCCTCGAGACCGAACCCGCGGCGAAGGCCCTGACCGCCGCCCGGGAATCCGTGTAGACCTGCAGTCTGCTTTCGTCCCGGAGGGCGAGGGCCACCGCAATCTGTTCCGCCAGTGCCGGGGACGAGCCCCGCACGGACGCTGTGATCCACCCGGCCGCCGCGAATCGGTCGGACTAACCGTATTGGGCGACGTCGACGAACGCGACCGATCATGGATCGCCGGCGACGGATCCGAGAAGCGCGGCCTACATTGTGTTGCGGGTGCATGTTGCGTGGGAACGGCGAGACCGTGCCGCCCTCCCGCGACCCCGCGTCGAGCGCGCAGCGCCTTTCCCTGACGGCAGTGGGTTAAAGTCCAGCGCCTCCAGGATCCGCCTCCCCGCAGGCGAGGAAGCGAGCCTGATAACCTGGACTGACTTCTGTGACTCGACAACCTCATCGAAGGTGTTGTGGACCCCCAGTTGCATGAGCTTCTCCGTGCTGGAGCCTATGGGGGTGCCGAGCACTTCACGGACCGCGAGATTTTATTCCATGTGAATTTAATTCACGATGTCAGCAACTTCCGTGCAGTAACGGAATGCATTGATTATTATTATGATGATTATTAGGCCCCGTAATACGGCCGTGGCAACTGCCACAAAGTGTGTGGAAAGGTGGAGGAACAAAGAAAGAACGAAAGAAAAAACGACTGACTAACGACACATGTGCAGTCACAGATTGCTCTTCTGACTGGCGAAACACGTGTAGGGATGAGGTGTCCGTTGTGACTGGCGAAGCACGTGCTCGGAAACCCCCTCTTAGGGGCGAGCTCCACCCCTGGGAGAGCTGGCGCCGCCGTCGGCGCGTGACGTGGTATGAAGCATCACGTGGACACAGTGGCCGCGTCGACTGCTTCGGAAGCGCCGAAGCGAGCTGAAAACGAAAGTTTAAGGTCTCCACTTGCGGCTGCGGTTCTGATTTAGGGGGGAGGTTTTCCCGCTTCAGGTGTGTGCTTGACAACACTTGAAAATACTAGTGGTAGTGGCTGCCTTTCAAGGCGCCCAACATGGTAGGCTACTGCTCGGTGCCGCAGTGCTGGACGTACACAACGGAGCCCGGTGTCAGCCTTCAGACACACCCGCAGGACAAAAAGCTGCGTGAAGCTTGGATCGCGAAACTTAGAACCGGCAAGCAGCCATTGGCTACAACTCGGTTGTGCAGCAAGCACTTTCCCGAGGAAGATTTGTGATACGGCGTCGGGCTGCGATGTTCGATGAGTAGCAAAAGTGCGCACTGAGACGCTCGCCCGCGCGCACTGCCCGACTGTCATGAAGCTTTGGTCTATGAACAGATTGATGGCAGATACTGTATGATAACATCCACGCAACAATAGTTGCTTGTGTACTGTAAAATGCTCGTATGCTGCGGCATAAAGTTCAGGGCACGGTGCGAAAACGCGCTCGCAGCGAAAGCGGAACGCGGGCATGCATGCAGACGCGCAGTCGGTCACCGCGAACCCGTGCGATCGCTGCATTGAAGCTTCATTCTCTTATGCTCCATCTGGTTGCATACAAAAGTGGGCATTAAGAATAATGGCGCACTCAAGCACCGTTACACACAGCAGACCACTGTTCAATCAACTAAACCTATTGCCATTCGATTTTATGCGTGGACGTAAAATAGCTATTATGTAAACAATATTGTGAAACGCAATCATCCTTTCCGTGCGTCCATATTTTTTTTCACGTTCTACCAGAAGTACTGCCGCTGGAAATGTCAACCTGCCTCCTGTACATAATGTATGCGGAAAAAGACTACTTGAATTTGTTTGAGTTAAGGCATTGAACAACTTACCCACCAAAATAAAAAAAAACACAAAATTTCGGCAGAGCACTGAAATCGTATTTATTAGCTACAAACCACTGATTTGGTGCCTGTATTCATGCTTGGCGTTCTGTTCTTTGCGGTTTGATAGTTTATGTAACTGGTGATAATTTTTATGTATGCTGTAATAAAAAAATCTTTTTTTCTGTTAATGTGCTAATGTGTTGCTTTCATCCTCTGTATTGATCCTCCTATGCTTGTACCGCATGTCTATTACATTTCGCATCCGGACCCATCCACTAGCTAGCGGCTATTGGTTCCAACAATCTTTTGCGTATGCACTGTAATACCTATGATGATTATAATAAAGAAAGAGAAAGAAAGTTAACTGTAATGGAAGGAGAACGGTAAAAAACATTAAGAAAGGCATGGCATATGTTCATGCTTGTGTAGCACTAGACAATGAATATTGTACTGGATTAAGAAAGAGAAGCAGCGGGTAATTGCTCGCTTAGACGACCGATAAACATGCAGTTCGATGAAATTTGAGAAATGATGATATTGAAGCTTCGAAGACTTTAGAAGAAAAGAAAAAGACTGAATCATCGCGACGGCACATCACAAGTCGCCGTGATGCTCGTATGCTGCGGCATAAAGCTCACGGCACGATGCGAAAACGCGCTCGAAGCGAAAGCGAAACATTGTGCGAGGACATGCATGCAGACGCGAAGTCGGTCACCGCGAACCCGTGCGATCGCTGCATTGAAGGTTCATTCTGTTATGCTACATTTGGTTACACAGACAGCCAGCCCACTATAAGAACATATTTCACATAGTTTTCTCTCGGCGATTGCCTACGTTTCACGCAAAACGGTTCGGGGGAATCGATCGCGGTGACCGCGCACAGTGTCCCAGCTTACCGTACGTAGTAGGTAAAAAGATAGCATCTGTAAACCATTGTGTGCTTTCTGTTTATCCAACATTATTATTTCTTTTGCCACGTAAAACCCCATAATTTTTTTAACATTATTATTTTAAAGGTAAAATACTTGTGTCATTTCGAGAGTACTTGCAAAAATGATCAGGAGGGCTGCCGCGTAGTATCTTTATTTAGCGCCGATAGCCAAACCTATGCGGAGCGCACCGAGTTATCCCTCAGACTACGCGTACGCATGTAAGGCGCTTCCGACAGAGGGCGACTCGGTAAGTGTCCTCGCCCCCGATACCAACATCATAGTACAGTGGCTAGTGTAATCATAGTGACGGCCCCGTCGCTTCAGTGTTGCTGTTAAAGTGACGAGCCCCGTCACTGTAGTGCGGATGTTAAAGTACCGGGCCCCGTCACTGTAGTGCAGATGTTAAAGTACCGGGCCCCGTCACTGTAGTGCAGATGTTAAAGTACCGGGCCCCGTCACTGTAGTGCAGATGTTAAAGTACCGGGCCCCGTCACTGTAGTCACTACCATTTGGGGTACAAAAATCCCTCACGTGACCTGATCCTAGGTGCCTAGGGACAGCATCGTTTAGGGATTTTTGAGAAGGCGCGATGTGGCGCGATGCTGGCCTGTGCTGGCGCCGAGCAAGTTGGTGCTTTATTCTATGGCCGAGCGACGCCGTGGCGTGTTCGTCCTCGGCGTGATCGTTCTCTGGACCGCGCGTTGTTGAGCATTGCACATGTGATTATGCTTGCGTTGCTTGTGTGTTGGTTGTAGGTTCTGTGTTACTTGGCGGAGAGCCGTGAGTAGTGGCGGTGCGGCAGTGCGGCTTTGGCCTCGGTGAGTGCTGGCAGTACAGAATCTGCGTTGTGTGACCCGTGCTTTCTTAAGAACTCGGCGGTGGTGACGATTGAAATATCGAAGTGGCCTAGCGCCTCGGCAGCGAATTTCTGCGAACCGCGATGATGCGTCACCGTGTCTGACTTTGCTTAACGGACATCGAGTGATGTGCTACTCGCTACAAGTCATGTAAATGCAACGGTAACAGTGTCACACATTACTCCCCCCACTCTTTTGGCTTCTGGATTGGATTGGCGCGGCTCGCTACGTGCTTGCGCGCGCTTTTCCGAGCGCAGATTGCTGTGCGCCTGGTTTCTGCACTAGGCTTTTGTACAGTTGCTTTTTCGAGCGCAGATCGGTGTGCGTTTGGTTTTTGCACTGGTCTTTGAACAAATCGCTCGCTGCTCGCAGTTATATATAATTACAAAGTGAGCGTCGCTTAGCGCGGAAGTGCTGCGCCGCGGCAATGCGCGCGGCAATGCCGGGAAACATTCATGCAAAAGCAAAGGGTCAGGAAACTGCGCTTTGTTTTCCATTACTTTGTCATGTACCTTCACACTGCGTAGCGCCGAGCGATCGCAACAAACGCCGAAATAAGTCTTTGCAGCGCGTGTGGCCATTAATTGACTCCCACCCCACAGCCATGCGAGGTGCGACTCCAGCAGCGGTGCAGTTACCCTGCAGCCGGCTGAGAGGAGGTGGCGCTTCAGTTTCTGCATGCCAATAACATTCCATTATTTAGCGTGTCAACGCCCGTGATTGAGTCCACAAAGTGCACGCTGTGGTTTAGTTTCCCATTGCAGATTGAGGCTCGCTCCGTTAGCATCCACTAAGTTCGGCATGCGGCATATTCATCACTGTGGATGGTGGTCCACGGTTCAACGTAGGCTGCAATAATGGGGCCTAGCGTCGCCGCGTCTCGTCCGTCGACCTTGAATAGTCGGAGCTGCCCGGTGATCACGCAGATCATGCCGAATACCCATGGTCCACGATCTGCAATGCCGCCGTGATTTTGGCGGCTCGGCGGAACGTTGTCGCCCGTCATCAGGCGGCCTCGATTGTATTTTCGCTCGCCGCGAAGGAGGCATTCATCAATTTGCACAATCCTCCCGGGGCCACCGAGTGGGGGTCGCGCCAGCAGCTCATCCCGCACAACCTCACGAGCTATCACGGGCGTTCACACGCAAAAAAAAGAAAGTTATTGGCAGCAAGTGAAGCGCCACCTCCTCTCCGCCGGCTGCAGAGTAACTGCACCGCTGCTGGAGTCGCACCTCACATGGCTGTGGGGTGGGAGTCAATTAATGGCCACACGCGCTGCAAAGACTCATTTCTGCGTTTGTTAGAAGCGATCGCTCGGCGCTACCCAGTGTGAAGGTACATGACAAAGTAATAATGGAAAACAAAGCGCAGTTTTCTGACCCTTTGCTTTTGCATGAATGTTTCCCGGCATTGCTGCGCGCTTACATACACGGTACGCCCGCGGCGCAGCACTTCCGCGCTAAGCGACGCTCACTTTGCTCAAGTGCGAGCAGCGAGCGATGTGTTCAAAGACCAGTGTAAAAAGCAGGCGCGCACCAAGTCTGTGCGCCAGTACCAAGCCGCGACGAACGGAAAGCAGCGACAAGCGATCGTATAAAAGCCTAGTGCAAAAACCAGACGCACACCGATCTGCGCTCGAAAAAGCAACTGTATAATAGCCTAGTGCAGCACCAGGCGCACAGCAATCTGCGCTCGGAAAAGCGCGCGCAAGCACGTAGCGAGCCGCGCCAATCCAGAAGCTAGAGCAGGGGCGGGGAAGTAAAGTGTGACACTAAGCTCAGTGTTACCAATGCAACTGCGTCGACCGGCCACTATTCAGCGCTGAATGTGTATTTGGTGTGCTGTGCTTGAAACGAGTGGTGCAGCCGTGCAGCGGGGGTGGCGGAGGAGCAGAGTGGCTTAGGGGCTCCGTTTGAGCGTTCACAGACATGTGCTCCCGTCTTGATCTCATTAGCGGCTGTCGCGGGATTGTGGTGTGCTAGCTCCTTGCCTAGTACGAAGTTTACGACGCTGACACACAGCATGTTCACGTTTTTCCGCGCCGTATGTCTTTTGCATGACGGCAGAGTTGAGAACGAGACATATGTCTGTGTTCTTTGCGTTTGTGTGTTGTAAATTACTTTCTATTGTGGAAGTTCTGGGAGTCTTATTACGCAAGGAGTGCGAACGTAAACATAAACACATATGTGTGTCTGAAATTTTGAATTACCCATAATACCCTTTACGACTGAGAAGTGGGCTACACGGCCTGTGTGAATCAGCTACCGTATGTTGCGACGCTCTTCCGTGCGGTAGGCTGATGCATGGTGCGCGTTTATTTCTGTACTGTTGTAAAAACCATTTGTTTATTCACTCAATACAAATGTACGGCTTCTTCGCCGCAGTACATTTTAGTCACGCGGTGAAGCATACTAAAAGTGGGAGGGGGCCGCTATCAGCCAGCATAGTATGTCCACTTAGGCGACCTGAGAGGCGGCGGGTGCGCGAGTGTATAATTAAAGAACTCTTATTATGTCCAGTGACAGTGGCCACTTTTCACTTTTAGTATGCTTCACCGCAGTACATTGCTTAGGCTTCACCGCGAAATATTAGTGTATTGCGAGAAAGATAATCGGAAAAAAGCCTAATTATGAACTAGGGTGGTTGCTTGAGCTAGTTGGTAATTCATGATCAAAAATAACGTACAGCGCGAAAGACAAGGACTGTGAAGACGACATACACAGCGCTGACTAATAACTTCACCAGAATCTCTAACCAGGCAAGGATCGTCAATGACTAGAAGGTTTAGTTTATCTTGCAAAAAACAAGCCAACAGCTTTCTGCCAAGTCGCTGCTTCAGTTACGATAACCCGCAGAGGGCAGTCATTCTTATGCGTCTTAGCTGAAAAGAAAATGTCTAGGCTTAGCTTTTTAGTTTCTTCAATCACTTTTGCTAGCTTGTCAAGGCTAAGGGATTTGCATAGTTTTTTTGCTTTCAATTTGATGTTAGCAAGGGAAACACTGTCATCACGTTTAAAAACTGAATCAATGGCAACGGTGGGCTTCGCATTGAAGTCTCCTGACGGCAGGACAGCAAAACCACCTTCTTTGTCAGAGGGTAAAAGTGATAATGAGCTCCCTTTCAGGAATGATGTAACATATCCAATCGGGAGTACCTTTGTGGAAGGTTTGCAACGTGTTGAACCATCCACACCTTCTGCAACACACCTTTCAGATTTGGTGTCCGCGGCACGTCCAGCAACTTGCCTAACAAGGGTGAGAAGTTCGTGTGGCGACTTTCGAGGTTCCACAGCAAACTTAGGCCCAAGGGCTAACACATGCTGCACCTTTTCTGGAAGCGTCACATCTCCAACACAGTGCACATTGTTCCTCATAGATATCTGTTTTCTTGACCTTGCACTGCACTTCAACCATGGCCACACCTGCAAAACCTATAGCACGCGATCAAAAAAAGTGCTATACATCATGTTGCTCCAAACTCGTGACATGTGCTACAAGGCCTTGAGGAACACCCTCATTTATTTACGCCCTCATCATACTGTACGAAGCTTCGGATGATAAATGCGACAATTCAGTGTTATTCCTGTCCAGCTTGCTGAAAGCTATCCTGAGTGTTTCAAAAGCAAACGACTGCTGCTGGACAAGAAGTGTTTAAAACAAGGGTCGCTATAACCACATATGTCACGCGAAATGAAGAAGGCCAATGAGTATGCAGGCGGTTTACTTCATATCCAACAACCTTGGTTCTCCATGCTAGTGAGTAAACTCAACTTGCCCCGAATACATGGCCTGTGGCAAACTATGTGCCAGATGCTGTGTCACCTGCAAAGCTGAAGATGTGTATGAGATCCTGACACCCTGCAGCGGCTTCTACACTGGGCAAACAGGCTACTATAAAAACGACTGCTTTTACTAATATGGAAATAACATGAAAACGGGCAGAAATTAGGCTATTCATTGGACCCAACTGCACGTGCAAGCCACTCTTTCACCAGATGTGTGTTCACAGAAACTGGAGCTATACAAATGCAGATAAAAACAATGATGTTTGAAAGTAGTAGAGTTTAACTATATTCTGCACAAGCACTGCTACCTTATAGCCACAATTCATGGCTGCACCACCAGGCAAAGGCACTATTCTTGAATTATTAACTTCTATTATATTTATGGTGGCCATATATTGCAAATATGTATCATCCACATTGTGTGCAATATGGTTAAATGTCAATTATGATAGCCATTCCTAATCTGAAATGCAACAAAAGAGCAGATATAGGCAACAAATTGCAATTCAAAGAGACAAAAGACACAGGAGTGCACAGGATAAGTGACAGACTTCCTTTTATTGAAAAAGAAATGTCACATGTGTCATGCCACCAGCAGTGAGTAGCAATCTTTCAAGCTTGGGTGACAGAGGCAAAACTTAGCAAAATGCTACAATCACGCTGTAAAACAGCCTTGGACACAAAGAACCGACATCATATTGTACAGAATGAAAGGGCAAGACTCCATCTAAGAACAGTCTATGGCACCACATACTTGACGTAGTGGAAAAAGTGTTGACATGCCCTACCCATAAAGAAAAAGCAACAGAAAACACGCCTTAAAATGCAATGTGCAGAGTCTGAAACCAAGAAAAAACAACCCGAGAAATGTTTCGCTATGTCTTTCAACGATGAAAATTGTCAAACTGTCTAATCACTTCTTAATGAACCTGCACAGACGAAAAGGAAGGAAGGCAAGCCCAATAGCAGGGCTGCAGAAAATGTCACCGAATAAATATACTTTGCTTAGCAACAATACCTGTGGTTTAGTTGTCTGTTTATAAACTAATTGTGTATAAACTTGTTTAGAATGGTTAGCAGAAAAAATGACCATAAGAGCACCAGGTGTATGCATAGTCTACACACAAAAAGCCACTGCTTTCTTATATTTGTTGCTCTTTACTACTATTCATGAGTATTTAAGTGCCTTAATAGCACTGCTAACATCCTACTGCAAAACAGAAAATTGGGCAAGTTGTGGCATAAAGAAAATTGCAGTTTCACTCATAATGTGAAACAATGATGCAGTAGCTGGTGAAATATGCACAGGAAGCTCACTTCATGCAGTGTTTGTTGAAGTGAACACTTGCCAATGCAAGTCGGTAATCTCCTTAAAAAAGTCAAATAAGTAAGAGACGTATTTATTTGTGGGAGTTGTGCCTCCCAGTGTTGAAGTGGAAAGACTCTGCTTTTCTTCCTCTTTCATATCCGGACTTGGCCACTGGTCTACACCAAAACAACCCTTTAGCTTCTTACTGCTGAATTCGTTTTGGTTTTCTCAAATCTACATTTGGGCTAACCATTGCTAGGTCTTGCGCTTAATCAAGGAATGAATCAATTCTCAAAGAGCATGTGCAGTCCAGCCAAAAGCAGGGGCAAGAATCTGCATTGTGCTCCTGCATTGAAGGTGAATAACACGTACCATAATGTCGAATGTGCTTTAGTAAGCTTCCCTGCAATATGAATTTGTAATGTACAAAGACTTGTCAATGAAGCTTAGTGCGCGCGAGCACAGATGCGCTTGCAAATTATGTCGCAATTTAAAATAATGAGCACAGTGTAAACCTATGTGCACTTTCCACTCTTAGTATGCTTTACTGCACGATGCTTATTTACACCCCTGTATTGCGGTGTAGCAAGCTACAAAAGAAATGTTGCATAATTAGGCTTTTTACGATTATCTTTCTCGCAACACACTAATATTTCGCGGTGAAGCCTAAGCAATGTACTGCGATGAAGCCACGGATGAAGCATGCTAAAAGTGAAAAGGGGCCACTGTCACTGTACATAATAAGAGTTCTTTAATTATACACTCGCGCACCCGCCGCCTCTCAGGTCGCCTAAGTGGACATACTATGCTGGCTGATAGCGGCCCCCTCCCACTTTAGTATGCTTCACCGCGTAACTAAAATGTACTGCGGCGAAGAAGCCGTACATTTGTATTGAGTGAATAAACAAATGGTTTTTACAACAGTACAGAAATAAACGTGCACCATGCATCAGTCTACCGCACGGAAGAGCGTCGCAACATACGGTAGCTGATTCACACAGGCCGTGTAGCCCACTTCTCGGTCGTAAAGGGTATTATGGTAATTCAAAATTTCAGACACACACCTGTGTTTATGTTTACGTTTGCACTCCTTGCGTAATAAGACTCCCAGAACTTCCACAATAGAAAGTAATTTACAACACACAAACGCAAAGAACACAGACATATGTCTCGTTTTCAACTCGGCCGTCATGCAAATGACATATAGCGCGGAAAAACGTGAACATGCTGTGTGTCAGCGTCGTAAACTTCGTACTAGGCAAGGAGCTAGCACACCACAATCCCGCGACAGCCGCTAATGAGACCAAGACGGGAGCACATGTCTGTGAACGCTCAAACGGAGCCCCTAAGCCACTCTGCTCCTCCGCCACCCCCGCTGCACGGCTGCACCACTCGTTTCAAGCACAGCACACCAAACACACATTCAGCGCTGAATAGTGGGCGGTCGACGCAGTTGCATTTACATGACTTGTAGCGAATAGCACATCACTCGATGTCCGTTAAGCAAAGTCAGACACGGTGACGCCACATCGCGGTTCGCAGAAATTCGCTGCCGAGGCGCTAGGCCACTTCGATATTTCAATCGTCACCACCGCCGAGTTCTCAAGAAAGCACGGGTCACACAACGCAGATTGTGTGCTGCCAGAGCTCACAGAGGCCAAAGCCGCACTGCCGCACCGCCACTACTCACGTCTTTCCGCCAAGTAACACAGAACCTACAACCAACACACAAGCAACGCACGTACAATCACATGAGCAATTGTTGAACAACGCGCGGTCCAGAGAACGATCACGCCGAGGACGAACACGCCAGGGCGTCGTTCGGCGCCAGCATCGCGCCTTCTCAAATATCCCTAAACGATGCTGTCTCTAGGCGCCTAGGATCAGGTCACGTGAGGGATTTTTGTACGACAAATAGACGCACGCACGCGGTGCCGCCGGGCCGTCGAGGCACCTGATTGGCCGGAACTTTAGAAGAAGGCGATGGCAGCGCCGCCGCAAATTTCAGCGTTTTTTTTTTTTTTTTTTTGTTCACTCTTGCCCCTTGCGGTTGCCTCCGTTCATGCCTCCGTTGGACCCACTACCCCATTCTAATACACGCAGTGATGCCACGGCTGCTGATTTATCAGTAGATCTACTGATTTTTAAAATTTTCTGCTGATTCAGTGATAAAGCACTTGAATCTACTGATTTTCTTGCTTTTCTACTGAAACGAAAGCAAAAGATGCTACTTTTTCATTACAGAGTTTATATTAATGTGATACCGTAGAGTTTCTAAATAAATACTAATATGAAACTCTATGGGTGAGGCAGTGAATTTGTGAAAGTGAGTGCACTACCGCATCCCACAACTATGAAACCACGATCATCATCATCATCAACCTATTTTTTATGTGCACTGCAGCACGGAGGCCTCTCCCAGCGATCGCCAATTACCCCTGTCTGGAAGATACTATATTATAAAGCTTTCAGGTACTAACTACCATCTGACGCTTTTGAATAGGCCATCGGAGGGCTTCACTGTTTTTAAATTCGTGCTTGACAGTGGTTTTCTCGATCCCCGGGTTTTTCAAAGGCCGTGTCTGCTGTGCCCGGGGCACAGCAGACGAAAGGTGCCCGAAATGTCTACGTTCACCCATGACGTCACGTCCGCTATAACCCATGATGTCACATCCGCTCATTTCCATGGCGTCTGTCTTACGGAGCCGGCTGCGCTGCGAAGCGGTTCGTATTCCGTGCCCACTTAGAGCGTGAGTAATTCATCTTTCCACGCTATATGCGTGTAATAAAGGATTGGGGCTGTGAGCTGTTTGATGCGTTACCATTAGGTACCTTGTGCGCATATTTTGCCTCATGGCCGCGTCAAATTGCAGCCGGCATGTGGAATGGGCCGTGGCATGTTATATGGAGTTGCTCATGTGAGTGGTATTGCCTCCGTCAGGATCGTCAGTGCGTGCACAGAACCATTCAGTAGTCTGATTCAGGGGAGGGTGCGCGTAAGAACGAGGACGCAGGAAAACACTAGCCTGACGAGCTGTTCCGTCAGATCGCGTTGCATCGCGCTTTTTTTCTAAGACCATCTCGCTCGAGCGAGAGGATCTTAGAACAGCGTTATTACTGCTTTTTTACAGCTTTGCTGCGGCTCATTTAATCATCACCTGCATTCTTTTAATAATACAAATAGCATCGCTCCGCGGAAGAGCGTCTCTTGAAGTTTCCAAACAAGAGCCAATGCCGCCGTGCCTGCTGCATACACGCTTACCTTTCCTAACGCAGCTAAGACGCGGCACTAGCTCTGCTACTGCGTGATACAGGGTCACTGTGATAATAAAATTAAAAAGAGCAAACGAAATTAATGCAGAAAATGTCAAACGTTGCCAAGCGTGATAAACGGACCTGCCTCGCTAGATGAGTTGAAGAAATCGGCGTCCTGAAGTCAGCTTCGCCGCAGTATACTAGTGTTACGCGGTGTAGCATGTCAGAACTGAAGAGTGACCGCTTTTACCGACATATGTGTTCCTTAATAATGTACTTGTGGACCTGCCGTCTCCTATTACATTACGCGCGCCGAGGCGCCTAAGTGTGCTGGCCGGCCTTCAGCGCTATTTCGGACGTGGCTGTGATGCTTTGAACCGTTGGTTTGTCGACCTCGTAAGCCAGTTAATGTTTACACGCCCATTTTTTTCTTAACTGTTGATTTCTTCCATAATAGCTACGTAATTTCGTAGTTTCCTGTTCAACTGCTTTGGTCATATGCGAGTCAAGGTGTTCTCTTTAGCCGAGCGCAGTTTTCGAAAGCGAAACGACGCTTTTGCATCAGCATATAGTGCCGTCGCCCTTTTACAACACAGTCAATCAATGTCATTTTGTATGTCACTGGGAAACCGCCGAACGCAGGGAACTCACTCGCATGCGGGGAACTGCATAACTAGCCACTGGATTAGCGTTCCTCTTGGGAAGCTGCTTTGCATCAAAGGCCAGGTACCCTTGCTATGATTCACCGCAAAACATGTATGTCTAACTGCTTAACATATTTGTATTGCGGTGAAGCTAACCTTACGGAACCGAATTTCGCAACGCTTTTTAGACTCCTGCATCTCTACCAGCCACTACCAAACGCTTGTCGGTACGTTTCTTGGCAAAGGTCCAGCTAAATCTCCCCTGTCGGGAGTGGGGGGGGGGGGGGGGGGCTCACGTATATGAAAACTGCCAAGGAAAGCAGTTGCCCTGATGAAGGCACGCTCCCCTGTCGAAACATTTGCACCAGCCTGTTCCACCACCGTTATCACCGCAACATATTTGTGTGTTGCGGTGAAGCATGCCGATATTGGGAAAGATTTATGTGAATCTGGAATGTATGGTTTCTGTCAGCGACGAACCTAATGGTCTACTCTCAACAAAGCAGATTTTCGCGGCAGGATGCATGATGTCTTGAGAACTTTTGTTGGCTAAAGCCATACATGCCAGGTTAGCTCTTGTCACAATAATACGCTTTACCGCAATACACAAGAGGCCTCGCTGCAGGACACGCCCGCCGTAGTTAGCCAAAACCTTACGTGACCGTTCACTGCAAAACACCTCCTGTATTGCGGTGGATCGTAATAATGCACATTTGTCGGTTTAGAATGTAAAGACCCTTGTCCTTCGCTTTTGTAATATTATGACTCAGTTTAATGAGAACGTGTATTCACTGCTAAAAACATCCACATTAAAGTAGAGATATGAACACTGATGGCAGCCTGTGTGATGTTTTATCCCTTTACTTTTTTGTATACCTGTCACGCTGCCATTATTAAATTTTCCTGTACTTTGTAAGGTGCTGACGTACATAACATTACATCACAAGGAGCCACTGTGTAATTAGTGTTCAAGGACCAGTGTGATGGCTTTTCTCAAGAAAGGTTTGGGTTATGTTGTTGGGAAGGTTTTTTTTTTTTAGAGAGGTAGCTTTCTGAGAAGAAATCAGATGTCAGGAAATAGACCTCAATGGCACAGTAATCTTGGCTGCCTTTTGCTCAAACGTGCCCTAGACATAATTGAGTGATTTGCACTTGCAACTGGACAGCAGCTTTAGCTTGGGAGACCAGTGATATGGCATATTTTATCAAACTAGGTGACACATAGCATTACCAGTCCGAATAGAGACCTGTTTAAATGTTTGTCACCTTTAACACCTAGATTTTCGACCATGAATTCAGAAAAATCTGCAGCACATTTAGAACCTAGATTTTAAATGCTGTATAAGTTGGCTTCTTGTTCACTGCAGCTGTGCTCGGATTCTGTCCAAACGGGAGAGCACTTCTGCACAGCTTATTAGGGAACATTCTTATTTACATACCTTCTTTTTATTTATCTCGCCTACAATAACAATCAAATGTTCATAGCACATGAATGTGCTGTGCATGAATCTTAACTTACAATGCCATGTTCAACAGCACAGTGCATGTAGCTTGTGTTGGTTCATTCAAGCTAAGCATTGCTACAGCCTTTAACTGTAGTTATCATGGTATGAGAGCAGAGAAATGGATATGCAAAGACAGTTGGGCACATTGAGACAACATCTTTGTTGTGTGTGAAAAGGTGACAGATACACAATATGGGGAGAACGCATGCACTTTCATATTTTCTCACGCACAAAAAAAGCCGGAGGAATAAGGTTTCTTCACTGTGGCATAGAAACTATATGTTTGCTCTCAAAGGTAATTCTGATTCATTGGATATGTTCCTGTGCTGTGTTTATTTTCTTGAGTGTGCTTTAGTTTTTGCACGTTAATGTTTCAAACTCGTTTTTATTTTCACAGACTGAACATCCCACGTCTTGGTTTGACTTCCTGGTACAGGATACTTGCACTTAGCATGGAGTGATGAAGCAGAGCAGTGTACTTTTATTAAATGTGCAGATTTTAGAAGTATAACAGCCGTTCATTAAAAAAACGTGTGCTGAAAATAAAGTGTTCTTACCCACATTCCTCGTTGTCTATTTATTTATTTATTAATACTGTCAACCCTCATAGAGGGTCATAACAGAGAGGACAATACAATTACATAAATCAAATATGGACAATGTCAATGTACGTAAAGTTGCTTAACACTTGTCAATTCACAGTGAATAAGATGTTCACTTGAATGCTGTTCAGCACACTTCTGACATTTGTCAAAATACGTACAATGAATATCAAGTCGCACATATCACTTGGCACTTCAAAACTAATTCGAAAACTCCCATAAATATGCTTCAGCAGCATCTTCAAAGTCGGTGACATCTTTTAGGCTAACAACAGCGTTTGGCAATTGGTTCCACATTTCTATCGCATCCAGGAAAAATGAGTATCGATATGTATCACTGTTGGTACAGTCCGGCTTTATGACGTAGTCGTGGTTAGTTCGCGGGTATCTTTTGCCTGGAGCGTGTAGATATTTGAGCTTATCAATCTAAAGTTGATCCTGCATTATTTGATAAAGCACCTTCAGCCTATATTTTTTTCCTACGTACCTCAAGAAGATAGAAGTTGCAACGCTGTAACATAAGCGTGACCGATTCCTTCCTTCGGTATGTCGAACAAATAAAACGTGCCGCCAGACTCTGTATCCTTTCTAACTTCCTCTTGAGCGTCACTTGATGGGGACTCCAAACAACGGCTGAATATTCTAGTATCATCTTAATGAAGGCGGTGTATGCAATAAGTTTTACATTACGCGATGCATGTTCCAGCTTTTTTCTCAGAAAATATAACTTTTGATAGACAGTCATGCAGACGTTATCTATATGTTGGTTCCATGTCAATTTTTGCTCGTATTCCTGTATTCTCATCAGCAAAACCACTTATATGGGGAACTGATCATGATAAGTGCTCATGAGCATTTTAAAGAACAGCCTTGAACCCTACTCATGCACTGGTAAAAATGTATAGATGCAGTGAAATTGAAACAAGGCAAAATAGCAAACATGATGCAGTATTTGTCAGACAATTATGTCAGCAATTCTTGCATAAAACAATTTACTTAGAGCATACTAGCACTACAAAGTGCCCATTCTCTTGTTAGGCATACATAACCACAAGCTCTTTAAATGTGGTCACAAGAGAGATGCTGGCTTTAATAAGGAACTATAGAGGTTAAAGGCAGCCATGAAAATGTATCAAGAAATAATGCAATGCATAGCATTTACTCAGTTCAGAGAGCTTCCAAAGTTGCCATAAGGCCTTGATAGCTGTGGATGAGGGAACAGTTGTAGTCCAATTGGAGTATGAGAAATGAACATTAAGATTGAAACAAGTAACAACTCGTAATGCAATAAAAAAATCTTGCTATAACTTTCAAAAGACAGTGAAATGAAATTAGTGTGACAATATTCTTTTCCTTTTACTTCATTTAGGTTCAACATACTTATTTTAGTAACACAAAAAAGCAGAGGCGTGAAGCCCATAAGAAAGATGCTAGTCTGTTTTTATATTCTGCCTTCTCTAAATTCAAAGTTCAGTAAAGTTAACTTAAAAAGCAACGGTGAAGCCATTGCTTCAGCCTGTATAGTGCATAACAGCAGCAATCGCCAGCCTAACTGCTTGGGTTTACAGTGCCTTATTTGTATTGTATACCTTTTAAGTGCTGAGCTATTGGAAGATTGATTAAGGTGACCAACATGCTGAACCAGTAGTTTACTGAGTAAGATACATGGAAAAGGGTGGAAAGATAGGACAGAGCACAGGGGATGTATTCTGTGTCCACCTAGTGGAAATGTCCATTTCATCCGCTGCTGAAGTTCTGATTGGCTGGGCTGGGGTATGCATGAGAAGGAGACATGCTCCCCCAGCTAATTCAGAAGAAGAGGATATGGAAATGTCCACAAGATGAATACTTACAAAGCTATTTAATAAAGTACTTCTGTAACCAACATGCCTGCTATGCCATCCTTGCTTTCAATGTCTGTCTTAGTAAAAGTGTGAAAGAACCAGGTTTGTGCATGAAAAGTCTTCCTGAGGGTGTGGGCCTTGAAGCCCGTAGTGGTAATCACAGGAAACTGGGGTGGATCCAGAGTAGCACCAAAGGGCAAGCCTTCATCGAAACAAATATGGAGGGAAGTGACTGCATGCTCAAACTTGTCAGCTCACAAGTTTGCCAAGACCAAGTGATGTCAGAAGTTGATGAAGCCTACATGGTTAATGTATAACCGCTTAGGCCAAAATTATTTAGATACTTTTTATGAGGACTGCGTATTTACTGGAAATCTCAAAATAATTATGTTAGTGCAGAATACCTTCCACTAGTTGTGACGTCCTTGAAAGAATGAAAATGTTTGAGTTGTACTTGTGTTGTGCATGAAGTTACTTAAAAAAAAAAAAACTCAGCAATGGAAACAAAATGCAAAGAGTAGTATTCGAAATAAATTGCCACCTCTTTAGGGCTAGATGAATTCAAATAATAATAATAATAAGCAAATGATGATCGGGCATGCAAGATAGATGCTTCGGCTCCCACTTGAAAGCCTTGTTCACAAAGATTGTGAACAAAGCTCCAGTTGAACCAGTTCTTATTTTTCATTTTTATGGTTAGCATCTAATTTTAAACTACTTACCGTGCCTCTTTTGACCGAACCAGACAGGCTGCCGTCAAACTCTTCACTACTTCAATGAAAATAATTGGAGGTTGGCAAATACATTTTTCTAATAGGAATAGTAGGTAACGAATAGTCAAACACTGATGCATGCAGTTACAGCAGGCATATTTATCTTGGAATTAAGCACCATGTTTATATTGTCTAGTAAAAAAAGGACAGCTATCAAGGAAGATTAGGATTATTTTTAAGCAAAAGCAATTATACCTCATATACTTGAAGCAGGTGTAGTGCTTCTCAAGAATCACGTCCAAACTGCACACACTAAAACATTAAGCTGGGATATTCAAAAAGACAAGTACATGTTTTGCTCGCCAAGTGACTTTTAATGTGCTCAATTATGTAAAGTGTGCTATTATATGATTAATGTAATTTGCTAATGTAAAGAAAGAACAAGCCAAGATCTCTTGCTTCATATATATGCGCTGAATCAAGAAAGTAATTAAGGAAGAAGAACACCAGAAATAAACACAAATATTTGTGTGCTTTCTGGCATAAAATAATTCTCATGCAAGACATAACGTGCTTTCCAAAGCATCCCCTACCTTAACTTACAGCTGCATCACATGAAGGCACTTTCTAAGAACACACATGCTTCATGATCATTCACTGTGTTAGTGACTCCCACTGAAGTAGACTGAGAACATATCTGGGCATTACATTCAATAGCTGATGTAAAGTGAAAAGACTGCTGCTTGTAGGTATGAATGAACCAAGTGAATAAGAAATATAAGTTCTCAAACTTCTAGTAGTAAGTGTGGCAGCACTTAAGAAGAACATATTGCAACTAAAAATTGCAACACATGATGAAATAACTGAAATAGCTAGGGAGAGTTTAATAGACCAATAAACAGGAAACTGCAAATTCCCAACATTTCTGAATACTTTTCTTCACATGTACTCACCTCATAAGTATGACTTCCCTTAATGCTCGAACCTCTGCCTTAATTTCATAATTCCCCATTCTCGCTGCTTCGCTCATGCTGATTGACATCTAGCACAAAGGTTGGAAAAAGTAGCTGAGCATGTGCATGTGTTGTGAGGCAAGCTGCCCACATCTGGTAGCCGCATGCCAATTTCTCAGAGTAGATGAAAGGGAAGCCTTGAGGGTAAGCCATAGAGAAGACGGATACCTTGGTTCAATGATAACTGAAAACACCAACATGGAAAATTTGGACAGCCCACAGAATCAGCAGAATTGACATAGTTTGGAAAAACTGAAAAGATGCATTATGATATTTATGTTACACAGGTTCCAGTCAAGTTGAAGATTTTCACTGTCTAATAAACTTATAAGACAATACATGACCAGCAATACTGTATGGAACCTAAACAATTTTAATAAAGTCACCTAGCAGTCAGGATGGAGAAGTGACTGAATTGAGGATGCTAAAATGGATGAGGTGGAGGCAGATTGTGAAGACAGGTCTTAAAAGATTAACATTCAACACACACTTAAGTTGGCAAAGATTGGACTCAATGTTCAAGAAGTAATTGACTAAGATAATTGATTGGTATACATACATGAGAGAGCAGCAACAATACAGCAGAGATAACTGTCATGCAAGAGGAAAGGACGTCAGTCTAAAAATTAACATTTGATCAGAAGAATGGTTATGCATGGGCTCAGGCTCATGTACAATTCTGTATGGTACACATGATGTCAGAGCTGCATCGCATAAGGAACTGTGGCCTTACATGCCTCGATTATGAAATGATGTGGGCCAAGAGTGGAAAGAGGATAGCATCAAGAGGGGGCCTCCTCCAAAAGGAGAACGATAGGGAAACGGGGCGAGAGAGATTTTCTATGCAACAGATACAGAGTTATATGAGTCATAGTCATAGAAACCATGACCCAAGGAGCTGAACAACAAGGTATATAAATTGAAATCTCTATACAGTTAAGCCTCAGTATAACGAAATTCTCGATATAACGAAGTATTTAACTTTTCATAACCTCTTCTCCATAGAACACCATGCATTTAGAGCCTCAATATAAAGAAGTGTGTTTGTGTGTGCAATTTCAGTATAACGAAATTTCGCTTCTGCCGCAGAGGAGTGCCAAGACAATCAACATTGGTAACTTCCGCTGACGCAGATAGTTAAATGATTGAATTACAAGCGGCTGCTTGCAAACGCACCTCTCAAACAGCGTGCAGCGCGACAAGAACAACAGCTTGGAGCCGCATCATGTTCCGTACGTATAAATTAAGTCCAAGTGCGATCAGATCCTATCGCGCCCCACGCACTTGTGTTTTAGGTGCGAGTGAAAGAGTGCGAGGGTGAGACAAGAAAGATGATGGCTTGGTAAGTGCGGCCTTCCCACGCGAGCAATGGCAAAGTGGGGAAGGAAAACGAGCTCGTGGTAACGCGATCAAGCGCGCGCGGCGGGGCGGAGTGGGGGAAGGGGGTAAGTTGGCGCGCGTCTCGTCCATGACTGCGCGTGGCTGTAAGCGCGGCTGAGCGCATATGCAGCCGCGCACCCTGCTCTAGAGGTAATCTGCTGCATGTGGAAAGAGCGGGCATGCCAAGACGGCGTGGCATCATGTAAGCTGTTTTCCAGCACGTTTAGTATTGAAGGTTGCGCAATTTCGAGTTTTGATGACCCGTTGGAACGAGAAGCAGACGAAGCATTCGCTCCCAGCTGCTGGCGCTTTTCATGATAGCGTCGTCGCAGTGCGACCGGGCGACGCTTTGGGGGCGGAGTGCACGCGAAAGCATATGGCGTCACTTAATTCGTACGTACCGCTGATGTGAAGATATCAACGTGGCATGAAACCGTATCATTCATCGCTGACTCCTATATTCGCCAAAATAAAATGTTTTCTCATTCAAACTTGCTTTTTTTTATTGCCCAATAATTCGGAAAATTGCATGGCCCCTTTCCGTGCAACAAAAATCGATCGGCGACTGTACTCATTTGTATAACAGATCGAATTTCAATACAAGGAAATTTTTATATAACGAAGCGAATTGCCGATTTTACCTACTTTGTTATATCAAAGTTTAAGTGTATAACGAAATTTCCTGTTCTCTACACGGGGGCGGCAATGTGGGCTTGTTCGTTGAACATCATGGAACAGCATGTAGTGTAGCGCAGCAAAAACAAGAACACAAGAAGAAATGAAACACAGACACAAGCGCCTAATTATGTCTGTGTTTTGCTTTTTCTTGTGTCCTTGTTTTCGTTGGATTACACTACATGACATTCAATACTTTCACTGTCACATTCATGAGCACTGAAAACCTAGAATCAACTAATATCTTGCCTGATTTGCCATAATTAAAAAAAAATGTGGGTATAGTAGGTCTAATTGAGTTCTGGTGATTTTAGTATCACTGACATATAGCTTTTAAGAATGTTTAATCGTTTCTTCTGTTAAGGCAGAGTACATGCTCAACTGCTACAATAAGTGTGAATGTAGGCAAAAACGACATTTTTGGCTCTTGCATCAATTTTATGGCATGTTGCGTGATCTAATCAAGTGGTTTCAATTTGACGAAGTTCTCGATTTAACAAAATAAAACCTCACATCCCAATAAAATTTATTAACTAGACTTACTGTACTTTATAACCAAAGTACTGTATAACTATAAGCAGCTACAGCCGAGCAGAATTGAAATGAAATTGCTTTAGTCGAAACACGCCGAGCGCTGCTGCTAAAGTACGCGACACATGCATTGGGCAACGGCGGGGACCGCGGTACCACACGCAGTTATTCAAAGCAGCACATAAAGGTGCCGTGGACTCAAATTGGTTAGTAAATGCATTCGGAACCAGTCTTTCGATTACTCAATTGATATATCAGCCACACACTCGCATAGCACGGCCACGTGGCAAACGCGGCCATGCGGACGCTTCACTATGCACGGATCGGCTGGTTGCAATATTGGGGCACTCTATAGGTGCATGTTTAAAGCACAGCGTTTTTTGCCTATCGCGTGATCGTTGCGGGTGCTCCATGGCTGAGTGTATTGCATGGTACAGAATTGGCCCCAGTACCAAAAGTACACAGGTAGGGTGGTCCGTGTAGACGAAGCGTGAACGCGAGCTCAACATAACCACGTAGTCATTATTCTGTAGCGATTATTTAAGTGAAAGCGTCAAATGGCCCATTGAGGAAAAAAGCCGGCGTCTGTCGTCTCAGCGAAACAGCACCTCAAATCCCATTGGCTGCGACCACGTCACGAGCGCACCTCGACGAAACAGAGCGGGTGAAAGGGTACACCTGCTGTCGCTATAGTGCACCAGGTGTTGCGTGAGGGGAGAGGGCGTCGCCGCGACGCCACGTCATCCTTGCTCTCGCAAGCCGCCGCCCGGTCCGTATCTCCCCCCTCCACTGGGCTTAACTGCTGCGCGTGCCTGCCGGCCTTGGTGGCCACTGCTGTTTCCTGGTCTCTGGTCATGCAGCACGTCGGTGGCATGCGGTGTTGGCACCGCAGGCTGCTGCTGTTTGCTAGCTCGGGCCCAATGTAGCTTTAGGGTGCATCACTTGCAGCGTAAAACTCAAAGGACTGCTCAGCGGCGTTCAATTGGGCATTAATGCTTTCGCAATCACAACTCAGATAAGACATGCTTAGCTGTCCTCATATGTTTTTCTTTAGTTGCCAAGTGGACGCATCATTGTTCACCATTAACAGTCTTCAATCTGTCGTCATCATTGCATTGTCATTTCAAATTAGTTGTAATATCACGCCGTCAGATGCTGCCGCCTTCACGCTGTGTATAGTAAATACGCAGTCATTGCCATGCATGCACTCATCATCCCAAAGTCGTTATGCCTCAATCGTGATGACTCTAGAATTGTCATCCCATCATCGATCATGCCATCGTTGTCACCGCATCAGCATCATACTGTTGTCGGCATTCGACAGATGCATTACACAGATTAGCATTACCTTTTCAGCTTCTAGAACAGAATGCACGTGGTGATCTACCGCAGTAATATCATGAGAGACACTTGGGCGGAACAGTTGCTGGCCTCAATCGCCAAGCCTCCCTGTAACATCATTTATTTCAATCTCCATAATAATCCTAAATTGTGTCACAAAACTTCTACAACAAATGTCAACATGGTTTCCATAAGACCTTGTCTCTCATGAAAAACACAACTATATTGTCATGTTCACTAACTTGATCTCCTCCATTGAACTTAGTTCTTGCGTTGAATGGATGCTTTTAGCGTTTTAAATTCTGCTACTTTGTGCCACTGCCTCCTTCTCCTGAATAAGCTAACTTAATATTGATCCACATGCAATTACTAAAATTCACTGAATGCTTTCTTCATGACTAAACACAATTTGTATACAACTCCAATTCACAAATCTGTCTTTTGTCACTTCTGGCATGCCACAATGCTTAGTGTTTAGGCCCTTGATTTTTCTCATTTTAGATCTCGCACTGAACTTAACGTAGAAAACTAAACTTTCTGTTGATGACTGTGTGTTTTGTCGTGAAACAACCAAACTCTGGCAGCTCCGTTTCTGTTCAAACAGACTAAACAAATGGCCCACTGAGTAAAAAAGGCAGCGTCTGTCGTCTCAGCGAAATGGAACCTCAAATCCCATTGGTTGTGACCACATTGTGAGCGTGCCTCTACGGAGCAGGGCGGGTGAAAGGGTACATCTGCCGTCGCTCCAGCGCGCCAGGTGTTGCGTGAGGGGAGAAGGCACCGCCGCAATGCCACGTCATCCTTGCTCTCGCAAGCCGGCGCCCAGTCCATATAACCCCCCCCCCCCCCCCACTGGGCTTAGCTGCTGCACGTGCCCAGTGGGGCAATGTCTCCACTAATGTCTCTCCGGAGTGCCATCACTAGTTAAAAACCTAACATCAGTACCCTAGCAAAAAAACTGATAGAAATTTCTATAGTCTCTTAGGAATATGTATAGGTTGTACGGGTCCTTCTAAGAGTGATATATATATTCCCACCTGACCCATAGAACTCTTTACCAGACTGGGAGGCAGCAGATAGATCTCACTGTGCTGCCTACAAGACCAAATAGCATGATGTACGTATCAGTCTTTTAAACCCAGATAGAGATCATCATACGACATACAGAAATTTGATTGAGGCACTGATAAAGCATGTTAGAAATAGCACACATGCCGGTGCCCACACGCCTGAAGAGACGTTTTTAAAATGAACTGAATATACAACCCTGAATGCATTGCCTGCCACGTGAACAGATTAACAAACACAGTTGCGATATTGGAGTATCAATTAAATAAAAATGAAGTGTGTACACTGTGCAATTATCAAAACTTTTTACAGCTTGTATGCAGATATATTATCCTAAACAAGTTTCAACATAAATTAAAGCACACGTTTTCAAAGCACAGCAGCGTTACTTAGCCTGTGAAACTACATTGGGGAAGTTGCATAAGAAAAGTATCAGTCCATCTTTGTAGCAGGTGTGCTCCAGTTCTTTTAATACAAAATTACATTTACAAATTTTGCGAGACGGATGTGCAACATTTAATGCATATCCAAAACAGAATTACTGTCATCATCATCATCATCATCATTATATTTATGTCCACTGCAGGACGAAAGCCTCTCCCTGCAATCTCTAATTACCCCTGTCCTGCGCCAACCGATTCCAACTAGCACCCGCAAATTTCCTAATTTTGGCGCACCACCTAGTCTTCTGCCATCCTCTACTGCACTTCCCTTCTCTTGGTACCCATTCTGTCACCCTAATGGTCCAACGGTTATCTAATCTGCGCATTACATGACCTGCCCAGCGCCATTTTTTTCTCTTAATGTCTATTAGAATATCATCTATACCCATTTGCTCTCTTGTCCAAACTGCTCTCTTTCTGTCTCTTAAAGTTATACTTAGCATTCTTCGTTCCATCCCTCTTTGCACGGTTCTTAACTTGTTCTCAAACTTCTTTGTCAGTCTCCAAGTCTCAGCACCATATGTCAGCACCCATAACATGCACTGATTGTATACTTTCCTTTTCAATGATAATGGTAAGCTCCCAGTCAGGAGCTCACAATGTCTGCCGTATGCGATCCAGCCCATTTTTATTCTTCTGTGAATTTCCTTCTCATGGTCAGGGTTTCCTGTGATTAGTTGACCTGGGTAGACGTACACCTTCACAGACTCTAGAGGCTGACTAGCGATCTTGAACTCTTGTTCCTTTGCCCGGTTATTTATCATTATCTTTGTCTTCTGCATATTAATCTTCAGCCCCACTCTTACACTCTCCCTGTTAATGTCCTCAATCATTTGTTGTAACTCGTCCGCAGTGTTCCTGAATAGAACAATGTCGTCGGCAAACCGAATGTTGCAGAGGTGTTCGCCGTCGATCCCTACTCCTAAACCTTCCCAGTTTAATAGCTTGAATACTTCTTCGAAGCACGCAGTGAATAGCACTGCAGAGATTGTGTCTACTTCTCAGACTCCTTTCTTCATAGGTATCTTCCTACTCTTGTAATAAAGTTTATTTACAAAAGCAAAACAAAGCACTTTCAAGACTGTGGATACTAACTGTAGCTCTAACATGTCCGGCTGAGTTTGTGAATGCCATAAGTTAGACACTACCAATGTGATTTCATTAAAGCTACTTTCTGGGCTAGTTTGTGCATACTTGATTTGAAAATTATAACAACGCTAATGCATCCATCCACAAAGGAACAAGGACAAGACACAAACAACATGACTAGAAACAAGACTAGGGTTTATTTTACACTCCACTATCTAAAGAATAAGCAAGCAACTTTAGCCACATTTAAACAAACACATAAGAGGAAGAACACAGACTGAAGTACCAACTTCACCATGCCCATTTGTGCTCACAGATGCTGTATAGAACACCAGGTCTAATCGGCATATGCTTTTATAATATTACAACTTCATATGAAGCTATTTTCTCTAGACTATGCATTTTTGCATTCACCCCAAAAGTGTTGTGATATGTGACAGAACACAAGTGAGCTTGTGCAAAAAGAACAAACTGGCATGGCACATTGACAGGAAGCAAGGAAACAGGACAAGCATCGCTATTGGTACAAGATCTACAGCAATGTATCAGAACATGACAATACAGCAATATTATTTAAGCAAAAGTGAGTACAGATCTGAGAACTTATTCAAGTAAGAACATGGATTTACCATTTTTAAAACCACATAATCATGAACAAAAACAGCTAAACATCAGTGCACATATTGCAAAATCAGAAGACACAATTCTTCATTGGGTGCTAGTTCAACCACCGCACGTCGAAATGTGTAAAAGTAGTTCAACCTGTGTAGCCTTCAGCATGCGAAAGCAAAGAAGACTATCAGAACAGGCTTCATATATAGTGTTTGGAGTCTTTGATTCAAACCGTAATACACTGTTAAAATAAAATTTCAGAGTTTGCTTGTTTCATTCAGAAAAAAGATAGTGTCTTAGTCATGCTGCCACAGTTAACGGATAAACTTGCACCAGCTACATTGAGTCAAAGGAGTAAATAAAGTGAGGCAGACAGATGCATGGTGTGAAAATGATGCTGTTGTATCAAGTAGCATAACTGCTCACTTAACATTCAGCTGCTTTCCATGCCTCTGCATACAGACTGAGAAGCTTTACCTCTTCACCATCTGCTAGTGAAGCACTATTTGTTCACTGTGATCACCCACTCAAGGCAGTCACGTGGTTAAGTAGGGCCCTTCGCTACATGCAAGGACACCAACCTGAAACTGTGCATAAGTCCTGTAAAATAGTGTCATTTTTTGGCTACTGCAGCTGTTCATCAGCAGCTGCATCACTACTGCCAACATGCAGACCATGCAATTCCCCAAGCACTTAATCAACAAGAGTACAATAATGAAGAGTGGCAAATTGGGCTAGCTGGTTCATTAGGAAAACAAGAAGCTAACACAAGAAAAAATAAACACTCTAGAATTTTGATGGCTCTGGCTTGGTTAATATATTCAAACATCAAAAAGCTGATTATTACAGAATGCCATAAAGTGTGGTGCACTGTTACCAACTGTTCTTTTTAAAGCTATAACCTGTTATTACCAGACATTCATGTACCATGGCTGAAGACATACTGTTCATCGTTGCCATGTCTTGAGCATGGGAATTAGTCTCTCTTTCATAAAGGTTTCATATTGTCCATTCAAAAATATTGTTGTCTATTTCTATAAACACATAAAGGCGCATAACTTCGCTGGGTGTTAAGTAAACTAGTGGCTCCTCTCTTCTGACGCAGACTGAAAGGTGCTTTGCATGGAAAATTTCAACAGGAAATAGTTTCTTGCATTTCAGAATTATACAAGAATTCGCTCCAGTAAGAATTCTACAAATGAGAGAAAACGCACCTGAGAAGCTGACAAATGCACTGTTTTTAGTCTTTATAGTTCAAGTGTACTGGAGAGAGTGGAATGTTTGTTGGTTGATGACCATTCGCTAATGTTCAGTGACACTTGTTGAGTCACAGCCACGGTTGTGGACTACAGCCTGTTTTTCACTTTCATCCAAGTTCAGGCATAGCTTTCCAGTGCCTAACAAAACTGTCTGCTGACCAGCTCTCCTCTCCTGTACACCAAAAAAACTCACTGTTTCTGGTGAAAGATTTAAACTAGCTTTAGCTGCCTGTAACTTTCGAGCAAGTACATAACATTCCAATATTTATAAAGGAACACCATTAGCTCCGCTGACCAATTTCACAAGAAGTTCATTTCCGCCTTCAAATACAAATGAAGAATACGACCAATGAGGTCCTAGTTTAGCCGCACTTTTAGGAAGATGCAGGATTTGGTGTACATTGTATGTCATTGCAACCAATCCAAACAAAGCCTGTGCTCTCACAACAAACTCCGAGAGAAGATCAGATGATCTCATTATGGTCATCTGAAGTGACGGTGTCTAGTAGAAGTATATAGACACCCTCCACAAGCAAACTGGAATGTCTGACATACTTATCTGGCAAAAAGCCATGAAGACATGGTAATGAATAATGAAGAACCCACCACTTCCATTCACTAGCTTTCCAGATTGTGAAGTCTAATAATCTTTGTGGTGTAAGTGTGAACCAATTTGGTGGCTTGATTGCCAATAACCTCCTGTTTAAAGAGGCAAACTTTGTTGTGAACCAATCTAAACATCTTTTCTCTTTTAAATGTGATCACATTTTTATTCTTTTTAAGCTGTTTGTATGGTGTATATTTGTTCCAACAATCTTTCCTTTCTGAATCCTGGGCTTCATATTTGATTTATATGTATTGTCTTTTCTGATAATATAAATGAATTATTTCTGACTCATTTTTTGGGCAAATGAGGAAGCTTGCTTCTCCTTGAAGCACATTACACCTAATAATAATAATATTTGAGGTTTTACGTGCCAAAACCACTTTCTGATTATGAGGCACGCCGTAGTGGAGGACTCCGGAAATTTTGACCACCTGGGGTTCTTTAACGTGCACCTAAATCTAAGCACACGGGTGTTTTCGCATTTCGCCCCCATCGAAATGCGGCCGCCGTGGCCGGGATTCGATCCCGCGACCTTGTGCTCAGCAGCCCAACACCATAGCCACTGAGCAACCACGGCGGGTGACATTACACCTATACAACACACATAGATACTGATAGACTATAGATCTAGCAAACTAATATGAATACACTATTACACTAATAAAAAGAATACACTAGTAGACTTGTACAAGCAGAATAGCACAGATACGTCCGGAATAGAACTAAAAGTAATTTTATCAGTGTATCAGTTGTATCGTTTCATAATGCAATAGAAAAAAAACTGATATAATTTTTATTAGGCTGCCCTATCAGATTTTTTGCTAGTGATCTTTCAGTGTAAATGCATATCAACTTTTTGACTAATGCTAATAACTGAACACATGGCTTTTTTTGCTACAAGTTTTCTTGGACTCCTGCCTCCCTTAAACTTATACCGTATAATATGCTTGCAAGATCAAAACTGGAGTATGCTTCATCAATCCGGGATACACCGACAAAAAAACACAACTCTCATATTTAGTTGAAGTCATACAAAACCAACCTGTACATTTTATTGTAGCTGCTTATTCCCATACCGCAAGCATATCAACAATTAAAACTTGCTTGATTGGCCAGGCTTGTCAACAAAAAAACTTACCCATTTATTTCACAAATTCTACAAGGAGGTAATAAAGCTACAAGGAGGTAATAAAAACATGTTTCAATTGAGAATTTGTGAAATAAACAGGTAAGTTTTCTTGTTGCCTAGCCAATCAAGGCAACTTTTAATTGTTGACATGCTTGCGGTGTGGGAATAAGCAGCTACAATAAAATGTACAGGTTGGTTTTGTATGGCTTCAACTAAATATGAGAGTTGTGTTTTTTGTAGGTATATCCCGGATCGATGAAGCATACTCCAGTTTTGATCTTACAAACATATTATAAAGTATAAGTTTAAGGGAAGCAGGAGTCCCAAGAAAACTTGCAGCACAAAAAGCCATGTGTTCAGTTATTAGCATTACTCAAAAAGTTGATATGCATTTGCATTGAAAGATTATTAGTAATATGAATACCTATGTACAAGGTGCTTAATTAACACAGAGTGTTTAATTTTGTAGGTAAATGTGTTAAAAGGACTAGTCATGATGTGAAAATCTCTTCATTTTACTTTTACCACCCCACCTTACCACCATTTTACCTTTACACACACACACACACACACACACACACACACACACACACACACACACACACACACACACACACACACACACACACACACACACACACACACATATATATATATATATATATATATATATATATATATATATATATATATATATATATATATACCATGGCACCCATTCCGTAACTTTAATGCTCCATACGATAGAAAATACGATAGAAAATTGGGCAAGTTGTTGAAGCTTCATGGCAGCTACTGCATGACAGATGCCGACAAAAGTAATAGAATGGGACAGCATACAGCGCTATCAAATGAAGCTTATCGAAAGAAAACAACCAATATATAACACACATCACGTGACCAACACCCGGCCCCCTAGCATGTGCAGATACATACCAAAACAACCTTCACATCACCGAATGCACATGTTTTGACGGCAACACACATGTCACGGCTGATTAATAAATGTAAAAAAACAATTACTAAGGCACAATGCAACTCAGTGGCTTTACTTAAGGTCTAACACGGCAACCTCGCTATCTTGCAGTGAGATGGATGGCTGGATAACACATAGTGAGCCTTTCTTTCTAATGTGATAAGCCTCCATTAATTCATGTGAGAGCTTTTCACAGTGTGTGAACAGCAGAATAGTACTTTCAAAAACTGGATGACGCCCAATGCTGCAACAATGCACAGAAAGGTGTGGATGCGCAAAAACCCTTAAAAGAACTATGGTACTTCCTTAGTCGAATGTTTAAGCACCTTCCAGTCTGACTGATATATATTTTGTAGGCTTCAAGAAAAAGGAATCGAATAAACAACATTTCGTGTGCAAGAGACAAACTGTGTGCTATATTTCACTTTGCAGTCCTCCCTGCTCAGACACCCGTTGTGAAGGATGTTCTTGTTTATTGCTTCACATATTCCCTTCAGCTTATCTTTAAATGAAAACCCAACCCTCTCCTGGAACTTAGAAGCCACCTTGTTCTGCCTGTGCGACAATTAATAGAGGGGATAATGGCAACTTTGTTCCGCTCTTGCTCCTTAAGCTTCTTCCACCCTGGTCGCACCTTAAGTTTCTTAATTAACGTGCTTCAAGATAAAAAAACCACTGAAACTGAATGACCTGCCTCATTAAGCCTTGTCACCAGATTCCTTACACTTTCAAGGATAAGGTGAGGATAGCTCTTGGTTGGGGCATCTCTAATTGCGTGAGTGGCAATACTGTACTTAATAAGTTTTGAATGGCTAGACCTATAATCAAGAAGGAGCTTAGAAGTTCTCGACTGATATCCCCAGCATACGTGATCCCACATAAAAGTAAGCCTGACATAAGAAGTTGCAGCACATTTTTTTCTGGAACTTCTAAAGTGAAATTGAAACCTTGCTATTGTTCTCTAAATAGCTTCAGTACTTCGATGACAGCTCTGCGAAAGTTATCATTTGCTCATGAAAAACAAATAATCATCCACGTATCTGAAAATTTTAAGAGCAAGCCCACTCAGGTTTGGATTATTTTCTGGTCAACATAAATTAAAATATTACTGATTAAATAAACTGATTCAACTTCGTGACAGCTCAACATTTTATGTCAGCTATATTGGTATAAATTTCATTAAAATTTATGTCAGTGGCTGACACACCCTCCTCCGGCAAAGTGCTTTCCAACATGACAACACAATGCCCTTTTTTGTCTCCAAGAAACCTCCAAGTTTCTGCCCCCTACATTAGCTCAGGTAGAAGGCAATGATTCTATGCTTGATTGTACAAAATTATATATATATATAACTTTGTATTCACCATCCAGGGCCAGGGAACAAGAGAAGCCAGACACCACTGACCAATTTCTGACTAAAAGAATTAATTTTTGACCTTATACGTCTTGTTTTTACTGTACATGTCCCTCACCTCCATCCAGGTTCCCAACATTTATATCTAAAAAGCTTGTCTATCACCACATACAGGGTCTGTCCTGAAAGTAATGTCAGTAAATTTATTGTGATGTGACTGTATGTCAGAGCGGTCTAACTAGTTGAAACTAGTAGTGACGGAATCCAGCTAAGCAGCGGTCCGTCAGTCAGTGTGCTCCGAACATGGGAGAGTGTCGGACGGGCCCGTCCGTGAGAGCTGTTTTTTATTCTTGTGCAAGTGAAAATGCAGTGCTCATTAGAACAAAGATTTGCGATCAAGTTTTGTGTGAAACTTGGCAATACCGCTGCGGAAACTGTTACTATCCACAAGACTGCTTATAAAGAACATGCCCTGTCAGATCGGCAAGTGTTTCGGTGGCACAAGGCCTTTTGGAAGGCCGGGAAGAGGGCGACGACAAGGACTGCGCTGGATGGCCATCCACGACCACTACGACTGACAATGTGACACGAGCGAGGGAACTGTTGAACTCAGACCAACGATTAAGTGTTCATTTAATGGCCAACATGTTAAACGTTTCGAAAACTCAAGTTCATGAAATTGTTACAAACGATATCGGCATGCGGAAGGCGTGCACAAAAATGGTTCCAAAAGTGCTCACTGACAACTAAAAGTCACGTCGTGTTGAAACATGCCAAGAAAATCTCAACATGTGCAAATGTGAGCGAAAATTTTTGGACAACGTCATTACAGAAGACGAGACTCGGGTATTTGAATATGACCTGGAGACCAAAAGGCAATCATCTGAGTGGCACACACACTCGTCCCCTCCCCAGAAGAAAGCCAGGATGAGCAAATCAAAGATCAAGATCATGCTCATTGTTTTTTTTTTTTGACATCCACGGACTGGTTCATCATGAGTTTGAAGAACCTGGAACCACTGTGAACTCCAAATATTATGTGGATGTCCTCGAAAGACTGAAACGCAGGGTTCAACATATCCGGCCGGACATTGCACACAACTGGAAGTTGCACCACAATAATGTGCTGGCCCACAGTGCCTTCATCGTCACCAACTACCTGGTTAATGCAGTGGCGCCAACGATCCCCCAGCCCTCGTACAGCCCGGGCTTGGCTCCCACCCGACTTTTTTCTGTTTCCATGCCTCAAAACACCCCTGAAAGGCAATCATTTTGGGACAGCGGATGTGATTAAAGCAGCTAGCACCACAGCATTAAAGGCCAATCCGGAGGAGGACTACCACAACGCATTCAAGAGGTGGAAGTCTCGCTGGAGCCGATGTATTAACGCAAAAGGAGAGTATTTTGAAGATTTTAAAACTTTTTGTAACAACAAATTCAATAAATGATTTTTAATCGCCTTACTGACATTACTCTCAGGACAGACCCTGTACATGCACCTTGAAGGTATGTATGTGGAAAGCATTTCAACCTCTGCTTGCTTTTCTGGCATGGAATAAAACGGCCTTTTGTCTATAAACCACTTACTTTTAAACTATTCCGTTTGGTTCATTTTTCTAACTTCTGCAGAGTTGCATTCACAACTTTCATAGTTAACCGGCTCCATTTTCATTCTTGCTTCCTAAAATATGCCCTCCTGTCATGCATAATTTGGAAGGCCTTCTGTTAGCAATGGGTATTGTATTTCAAGACTATCAGTGCAATGTTCCACAAAGGAAACTATTGTTGGAGTAGATTATTGTTCAACTTGATATCATGATACTGCTGCATGGTTGTTATTTAGCTCTGCAAGAGAATGGTCCTGCCATCCTACCAAGAGTGCATTTCATGGGTATTCTCTATATTTTGACATTAGTTTATGAGGCTCACAGATATGTATCTGAGTCAACAATAACACCTGACAATTTTGTGCAACATACACTACATTTAATCAGATAAACGTTGCATGGTTGGTCTCTTGGACCAGTCTGCTCAGTGGTAAGAGGTCGAGATCACAAATGAGAATGGCTGGCCAAGATCTGTGGTGTATGTCCCGTGGTATGCATCTGACAAGATTTCATGGTGGCAAGAAGACATGTCAGACATGATGTGATCTTTCTAATTATTGTGCACAGAGTTATCAGCATGATAATATCCTTAATGCTATAAAGAGTACCTCCAGCAAGCAGTCTATATGCTTATGCCTTTTTGTTGCTTATGGCAACAAAATCCATCATCCTTTGAAACATGCTCACTTGCTGTCTGATGCACAAAATGAAGAACGCTGTTTTCTCTAAATTTATTAGCAACAAGAAAGCCACTCTGGAAGCAATTATATACATACACAGCAACACACACTGAAACCTACAAATGGGAGAAAAAACACAAACTAAGCTAACAATAAAAGAAACCAGACACCCAACAAGTGTTACATGTTACTCATGTAGGCACATTCAACCTGAGTTAGAGAGATAGATGATCGACACCCGCACTCCTGTGCATGCATCTGGATATATTAAACCTCAGCTACTCTTTCTGTATCATAACTATCCCCATGTTTGTGAAATCTGGTGTACAACAGCAAGAACAATGATGGCTTGACAGGTGGTTCACCTTTCAATGAGTTCTATAAGGAGGATGCATCAAGTCTTCCAGCCAATGTACACATTACCACATGAAAGCAGCAGCTTACAAACAGCACAATACCATACAGCACAAATTATATATTTGCCACGTGTTATTAAACTTACATCATTAAAGTACATTAGAATTGGTGCTAAGGCTGGTGCACAATATATGAATATACTTTAAACAATCATAAATAATGCAGGAGCTTGGAATATGATTGACTATTCTCGGAACTGCTTTGATAATACAAAAGTCAAGGCTTTGTTTTTGGCATCACCCACTCCAAGCATCACCCACTCCAATTCGTTTTCTTTCTTTTTCCAATTGAAGCATTGGCAAGGTTTGTGCCATGCGCTTCGACCGTGATTTTTCCTTGTTCGCGCACGGCCATGACCATAATACAAGAAAATCGCCCCAGTAACGCAGTGGTCCCTGCCTACTTTTTCATATACTTTACCGCAATACATTACGTATGCTTCACCGCATGACTGTATTGCGGCAAAGCTGATTTTATGGAACTTACATTATGTAACGGATCTTTTGTCCTTCTGCTGCTCGCATGAGCATAAGCTCGAAAAACCACAAAATAAAGACTTGGTTTGCTGCTGGTTGATTTCTAGCTAACATTTCGAGACGTCTACGTTGTTTACAAAAAATCGGTGAAGTTTCTCGCGCTCGGACACGCTTCAAAAGGCAGCGTCACCACCTATAATTAAGGCAGTCATAAGCGGCAACGAAATCCACACAAGGTACATCAACTTCCACAAAGTTACTGGGCAACGCCATCAATAACTGGCACACGGGCCACCCAGGAGCTAGCAAACGCTGCGATGACATCCACACAAACCACGTCGCTTTCCACAAAGCTATTGGGCAACACGATCAGTCACAGGCACAGGTGAAGTCCGCAAAACACTACATGGGCAGAACTACTACGGCCATACTCAATCACTTCGCCACAAGCTCTCACATTTAACGACATCAAACAGCTACAATCACTTCTCCACAGCCACGCACACAGGCGAAGACCGCACGGGAAGAACGGAAGCACCGATTCAGGGCTCGATCGTCGCGTTCATCGCTTTAGCGCCACCTATTTAAAAATAATATACGGAGCCAAGCCAAACCATTATTCAGCGTCTATTTGGGTGAACCTAACGCTTTCGGGCCCTAAGCGTTCGAACGACCAGGGCACTATAACGCTTACCCCCCCTTTCCACTCCTGCGACCGGGTCGCAGGAACGGCGGCCTTTTTCAAAAGTATCGCCAAAAATCTCGGGGTCAATTTTTGTACTTTTTCTTAGAAGCTACAATACTACAACAGAGTACTAATATAAGCGCTGAATTCGTGGGCTCATAAACTGAGTGCAAAAATTGAAATAAATATCTACTGATTTCTACTGATTTTTCGCGAAAAAATCTACTACTATTTTTTTATGTGTCGTGGCAACACTGAATACACGATAATATCGCCGAAGTGGATCGTTTCAGAATACGGCCCCTGCATTCCTAACCACATGATAAACAATTAAGTGTCACTGTATATACCTTAATTAGCATAGTGCTCGCGTCTTGCTTTGATGTCACAATAAAAAGACGGAACTGTCAAAAAGTGAAAACCACTTGATACAAAAAGATTTCTTACCAATAAAAATGGGCTGGTCCGCTTAGTGTAGTTGTGTAGCCCATGTAGCCGCGCATCATATGTAAATATGCGTACTATCTGATTGCGGACAAGTACATTTGATGTTAGAAAAGTTGTCATTTGAGCCCCGCCTCTGCGCTCTTGTTTCCATACTACTGTTGTCGGCAGCTTTGTGAACCCCAAAACCTCAGAACTAAAGTGCTCAGAACAACTCGGCTCGTTCTTCAGTAGTCTGGCCAATAGCGGCCTCTAGGCAGGCAAGCCGTTGTGATACTTAGTATGCTTATGTCGCTAGGTGTTCTGTGCTTGTGTCCCTTGTGATTTCGCCTGTGGCGTAGTTTACCTGCAATACTTTGGTTGTGCAGGCTGGACATCCTGTTTATGCTTTTCTCAGATACTGCGGCGTAGAAGCAGCAGCTACTGAAGTGACGTGCCTGCAAACAACGTGCGCGTCAACATGCCTCTAACTGGCCGTTTAGCAGCAGTCACTGGAGGTGCAAGTGGCATTGGGAAAGCCATCTGCTTTGCACTAGCAAAAGAAGGAGCTGTCGTGGTTGTGGGCGATATTAATTTCTGCGGAGCACAGGAAACCGCTGCTGCACTGCCAGGTGGGTTAAACCGTTCCAATTGGTTGTTCATAGGTATACGGTACACTCTTGGTCAAAACCAGCTCAACGTTTGTGTCGGTCTCCCTGTTCCCGTCACGTGTGTGGCCGTGGGTTTTATCCCGGCTACGGGATAAAACCAAACAAGGGTGTGGGTTTTATCCCGGTTACGACGGCTATTTTTCTGACAGAGGCGAAAAACGAAAACGCCCATGTGTCAAGGTTTCAGCGCACGTTAGAGATCTTCAAGATCTTCGTATATTTGATCCCGATAGCCCTCCACTATCGGTGTGCCTCATAGACCAGATGCAGCTTTGGTGCGTTAAACACCCAAAATTTAAATTTTGTTTACCGATATCACTAGGCATCGAAATTCCCTGTTAATATATGCTCGAACGCAACACGTGGGCTGGGCGAGACGACACACAGTATGTGAAAAAGCTTTGGAGCGCTCCGTCGGGAGCACGAAAATATCGAGAAAACGCTACTGGCGAAGCACCCATGGAGGAAAGAAACGATGTAGCTGAGGCCTTGAAGCCGGAAATTCAGTCCTGTTGGCGTGCAATCTCTCGTTGCGCCTCCAATCAGCTCGCCGGAGCAGATAGGCGGAAGCTTTGAACTTGCATTGCTACGAGCCGCCTGTAGTGTGTGCTGCCGACGCGCGTCCGAACAGAGCCTACGAAACTTTTGTAGCAGTTTTAGTGAAGCAAACGCGCACTGTGCTTTTCCGCAGCACGTTGAAGACAACGGCGAAGACCTACGTCATGATTACTTGAGTGTCTCTGTTGCTGACGGCTCGCACTCACAGAACCAAAACACAACTTTCAAGCTTACACACCACGCTACAAAGTCAGGTTGTCTCGCGAACAGAATCTGCTGCGAGAAAGACACGGGCCGAAAAAACCTACTTTTGAGAAGCCCAAAGCAGCAACAAGAGCTTCAGGAGCGCGGTTGCTATGGCAACGTTGACGTTTGGGGTACCAGCCATGGAGTTTCCTACAAGAATTACTAGAGGGAACTCTGGCGCTAGTGTCTACGGGAGCTGCAATGGGAGCGGTTGTCCCAGCATGGGAATTATGGGAAGTACATGGATTTGCCTAAACTTCGTCATTCTGGCTTCAAACGGCTTTGTGGCTTTGTAAGCTCGTCATTTTCAACAGTATATTGTGCAACAAATAATTAAATAAACATCATTAAAATGGCCCGACGGCAGGATTCAAACACAGGGACTCTAGCACAGAAGCCTGATATTGAAGCCATTATGGCACGGACGCATCTATCGACAAGCGAATGAAACGCCCTTATGAATTTATCGCGGGCATGCCAGTGCCTTGAGACACTTGGCGCGTTTCGATTTGGTCACCTGGACAAGCTCAATCGTTGCAATTAATAGCAATTGTACGCGTTCCCGGCGTCTTCTGCACTTCGAAGAATATAGATTGCGCCGAAATATACGACAATAAGATTTATATAGCGTAATATATAAGCCACAAGAACGTCTGAATCCACAAGCACGAAGATCAGACAAATCCATGTACTTCCCATCATTCCCATGGTAGGACAACGACTGCAGCGCCAGAGTTCCCTCTAGTAATTTTTGTAGGAAACTCTATGGTACCAGCAGCATAGAGTTTCATACAACAATTACTAGAGGGAACTCTGGCGCTAGTGTCTACGGGAGCTGCAATGAGAGGGTTTGTACCGGCATAGGAATGATGGGAAGTACATGGATTTGCCTAAACTTTGTTCTTTTGGCTTCAAACGCCTTTGTGACTTTGTGAACTCGTCATTTTCAGCAATATACTGCGTAATAAATAATTAAATGAATATCATTAAAATTGTCCGGCGGCAGGATTCGAACACAGGAACTCTAGCACATAAGCCTTATATTGAAACCATTAAGCTATGGACGCATGCATTGACAAGCGAACGAAACACTCTTATGAATTTATCGCGGGCATGCTAGTGCCTTGAGATGCTTGGCGCGTTTCGATTTGGCCACCTGGACAAGCTCAATCGTTGCAATTAATAGCAATTGTGCATGTTCGCGGCGTCTTATGCACTTCAAAGAGTACAGATTGCTCTGGAACTTACGCCAATAAGATTTATATAGCATAATATACAAAGCCACAAGAACGTCTGAATCCACAAGCACAAAGATCGGACAAATCCATGTACTCCCCATCATTCCCATGGTGGTACGACTGCAGCGCCAGAGTTCCCTCTAGAAATTATTGTAGGAAACTCTATGACCAGCAGTACCTGTCCCGTGCTGCTTTGCGAAAAACAGCATGTGACTTTCGCCAATACGTCCATGCTGGCTGGCACACATTGAAGCTTGAGATTTTACAGTGTACTATTCGACGTGTTACTCCTTTCAACTGCAGCTCGCATTATAAGATTTGCTACAAAGAAAACATGCTCACATTTGGAACATCAATTGGGCCCGATAAGGAGCTTTCGGGGCACCCTGCTCTTTGTGCTTCCTTTAGTGACTGCCATCAACCTACTAAGTGCCGACCAAGAATTTGGCAGCTGTCATCCCGTTTGCATTTCTCGATGCTTTCTCAGAGTGTTGGACAGAATCATCGTAAATACAAGAAGCTAAACATGTGGAAGCGATTTGTAAAAGTCCCCGAATGCTTGGAGCCTTCGAGCGTTCACTATAATCAGTTGCCAAGGGGCAGATGAATACCAACACCAGAGGACACTTTCACCGAGTGCTGAACAGAGTCGTAAATACAAGAAGTCAAACATGTGGAAGTGATTTGTAGAAGTCCCCGAAAGCTTGGAGCCTTCGAGCATTCACTATAATCACTTAGTTGCCATAGTCAATATCCAACTTCTCTCTTCTTCCCATCCTTGACAGTCTTAGCATCCCACTTTTTCTTCATCTGCTTCCATTCCTGACCATGGAGCCTTATATCCTCTGTGCCTTCTGTCATCTTCCCTCCAGGAATTGTACGGAATAACATTCCGAATTGAAGCTTCCTCTTCCCATGCAACCCGCGTGGGGCTATCGCAGAGGAACCTTCAAAGGACGGAATCTCTGAATAGACTCGAACCAGGAGGGGCTTGTACTCATTATGGATTCTCAACCAACCCACGCACACGGGTAACAGCGCAAGCATGCATACCACACCCGACCTTACGTTCACAAAGAATACACAGGACGATCTGGGCAGCGACCACGTACTTCATTATAGCCACAACAGTACACATGGGACCCACAAAAAAGAAGGGTATGAGATTGACGATGGTGGATTGGGTTATATTCAGACAGGCACAGGAACACAACAACACAATTGCAGACATCGATAGCACAGAAATTATTAGAGACATTGATGAATGGACACAACATACACAAGGCAGTAAAGCAGGCTACTCGAGCAATTCCTGAGGAAGCAGGGCTCGAAGCAGCCTACAGCAAACTCCTCGACCTGTGGGAAGGGTGCGCAGCAGCGTAAAAGATGTTGTAGACGCCAGAGGCTGAATCAGGCCCTGCAGCGGCGAATAGCATGGTTAGACAGGGACATTGAGGATCATGTGAAATGCTTAGCCCAACAGCAATGGGAGTCCACATGCAACAGCATGGAGGGATTGCTTGGGCTAGGCAAAACATGGAACATCCTCCGATGTCTCTTAGACCCCGAGGGCAGCAAAACGACACAGAGACAGAACCTCAACAGGATCTCCCACACTTACACGGGATCTCACATCGAACTGATTTGTGATACAGATACATAGGAAGCATTACGTGAGAACCACAGGACGCGTACACAGGCAGGGAAAACACCACGATGGACGAGGAAATCACTGAGGCCGAAGTGAGGGCCAAAATACTCTGGCTATGCACAATGTTGGCGCTGGGACCGGATGGCATCACGGACAAAATTCTCCGAAACTTAAGCGACAAATCCATCACAGCAATTGCAAAGTACATGAATGAGTGCTGGGAGCAGGGCACAATACTGTGGCAGTGAAAAACTGGGCATGTGCTGATTATCCCCAAACCCGGCAAGAAATCACTGATTGAGAACCTTGGGCTCATCTCTCTGACCTCTTGCATGAAAAAGCTGATGGAACACATTGTTCTCACTAGATTAAGCAGTCACATGGAGGACAGAGGCCTGTATCCACTCACGATGACCAGGTTCAGGCCGAAACTGTCAAATCCTCGATGTGTGGGGCAAAGGAGCAGGACTAAAAGCCATCTTAGGGCTGGACCTGACCAAGGTCTTCGATATTACGCACAAGGCGGTCCTAGAAAACCTCCAGGACCTGAGGGTTGGTCGCAAGGCCTACATCTATGCCTGGGATTTTCTCTCAAACTGCACAGCTAAGTTGGACAACATAAAACTGGGTAGTAGGGGAATGCTGCAGGCTTGGTATTGCCCCCCCTTTTTTTCAATGTGGCCATGATTGGCCTGCCGAAAATCCTCGGCTAGATCCGCGGCCTCAACCACAGCCTGTACACTGATTACATAATGTTGCGGGTGGCAGGCGGCAGCGAGGGCCAAATCGAGGAAACCCGCCAACAGGCAACGAAAGCCATCGAACGCTATGCGGCAGAGAAGGGGCTCAGTATCTCCTTGCAGAAGTCCGAACCTGGTGTACCCTACGACCTGGGAACAATACGGAGGAAAACCGAACCTTAATATCAAGGCAATCAGGCACCTGATACCTATCCTAGACCAGATCAAAGTCTTGGGACTCCGGTTGCATGCGAAACGCAGAAACCTCGTTACCATCAATGCACTAGAGAATAGTGCACAGCAAACACTCAGACTAATCAGATTGCCAATAGACATTATGGCATGAGGGAGGTTGGCCTTATTCGTTTAGTGCAGACCTTCGTCATCAGTCGCGTCGTCTATGTGGCACCGTACCTAACATTTGGCGTATAAAAAAAAAAAAGATGGAATGCACCTTCAGACGAGTGATCAAACAGGCAATTGGTGTCCCAGTCACAACACCCAATGACAAACTCTTAGAATTGGGGCTACACAACATGCTTGATGAACTAATCGATGTGCACACCACTACCCACTTTGAAAGACTCGCGCAGAGCCCCATGGGGCGACACATTATACGGAAACTAAACATTCACTACAAAGGGCAACACAGCATAAAACTCGGCATTCCACTAGAGACGAGGAGGGACTTCAAATTCCTCCACTGCCAAAGAATGTGCACCCGGAGCACTACAAGCAGCAACGAGAGGCAAGGGCGCGCCACATTGAGCGCAAATACCATGATGTATAAAGCGTGGCCCACGCAGGTGCCACGGAATATAGAGGACGCAAAGGGATGTCTGTCATAGTGGTAGACGTGGACAGAGGACCCCTCGTGAACGGAACCGTGAAAACGGAAAGCCCTGAAGTTGCGGAGCAATCGGCCATAGCATTAGCGGTGGCCTCCACCAAAGCTAGAATTATCATAAGTGACTCAAAGATCACAGTTCATAACTTTGCAAAAGGACGCATCTCACCAGAGGCGCTCAAAATTCTAAATAATAACAGCGACCATCATCGCAGGACGACGCAAATTATTTGGGCGCCCGCGCACTCCTCTCTCCCCGGCAATGAGGCAGCTCACACGGTAGCTCGAGGACTTACTCGCCTAGCAAGTGAGCCAGCCCAGCCGGGAACGAGGGGAGACTACATGGTCAGCTACAAAGAAATTGCCTAGGCTGGGTAGGACTCGATACCCACCAGCTCATCTCGAGCTAACCAAGAAACAGGCAGTGGCATGACACCTCCTGCAAACAAACATGTATCTTAACCTGGTGGCCCGCAGCGAATTCTCTCCTGGCCAATACAATGATTAGTGTCAATTATGTAAGCGTAGGGTGGCTCTGCCGCATATTCTACGTGCATATTCGAAGGCGGCACCTTTCGAAGGCCACAAAATTCAAAACCAGCAGCAGTGGGAGACCCTGCTGCCCAGCTCAGACCAGCGAGGTCTGGGCCATCCAGCTAGCCAAGGCAGCCACTAAGACCCAGGGGATCTTGGCCATCTGCTAGGCGGAGGGAGGCTGCGTCTGCCCCCGTGATTGCTGTCATCAATAAAAGTCGACTCTCTCTCTCCTCGTTCTTGCCTGTCGACCCTTCATGATGATGATGATAAAAATGTATTTTTATACTAAGGTGGAGGCGTATTCAGAGCCCTCCTAGGACCTGCGCTTCTTGGCGAAACTTGAGAGCGAGTCCAGAATGACCCTGTCTGAATCCACTGATCCGGTTACCCGCCTAATCCACACCTCATAGGATGACACTTGCACTGCCCTCAGGTGGTGGTCCCAGTGTTGAGCGTGGTGCTGGCACTCCCCAAACAGGTGGGCTGGAGATGGTCGTTTGGCTATGCCACAGTTGGGACACCTGTGTGACTCCCAGGGTGCCTCTTGGTTCGCGTAGGCTGCTGAGGGGTGGGATTTCTGCAAAGAAAGGGAGTCGTAATAAACCGTTTTCAGGATTCCCTATTGCCTGCACGCTGCTCTGCAGACAATAGCTTCCCAGAGAGTAACCTTGTCTATAATCGCTAGTTCCTTATCTGTTGTAAGCCGCACAGATCTTCCAAAAGCTATGAAATAAAGGCTGCATCATAGGCATACAGTATAGGAACAGTTGTGATGTGAAACAACTGCTTCCCGTGCACTTTCAGCCGCCCTTGACGTCGGGGTAGAGAGCCATAAACTTCTTTAAGTTGCATCTAACTCTATCTGCAAGGGAATTTGCTTCTGGATTATACAGGGCAGGTAAATGTAATTTGACGTCGTGTTGCTGGGCCCAAGCACGAAGCTTGCCACTACGAAAGGCTGGATCATTGTCAGCTACTACAATTTTTACATTATTAAATATGTTGCTTTCAAGAAGCAAAATGACGTAGTTCACGTCTTTTTTGCCAGGCTTAGCAGCCACAAATCTGGTGCTCTCACTGATTGCCAACAAAAATGCTGGCTCCTTTGTCCTCTGTTACATGTGTCTATTCTTGAGAAACATTCACAGCCGCCAGTCTCATTATTTCGTTTATGCAAGGCATTGCAAAAAGGAAGAGTTTTGTTTGCTTGGTAATTAATCGATAGTCTGTGCATACGCAAAGCGATCCATCTTGCTTGGGTACGATGGTGATTGGTGAAGCAAATGATGAGGTTGATGGTCTAGCGATACCAGAATCGAGCATTCCTTGGACCTCTTGCTTTATATAGATAGCACTTTTTCTCTTGACTCGGACTATACAACTTTTTCCTCACAATGGACACATCTCGCAACTCAAATGGAACTTCTATAGCAGCTGTAGGGGGTGGATATGTGTTCACAAATACGAGTGCTGGAAACTTCGACACAACACCTTCAGAACGTACAATGGTTCTTATTTTCTTGATAGTAGTTCCAGTTCTACTCTGTCCATCTGTAGTGATCACGTCATTCCACTATATACTAATGTTTAAAAGCTTCATGTGTGGTCATAATAGAATATCAAATGAGACCCCAGACAATACCAAAAATTTTGTCATAATCTCGTGGTCTCTAAGCTAATCCTTTGTGTCTATCTATCGTTCCAATTCCTGCAAGGCTCCATCGTAACTATAGACTTGAATTGACCTGTCAGTGTTAATGTTAGCCTCGTCCATAATTCTTTCATTTATGAGGCTGATTAATGCGGCAGTGTCTACGAGCACTGTATCATTTACAAGCAGAGGGACAAAAAGAATGTCTTAAACGGCCCCTCACCAGGTCTGGCCATATTAAGCTGACAAGCGCAGTGCATACAATGTGCGCTATTGATCGTATCTGCTAAGAATACGTTGCTACGCATGGCGGAAAGAGCTGAAATTTCAAACTAAACGCCGTTAGCCCTTCTCCTCACAGGCGCCACGCTCCAAGGCCGGAGGATAACATACATCAGCAAGTGTGCCTACGTACATGTATATGCTGTGACGTCACTCAAAGTGACATGTGACGCTTCGAGAATTATTCAAGGCAACATCTGTTTTTTGTGTAATCTCTTGCTTAAATAGACAAATTAACGTTTAGAGAAATAATAAAACACGCAAACCGAATGTCTGCATGTTTTTGTTATACTTCGCATCGCAGCAAGAGAGATGTACTTCTGTTTCGTCTGCTTGTTCCCACATCGTGCAGTCGCACATGCTGAGAGCGAAACTATGTAATTTTCTACCGTGTTCCAGCGCACGATCATGCTTTGGTATCTGCTTGCGACTGCCTTGTGTTCATGTAGCACTGACTTATACCGCTAATCGGGTGTTCTTGTGCACAGCGTGCAAAATCGTGCGCTGGTTTCACGAGAGTAATTGGAAGTTATAAACCGAGCAGCGCGATTTGGTATTGCTTCTACGTCATAAGTAAGATATGATTGGGAAGGGTGCCAGATAGATGACACATATTCTAACTGCAGACGTACGAATGTTAGATATGCTAGCTTTTTTATTTCTGGTGATGCGGCATTCAGGTTACGTTTTAAATATCCAAGGATACATGAAGCATTAGAACAGATGGTGTCAATTTGAGTCGACCATGATAGTGTCGATGTCATGTGAACACCGAGATATTTGTAAGACGGGGCATGATTGATAGGAGCTGAATTTATTGTGTAGGTGTGACTTAAGCTGTGGTTGCGGGTGAATGACAGAGCTTTGCATTTAGTAAGGTTAAGCAGCATGAACCATTTCTCGCACCATACTGCGATGGAATCGAGATCCTGTTGTAGTGCGGTGATGTCATTCGAGCCTTTGATAGGGGAAGATAGGACGCAGTTGTCTGCGAAAAGGCGTAATTTATTCTTAATGTTAGCAGGTAAGTCATTGATGTAGATGAAAAAAAGTGGACGCGATAAACCAGCGCCTTGTGGCACACCCGATGTTACGCTGCTAAGGGACGAATTATGGTTATTTGCAGAGGTAAACTGTGTGCGTCCTTTTAAGAAGTGTTCAAGCCAAGTAAACAAGCTATTTGGGATTCCGATAGATGTGAGTTTTTGAAGTAGGTGATTGTGGGAAACGCGGTCGAATGCTTTCGAGTGATCCAAGAAATCCAAAGTAACTAAAAATAGCCAGGGAGCTAACCTCAAGTTTTTAAGCACTGCCGAAGAGTAGCCAATTTGGCAGAAAACAGCAATGAACAGCCACACTTATGATGTGACTGCTATCAGCGCAGTCTAACAGCGGTGTCAAAATGTTTTGTGCATGCTCAGTGTTCGAGTGTAAAGGAATTATACTTCGCATGCATGATGTCACATCATCGCATGTCTGCTATACTGCGTTGTCATGCCTGGCCGAATGAGCATTAACATCTAGAGTGTGTATATAAAGTCATACGAAAGCAGCCATACTTTAGCACTCATGTTGCGTTTTCCCTTTTCATCCCTGTCTTTTAAAGTGCTTTATACCTGTTAAGATGCCAAACCAACACTTGGCTGAATGTCAGCCCTTGTCACCATCATGAAGGGTCAGTTTACTCTTCCATCGTAGACGAATGTTGAGCGTGGATCTGTTTACTAGGAGTGGGAAAACCCGACAGAAGATGCAAACTTTATGCCTGCTCTCTACAATTTACCCCTTTTTAGGATTGCAGCAGTGGTTGTGGCACAAGGTTGTGTGACCAAGTATTGATCTTGATACCAGCCACGGTTAATCACAGCTAGGAGCTATTGAGGTCTCTAATGGTGCTTCAAATTTTTGGTCAAAAGAGAACAGATTGAGGAAAATGTGCCACTTTCTTGCAGTTTTTAAGTCAGCTTTCTAAAGTGGCCTTTTAAGCCTATCTTTTTAATTGTGGTATCAATACAATCACAACGGGCAGAAAATACAAAAACGATTATACTGGTTTTTGTCCCAGACACACAAAAAAAGAAAGGTCGAGGAGAGCAACTGCAGTGTTTCTCTGGGGCGTTAAATAATTTTGGCATTTTGCACAAATGCATTAATTTGGTAGGAAAGGTCCTTGTGAACATTAAGGGCCAAATTTAAATGCATTGCACGAACCCCGTAATTTATTAATATAGTATATAAATCATTGCTTTGATTCCCTACTGATCAAAGCAATGCCTCTCCACGTGTTTTCTTCCACCCCCGCTGAATGGGTGAGTGATGTCACTTGGATGAGCAATCTCATTGGTTTCCAATGGGACGTCGTTAGGAATACTTAAGCATGCCACTGCACTAACCTTTTCTACATATGTACACAGTGTTTACCTGTAAAATATAAAATAAAACTGTCACAAACACTGAAGATGTTTAAAACAATGGTGCACTTCTGCCTGAGAATGCAGATTCTCTACTGCAGCTGCAGTCTGTATGAGTGCATTTGTGTGTGTGCTTGACAGAAGTAGTGGAATAAGAAGCTTATTCTGGAAAGCCTATACACTGCATGATGGGTAGGGTAGGGGAAGAATGCTGACAAAGATAACAATAGTGCAGTCATGACTGATCCCAGTGGGACTCAGAGGAAATAATCTCGCTGTATATGGTGCAAACTTCTGTTAAAGAGGGCTAGAGAAGTCATAAGGGAAAGGCAGGAAGGTTAGACAGGCTTAGCCTGGTAGGCTACCCTGCAAGGGGGAAGGGGTTTGAAAGATGAGAAGTTCACACTTTACACTGGTACACTCACAATCAAGCGTTCATCACTGAATCATTCACAAGCGGTCATATAGGCTAGTGCATTTCAACAAATGCAGCAGCGCTTTTCTGGCCTTGTCCATCGCAAACGCACGAGGCCAAGGCCCCAAGATCTCTTCTGTGAAAGGCCTGTCATCTAAGTGCCCTAAAACTGTCTGAAGGGCAATCCTCTCATCTTCATATGTTGGGCAGTCAAACAGGAGATGTTTGATCATATCTTCAACACCACATGTGCTGAAATTGGCACTGTCCACCATTCCAAATGCACTTCAAACTTCTGTTAAAGTGTCACTGGCACCACCACGGAGCACTGTCCGATGCGCTCACAAAATGACGAGGCCTGTGAAATGGGTGTTACATGCCAGAGGCACACTTCTCTTCTTATTATTGCATGTGACATTGGCATTCTGCAGGCTAGTTCTTATCCTCAGAATGCTTTTCTTATCAATAAAGGTGTGCAGGTCTTTTAATAACATTTTGACGAGGCGTCATCTTACATTGAGTTGGGTTCTCTTTGTGGTGTAGGTATCTGTGTGTATTTGTTTGAACAAGATGCTCTCAGCTTGAAGATCTGTGGCTGTGCGTGCTCCTTCTCTGTGATATGTTGGTGAATAACTGTTGTGCACACAGCATTTCAACCAGGCTGTCACCATACACTGGTCCTAAAAACATGTTCTTTTGCCACATTCATGAGGACTGGAACACTCATCTTTACCTTGGATAAAAATAGTTCATCTCCTCTTCAGGAGTCTTGAATGTTACATTTTGCAGGCTGACTACTATTACTACTATTAAATCAATGCAAAAGCCACCAGGTCTTTTTCACCACAGCTGTTCATCTTGCATGTCAAGTGAAAGTCTATGAGCCAACACATTTGCTGGGCTTTGTATTCCAGAATAGGATGCTGGTGCAATGGACCAATTGCATGTATTTCGGCAGCTCTATCAGAAACAAACTGCTTCCACTTGGCTGTGAGGCTTTGAACTCAAAGCATTAGAGCTAAATCCATCCAAGTGTTCTCCCATTGTTCATACAAGTACTTTAGCACTCTAGAAGCCACAACTGCAGCTGCCCATTCCAAGTGCAGTAAAGTGACCCACTTCATTGGAGTGACTCTGCACTTTAAAAGCAGGAGCTGAGCATAAATGTTACTAGCTTGGTTCTCAACTCAGACAAGCCATGGCACTGAAGACATTGGAGCTTGCGCATATCTGCAAATATCTTAAGCTGACAGTTAGCAGGATTGTCTAATACCTAGATCAGCTCGTATCTGAGGAGTGAAAACACATAACAACCATTCAATTCCTTGCACCAAGCCTTCCACTCTGGCAAAGTGCTTCAGGCATAACCTCTTCACCCTCAGTTATTTGCTCCAACAGCCCTTGGAGGAGGGCTTATACTGATGAGGTAATAAGACAACCATCCTTAAGGGCAAAAAAAAAAAAACATTTAGTCTAAAGGATACATCTAAAAGTGCTGTTTTTCTGTTAAAAAAAAACTCTACCATCGACTCCATGTTAAGGTGCAATGTGTCAGCAGCTGTGTCCCATTGCACAGTAAGTAACTTTGTAAGAACTCTGATGAGGCAAAGTCCAAGCCATCAGCATCGCACGCTGCCTTAGCTTGTCATTGGTAGCCAATTCTTTAAGCTTCATGCCTGCTTTACTGAAGATGAGTTTAGCTTCTTTGTAGTTATGAAAAGCTTCCTTCAAAGGAGAAACTCAATTGATGAGACTGTCAATTCTTGGTGAGCTGTGTTGTGTTTGTTTGCAGCATGGCATTGTGCTTGAAATGGTACTGCAGTGTGACATTCAAGAGAAATGGATATGCCCTGCTTTCAAGTGGCATGCACATCATTTTGTATGCCACTATTTATGGCAAAAGTTTACCTAGAATTGGTACATGGTCCAACCATGACAACTGCAAGGTTTTGCAGTCCTGCTCTTGAATGCCGTTTTGAAGTCCAATTTTGTGGAGGCTAAAATTTACAAACATTTTCACCATGTGATTGATCTTGGGGCCTTTCTCTAGGTAGTCACTGCTGCTGCATGCGTGGGCATTGAGGCTTTTATCAAAGACTACATTCATCTATGTTGTCAAGGACGATTTTCAGTCGCAGTGTAATGTGGCACCTAATGACACAACTCTCAATTGGCTTGTACTTTAGTTGTGATTACTCCAGAATGTACTGATTAAACAGAACATACTTGATACATTGTGTTTTTGAAGATGATTTTCTTTGTAAATTGTCAGAACACTTAATTTTCATGCTCAATGTTGATCGAGGAGTCAAATTTTGATGCCGTAATTATAGCTCCCAAAAATGTAGAAGCATGTGAGAGATTTTATCATTTTGTTCAAGTTCCTTCAGACCTTTACATTGATTTGGACAGCATCCAGGCGTACTCTCAAGAGATGAGGGTGTGGATGAAGACAATACAACGCTACTAATGGAAATATACGGAGAATAAAATTCTGGGCCCATATTCACAGAAGCTTCTTACGTTATAATTGTTTATAAGAGAAAATTTGAGCCAGTCCTGATGCTGGAGATATTATCAAACACCAATGGCAATGAGTACTAATGAACTGAAAACTGTCAATTCAGCCTCAATTTTTGGGGGAAAGTGTAAGTAAAAAGGAAACAGTGGATATCAACAAAGGACTGGGATGAGACTGTTCACTATGTTTTATGATATATTTATGAAAAATGGGAGAGGTGTTAGAGAGGAGTAAAGTAGGGCTTAATCTTCTGTATAAACAGAAGGGGGCATTTTAGGGCAATGGATACCCGACTTAAAGTATGCAGCTGATGTTGTCTTATTAGCCGACAGTCACAAAAATACTCGATGGATTAGGAAATACTCGAATGTCTTTAGACAAGAGGATGGTAAGCTGGGATTCACATATAGTGTAGGAAAACTGAGCCTCATATTTTTCAGTGGCAACACAGATCAGGGTGTCTCGTACATGATCACAAACTATTAATAGTAAATGAATACAAATACCTTGGTACATGGATCATGGAGGGCACAACGTATTTGAGAGCCCATGAAGAAGCACTTAAAATAAAAGGCAAGAAAAATGCAGCTGTAATGACGCACAAAGCATTATGGAGGCATAACAGGTATATGAAGTAGCGAGAGGCCTGTGGTAAGATGTAATGGTACTAGGGCTTGCATTCAAAAATTAAATGCTATCTTTAACATCAGGTGTACAGTCAACTAGGGCTGGAAGTAAGCCAAAGAGCAGTGGAGATAGAATAAAGGCATAGAGGGTTACTAGAAGGAGGTCTGGTTTACTAAACTGCATGACGGAAGAGGAAAACAGAAGTGGAGAGAGACGTAACCGTGCAGAAGTACCTCGGAGGCCGAGGCGGTAGGAAGCAAACTAGCACACTATTATAGTTGCCTTGGCAAATTAGCATGAGGTGATCATGGAAATACCACAAATTAAGTGGTACGAAGCAACATGTGATCGCCACTATTTTAAGTTAGGGAAGAGCGAGGTAAAATATTCTTTTAGGAAAGACTGAAGTATATAGATTAAAGCAAGTGGGCCACAAAAGTTTTATGTATACATTTGTTCAGATGAAATGTAGATTCCTAATGGCAAAAAAGAGGTAGAAAACAGGCCACTTACATGCCATAGTGTGGACAGTGAGGCAAAAAGATTAATGTTTGGCAAGGGGAGGGTAAGTATTCATTATAGAAATTAGAGAAGATACAAGGAAGAACAATAGAAAACTATACAATGAAGAGAAAGGAGATCAAAAGGTGTTCTATGATAACTCAAAGGGCCGCAGTGCACTTTTTCTAAGGCTACAAGAGGAATGATAAAAGCCACTAATAATCACCATCATTAGCACTTAGCTCTTGAATTTCGCTGCAGTAAAGGAATTTTGTGGCATGCTCTTCGCATACGCCAGTTTAAACAATGCATTATAGAAGTGACTTTACACTGCACAAAGTATAATGAAGCTGCAAAGGCATGTATTATGCTATAGTGGAGCATGACAGTACTTCACTAAAGTTTCATTGTGCCACTGTAAGGTTATAACGTGTGGAGTGACACCATACAGAAAATTCCAACAGAAAAAGGTAGTAGTCTACTATAGCGTTGTTGGCAACTAATAGCATATTATCCTAATAAGTTCTTATAAGGAACTTTTTTGCTTGGTGACAATGAATAGCCCAGTCAAACAAAAAAGGGATTTCCAATTAGACCCATTGGGACCCATAGGCCCCAATTGGTCCAACAAGTGGTTGACACTCAATTCTAGAAGCTTATAAGGTTTGTATGCATGAATACACAATGGCTGTTCACTTTAATCACTTACCCATCATTTTACTATGTGCAATCTCTTACATGCTATGTATATGTATGCAAAAAAATTTAGGTTGCCAAGTAGTGCCAGTGGTTCAAGACAAACGAGTAAAGTTTTATGGCAGATTTTTAACTTTGAAAATCTAAATGCTGCTCTTCTCTGATTATACCAAACTGCAAATATCTCTTATTTGAGGACTAAAATTACAATTATGCTATTATTATTGTTGTTTTTGTTGTCATTGTTGTTGTTTAATTAGTTTGTTGTTTCACAGCATTACTCATCCAGTGTGACTTATTGGGACCAATTCACATAATGAGCCCCATCAAAAGCATTTGGCATTTAGTTACGATTTCAATACAAATGCTAAAACAAATGTGCATGACCTCATTCGGCCACTACAACTTACAAGGCCAGAAAGCTTTATCTGTAATGGTTCTAATTGACGATGGTCCTAATACATATTTTCATTAGTCTATTAGTAAGAACTATCATACCTGTATATGCACTAACGCAAATTACCTATGGACTAATATTGTCCTGCAACAGTCTCTAATCATGACATTGACCAGAGCATGGCTTTGATGATAATTGCCAAAGAAACTGAATTTTATGGCAGTAGTATTTCGATTCCTGACTATCAAGACTACAAGAAAAATTCTGAATCACAATGATGGCAGTCTTTCACCTGCATACACAGGGTGCCTAGATCAGGTACTGTAGCATACTTAGGCTCACTGTTTCAAGCAGTTTGTTTTGTGAGCAAGCCTTCTGTGTGGAAGCCAAAGTGTCTGAGATTTACTAACTGCACCTCATTGGTTGGCATCCTTCTCTTTCTTTTGGCGCACAATCTTACCACGATTATTTTATCCTCATTATTTATTACCTTCTTCTCACAACAATAGAATGCTTGTATTTAATGAAGTAATTATCATTCTCCATCAATGCATTTGTTCCCCTCCTGAACAAACACTGCTATCTAAAAGCACACAACAACACGTGCATAAATACACTCCAGCCTCCACAGCACTGAAGGGAACTAATGTGATAAGCACTGCATTTAAACGCTATGAAGAAAGTCACTGTTGCATTTCTGCTAAAACTAAGGTCTCAAAAGTTTCAATCAGTTCGTATGGTGAAAGGGAAAAATTGGCATCCGGACCAGGACGAATTTTTCTTCAACTGCGAGGCTTTCTTTCTGAGAAATCCATATGGGTTTCCTTTGTAGCTTCGTTCTACAATTCGGGTGAATGCCAATTTTTCCCTTTCATGTACTTTCCTCCACCTTGCAGACTTCCGCAGAATTTATTTGCCACACAATATTCCTTCTTAAGGTAACAGCGCGAACAAAACGACGGACAGGGTGAAAGAGCACAGGACAAGCGCTGACTCACAACTAAGTTTAATGAAACGCACACAAAAGAATATAAGCGACACAGGCGATCACATGGCAAAATAAGGAAAACACAACCAGGACATGTGGATACAGGGCATCTGTTACCGTATCGAGCTATCTAGGTATATTAATTCCTGCTGAGAAAGGGCGATCGAAGGCTGGCTAATACACCACATGCCTTTCCGCTCTATGTGGGCTGCTTCCATGACTAATCTAGTGGATACATCAGTATGCTTATACAAAATTGTTGTCCCTTTGAGCAGAGGCTTACACTTTCATTATCGGCAATGCACAGGCACATGTGCATAATCATTCTTGTGCTTCCTCATTGTGCTTTCCTTGTTTTGCCATGTGAATGCCTGTGTCACTTATATTCCTTGGTGTGAGTTTTAGTAGACTTAGTTGCGAGTCGGCGCTCGTCCTGTGTTCTTTCACCACGTCCGTCGTTTTGTTACCATTATGAATGAATACCAACTCGCCCACTTTTCCACTTTATTACATATTCCTTCCAATTCACTTTCTTTACCCTGTAAATGTGCTTATGACATAGTGATTCAATTTCACCTAGGGAAGATTAGAAAATGGACAAATACATGCTGCTTAAAAACCAAACAGTCTTAACACTTGTGTTGTTCCTGCCTTGTGCTGGAGCGAAGTGCTGACAGACTTATATCTGTGTTGGGGTGTGGAACATTTTCAGGTGTGGGCCACCCTCACAAGGCAGTCAAGGTGGATGTTTCGAGTGGGGAGAGCGTTGCAACTTTCTTTGAAACCATCACAAAAATGTGCACACTACCACTCAGTGTTGCAGTAAGTTGTGCAGGTATCCTCAAACCTGCCTCCTTGGTGGACATGTCGGAGGAATTATTCGATGAAATCATGAACATAAACTTTAAGGTGAGCATTTTTGAAGCATTCTTAATTTCCCCTGGCAATGACTCATATGTGCTTAGTGGAATGCGATGACCAGCAGGTATCCTCTAGGAACATGCTTCAAACTATGCTGGGACTGAGAATGAAGAACACATAAAGTGTAACAAATGGCAAAACAAGCACAAACTTTCAAATTGGTCATTCCACAGTTTGACCCTTGAATGATTATCAATGGGGTATGTATGTATGCATATATCTATATAATTTTGCATTCACCATCATGCATTGTGGTACTTTAGCTGCTTACTACAATGCATGCATGATGGAAATAAAAAGACAAGGGAGCATCATGCGTGAAGCGTCGTCATAAATAAATATAAAGGAAGGCCAATGGGAAACTACCCCACACTATGTGATAGGCAAGTGGTAATTTCTAGCTACCTCATGCGTCGCAGAGAGTAGAGTGGAAAATTGGTAGCATAGGCTGATTGTAACCTGAGCATAACTAAAAGCCACCTCAAACCAAACAATGCCTTGAAAGATCTGTCCTTCATGCCCAGGCTTATTTCCCAAGAGTCAATGTGTTGATGGGCCTTGAAAGGAAAAGAGAATAAAGGGGCAGTGTCAAAGGAGGTTGCCTTGCTGAGGATATGCTACCTAACATTATTCTATCCTAGTTTTTTTCCTTGCTCCATAAATGCATGCATGTGTGTGCTTCATTTAGAAGCAGGCACCAAAATTATCGCTAAGGGCAAGGACAATTGACCTATAGAAAAATTATTGAGGAACATGCAATGAAGATTTGTGCCAGTATGTAGAGTTATTGTCAGGGTGTCAAACTGAACCTGAACTGAAAACCATATTCAAACCAATATTCTTGAAACATGGTGAACCCAAACTGAACCTGATTTGAAAACCATATTCAAACCAATATTCTTGAAACATGGTGAACCCAAACTGAACCTTAACTAAAATAAATAATTGTTACCAGCTTGTGGATGAAATGTTTCAAGGATATAGGGCAGTATGGTTAAGAAATATGCTATTCTACAAAGTAGCGCACTCCCACTAAAATGTTGTTACGATTTGCAGAATGCGTCACATGTGAAAACGGGGACAGGTGCGAATGTTACACCGGCAACTATGGCCATCTCAGTAGAGGTGCTTGCAGTTCTGAACTTGGCCATGCCAGAACAACTCCATGGCTGAAACATTGTTTGTGGGAAATAGAATAACAATGCACGGGAAAAGATGAATGGAATGAAGGACACAGCGGCAGTTGGAGTCACTGCCTGTCCTTGCTTCTACATTGTTCCCTCCAGGCTTACCAACTTGCTGTTATCAGTAAAAAATCACATATTTGCACTTCAAAAGTACTATAATCTACTGATCTAAGTTCACTTAAAAGGGGATACTAAAGGTGAACTTTTAATCACTCAATGCAGAAAATATTGCAGTTGGAAAGGCCATGCAGTTCTTACACAATCCAAATCACTCATGATAAACAAGGGTGATTTATGTGGAATCAACTGTACACCAGCAATATTGGTGGTCTTGCTCTGCCAGGCACTATCGCATGCTTTGAGTCAGAGGCATGCAGAGAAAATATACCACACTTCAAATAGTGCTGACAGCAGTGTGAAGAGGTAGCATCAGGAAGTTCATATGTAGGCCGAACAATTGGCCAAACTGCATTTTGAAATATGTCATTATAACTTATTTATCAGTTATTTATGAGAAGGTGCTGAAAAGTTCCCGGCTTTGCATATAAAGAATAGTTAAAGTTTTGAAAGTACACGTTTATTCAACATATTCCCCCCCTCAGACTGATGCACTGATTACATCGTTGTTTCTGCTTTTCTAGTCCATCTTGTGGTAGGTTGTCAACCAGCTCTCTGCAGCTTGCTTGACATCAACAATTTATTTATTTATTTTATTTATTTATAGATACTGCCAGCCCCTACACAGGGCTATAGCAGGAGGGGAATACGAACATTTACAAATCAAATATTTTGTACATGGAAAATTGTACGTTGAAACACAAAAAGGGACAATAAAGATTATTAGCACCAAGAGGTAACAGCAAAAACCGCTGAAGATAACAAAGACACAAAGTAAAGTATATTATTTACAAACTAGGATATCTCCAATGTGTTTTGCGAAGATGAAACGGCTTCTTCCGACAGGGAGTTCCATTCTTTGATAGCTCTTGGAAAAAAGCTATACTTGAAACAATCGGTATGAATAACAGAGGGATGAATAAACATTGAATGACGATGTCTAGTGGTTTCACCGGAAAGAATTTCAAAAAAGTCTGTATACCTAATATGAACGTGATGATGAGTTATTAGGTAAATATATTTAAGTCCTTCATATACAGTTCTAGCCTGTAACGTCGGTAGGTCTGCCTGTACACAAAGTTGAGAAGGGGAGTCCGTCCGCCGATATTTATTGAATATGAATCTGACTGCCAGACGCTGTATCCTTTCGATTTTTGATATATTTATAGCAGTGTAAGGGTCCCAGACAACCTTCGCATATTCAATTATAGGTCTAATTAATGTTTTATAAGCTAGAAGTTTTGTTTCTTGAGTTGCGAATCGCAAATTACGCCTCAGACACCGGAGTGACTTGTTGGCCTTGGCACACACATAATCTATATGGTGGTTCCAGCGAAGATCACTTGTGAAAATCATGCCAAGATACTTATGCTGATCAACTCTTATAAGTTCATGATTATTAATAAAATAAGAGTAGTGTAAGTAATTTAACTTTCTAGAGACTGTCATAACTACAGTTTTTAACGAGTTTAGCACCATTTGCCATTCATCACACCAGTTCTTTATCTTCTGTAAATTTGCGTGTAATTTAGCCTGGTCTCCTACTGTATCAATTTTATTTTATATAATGCAATCATCTGCAAAGAGCCTGATGGAAATGTCTATATAATTCGGGAGGTCATTTATAAATAAGAGGAATAAAAGGGGGCCCAAAACACTGCCTTGGGGAACTCCCGACTTAACAAATGGAATCGGAGACCTTGACGACCCGAAGTTTCTACGTCAAAATGGCGACCCTTCAGGTGTTTTGTCAAATTAGGAAACAGTGGTAGTCTGAAGGTGCCAGGTCAGGTGAATAGGGACAATGGTGGGCCAATTGGAAACCCAGGGTTTTCAGTTTAGCAGCCATAACTTGTCAGTCACACTGACATGTGAAGGTGCATTGTCCTGAAACACAAGGATCCCTTTGGACAACTTTCTCCGGTGTTTCGTGTTTACTGCCTCCAACTGCTCCAGGAGGCTGGTGTAGTACTCTCTGGTTATACTACAGCCCTGACGCAGGTAGTCCGCCAAAATAACACCGCCTTTGTCCCAGGAAATGGACGCCATCACTTTTTTGGACGATTTCTGGGCGTCGAACTTTTTCAGTCATGGGGACCCACTGTGACGCCATTGCTTTGACTGTTCCTTGGTTTCTGGGTCAGAAATGTGAAACCAGGTTTCATCCTTGGTCACTAACCTAGCCAAAAAAATCCTTTGTATCATCAAAATGGGCCAAAACAGCTCTGGATGCCTGAACTCGTGCCAATTTCTGTTCACTGTTCAAACATTTTGGCACCCACTTCACTGAATGCTTGTGCATATGTAGGAAATTGGTATTAATGAAACCAATACGTTCCCGGAAGATGTCCAGAAACTGGGCTATCTTTATGGTGGATGTTCGCCTATCCTCAAGAAGCAGCTTATGGACAGCATCGCTTGTTACCGGATCTGTTGAGGTTGTGGTGTGCCCACTGCAGGGTTTGTCTTCAATGATAAAATGCCCTGTCCTGGAATGAGAACCCCAGTTTTTTTACTGTGCTGTAGGAAAAACACTACTCCCCTAATGTTTGTGACACCTCAGTGGGAATGTCCTTTTCGCACTTCTGCGGAAAAAAAAAAAAATTCACGAGTCCCCTTAACTCCACAGACGTGAAACATGCTTGTGCCTCTGCCATCTCAGGTTTATCTGAAATTAAAATTGTTATGAAAATCAGACACATGTCATATTTTCACCATTGCTTAACAAAACATGAAGCATTTATATGGCAACACGTTTATGTTTGAATTCTAAATGTAAGGTGGCAAAGCTAGGGACTTTTCAGCACCTCGTCATGCATTTTTCTAGTTACAAATGGGATATTTTATGTGATCAGATCTTGTATCAGGTTCACAGTGGCAAAACCAATCCCACTATGTCTATTTCTTGCTTATGAAAACTCTGATCCGGGGAAAAATAACTGCGGACCTCTTGGTCATTTCAGCTTCACTTATCTGCATTTGGTAGGCCTGTAATATTAGTTTTTATTTTAAATGCTAATTCCTGTGTCATAGAATTCATTTGCATCACCTGGGAGCGACATTTGCATTGCACACATGCAGGGCACGTTCCTCTTCTGTCGTGGTGCTGTGCGAGCCATGCAGGCAGCGCGGGTGTCTAACGGTGTTTTGGTGACTGTGGCAAGCAACTGGGCACACAGTGGGTCACCCTGCTACAGTGCATATGCAGCCTCAAAGGCAGCCACAGTAGCCTTCACCAAGTCGTTAGCACTTGAGCTGGCGGCAGATGGTATGCGCTGCAACTGTGTGCTACCCAGCTACACGGACACGCCCATGACAGCATCCAACAGCCTTCAGGAAAAAGCACGTGATGCAGCTAAGTCTGCACTGGGTCGTGCTGCACGCCCTGATGAAGTGGCTGACGTGGTGGTCTTCCTGTGTGGACCTCGAAGTTCCTACGTCAATGGAAGTGCTATTGACATCAATGGCGGAGCTGTTGTTTGATCGTTTAACCACTGCTAGTATTCCTTTATATGCTTAACTATTTGCGTTGGTAAACTTGTGCACCAACTTGTCGCTAAAATTTAAATGCATGTCTGGGGACGTGAGCCTCTTAGCACCGAAGCTTGATAGGGGCCCATTCTGTACGGGCCCTGTACTGCATACGTGTTTCAGATCCATATTTTGGACAGTTCAGAAATTTAAAACAAGAAGTGATGACACGACCAGACTGAACCAACCACCTTCACATGTAAGGACGGTGACTCACTTTGTATAACTGTATTCTCCCTATAATTCTGCTGTTGTGATTTTCTTTTTTTCTTCTTATATATTGTGGTTTGCTAGCAAATCTCAAGCTCCGATGTCTCAGACAATTTGTTCAAATAAGCATTTTTATTATGTACTCTGCAGTACATGTGCAGCTGTTGCAGTGATCAGGAGCCATATTCTTGCTCAATTCTGTTTGGGGATACTTTCACTTTAGCATTGTGTAATGTTAAAAGCAACATGTCATTAGAGCAACAGGCATCCTACCCACTGGCTTATCTAATAAATGAGCACTGAAAGTGACGTGCATGGAAGTTATCAACCGAGAACATGGTCCCGGAGTAGAACTGCATTTCAAGGTGCACTTTCGGGGCACGCTCTCATCATCAAGCAACACTAGTTGAAGCAAGGTATAAAACATGGAAAGGGTGCTCCATGGCCCATTTGCTTATAGCTGCTGTGACATTGCATCCATTGTTGGCTTCTTACTGCAGGGGTCTCAGACACGTAGGTCATGAAGACCTTCAGTGTGGCCTGTGTTGACCCACTTGAGATTTTGCATCCTCCACTGTTACACTAGTTCAAGCTTTTATCAATGCCATCCTTCTCAGAACATCACAGGTTAGCCTGCTATGTGCTATGTATGCGACACAAGATTTGAGCTTAGGACACTTCCGAGACCTCCCTGTTGTGTCGTGGTGTATCAGTTTCAGTTTCACTTCTGCATTTTAGTCTGGCTGCATTGTGTAACTCTACGTCACTGTGACGTCACCCTTCTGTACATAATGAAAAATCATGCGGCTGGTTAGTAGTCGCACCACAAACCTTGGAAGCGTCTTGTTTGTTCCTATTGCCTGGCAACTTGGGTCTTCTCTTTGTTTGGGTAGCCCAATGGTTGCCCATCATCTCACCATGCCTGCGCTGGTGTGCCATCTTCCAAATATCACGCTCTGCTTTGGTGCCTTATCTGCAGAGACAGAGAGTAACACCTGATTGCTTCTATGAGAATGATATACTGTCCCATAACGCTAACAAAAAAGTGCTATAAGGCTGGTTCTGAGAGAGACTCACTCTCCTCTTCAACCTTAGCGAGAGACAAAACCCCTGCTGACCTGCTGATTTTTGCCTTGTAACCTACTGTGACTTGTGAGCACTTATCAAACCACTACCAAGCAGCAAGAGGTAAGCCGTGTGCATCCACATTGAGTGGGGCAGGAGTAGCTGACATACTACATTCAGGCTAGTAAGGAAAATTATGGTCCTAGCATAAGCAGCACAAAAGCAGAAGAGCATTCCGTACCTAAGTCAATGGGGAAATGGGCCATGTTTGTCTTATTGCATCGTCTACATCAACGAAGTTCCCTCAGTCAGTGAAAATAGGTTAAAATCCACCAAGTTCTCAATGCAGCACCTGACCTGCTAATGCCAAAGCGAGCTTAATTTTAGCATTCTAAAACATTGCAGCAGGATGCTGACCATGAAGAGGCACCACAAAAAAATTCAGATAGTCACTCTCAAATTCTTCCTCTCCGTACCCTTCCAAAAATTCTATTCTTTGCATTCATCAGGCAGTGAACCTGGCCTTGGAGAGAGGGGATACGACAAATATAATTGCTTTTTCACAGCTTTTGTGTGCTTACGCAGGAACCGAGACCACTACATGGTGCAGAAAACTTCTTGCTGAGTTACATGACCTTGGAGGTCATGGTTTGCACCAGTGAATGTGGCTGTGGGGCGATTCTGTGCCAGATTGGTCAAGCACGCCTGGATGACATTCTTAATTTTGATAAAAAATATATCTTCCTTCTTTTTCTGCTGGAACATCGAATCCACACTTCGATGTAAAAAAATTTTAGGTCTTAATTGATTTCTGAACTAGGTTACCGTAGAAGCATTGTGAAAGTAGTCGAAAACACCTTTGCTACTATATGGCATTGAAATGTGTATTACCAATGGAAAAAGAGTACATTTCGGTGAATTTTGACAAGATGTGCAGCAGATTTTGGTGACAAACTGGTTTTAAACCACGAGTCCATGCGGTGGAGACACACGGCATGGCTCCAGCACCCACCATGCACAGCATCTAAACTTTCAGACACCGTAAAGGTCTGGTGCGACAAAACCTGTCTCAAAGGGCTATTTGGTGGAGAAAGTAAAAGTATAAAAATGGGGAAAGAGCCAAAGAAAGCTAGTGGCTTTAAAACGGGAGAAACAAATCAATTCATTTTATTTTAAACAATTATGCGCTTGATGGTGTATATTCGTTGCGGTGAGGACTATAGGCTAGGATATTAAGATAGTGCTTGTTGTTTTGTTGCATAATTTCATAGAGAACAGAGGCAGTGATTGTTGTGCTGTCCTAGCCACGTCAGGGGATGTTCTGTGATACGGAAGTCCGTGGGAGATGTTGAGAAAATCCACTTCTGCACTAATATCTGCCTTATCAAAAAATGATGTTAAGGTTGCCACTGTTACATTTGGCGTAATAGCCAAAGAGCGGAGGCCGGGATCATTGTTGTATTGACATCAAACGACATTCCACTGAGTCCTCGTGGGCATTTTCTGTGACATAGTTAATAGCATGAACAAGACTACAGAAAAAAAGTGGGACAGGACAGCGCACTAGATTTCAACTGACAAGCTTTATTCAGAAGAACATACAAAGAAGCCACTGTATGCACAAATGAATGCACAGACAGACGCATATTCGAATGTGCCACGTAGGAGACAACCAAATGCACAACGAAGCCGATAAATGCCTACAACAAGCAATTACAAAGCATACACCAAGTTCTTCTCAAGGTACAACACTTCTTTATCGGTGATGGCCAGTGATGGAGCGCTTATGCATTCATCAGCAGCTTTTGAAATGCAAAACGCCTTGAATATTTCCCTATCTAACTGCCTGGTGAAACATCTGAGCACTTCCGTGTTAAGGGCGCTTATCGGCTTGTTGTGCATGTGGTTGTCTCCTGCGTGGCACATTCATTAATGTGTCTGTCCATGTATTATTTGAGCATACGGTGGCCTCTTTGCATGTTTTTCTGAATAAAGCTTGTCAGTTGAAGTCTGTCCTGTCCCATCTTTTTTCCGTAGTCTTGTTTGCGCTAGTAACTATGTCACAGCAAATGCATTAACACCAACTAGGCCAACCTTCTGCATTAATCACCGTGGGCACTGAGATTCTGACAAATTTGGAGCTCCTACAAGAGTGTCTGGTTCACCCTGTCCACCAAGTCTCTGGTCTACCCCAACGACTTGCCTGTGACGTCACTGTGAAGTTGTCTTCAGGCTCAAGGTGGGGGCTAACTGCCAAAAAAGAGGTGTGTGCGTATTCTGCAAGCTGCCCAAGCTGACTGCATCCCATCCAAGAGGCTGCTAATTATCAATGCCATGTGTTGTGCATCATGCCAATACATGAAGCCAGTCAGGAAGTGGCTGGGAATTTTGGTGAGCGGCTTGTTCTTCTGGTAGATTTTGTTCACTTCTTTGTCATCACTGCGACAATGACTATGCATGGTTTACTTGCGTCCTTGTTTCTATGATCATCTTAGGGGTCGAACGGTGGAGTTGCAGGCTACAATGTTAATATGTACTGTACTCTGTGCATCTGCCAGTATGAGCATGTTTTTTTTTTTCCTTTAAACCAGTTTGCCTTTAATTCTGTGTAAATAAACCCTCTGTATCATTTCTACATACTTCGTAACTCATCACCAAGTTAGCAACGCTTGTCAAGATGGCATGGATGATGGCATGGGCGCCAGCTTAGCCTTTGTGTGATGCCTTGGTAGTGTGGGCTAGCTACCTGTTTCAAGACACACCGGCAGTGTAGCAGAGCACGACCCTCTGAGTGATGCCAGACTCTGAAACCCCGCCACCAAGCACGAGTTTCATCTTAAAGGTCGTTCCGTGTACAGGTGCCATGTTTTTTAATCTTGAGGTACGTTTGTAGAAAAGTGTGCAACAGCAGTTATTTCTTGCATAATTCTTCCCAGTTTTAATCAAAAATCTCAAATTCACCTCGCGCAACAATTTTTCATTAATTCGCAGTTTTCTTTCCCGGGAACTATTTGACTCGGGACAATGAAACCTGCCTGTGATGAAGATGGTATGTTTACTTTGTCTGCAGCAAGGAATTTATATTCATAGCAAGTGTTTATCTTAGTCTCATTAATATAAAAAAATAATGCAATAAAGAATTATTTTGAAAATAAAATTTAAAGGCCATCCTCTATTTTTTCTTCAAGAACTCAGATTTAAAGTTCACGGTCTGTCTTGTAAAAATATGCAAACGCATGTTGCACCATTTATTCAAGTTTCAAGATGTACGGTGACAAATACAGCCCATTTTCCATGTTGCTGCCACCGCTTTGACACCCTGTACATTGAGCGACTGTCTACTGGTACTACCAAATTGGCACTAGAAAGCAGCCAGCTATTCCTCTTTCCTTTCCCCTCGCTGCTCATGCAGATATGAAACAAGTTGGATAAACATTTGCAGGACTTTTGGGGGCTTACTGACTTGTTGCATAATCTAGTTTATAATGGTTTGATGCCTTACGTCAGAAGTTCACTCATCAGTCCTTCACAGAATCTGTTCCATGACAAGGAACAGTCATCACAAAGCTGCTAGAGCCGCTCCAGCCCATAGGGGAACACAAGGGGGAACTGGGCTGGTTTAATGTAAGGATTCCTTTCGCTCAGTTCTGTTCCTTTTTTATCATCTGCCGTTCACAGTCGGCTGATCCCTGTAATGATACGGACGGAGTGCTGCTGGGACCGTTGGCAAAGCATGAAAAGGTATACCATTTGAACAGGATTGTTAAGTTATCCTGGCCATGGTTTCTTTTCAAGCTAAGGCTGGAGCTTTTCCTGGCAGCCATGTCTCTAGACATTCCACGCTAGTGACGAAGCCTTCAAACAGCTTCAGTTGACTGAAGGTGAGTAAAAAGAGCACATGAAACTCTCATACATAAATTTGAGAGCTACTTCACTAATCAAAAAAGCATCTACAGAAGGCATGTCTTCCACCTGAGAGGAATGAGAAATGTTTGAAAGGTTTTTATAAGATCTTTGGATGCAGGCTCTGATATTTCAGTAGCTTTGCAGAGTCAGTGTTATCGAAGCGGATGGTCTATGGCATAAGCGACAAGAAGCTGAAGAAAAAGATGCTGCAAGACAAGGAACTGATGTTGCAAAAATCACAAGAAATTTATAAGTGAGCAGAAATGCATATGCAACAAACTGCTGCATGAAGCAAGGAGAAATTGAAGGTAGGCTGCACAAGGAGGAGTGATTGCAACAAGAAAAGCAATCTGTGTTGCAGATAGTGCTAGAGTGCACTTGCCGAAATAATGCCAGTGTACTGAAAGTAACGACTTGATTTGAGTTAGTTGCTTCATCTTGCAAGTATATTAAGGCAGCGCGACGGAGCGGGCAAAAAAAAAAATCTAGTCTTGCTGTATGTTCTTTTGTCCACATCCCATCGCGCCGGTTCAATATATGGAATGTAGTGTTACACACTTATAAGGAGAGAAATCACTTTGCGTGCTGCTGCAAAAAGCATGAAGTCTTATATCTTAAATATCTTAAATATCAGTGGAAAGAGATAAACAAGCCAGTTTAGCACTGGGTGTTAAAAGGCAAGACTGGGGGAAATCCATTACATATGTATATATGTATATACATATATACAGGGTCCTGAATATTTGGCTGCGCGTGTTCAAAAGAAAAAGATTTTGCACTCACCGCTGCACTCTTGCTCAAATTTTGCAGAACGATCGCATTTTGTCACCGGCTTCGTTTAGTATAACACTTGGCACGATTAGTACGATTAGTCGCCTGTTTTTTAAGACAAAAATGAGAAACTGTTTTCGCCTATGGGAAAAATGGCGTCTGGAAAGCCGGCCCTGGCACAGACTTCTGTCGCTGCCTGCCGGCAGCAGCAGGAAGGAGCTGCTGCCACGTAAGCGGCCGATTTGAAGATGCGAGGAAAGAAGGAGGACGTAAGAAAACACTGGCATGACGAGCTGTTCCGTCAGATCGTGTTACATCGCGCTTTTTTTCTAAGACTATTTCGCTCGAGCGAGAGGATCTTAGAACAGCATTACTACTGCTTTTTTACAGCTTTGCTGCGGCTCATTTAATCATCACCTGCATTCTTTTAATAATACAAATGGCATCGCTGCGCGGAAGAGCATCTCTTGAAGTTTCCAAGCAAGAGCCAATGCCGCCGTGCCTGCTGTATACACGCTTACCTTTCCTAACGCAGTTAACACGTGGCACCAGCTCTGCTACTGCATGATACAGGGTCACTATGATAAGAAAATTAAAAAGAACAAACGAAATTAATGCAGAAAATGTCAAACGTTGCCAAGCGTGATAAACGGACCTGCCTCGCTAGATGAGTTGAAGAAATCGGCGTCCTGAAGTCAGCTTCGCCGCAGTATACTAGTGTTACGCGGTGAAGCATGTCAGAAGTGAAGAGTGACCGCTTTCACCGACATATGTAATATGTGTTCCTTAATGATGTACGCGTCCACCTGTCGTCTCCTGTTACATTACGCACACCGAGGTGCCTAATAAGTGTACTGGGCGGCCTTCAGCGCTATTTCGGACGTGGCTGTGATGCTTTGAACCGTTGGTTTGTCGACCTCGTAAGCCATGGAGTTAATGTTTACACGGCCACTTTTTTCTGAACTGTTGATTTCTTCCATAATAGCTACGTAATTTCGTAGTTCCCTGTCCAACTGCTTTGGTCATATGCGCGTCAAGGTGTTCTCTTTAGCCGAGCGCAGTTTTCGAAAGCGAAACGACGCTTTTACATCAGCATATAGTGCCGTCGCCCATTTACAACACAGTCAATCAGTGTCATTTTTTATGTCACTGGTAAACCACCGAACGCGGGGAACTCACTTGCACGCGGGGAACTGCATAACTAGCCATGGGATTAGCGTGCCTCTTGGGAAGCTGCTTTGCATCAAAGGCCAGGTACCCTTGCTATGCTTCACAGCAAAACATTTTGTATGTCTAACCGCTTAACATATTTCTATTGCGGTGAAGCTAACCTTACGGAACCGAATTTCGCAACGCTTTTTAGACTCCTACATCTCTACCAGCCACTACCAAACGCTTGTCGGTACGTCTCTTAGCAAAGGTCCAGCTAAATCTCCCCTGTTGGGAGTGGGGGAGACTCACGTATATGAAAACTGCCAAGGAAAGCAGTTGCCCTGATGAAGGCACACTCCCCTGTCGAAACATTTGCACCAACCTGTTCGACTACCGATATCACTGCAACATTTTTGTGTGTTGCGGTGAAGCATGCCGATATTGGTAAAGATTTACGTGAATCTGGAATGTGTGGTTTCAGTCAGCGACGAACCTAATGTTCTACTCTCAACAAAGCAGATTTTCGTGGCCGGATGCATGATGTCTTGAAAACTTTTGTTGGCTAAAGCCATACATGCCAGGTTAGCTCTTGTTGCAATAATATGCTTTACCGCAATACGCAAGAGGCCTCGCTGCAGGACACGCCCGCCGTAGTTAGCCAAAACCTTACGTGACCGTTCTCTGCAAAACACATCCTGTATTGCGGTGAATCGTAATAAAGCACATTTGTCAGTTTAGAATGTAAAGACCCTTGCCCTTCGCTTTTGTGATATTATGACTCAGTTTAATGAGAACATGTATTCACTGCTAAAAACATCCACATTGAAATCGAGATATGAACACTGATGGCAGCCTGTGGGATGTTTTATTCCTTTACTTTTTTGTGTACCTGTCACGCTGCCATTATTAAATTTTCCTGTACTTTGTAAGGTGCTGACGTGTACATAACATTACATCACGAGGAGCCACTGTGTAATTAGTGTTCAAGGACCAGTGTGATGGCTTTTCTCAAGAAAGGTTTGGGTTATTTTGTTGTGAAGGTTTTTTTTTAGAGAGGTAGCTTTCTGAGAAGAAATCAGATGTCAGGAAATAGACCTCAGTGGCACAGTAATCTTGGCTGCCTTTTGCTCAAACGTGCCCGAGACATAATTGAGTGATTTGCACTTGCAACTGGACAGCTGCCTTAGCTTGGGAGACCACTGATATGGCATAGTTTATCAAACTAGGCGACACATAGCATTACCAGTCCGAACAGAGACCTGTTTAAATGTTTGTCACCTTTAACTCCTAGATTTTCGACCATGAATTCAGAAAAATCTGTGGCACATTCAGAATCTAGATTTTAAATGCTGTATAAGTTGGCTTCTTGTTCACTGAAGTTGTGCTCGGCTTCTGTGCAAACGGGAGATCACTTCTGCATAGCTTATTAGGGAACATTCTTATTTACATACCTTCTTTTTATTTATCTCGCCTACAATCACAATCAAATGTTTATAGCACATGAATGTGCTGTGCATGAATCTAACTTACAATGCCATGTTCAACAGCACAGTGCATGTAGCTGGTGTTGGTTCATTCAAGCTAAGCATTACTACAACCTTTAACTGTAGGTATCATGGTATGAGAGCAGAGAAATGGATATGCAAAGACAGTTGGGCGCATTGAGACAACATCTTTGTTGTGTATGAAAAGGTGACAGATACACAAAATGGGGAGAACACATGCACTTTCATATTTTCTCGCGCACAAAAAAAGCCGGAGGAATAAGGTTTCTTCACTGTGCCATAGAAACTATATGTTTGCTCTCAAAGGTAATTCTGATTCATTGGATATGTTCCTGTGCTGTATATATTTTCTTGAGTGCGCTTTAGTTATTGCACGTTGATGTTTCAAACTCGTTTTTATTTTCACAGACTGAACATCCCACGTCTTGGTTTGACTTCCTGGTACAGGATATTTGCACTTAGCATGGAGTGATGAAGCAGAGCAGTGTACTTTTATTAAATGTGCAGATTTAGCAGTATAACAGCAGTTCATTAAAAAAAAAATTTGTGCTGAAAATAAAGTGTTCCTACCCACATTCCTCGTTGTCTATTTATTTATTTGTTTATTTATTTATTTATTTATTTATTTATTTATACTGTCAACCCTCATAGAGGGTCATAACGGAGAGGACAATACAATTACATAAATCAAATATGGACAATGTCAATGTATGTAAAGTTTCTTAACACTTGTCAATTCACAGTGAATAAGATGTTCACTTGAATGCTGTTCAGCACACTTCTGACATTTATGAAAATACGTACAATGAATATCAAGTCGCACATATCACTTGGCACTTCAAAACTAAATCGAAAACTCCCATAAATATGCCTCAACAGCATTTTCAAAGTCGGTGACATTTTTTAGGCTAACAATAACGTTTGGCAATTGGTTCCACATTTCTATCGCATCCGGGAAAAATGAGTATTGATATGTATCACTGGTTGGTACGGTACGGCTTTATGACGTAGTCGTGGTTAGCCTTCAGCCTATATTTTTTCCTTCATACCTCAAGAAGATCCAAGTCATGCAGACATTATCTATATGTTGGTTCCATGTCAGTTTTGCTTGTATTCCTGTATTCTCTTCGGCAAAACCACTTGTATGGGGAACTGATCATGATAAGTGCTCATGAGTGTTTTAAAGAACAGCCTTGAACTCTACTCGTGCACTGGTAAAATGTATAGATGCAGTGAAATTGAAACAGAAGGCAAAATAGCAAACACCAATGCTTGATGCGGTATTTGTCAGACAATTATGTCAGCAATTTTTGCATAAAACGATTTACTTAGAGCATACTAGCACTACAAAGCACCCATCTTTCTTGTTAGGCATACATTACCACAAGCTCTTTAAAGGTGGTCACAAGAGAGATGCTGGCTTTAATGAGGAACTATAGAGGTTAAAGGCAGCCATGAAAATGTATTAAGAAATTATGCAATGCATAGCATTTACTCAGTTCAGAGAGCTTCCAAAGTTGCCATAAGGCCTTGATAGCTGTGGATGAGGGAACAGTTGTAGCCCTATTTGGAGCATGAAAATGAACATTAAGATAGAAACATAAGTAACAACTCATAATGCAATTAAAAAATCTTGCTATTGCTTTAAAAAGACAGTGAAATGAAATTAGTGTCACAATTTCCTTTTCTTTTTACTTCATTTAGGTTCAATATACTGATTTTAGTAACACAAAAAAGCAGAGGGGTGAAGCACATAAGTAAAATGCTAGTCTGTTCTTATATTCTGCCTCCTCTAAATTCAAAGTTCAGTAAAGTTAACTTAGAAAGCTGTGGTGAAGCCATTGCTTCAGCCCGTATGGTGCATAACAGCAGCAATCGCCAGCCTAACTGCTTGGGTTTACAGTGTCTTATTTGTAGTGTATACCTATTTAGGTGCTGAGCTATTGGAAGATTGATTAAGGTGAACAACTAGCTGAACAAGTAGTTTATTAAGTAAAATACATGGAGAAGGGTGGAAAGATAGGACAGAGCACAGGCGGTGCATTCCGTGTCCACCTAGTGGAAATGTCCATTTCATCCACTGCTGAAGTTCTGATTGGCTGGGCTGGGGTATGCATGAGAAGGAGACATGCTCCCCCAGCTAATTCAGAAGAAGAGGATATGGAAATGTCCACAAGATGAATACTTACAAAGCTATTTAATAAAGTACTTCTGTAACCAACATGCCTGCTATGCCATCCTTGCTTTGAATGTCTGTCTTAGTAAAAGTGTGAAAAAACCAGGTTTGTGCACGAAAAGTTTTCCTGAGGGTGTGTGCCTTGAAGCCCGTAGTGGTAATCACAGGAAACGGGAGTGGATCCAGAGTAGCACCAGAGGGAAAGCCTTCATCGAAACAAATATGAAGCGAAGTGACTGCATCCTCAAACTTGTCAGCTCACAAGTTTGCCAAGACCAAGTGATGTCAGAAGTTGATGAAGCCTACATGGTTAATGTATAACCGCTTAGGCCAAAATTATTTAGATACTTTTTATGAGGACTACATATTTACTGGAAATCTCAAAATAATTATGTTAGTGCAGAATACCTTCCACTAGTTGTAACGTCCTTGAAAGAATGAAAATGTTTGAGTTGTACTTGTGTGGTGCATGAAGTTACGTTTAAAAAAAACTCAGCAATGGAAACAAAATGCAAAGAGTAGTACTCAAAATATGTTGCCACCTCTTTAGGGCTAGATGAATTCAAATAATAATAATAAGCAAATGAAGATCGGGCATAAAAGATGTTTCGGCTCCCACATGAAAGCCTTGTTCACAAAGATTGTGTACAAAGCTCCAGTTGAACCAGCTCTTATTTTTCATTTTTATGGTTGGCATCTAATTTTAAACTACTTACCGTGCCTCTTTTGACCAAACCAGACAGGCTGCCGTCAAACTCTTCACTACTTCAATGCAAATGATTGGAGGTTGGCAAATACATGGTATCGAATAGCCAAACACTGATGCATACAGTTACAGCAGGCATATTTATCTTGGAATTAAGCACCATGCTTGTATTGCCTAGTAAAAAAAAGACAGCTATGAAGAAAAATTAGGATTATTTTTAAACAAAAGTAATTATACCTCATATACTTGTAGCAGATGTAGTGCTTCTCAAGAATCACGTCCAAACTGCACACACTAAAACATTAAGCTGGGATATTCAAAAAGACAAGTACATGTTTTGCTCGCCAAGTGACTTTTAGTGTATCCAATTATGTAAAGTGTGCTATTATATGATTAATGTAATTTGCTAATGTAAAGAAAGAACAAGCCAAGATCTCTTGCTTCATATATATGCGCTGAATCAAGAAAGTAATTAAGAAAGAAGAACACCAGAAATAAACACTAATATTTATGTGCTTTCTGGCATAAAGTAATTCTCATGTAAGCCACGTAACATGCTTGCCAAAGCATCCCCTACCTTAACTTACAGCTGCATCACCTTAAGACACTTTCTAAGAACACACATGCTTCATGATCATTCACTGTGTTAGTGACTCCCACTGAAGTAGACTGAGAACATATCTGGGCATTGCATTCAGTAGCTGATGTAGAGTGCAGAAGACTGCTGCTTGTAGGTATGAATGAACCAAGTGAATAAGAAATATAGGTTCTCAAACTTCTAGTAGTAAGTGTGGCAGCACTTAAGAAAAACATATTGCAACTAAAAATTGCAACACATGATGAAATAACTGAAATAGCTAGGGAGAGTTTAATAGACCAATAAACAGGAAACTGCAAATTCCCAACATTTATGAATACTTTTCTTCACATGTACTCACCTCATAAGTATGACTTCCCTTAATGCTCGAACCTCTGCCTTAATTTCATAATTCCCCATTCTCGCTGCTTTGCTCATGCTGATTGACATCTAGCACAAAGGTTGGCAAAAGTAGCTGAGTATGTGCATGTGTTGTGAGGCAAGCTGCCCACATCTGGTAGCCACATGCCAATTTCTCAGAGTAGATGAAAGGGAAGCCTTGAGAGTAAACCATAGAGAAGACGGATACCTTGGTTCAATGATAACTGAAAACGCCAACATGGAAAAATTGGACAGCCCACAGAATCAGCAGAATTGACATAGTTTGGAAAAACTGAAAAGATGCATTATGATATTTGTGTTACACAGGTTCCAGTTAAGTTGAAGATTTTCACTGTCTAACAAACTTATAAGACAATACGTGACCAGCAATACTGTATGGAACCTAAACAATTTTAATAAAGTCACCTAGAAGTCAGGATGGAGAAGTGACTGAATTGAGGATGCTAAAATGGATGAGGTGGAGGCAGATTGTGAAGACAGGTCTTAAAAAATTAACATTCAACACACACTTAAGTTGGCAAAGATTGGACTCAATGTTCAAGAAGAAATTGTCTAAGATAATTTATTGGTATACATACATGAGAGAGCAGCAGCAATACAGCAGAGATAACTGTCATGCAAGAGGAAAGGACTTTAGCCTAAAAATTAACATTTGATCAGAAGAATGGTTATGCATGGGCTGAGGCTCATGTACAATTCTGTGTGTTATACATGATGTCAGAGCTGCATCACATAAGGAACTGTGGCCTTACATGCCTCGATTATGAAATGATGTGGGCCAAGAGTGGAACAAGGATAGCATGAAGAGGGGGCCTCCTCCAAAAGGAACCCGCCGTGGTTGCTCAGTGGCTATGGTGTTGGGCTGCTGAGCACGAAGTCGCGGGATCGAATCCCGGCCACGGCGGCCGCATTTCGGTGGGGGCGAAATGCGAAAACACCCGTGTGCTTAGATTTAGGTGCACGTTAAAGAACCCCAGGTGGTCAAAATTTCCGGAGTCCTCCACTACGGCGTGCCTCATAATCAGAAAGTGGTTTTGGCACGTAAAACCCCAAATGTTATTATTATTATTATCCTCCAAAAGGAGAACGGGAGGTAAACGGGGCGAGAGAGATTTTCTACGCAACAGATACAGTTGAAATACATCTATAATTGAAAGTGAAGCGCTGTGTCTGTGTATCTGTTTCTTTTTACGTCCTCATTAATTCAGTCGCGCTTATACACTTGACCATGGATTCTAACCAACTAGCCTGCCAACGTGTTTTAACAGATACAGAGTCATATGAGTCATAGTCATATGAGTCAGTCATAGAAACCATGACCCAAGGAGCTGCACAACAAGGTATATACATTCAAATTTCTATACAGTTAAACCTTAGTATAACGAAATTCTCGATATTCTCGAGTTAAATACGAAAGTATTTAACTTTTCATAACCTCTTCTCCATAGAACGCCATGCATTTAGAGCCTCAATATAAAGAAGTGTGTTTGTGTGCAATTTCAGTATAACGAAATTTCGCTTCTGCCGCAGAGGAGTGCCAAGACAATCAATGGTAACTTCCGCTGACGCAGATAGTCAAATGATTGAATTACAAGCGGCTGCTTGCAAACGCACCTCTCAAACTGCGTGCAGAGCGACAAGAACAACAGCTTGGAGCCGCATCATGTTCCGTATAAATTAAGTCCAAGTGCGATCAGATCCTATCGCGCCCCACGCACTTGTGTTTTAGGTGCGAGTGAAAGAGTGCGAGGGTGAGACAAGAAAGATGATGGCTTCGTAAGTGCGGCCTTCCCACGCGAGCAATGGCAAAGTGGGGAAGGAAAACGAGCTCGTGGTAACGCGATCAAGCGCGCGCGCGGAGGCGGAGTGGGGGAAGGGGGTAAGTTGGCGCGCGTCTCGGCCATGACTGCGCGTGGCTGTAAGCGCGGCTGAGCGCATATGCAGCCGCGCACCCTGCTCTAGAGGTAATCTGCTGCATGTGGAAAGAGCGGGCATGCCAAGACGGCGTGGCATCATGTAAGCTGTTTTCCAGCACGTTTAGTATTGAAGGTTGCGCAATTTCGAGTTTTGATGACCCGTTGGAACGAGAAGCAGACGAAGCATTCGCTCCCAGCTGCTGGCGCTTTTCATGATAGCGTCGTCGCAGTGCGACCGGGCGACGCTTTGGGGGCGGAGTGCGCGCGAAAGCATATGGCGTCACTTAATTCGTACGTACCGCTGATGTGAAGATATCAACGTGGCATGAAACCGTATCATTCATCGCTGACTCCTATATTCGTCAAAATAAAATGTTTTCTCATTCAAACTTGCTTTTCTTTATTGCCCAATAATTCGGAAAATTGCATGGCCCCTTTCCGTGCAACAAAAATCGATCGGCAACTGTACTCATTTGTATAACAGATCGAATTTCAATACAAGGAAATTTTTATATAACGAAGCGAATTGCCGATTTTACCTACTTTGTTATATCAAAGTTTAAGTGTATAACGAAATTTCCTGTTCTCTACACGGGGGCGGCAATGTGGGCTTGTTCGTTGATCATCATGGAACAGCATGTAGTGTAGCGCAGCAAAAACAAGAACACAAGAAGAAATGAAACACAGACACAAGCGCCTAATTATGTCTGTGTTTTGCTTTTTCTTGTGTCCTTGTTTTCGTTGCATTACACTACATGGCATTCAACTTTCACTGTTACATTCATGAGCACTGAAAACCTAGAATCAACTAATATCTTGCCTGATTTGCCATAATTAAAAAAAAATGTGGGTATAGTAGGTCTAATTGAGTTCTGGTGATTTTAGTATCACTGACATATAGCTTTTAATAATGTTTAATCGTTTCTTTCGTTAAGGCAGAGTACATGCTCAACTGCTACAATAAGTGTGAACGTAGGCAAAAACGACATTCTTGGCTCTTGTATCAATTTTATGGCATGTTGCATGATCTAATCAAGTGGTTTCAATTTGACGAAGTTCTCGATTTAACAAAATAAAACCTCACATCCCAATAAAATTTATTAACTAGACTTACTGTACTTTATAACCAAAGTACTGTATAACTATAAGCAGCTACAGCCGAGCAGAATTGAAATGAAATTGCTTTAGTCGAAACACGCCGAGCGCTGCTGCTAAAGTACGCGCCACATGCATTGGGCAACGGCGGGAACCGCGGTACCACACGCAGTTATTCAAAGCAGCACATAAAAGTGCCGCGGACTCAAATTGGTTAGTAAATGCATTCGGAACCAGTCTTTCGATTACTCAATTGATATATCAGCCACACACTCGCATAGCACGGCCACATGGCAAACGTGAGTGTATTGCATGGTACAGAATTGGCCCCAGTACCAAAAGTACACAGGTAGGGCGGTCCGTGCAGACGAAGCGTGAACGCGAGCTCAACATAATCACGTCGTCATTATTCTGTAGCGATTATTTATGCGAAAGCGTCAAATGGCCCATTGAGCAAGAAACAGCACCTCAAATCCCATTGGCTGCAACCACGTCACGAGCGCGCCTCGACGGAACAGAGCGGGTGAAAGGGTACACCTGCTGTCGCTATAGGGCACCAGGTGCTGCGTGAGGGGAGAGGGCGTCGCCGCGACGCCACATCATCCTTGCTCTCGCAAGCCGCCGCCCAGTCCGTATCTCCCCCCTCCACTGGGCTTAGCTGCTGCTTGTGCCTGTCGGCCTTGGTGGCCACTGCTGTTTCCTGGTCTTTGGTCATGCAGCACGTCGGTGGCATGTGGTGTTGGCACCGCAGGCTGCTGCTGCTTGCTAGCTTGGGCCCAATGTAGCTCTAGGGTACATCACTCACAGCGCAAAACTCGAAGGACTGCTCAGCGGCGTTCAATTGGGCATTAATGCTTTTGCATTCACAACTCAGATAAGACATGCTTAGCTGTCCTCATATGTTTTTCTTTAGTTGCCAAGTGGACGCATCATTCTTCACCATTCACAGTCTTCAATCTGTCGTCATCATTGCATTGTCATTTCAAATTAGTTGTAATATCACACCGTCGGATGTTGCCGCCTTCACACTGTGTAGTAGATACGCAGTCATTGCCATGCATGCACTCAGCATCCCAAAGTCGTTATGCCTCAATCGTGATGACTCTAGAATTGTCATCCCATCGTTGTCACCACGTCAGCATCATACTGTTGTCGGCATTCGACAGATGCATTACACAGGTTAGCATTCCCTTTTAAGCTTCTAGAACAGAATGCACATGGTGACCTACCGCCGTAATATTATGAGAGGCACTTGGGCAGAACAATTGCTGGCCTCAATCACCAAGCCTCCCTGCCACATCATTTATTTCAATCTCCACAATAATCCTAACTTGTGTCACAAAACTTCTACAACAAAGGTCACCATCGTTGCCATAAGACCTTGTCTCTCATGAAAAACACAACTATATTGTCATGTTCACTAACTTGATCTCCTCCATTGAACTTAGTTCTTGCGTTGAATGGATGCTTTTAGCGTTCTAAGTTCTGCTACTTTGTGCCACTGCCTCCTTCTCCTGAATAAGCTCACTTAATATTGATCCACATGCAATTACTAAAATTCACTGAATGCTTTCTTCATGACCAAACACAATTTGCATGTTAACAACTCCAATTCACAAATCTGTCTTTTGTCACTTCTGGTGTGCCACAATGCTGAGTGTTTAGGCCCTTGATTTTTCTCATTTTAGATCTCACAAAGAACTTAACGTAGAAAACTAAGCTTTCTGTTGATGACTGTGTGTTTTGTCGTGAAACAACTAAACTCTGGCAGGTCCGTTTCTGTTCAAACAGACTAAAAAAATGGCCCACTGAGCAAAAAAGCCAGCGTTTGTCGTCTCAGCGAAATGGAACCTCAAATCCCATTGGTTGTGACCACGTTGCGAGCGTGCCTCTACGGAGCAGAGCGGGTGAAAGGGTACATCTGCCGTCGCTCTAGCGCGCCAGGTGTTGCGTGAGGGGAGAGGGCACCGCCGCAATGCCATGTCATCCTTGCTCTCGCAAGCCGGCGCCCAGTCCATATCACCCCCCCCCCCCCCCCCACTGGGCTTAGCTGCTGCACGTGCCCAGTGGGGCAATGTCTCCACTAATGTCTCTCCGGAGTGCCATCACTAGTTAAAAACCTAATATCAGTACCCTAGCAAAAAAAGAACTGATAGAAATTTCTATAGTCTCTTAGGAATATGTATAGGTTGTACGGGTCCTTCTAAGAGTGATATATATTCCTACCTGACCCATAGAACTCTTTACCAGACTGGCAGGCAGCAGATAGACCTCACTGTGCTGCCTACAAGACCAAATAGCATGATGTACGTATCAGTCTTTTAAACCCAGATAGAGATCATCATATGACATACAGAAATCTGATTGAGGCACTGATAAAGCATGTTAGAAATAGCACACATGCCGGTGCCCACACGCCTGAAGAGACGTTTTTAAAATGAACTGAATATACAACCCTGAATGCATTGCCTGCCACGTGAAAAGATTAACAAACACAGTTGGGATATTGGAGTATCAAATAAAAATGAAGTGTGGAAACTGTGCAATTATCAAAACTTTTTACAGCTTGTATGCAGATATATTATCCTAAACATGTTTCAACATAAATTAAAGCACACGTTTTCAAAGCACAGCAGCGTTACTTAGTCTGTGAAACTACATCGGGGAAGTTGCATGAGAAAAGTATCTGTCCAATTTTTTAGCAGGTGTGCTCCAGTTCTTTTAATACAATATGACATTTACAAATTTTGCGAGACAGATGTGCAACATTTAGTGCATATCCAAAACAGAATTACTGTCGTCGTCATCATCATCATCATCATATTTATGTCCACTGCAGGATGAAAGCCTCTCCCTCCGATCTCTAATTACCCCTGTCCTGCGCCAACCAATTCCAACTAGCACCTGCAAATTTCCAAATTTCGGTGCATCACCTAGTCTTCTGCCATCCTCTACTGCACTTCCCGTCTCTTGGTACCCATTCTGCCACCCTAATGGTCCAACGGTTATCTAATCTGTGCATTACATGACCTGCCCAGCGCCATTTTTTTCTCTTACTGTCTACTAGAATATCACCTATACCCGTTTGCTCTCTTATCCAAACTGCTCTCTTTCTGTCTCTTAAAGTTATACCTAGCATTCTTCATTCCATCACTCTTTGCGTAGTCCTTAACTTGTTCTCAAGCTTCTTTTTCAGTCTCCAAGTTTCTGCCCCATACGTCAGCACTGGTAAAATGCACTGATTGCACACCTTCCTTTTCAATGATAATGGTAAGCTTCCAGTCAGGATCTGACAGTGTTTGCCGAATGCGCTCCAACCACAATTTTATTCTTCTGTGAATTTCCTTCTCATGGTCAGAGTTTCCTGTGATTAGTTGACCTGGGTAAACGTACACCTTCACAAACTCTAGAGGCTGACTAGCGATCTTGAACTCTTGTTCCTTTGCCAGTTATTTATCACTATCTTTGTCTTCTGCATATTAATCTTCAGCCCCACTCTTACACTCTCCCTGTTAAGGTCCTCAATCATTTGTTGTAACTAGTCCGCAGTGTTGCTGAATAGAACAATGTCATCGGCAAACCAAATGTTGCTGAGGTGTTCGCCGTCGATCCTTACTCCTAAACCTTCCCAGTTTAATAGCTTGAATACTTCTTCCAAGCACGTAGTGAATAGCATTGGAGAGATTGTGTCTCCTTGTCTGACGCCTTTCTTCATAAGTATCTTCCTACTGTTGTAATAAAGTTTATTTACAAAAGCAAAACGAAGCACCTTCAAGACTGTGGATACTAACTGCAGCTATAACATGTCAGGCTGAGTTTGTGAATGCCATAAATTAGACACTACCAATGTGATTTCATTAAAGCTACTTTCTGGGCTAGTTGGTGCATACTTGATTTGAAAATTATAACAACGCTAATGCATCCATCCACAAAGGAACAATGACAAGACACAAGCAACATGACTACCAACATGACTAGGGTTTATTTTACACTCCTTTATCTTAAGAATAAGCAAGCAACTTTAGCCACATTTAAACAAGCACATAAGAGGAAGAACACAGACTGAAGTACCAACTTCACCATGCCCATTTGTGCTCACAGATGCTGGATAGAACGCCAGGTCTAATTGGCACATGCCTTTATCATATTACAACTTCATATGAAGCTATTTTCTCTAGACTATGCACTTTTGCATTCATCCCAAAAGTGTTGTGATATGTGACAGAACACAAGTGAGCTTGTGCAAAAAGAACAAACTGGCATGGCACACTGACAGGAACCAAGGAAACAGGACAAGCATCGCTATTGGTACAAGATCTACAGCAATATATCAGAACATGACAATACAGCAATATTATTTAAGCAAAAGTGAGTACAGATCTGAGAACTTATTCAAGTAAGAACATGGATTTACCATTTTTAAAACCACATATTCGTGAACAAAAACCGCTAAACATCAGTGCACATATTGCAAAATCAGAAGACACAATTCTTCACTGGGTGCTATAGTTCAACCAACGCACGTCGAAATGTGTAAAAGCAGTTTAACCTGTGTAGCCTTCAGCATGCGAAAGCCAAGAAGACTATCAGAACAGGCTTCATATGTAGTGTTTGGAGTCTTTGATTCAAACCGTAATACACTGTTAAAATAAAATTTCAGAGTTTGCTTGTTTCATTCAGAAGAAAGATAGTGTCTTAGTCATGCCGCCACAGTCAACGGATAAACTTGCACCAGCTACATTGAGTCAAAGGAGAAAATAAAGTGAGGAAGACAGATGCATAGTGTGAAAATGATGCTGTTGTATCAAGTAGCATAACTGCTCACTTAACATTCAGATACTTTCCATGCCTCTGCATACAGACTGAGAAGCTTTACCTGTTCACCATCTGCTAGTGAAGCACTGTTTGTTCACTGTGATCACCCACTCAAGGCAATCACTTAGTTAAGTAGGGCCGTTCACTACATGTAAGGACACCGACCCGAAACCGTTCATGAGTCTTGTAAAATATTGTCATGTTTTGGATACTGCGACTGTTCATCAGCAGCTGCATCACTACTGCCAACATGCAGACCATGCAATTCCCCAAGCACTTGCTCAACAAGAGTACCATAATGAAGAGTGGCAAATTGGGCCAGCTGGTTTATTAGGAAAACGAAGCTATCGCAAGAAAAAATAAACACTCTAGAATTTTGATGGCTCTGGCTTGTTTAATATATTCAAACATCAAAAATCTGATTATTACAGAATGCCATAAAGCGTGGTGCACTGTTACCAACTGTTGTTTTTTAAAGCTATAACCTGTTATTACCAGACATTCATGCACCATGGCTGAAGACATACTGTTTATCGTTGCCGTGTCTTGAGCACGGGAATTAATCTCTTTCATAAAGGTTTGGTGTTGTCGCTATAAAAATATTGTGGTATATTTCCATAAACACACAAAGGTGCATAACTTCGCTGGGTGTTAAGTAAACTAGTGGCTCCTCTCTTCTGACGCAGACTGAAAGGTGATTTGCATGGAGAAGTTCAACAGGAAATAGTTTCTGGCATTGCAGAATTATACAAGAATTCGCTCCAGTAAGAATTTTACAATTGAGAAAAAACACACCTGAGAAGCTGACAAATGCACTGTTTTTAGTCTTTATAGTTCAAGTGTACTGGAGAGAGTGGAATGTTCGTTGGTTGATGACCATTCGGTAATATTCAGAGACACTTGTTGAGTCACAGCCACAGTTGTGGACAACAGCCTGTTTTTGACTTTCATCGAAGTTCAGGCACAGCTTTCCAGTGCCTAACAAAACTGTCTGCTGACCAGCTCTTCTCTCCTGTACACCAAAAGAACTCACTGCTTCTGGTGAAAGATTCAAACTAGCTTTAGCTGCCTGTAACTTCCGAGCAAGTACATAACATTACAATATTTGTAAAGGAACATCATTAGCTGCGCTGACCAATTTCACAAGAAGTCCATTTCCGCCTTCAAATACAAATGAAGAATGCGACCAGTGAGGTCCTAGTTTAGCCGCACTTTTAAGAAGATATTTAGTTGAAGCCAAACAAAACCAACCTGTAAATTTTATTGTAGCTGCTTATTTGCATACCGCAAGCATATCAACAATTAAAAGTTGCCTTGATTGGCTAGGCAACAAAAAAACTTACCCGCCTATTTAACAAATTCTCAATTGAAACATGTTTTTATTACTTCCTTGTAGCTCATTGAGAATTTGTGAAATAAACGGGTAAGTTTTTTTGTTGACAAGCCTGGCCAATCGAGGCAAGTTTTAATTGTTGATATGCTTGCGGTATGGAAATAAGCAGCTACAATAAAATTTACAGGTTGGTTTTGTATGGCTTCAACTAAATATGAGAGATGTGTTTTTTGTAGGTGTATCCCGGATTGACGAAGCATACTCCAGTTTTGATCTTGCAAGCATATTATACAGTACAAGTTTAAGGGAAGCAGGAGTCCAAGAAAACTTGCAGCACAAAAAGCCATGTGTTCAGTTATTAGCATTACTCAAAAAGTTTATATGCATTTGCATTGAAAGATTATTAGTAATATGAATACCTATGTACAAGGTGCTTAATAAGAACAGAGTGTTTAATTTTGTAGGTAAATGTGTTAAAAGGACTAGTTATGATGTGAAAATCTCTTCATTTTACTTTTACAACCCCACCTTACCACCATTTTACCTTTATATATATATATATATATATCCCACGGCACCCATTCCATAACTCTAATGCTCTATTGGTTACCTGCCCTAAGCTTAATAAGATAGAAAATTGTGCAAGTTGTTGAAGCTTCATGGTAGCTACTGCATGACAGATGCCGACAAAAGTAACAGAACGGGACAGGATACAGCACTATCAAATGAAGTTTATTGAAAGAAAACAACCAATATATAACACACATCACGTGAGCAACACCCGGCCTCCTAGCAAATGCAGATGCATACCAAAACAACCTTCACATCACCGAATGCACATGTTTTGACGGCAACACACATGTCGCGGCTGATTAATTAACGTAAAAAAACTATTACTAAGGCACAATGCAACTCGGTGGCTTTACTTAATATCAAACACGGCAACCTCACTATCTTGCAGCGAGATGGATAGCTGGCTAACACATAGTGAGTCTTTCTTTCTAATGTGATAAGCCTCCGTTAATTCATGTGAGAGCTTTTCACAGTGTGTGAACAGCAGAATAGTACTTTCAAAAACTGGATGACGCCCACTGCTGCAACAATGCACAGAAAGGTGTGAATGCGCGAAAACCCTTAAAAGAACTATGGTACTTCCTTAGTCGAATGTTTAAGCACTTTCCAGTCTGACTGATACATATTTTGTAGGCTGCAAGAAAAGGGAATCGAATAAACAACATTTTGTGTGCAAGAGACAAACTGTATGCTATATTTAACTTTGCAGTCCTCCCTGCTCAGACACCCATTGTGAAGAATGTGCTTGTTTATTGCTTCACATATTCCCTTCAGCTTATTTTTAAATGAAAACCCAATCCTGACCTGGAACTTAGAAGCCACCTTTTTCTGCCTGTGCGACAATTAATAGAGAGGATAATGGCAACTTTGTTCCGCTCTTGCTCCTTAAGCTTCTTCCACCCTGGGGCCCTATACCGTAAAACTATTCCAATATGTTTCTATTCCAATTTCCTGACGTCAAATTTGCGTAACCACTGACGCAAGCACCGGGCGGTCACCCACAGGGTTGTCTGAACAGCCCAATCAAACGCTCTCCTCATTCATAGGAGGTCACTTTTGTTTACTTGAAAAACGAATAACATTGCCTACACTGAGCGGCTTGTCGTAGCTAATTGGCTGACAAGAGGCGAGGAGAACGCTCAAGTGGAGAGGGATTCACTGGGGCAGAGCCAGTGCACTGAAAATCGATAACCGGATGAAGAGGGTGGTGCCGGCGTCTGCGATTGGTCGGCTTTCCCTTACTTAGCTTGTGGTGGCTGGTCGAAAATCGCGGCGGCATGCAACGGAAGCTTAAGAATGACGCTAAAACTGACCCTCAGCAGAGAAGAGTTGGCAGAATGAGGTAGTAAACGAGCCGAAAGTGCTTGAAAACGTTACACGGTTACGCAAGAAGTTTTATTATACGCAAATACACCCATGCTCTCCGGCAGGTGAGAGTAGCCAGCATCTCAGCGATCGGCGGCAGCCATATTTTATTCCTTTCGGAACGGGGCAGCCTGCGGCTATTCCGAAAGAAATTCAGTTTTGTTCGGCATATTAATGAATCTTTATCGCGTACACGTCACTTTGACGCAGTGAGTTCCTGCGGTTTTGTGACATCGCGTGACAGGCAGGTGAAGTGGGTGCAGCCCGAAAACTTTTTACCAATAGCCGAGGGCTAATGGCGAAAAGGGGTCGAATCAGAAATAATTGTTTTTCTTTTTTCTGTCAAATCATGCATGCATAATCAGTGTCTACACATCATATCAGATGGGGAGGTATCGCGGTTTTCGTGACGTCGCGTGAGAGACAGGTAAAGTGGGGGGGTGGTCGAAAAACGTTTTTGACCAATCGCGGAGTGCTGATAGCAGAATTGGAATAGAAAAGTTTGGAATAGTTTTACGTTATAGCGCCCCTGGTGGCACTTTAGGTTCCTTAATTAACGTATTTCAAGATAAAGAAACCACTGAAACTGAATAACCTGCCTCATTAAGCCTTGTCACCAGATTCCTTACACTTTCAAGGATAAGGTGAGGATAGCTCTTGGTTGGGGCATCTCTAATTGCGTGAGTGGCAATACTGTACTTAATAAGTTTTGAATGGCTAGACTAGTCAAGAAGGGAATTAGAAGTTCTCGACTGATATACCCAGCATCCGTGATCCCACATAAAAGTAAGCCTGATATAAGAAGTTGCAGCTCATCTTTTTCTGGAACTTCTAATGAGAAGTTGAAATCTTGCTCTTGTTCTCTAAATATCTTCAGTACTTCGATGACAGCTCTGCGAAAGTTATCATTTGCTCATGAAAAACAAATTATCATCCACGTATCTGAAAATTTTAAGAGCAAGCCCACTCAGGTTTTGATTATTTTCTGGTCAACATAACTTAAAATATTACTGAGCACTGGTGCAACACCAGAACCTATGCAGATGCCAGCATTCTGGACACATATTTTACCTTCTCACCAGACCGAAATTGACCTTAAATACAAATCAAGAAGCTCCAGAAAGCTTGCAACCAGAATTTTACACCTTTCAGCAAATTCCGGCTAACCTGTTTGATTGTGTATGCAGTCCTTAACAAACTGCAGGAGACGCACCTGCGGCAAAGAATTGTATAGATCTTCTGCATCTATACTAAAGCCTGTCCATTTTCCCAGATTATGTTCCTGCAGGAAGTGTACAACACTCTGAGAGCTGGGAGCAAGGAATTGGTCATTGATTCTCAGCCTGTCAAGGTGTGTCTGCAGAAATTCTGAAACATGAAGCCATGGTTTATATTCCGACACAATATTTCTGAAATGGATTCCCTAAGCTTGTGTGTTTTGCACTGAAGAAGGCGCATAAAAGAAGACCTTTTTCCACCTTAACATCATTTGAGACGGTTGTAACATCATTTGAGACCGTTGTCAAACCAAACTGATTCAACTTCGTGACAGCTCAACATGTTATGTCAGCTATATTGGTATAAATTTCATTAAAATTTATGTCAGTGGCTTACACACCCTCCTCCAGAAAAGTGCTTTCCAACTTGACAACACAACGTCCTTTTATGTCTTTAAGAAACCTCCAAGTTTCTGCCTCATACGTTAGCACAGGTAGAATGCAACAATGATTCTATGCTTGATTGTACACAATTATATATATATATATATATATATATATATATATATATATATATATATATATATATATATATATATATACATGTACTTTGTATTCACCATCCAGGGCCAGGGAACAAGAGAAGCCAGACACCACTGACCAATTTCTGACTAAAAGAATAAATTTTTGACCTTAAGCATCTTGTTTTTACTGTACATGTCCCTCACCTCCATCCAGGTTACCAACATTTATATCTAAAAAGCTTCCGACATTCTGTGAACACCGACATTCTGTGAACACATACATCTCCATTCCCGACAACCTCCTTAAGGGAGTCATACATGGACTGAAGCCTGGAACTACAGAAGACGAACTCATCAACAACCTAAGAGTGCGGACGCAAGGGGTACGAATACTCTACGCCTGTATGCTTGGCAAATCGAGGATGGCAGTGCTGACGTTCGATGGCCCCATCGTGCCACGCTACGTATATTACTACGGTGGCGAGATGCCATGTATACCCTACCAACCCACTCGACAATACTGCAAGATATGCCAAAATCAAGGACATAGGACAGATGTCTGTCCAACACTAACTGTCAAGGCTTGTGCGAAATGTGGCCTCCGCGACCCACCAGCGGACCATGAGTGTGAGCCCAAGTGTGCCCTGTGCGGGGGAGCTCATCCTACAGTGGCACAAGAGTGCACCAAAAAACTGAAGCGCGTCCCGCAAAGGGGAAGAGAGCGTATGAGACAACATAACCACGTCACGGGGACCCCCAAGAAGAGATGGCTCAGTTCGGATCGAGAGAACTCTGACTCGCGGGAGAGATCCCGCTCGCGTACCAGGTCAACCTCCCGAGGCCGATCCAACTCTCAGGGCAGAAAACAAGAGGAGAAGCAAAGCACCAACCATCAGAAGAACAAGAAACAATGTCCGAAGAATGAAGGCGACAAAAACAAGGTGAGCTGGTCAGCAATAGCCTCCCAACCCACACCTCAAACAACTGCACAGATAACGCGCCTAGAACGAGAGCTAGAACTCATGAGAGTTCGCTTAGGCGACCTAGAGCGTGAGAATGCAATACTAAAGCAAATGCAGTTGCAGCAACAGAACACACAGGCTAAACCGGACCAGTCAGAGCAAGCTTCGGGGCAAGCTGTACCAGCACCCCAAAAGCGCCCTAGATTACAGTCGGTCGAAACACTCCAGACACAAATCCAAGAGACTTTCCAACAACTGTTACCATCATTAGCAGAACAGATAACCCAACAGGTGTCAGCCCAAATAACACAACAACTAATGCAACAAATGACTGAGTTTGAAGTGAACTCCGACAAAAAACTCCAGGCTCTGCAATTTGAAATCATGAAAACGGTGCGTAAGCAAATTACCGGAGCTAACATTAGAGAGAGAGCCGAGAAGCCATACGCCAGACCAGGGCTAGTAGCCATTGCACAGGAAAGCAACCATGCCTAAACATCAACCAACTATAACAGAAAATTGCGAAATCTGGCAGTGGAATTGTCGTGAATACCGACGGAAAATGGGACTTTTGACACAGCTGGTAAGCTCACAGAGTGAGCCACCAGCTGTCATAGCCCTTCAGGAAGTCGGATCCCCTCCAAACCTTCAGGGATACGAGGTGTACACACACCCGGATTCGGAGAAAGCAATAGCTACTTTGGTAGCGAAATCAATCACCGCAATCGAACATGATCCTTTTACTGACACAGATATTAAGCATTTATTAATAGAAATCATATATAAAGGCCTGAACAAAAAGAGTGCCTTTATACTAAACATTTACAGTCCACCAAGCCAGAGAAAGACAAAGTTTGACAGCCTCCTCCAGGAAACTGCCCGTCTGGTAAAGGGAAGACCACTCATAATAGTAGGTGATTTCAACGCCAAAGATCCTAGTTGGGGATACCTAAAACAGGACGCTAAGGGCAGAAACATTCTAGAACAAACGGAACAACTCGACATGACAATTATAACGGATCCTGCAGTGCCCACTAGACAGGGCAACAGTGTGAGCATGGACACCAGCCCTGACCTCACTATAGTGCAGAATTGTGAAGATGCGCAATGGATGAACACCCTAAACGATTTAGGCAGCGACCATTACATCATCAGCACCACAATTCGGACTGGGAAAATCAAACGACACATAGGAGTAGCCAAAATTACCGACTGGGTGAAATACCGCCGGATGCAAAGCCAACAAAGCACCACAATTGATGATTTAAGTAAATGGTGTGAAAGTTTAAGAACACAAAAGGATAAAGTCACAAAAGAACTAGCCCGCACATGTGAGATACCTGAGATAGACCCTCACTTACTGCATCTCTGGGAGGCACGCAGAGGACTAACAATTAAAAAGAATGAAACGACAGTCACAGAACCGGAAGCTAAAAGTACGCATTGCAGAAATCACCCGCAAAGCGGGAGAGTACGCAACGCAACTAGCTACGTCCAATTGGGAACGCTTCTGTGACTCCCTTAATGACACAGTGAGTACCGCAAAAACTTGGCGCATACTAAGAGCAATTATGGAACCAACCAAAACCAAGAACGAGGGCTGTAAAGCGGTGGAACGGCTAATCCATACGTACCCAGGGACGGAACAAGAACTCAAAGAAGAATTATATAACAAGTGCTTCGGAACAGACCCATCTCCCGCACCCTGTGAGAGGAAATATGGGGGAGCGCCTCACCCTGAACTCGATGAACCCATCTCCATCGAAGAAGTTAGAGCTGCCATAGCGAAAATGACCCGAAACACAGCGGCAGGCAAAGACCGGATAACTAACTCCATGATTAGAAACCTAAGCGATGAGGCTTTACAGGCATATACTACCTTTATTAATGAACATTGGCAACAGGGTACTATTCCAAGGGAGTGGAAGCACGCTCAAATAGTTTTAATTCCCAAGCCTGGCAAGAAATTAGCAATTAGTAACCTTCGACCAATCTCCCTAACTTCCTGCCTGGGGAAACTATTTGAAAGAATTGTGAATTCTAGATTACAAAACTACTTGGAGGACAATGAAATCATTCCAGACACTATGTTTGGATTCAGACCCAAGCTCTCAACTCAACACATCCTCCTACAGTTGAAGGAAGAAGTCCTAACAAATATACCAAGATCAAGCGAACACGTTGTCATGGCCATCGACATAAAGGGCGCTTTTGATAACGTAAGCCATCAAGGAATACTCGATGGCCTGGCTGAAACAAACTGCGGAGAGCGGATATACAACTATGTTCGCAGCTTTTTAAACCAACGAACCGCTGAGATTAAATTTGGCGCAGTAGAAATGAAGACCTTCAAGGCACCCAACAAGGGCACTCCCCAGGGCGCAGTGATCTTGCCAACGCTATTTAACGTGGCGATGATAGGCCTTGCAAGGAAACTACAAGCCATCCCGGGTATCCAGCACGCCCTATATGCGGATGATATTACAGTCTGGTGTGTCACCGGGTCGCTACGTGAAAAAGAAGAACGATTACAAGCAGCTGCCTGTGAAATCGAGACATACGTGCGAGCCAGAGGGCTGCAATGCGCGTCAGAGAAATCTGAGATTATACGAGTCTGGAGAGGGAAAGGGAATCGTAACGTCCCGACGGACCCTGCCCTTAAACTGGAAATCAGACTTGGCAATTGCAATACCTGAGAAGACCACAATCCGGGTACTAGGCATGTGGCTACAATCAAATCAACACTGCCAACACGGGCTTAACCTCATCAAGACGGCAACACAAGTCTCAAGAATGATAAAGCGGGTAGCCACTAAAAGGACGGGGATGAAGGAATCAGACACCCTTCACCTAATAAGAAGTCTGGTGGTTAACCGCTTCATTTACAGCTTGCCGTATTACGAGCTAACGAAAACAGAGAGGGATGTGATCAATTTGTGCATACGGAAAGCATACAAGATCGCCCTACAAATTCCGCAATGCGCCTCAACCAAAAAACTCGTGTCTCTCGGAATTCATAATACATTCGAAGAACTGGCAGAAGCTCAACTGATAACTCAAAGAAACAGACTTGCATAAACGACCACGGGTAGGAAACTCCTTGGCAGACTCGGGTACCATGAGTTCCTAGAAAAACACAACCAAGCTAAACCCATCCCCACAATAATCAGAAACAGCATCAAAGTGGCGCCAATACCCAGAAATATGGACCCAACTCTACATGCAGGCAGAAGAGAAGCCAGAGCTGCATATATTGAGAAAACGCACGGCGACAAACCAAACTCCGGCTTCGTGGACGTGGCAAGATACCCAGGCAGGCAGAAAAGAATGGTAGCTGCTGTCACTGACTATTTGGGCAGAGAAATCATTAGCGCCTCCACTCGCAACACCACTATCGTGGAAGCAGAAGAAATCGCAATAGCCCTTGCTATCAAAGCGACGGAACCAAACCAACAACAAATAACCATCCTATCATACTCTCAAGCGGCATGCAGAAGCTACCTCAGGGGATGAGTATGCACCGCAGCCTGTAGGATTATACGAGATATAAAACCTCGAGCCAGATTTCACCTTATATGGGTACCCAGTCGTGAGGGAATCAAGGGAAACGAAGAGGCTGACAGAGTAGCTCGTGCGCATGCTACACACCACGGGTGCTCACAGGACGCCTCTGAAGACCTGCATGATCCCGATTGACCAGAACTACTCTGCAATTTTAAACTACCACAGAGGAAACAGAATGAAACTACCACCCCCAGATAAGAACCTCAGTAAGGAAGAACAGGTTATATGGAGAAAGTTGCGCAAACATATACATATAAACATATAACAACCTGCACATTCTCCATAAAATTCACCCTGAAGGATATGCGGATACATGACCATGGTGCGGAGCCACGCCAACCTTAGACCACATCTCATGGGCATGCACGGCATATACACAAAAGACAAACACAGAAATTACGGATCATACACAATGGGAGGCGGCGCTGTCCAGCTCACAGGAAGAGGTCCAAAGGGCCATCATCCGACAAGCAAGACGGCGTGCGGAAGCCAGTGGGGCCCTTGTCTAGGGGCTCCAACCATAGAGTGTTTTATTCTTCAATAAAGTTGTTCTATCCCGTCACTCAGTGTGCTCCGAACATCGGAGAGTGTTGGACGGGCCTGTCCGTGAGAGCTGTTTTTCATTCTTGTGCAAGTGAAAATGCAGTGCTCATTAGAACAAAGATTTGTGATAAAGTTTTGTGTGAAACTTGGCAATACCGCTGCGGAAACTGTTACTATGCTCAAGACTGCTTATAAAGAGCATGCCCTGTCAGATCGGCAAGTGTTTCGGTGGCACAAGGCCTTTTGGAAGGCTGGGAAGAGGGCGATGACAAGGACTGCGCTGGATGCCCATCCACGACTACTACGACTGACAATGTGACACGAGTGAGGGAACTGTTGAACTCAGACTAACGATTAAGTGTTCGTTTAATGGCCAACATGTTAAACATTCCGAAAACTCAAGTTCATGAAATTGTCACAAACGATATTGGCATGCGGAAGGCGTGTACAAAAATGGTTCCAAAAGTGCTCACTGACAATGAAAAGTCACGCTGCATTGAAATGTTCCAAGAAATTCTCAACATGTGCAAACATGAGCAAAAATTTTTGGACGTCATTACAGATGACGAGACTTGGGTATTTGAATATGGCCCGGAGACCAAAAGGCAATCATCTGTGTGGCACACGCACTCGTCCCCTCCCCAGAAGAAAGCCAGGAAGAGCAAATCAAAGATCAAGATCATGCTCAATGTTTTTTTTTACATCCACGGACTGGTTCATCATGAGTTTGAAGAACCTGGAACTGCTGTGAATTTTATGTGGATATCCTCGAAAGACTGAAACGCAGGGTTCAACACATCCGGCCGGACATTGCACACAACTGGAAGTTGCACCACGATAATGTGCTGGCCCACAGTGCCTTCGTCACCGACTAACTAGTTAAAGCAGGGGTGCCAACGATCCCCCAGCCCCCGTACAGCCCGGCCTTGGCTCCCCCCGACTTTTTTCTGTTTCCACGCCTCAAAACACCCCTGAATTAAGCCAATCATTTTGGGACAGTGGACGTGATCAAAGCAGCTAGCACCACAGCATTAAAGGCCAATCCGGAGGAGGACTACCGCAATGCATTCGAGAGCTGGAAGTCTCGCTGGAGCCGATGTATTGACGCAAAAGCAGAGTATCTTGAAGATTTTTAATCTTTTTGTAACAACAAATTCAATAAATGATTTTTAATCGCCTCACTGACATTACTTTCAGGACAGACCCTGTACAGGTACCTTGAAGGTATGTATGTGGAAAGCAGTTCAACCTCTGCTTGCTTTTCTGGCATGGAATAAAACGGCCTTTTGTCTCTAAACCACTTACCTTTAACTATTCCATTTGGTTCATTTTTCCAACTTCTACAGAGTTGCATTCACAACTTTCATAGTTAACCGGCTCCGTTTTCATTCTTGCTTCCTAAACTATGCCCTCCTTTCATGCTAATTTGGAAGGCCTTCTGTTAGCAATGGGTATTGTATTTCAGACTATCAGTGCAATGTTGCATGAAGAAAACTATTCTTGGAGTAAATTATTGTTCAGCTTGATATCATCATACTGCTGCATGGTTGTTATTTAACTCTGCAATCCTGGCATTTCATGGGTATTATTCTCTTTCTTTTGACATTAGTTTAATTATGAGGCTCACAGATATGTATCTGTGTCAACAATAACACATGGCATCTAATTTTGTGCAACATACACTACATTTAATCAGATAAAAGTTTCATGTTTTGTCTCTTGGACCAGTCTGCTCAGTGGTAGGAGGTCGAGATCGCAAATGAGAATGGCTGGCCAAGATCTGTGGTGTATGTCCCGTGTTATGCATCTGACAAGATTTCATGGTGGCAAGAAGACATGTCAGACATGATGTGATCTTTCTAATTATTGTGCACAAAGTTATCAGCATGATAATATCCTTAATGCTATAAAGAGTACCTCCAGCAAGCAGTCTATATGCTTATGCCTTTTCGTTGCTTATGGCAACAAAATCCAACATCCTTTGAAACATGCTCACTTGCTGTCTGATGCACAAAATGAAGAACGCTGTTTTCTCTAAATTTATTAGCAACAAGAAAGCCACTCTGGAAGCAATTATATACATACACAGCAACACACACTAAAACCTACAAATGGGAGAAAAAACACAAACTAAGCTAACAATAAAAGAAACCAGACACCCAACAAGTGTTACATGTTACTCATGTAGGCACATTCAACCTGAGTTAGAGAGATAGATGGTCGACACCCACACTCCTGTGCATGCATCTGGATATATTAAACCTCAGCTACTCTTTCTGTATCATAACTATCCCCATGTTTGTGAAATCTGGTGTACAACAGCAAGAACAATGATGGCTTGACAGGTGGTTCACCTTTCAATGAGTTCTATAAGGAGGATGCATCAACTCTTCCAGCCAATGTACACATTACCACATGAAAGCAGCAGGTTATAAACAGCACAACACCATACAGCACAAATTATATATTTGCCACATGTTATTAAACTTACACATCATTAAAGCACATATTAGAATTGGTGCTAAGGCTGGTGCACAATATATGCATATACTTTAAACAATCATAAATAAGGCAGGAGCTTGGGATAGGATTGAATATTCTCGGAACTGCTTTGATAATACAAAAGTCAAGGCTTTGTTTTTGGCATCACCCACTCCAATTCGTTTTCTTTTTTTCCAATTGAAGCATTGACAAGGTTTGTGCCATGCGCTTCGACCGTGATTCTTCCTTGTTCGCGCACGGCCATGACCATAATACAAGAAAATTGCCACAGTAACGCAGTGGTCCCTGCCTACTTTATCATATACTTTACCGCAATACATTACGTATGCTTCACCGCATAACATGACTGTATTGCGGCAAAGCTGATTTTATGGAACTGGCAGACCGGGCCGCCGTTCCTGCGACCCGGTCGCAGGAGTGGAAAGGGGGGGTTAGTGCCCTGGTCGTTCGAACGCTTAGGGCCCGAAAGCGTTAGGTTCACCCAAATAGACGCTGAATAATGGTTTGGCTTGGCTCCGTATATTATTTTTAAATAGGTGGCGCTAAAGCGATGAACGCGACGATCGCGCCCTGAATCGGTGCTTCCGTTCTGCCCGTGCGGTCTTCGCCTGTGTCCGTGGCTGTGGAAAAGTGATTGTAGCTGTTTGATGTCGTTAAATGTGAGAGCTTGTGGCGAAGTGATTGAGTATGGCCGTAGTAGTTCTGCCCATGTAGTGTTTTGCGGACTTCACCTGTGCCTGTGACTGATCGTGTTGCCCAATAGCTTTGTGGAAAGCGACGTGGTTTGTGTGGATGTCATCGCAGCGTTTGCCAGCTCCTGGGTGGCCCGTGTGCCAGTTATTGATGGCGTTGCCCAGTAACTTTGTGGAAGTTGATGTACCTTGTGTGGATTTCGTTGCCGCATATGACTGCCTTAATTATAGGTGGTGACGCTGCCTTTTGAAGCGCGTCCGAGCGCGAGAAACTTCACCGATTTTTTTGTAAACAACGTAGACGTCTCGAAATGTTAGCTAGAAATCAACCAGCAGCAAGCCAAGTCTTTATTTTGTGGTTTTTCGAGCTTATGCTCATGCGAGCAGCAGAAGGACAAAAGGTCCGTTACATTATGTCAGTTCCATAAAATCAGCTTTGCCGCAATACAGTCATGTTATGCGGTGAAGCATACGTAATGTATTGCGGTAAAGTATATGAAAAAGTAGGCAGGGACCACTGCGTTACTGGGGCGATTTTCTTGTATTATGGTCATGGCCGTGCGCGAACAAGGAAGAATCACGGTCGAAGCGCATGGCACAAACCTTGTCAATGCTTCAATTGGAAAAAAAGAAAACGAATTGGAGTGGGTGATGCCAAAAACAAAGCCTTGACTTTTGTATTATCAAAGCAGTTCCGAGAATATTCAATCCTATTCCAAGCTCCTGCCTTATTTATGATTGTTTAAAGTATATGCATATATTGTGCACCAGCCTTAGCACCAATTCTAATATGTGCTTTAATGATGTGTAAGTTTAATAACATGTGGCAAATATATAATTTGTGCTGTATGGTGTTGTGCTGTTTATAACCTGCTGCTTTCATGTGGTAATGTGTACATTGGCTGGAAGAGTTGATGCATCCTCCTTATAGAACTCATTGAAAGGTGAACCACCTGTCAAGCCATCATTGTTCTTGCTGTTGTACACCAGATTTCACAAACATGGGGATAGTTATGATACAGAAAGAGTAGCTGAGGTTTAATATATCCAGATGCATGCACAGGAGTGTGGGTGTCGACCATCTATCTCTCTAACTCAGGTTGAATGTGCCTACATGAGTAACATGTAACACTTGTTGGGTGTCTGGTTTCTTTTATTGTTAGCTTAGTTTGTGTTTTTTCTCCCATTTGTAGGTTTTAGTGTGTGTTGCTGTGTATGTATATAATTGCTTCCAGAGTGGCTTTCTTGTTGCTAATAAATTTAGAGAAAACAGCGTTCTTCATTTTGTGCATCAGACAGCAAGTGAGCATGTTTCAAAGGATGTTGGATTTTGTTGCCATAAGCAACGAAAAGGCATAAGCATATAGACTGCTTGCTGGAGGTACTCTTTATAGCATTAAGGATATTATCATGCTGATAACTTTGTGCACAATAATTAGAAAGATCACATCATGTCTGACATGTCTTCTTGCCACCATGAAATCTTGTCAGATGCATAACACGGGACATACACCACAGATCTTGGCCAGCCATTCTCATTTGCGATCTCGACCTCCTACCACTGAGCAGACTGGTCCAAGAGACCAACCATGCAACTTTTATCTGATTAAATGTAGTGTATGTTGCAGAAAATTAGATGTCAGGTGTTATTATTGACACAGATACATATCTGTGAGCCTCATAAACTAATGTCAAAAGATAGAGAATAATACCCATGAAATGCACTCTTGGTAGGATGGCAGGACCATTCTCTTGCAGAGCTAAATAACAACCATGCAGCAGTATCATGATATCAAGTTGAACAATAATTTACTCCAACAATAGTTTCCTTCGTGGAACATTGCACTGATAGTCTTGAAATACAATACCCATTGCTAACAGAAGGCCTTCCAAATTATGCATGACAGGAGGGCATATTTTAGGAAGCAAGAATGAAAACGGAGCCGGTTAACTATGAAAGTTGTGAATGCAACTCTGCAGAAGTTAGAAAAATGAACCAAACGGAATAGTTTAAAAGTAATTAGTGGTTTAGAGACAAAAGGCCGTTTTATTCCATGCCAGAAAAGCAAGCAGAGGTTGAAATGCTTTCCACATACATACCTTCAAGGTGCATGTACAGGGTCTGTCCTGAGAGTAATGTCAGTAAGGCGATTAAAAATCATTTATTGAATTTGTTCTTACAAAAAGTTTTAAAATCTTCAAAATACTCTCCTTTTGCGTCAATACATCGGCTCCAGCGAGACTTCCACCTCTTGAATGCGTTGTGGTAGTCCTCCTCCGGATTGGCCTTTAATGCTGTGGTGCTAGCTGCTTTAATCACGTCCGCTGTCCCAAAATGATTGCCTTTCAGGGGTGTTTTGAGGCATGGAAACAGAAAAAAGTCGGGTGGGAGCCAAGCCCGGGCTGTACGAGGGCTGGGGGATCGTTGGCCCCACTGCATTAACCAGGTAGTCGGTGACGATGAAGGCACTGTGGGCCAGCACATTATTGTGGTGCAACTTCCAGTTGTGTGCAATGTCCGGCCGGATATGTTGAACCCTGCGTTTCAGTCTTTCGAGGACATCCACATAATATTTGGAGTTCACAGTGGTTCCAGGTTCTTCAAACTCATTATGAACCAGTCCGTGGATCTCAAAAAAAAAAGAAAAAAAGCAATAAGCATGATCTTGATCTTTGATTTGCTCATCCTGGCTTTCTTCTGGGGAGGGGACGAGTGTGTGTGCCACTCAGATGATTGCCTTTTGGTCTCCAGGTCATATTCAAATACCCAAGTCTCGTCTTCTGTAATGATGTTGTCCAAAAATTTTCGCTCACGTTTGCACATGTTGAGATTTTCTTGGCATGTTTAAACGCGACGTGACTTTTAGTTGTCAGTGAGCACTTTTGGAACCATTTTTGTGCACGCCTTCCGCATGCCGATATCGTTTGTAACAATTTCATGAACTTGAGTTTTCGAAACGTTTAACATGTTGGCCATTAAATGAACACTTAATCGTTGGTCTGAGTTCAACAGTTCCCTCGCTGGTGTCACATTGTCAGTCGTAGTGGTCGTGGATGGCCGTCCAGCGCAGTCCTTGTCGTTGCCCTCTTCCCGGCCTTCCAAAAGGCCTTGTGCCACCGAAACACTTGCCGGTCTGACAGGGCATGTTCTTTATAAGCAGTCTTGTGGATAGTAACAGTTTCCGCAGCGGTATTGCCAAGTTTCACACAAAACTTGATCGCAAATCTTTGTTCTAATGAACACTGCATTTTCACTTGCACAAGAATAAAAAACAGCTCTCACGGACGGGCCCGTCCGACACTCTCCGATGTTCGGAGCACACTGACTGACGGACCGCTGCTTAGCTGGATTCCGTCACTACTAGTTTCAACCAGTTAGACCGCTCTGACATACAGTCACATCACAATAAATTTACTGACATTACTTTCAGGACAGACCCTGTATGTGGTGATAGACAAGCTTTTTAGATATAAATGTTGGGAACCTGGATGGAGGTGAGGGACATGTACAGTAAAAACAAGATGTATAAGGTCAAAAATTAATTCTTTTAGTCAGAAATTGGTCAGTGGTGTCTGGCTTCTCTTGTTCCCTGGCCCTGGATGGTGAATACAAAGTTATATATATATATATATATATATAATTTTGTACAATTAAGCATAGAATCATTGCCTTCTACCTGAGCTAACGTAGGGGCCGGGCAGAAACTTGGAGGTTTCTTGGAGACAAAAAAGGGCATTGTGTTGTCATGTTGGAAAGCACTTTGCCGGAGGAGGGTGTGTCAGCCACTGACATAAACTTTAATGAAATTTATACCAATATAGCTGACATAAAATGTTGAGCTGTCACGAAGTTGAATCAGTTTATTTAATCAGTAATATTTTAATTTATGTTGACCAGAAAATAATCCAAACCTGAGTGGGCTTGCTCTTAAAATTTTCAGATACGTGGATGATTATTTGTTTTTCATGAGCAAATGATAACTTTCGCAGAGCTGTCATCGAAGTACTGAAGCTATTTAGAGAACAATAGCAAGGTTTCAATTTCACTTTAGAAGTTCCAGAAAAAAATGTGCTGCAACTTCTTATGTCAGGCTTACTTTTATGTGGGATCACGTATGCTGGGGATATCAGTCGAGAACTTCTAAGCTCCTTCTTGATTATAGGTCTAGCCATTCAAAACTTATTAAGTACAGTATTGCCACTCACGCAATTAGAGATGCCCCAACCAAGAGCTATCCTCACCTTATCCTTGAAAGTGTAAGGAATCTGGTGACAAGGCTTAATGAGGCAGGTTATTCAGTTTCAGTGGTTTTTTTATCTTGAAGCACGTTAATTAAGAAACTTAAGGTGCGACCAGGGTGGAAGAAGCTTAAGGAGCAAGAGCGGAACAAAGTTGCCATTATCCCCTCTATTAATTGTCGCACAGGCAGAAAAAGGTGGCTCCTAGGTTCCAGGAGAGGATTGGGTTTTCATTTAAAGATAAGCTGAAGGGAATATGTGAAGCAATAAACAAGAACATTCTTCACAACGGGTGTTTGAGCAGGGAGGACTGCAAAGTGAAATATAGCACACAGTTTGTCTCTTGCACACGAAATGTTGTTTATTCGATTCCTTTTTCTTGAAGCCTACAAAATATATATCAGTCAGACTGGAAGGTGCTTAAACATTTGACTAAGGAAGTACCATAGTTTTTTTAAGGGTTTTTGCACATCCACACCTTTCTGTGCATTGTTGCAGCATTGGGCATCATCCAGTTTTTGAAAGTACTATTCTGCTGTTCACACACTGTGAAAAGCTCTCACATGAATTAATGGAGGCTTATCACATTAGAAAGAAAGGCTCACTACGTGTTATCCAGCCATCCATCTCGCTACAAGATAGCGAGGTTGCCGTGTTAGATCTTAAGTAAAGCCACTGAGTTGCATTGTGCCTTAGTAATTGTTTTTTTACATTTATTAACCAGCTGTGACATGTGTGTTGCCATCAAAACATGTGCATTCGGTGATGTGAAGGTTGTTTTGGTATGTATCTGCATATGCTAGGGGGCCGGGTGTTGGTCACGTGATGTGTGTTATATATTGGTTGTTTTCTTTCGATAAGCTTCATTTGATAGTGCTGTATCCTGTCCCATTCTATTACTTTTGTCGGCATCTGTCATGCAGTAGCTGCCATGAAGCTTCAACAACTTGCCCAATTTTCTATCGTATTTTCTATCGTATGGAGCATTAAAGTTACGGAATGGGTGCCATGGTATATATATATATATATATATATATATATATATATATATATATATCTGTGTGTGTGTGTGTGTGTGTGTGTGTGTGTGTGTGTGTGTGTAAAGGTAAAATGGTGGTAAGGTGGGGTGGTAAAAGTAAAATGAAGAGATTTTCACATCATGACTAGTCCTTTTAACACATTTACCTACAAAATTAAACACTCTGTGTTAATTAAGCACCTTGCACATAGGTATTCATATTACTAATAATCTTTCAATGCAAATGCATATCAACTTTTTGAGTAATGCTAATAACTGAACACATGGCTTTTTGTGCTGCAAGTTTTCTTGGGACTCCTGCTTCCCTTAAACTTGTACTGTATAATATGCTTGTAAGATCAAAACTGGAGTATGCTTCATCAATCCGGGATATACCTACAAAAAACACAACTCTCATATTTAGTTGAAGCCATACAAAACCAACCTGTACATTTTATTGTAGCTGCTTATTCCCACACCGCAAGCATATCAACAATTAAAAGTTGCCTTGATTGGCTAGGCAACAAGAAAACTTACCTGTTTATTTCACAAATTCTCAATTGAAACATGTTTTTATTACCTCCTTGTAGCTCATTGATATATATGTGTATGCGTGTGTGTGTTCTGGGGCTGCCTTTTACAGGAATAGTAAAGATTGGTTTGGCAAGTTGGCACCTGTACCTTGAGGTTGTAGTTCATTCTCAATGAGATACAAGGAGGTAATAACATATGTTTCAATTGAGAATTTGTGAAATAAATGGGTAAGTTTTTTTGTTGACAAGCCTGGCCAATCAAGGCAAGTTTTAATTGTTGATATGCTTGCGGTATGGGAATAAGCAGCTACAATAAAATGTACAGGTTGGTTTTTTATGACTTCAACTAAATATGAGAGTTGTGTTTTTTGTCGGTGTATCCCGGATTGATGAAGCATACTCCAGTTTTGATCTTGCAAGCATATTATACGGTACAGTGTATAAGTTTAAGGGAAGCAGGAGTCCAAGAAAACTTGCAGCAAAAAAAGCCATGTGTTCAGTTATTAGCATTAGTCAAAAAGTTGATATGCATTTACACTGAAAGATCACTAGTAAAAAATCTGATAGGGCAACCTAATAAAAATTATATCAGTTTTTTTCTATTGCATTATGAAACGATACAACTGATACACTGATAAAATTACCTTTAGTTATATTCCGGACGTATCTGTGCTATTCTGCTTGTACAAGTCTACTAGTGTATTCTTTTTATTCGTGTAATAGTGTATTCATATTAGTTTGCCAGATCTATAGTCTATCAGTATCTATGTGTGTTGTATAGGTGTAATGTGCTTCAAGGAGAAGGAAGCTTCCTCATTTGTCCCAAAAATGAGTCAGAAATAATTCATTTATATTATCAGAAAAGACAATACATATAAATCAAATATGAAGCCCAGGATTCAGAAAGGAAAGATTGTTGGAACAAATATACACCATACAAACAGCTTAAAAAGAATAAAAATGTGATCTCATTTAAAAGAGAAAAGATGTTTAGATTGGTTCACAACAAAGTTTGCCTCTTTAAACAGGAGGTTATTGGCAATCAAGCCACCGAATTGGTTCACACGTACACCACAAAGATTATTAGACTTCACAATCTGGAAAGCTAGTGAATGGAAGTGGTGGGTTCTTCATTATTCATTACCATGTCTTCGTGGCTTTTTGCCAGATAAGTATGTCAGACATTCCAGTTTGCTTGTGGAGGGTGTCTATATACTTCTACTAGACACCGTCACTTCAGATGACCATAATGAGATCATCTGATCTTCTCTCGAAGTTTGTTGTGAGAGCACAGTCTTTGTTTGGATTGGGTGCAATGACATACAATGTACACCAAATCCTGCATCTTCCTAAAAGTGCGGCTAAACTAGGACCTCATTGGTCGTATTCTTCATTTGTATTTGAAGGCGGAAATGAACTTCTTGTGAAATTGGTCAGCGGAGCTAATGATGTTCCTTTATAAATATTGGAATGTTATGTACTTGCTCGAAAGTTACAGGCAGCTAAAGCTAGTTTAAATCTTTCACCAGAAGCAGTGAGTTTTTTTGGTGTACAGGAGAGGAGAGCTGGTCAGCAGACAGTTTTGTTAGGCACTGGAAAGCTATGCCTGAACTTGGATGAAAGTGAAAAACAGGCTGTAGTCCACAACTGTGGCTGTGACTCAACAAGTGTCACTGAATATTAGCGAATGGTCATCAACCAACAAACATTCCACTCTCTCCAGTGCACTTGAACTATAAAGACTAAAAACAGTGCATTTGTCAGCTTCTCAGGTGCGTTTTCTCTCATTTGTAGAATTCTTACTGGAGCGAATTCTTGTATAATTCTGAAATGCAAGAAACTATTTCCTGTTGAAATTTTCCATGCAAAGCACCTTTCAGTCTGCGTCAGAAGAGAGGAGCCACTAGTTTACTTAACACCCAGCGAAGTTATGCGCCTTTATGTGTTTATAGAAATAGACAACAATATTTTTGAATGGACAATACGAAACCTTTATGAAAGAGACTAATTCCCATGCTCAAGACATGGCAACGATGAACAGTATGTCTTCAGCCATGGTACATGAATGTCTGGTAATAACAGGTTATAGCTTTAAAAAAAAACAGTTGGTAACAGTGCACCACACTTTATGGCATTCTGTAATAATCAGCTTTTTGATGTTTGAATATATTAACCAAGCCAGAGCCATCAAAATTCTAGAGTGTTTATTTTTTCTTGTGTTAGCTTCTTGTTTTCCTAATGAACCAGCTAGCCGAATTTGCCACTCTTCATTATTGTACTCTTGTTGATTAAGTGCTTGGGGAATTGCATGGTCTGCATGTTGGCAGTAGTGATGCAGCTGCTGATGAACAGCTGCAGTAGCCAAAAAATGACAATATTTTACAGGACTTAATTATGCACAGTTTCGGGTCGGTGTCCTTGCATGTAGCGAAGGGCCCTACTTAACCACGTGACTGCCTTGAGTGGGTGATCACAGTGAACAAATAGTGCTTCACTAGCAGATGGTGAAGAGGTAAAGCTTCTCAGTCTGTATGCAGAGGCATGGAAAGCAGCTGAATGTTAAGTGAGCAGTTATGCTACTTGATACAACAGCATCATTTTCACACCATGCGTCTGTCTGCCTCACTTTATTTACTCCTTTGACTCAATGTAGCTGGTGCAAGTTTATCCGTTAACTGTGGCAGCATGACTAAGACACTATCTTTTTTCTGAATGAAACAAGCAAACTCTGAAATTTTATTTTAACAGTGTATTACGGTTTGAATCAAAGACTCCAAACACTATATATGAAGCCTGTTCTGATAGTCTTCTTTGCTTTCGCATGCTGAAAGCTACACAGGTTAAACTACTTTTACACATTTCGACGTGCGGTGGTTGAACTAGCACCCAGTGAAGAATTGTGTCTTCTGATTTTGCAATATGTGCACTGATGTTTAGTTGTTTTTGTTCATGATTATGTGGTTTTAAAAATGGTAAATCCATGTTCTTACTTGAATAAGTTCTCAGATCTGTACTCACTTTTGCTTAAATAATATTGCTGTATTGTCATGTTCTGATACATTGCTGTAGATCTTGTACCAATAGCGATGCTTGTCCTGTTTCCTTGCTTCCTGTCAGTGTGCCATGCCAGTTTGTTCTTTTTGCACAAGCTCACTTGTGTTCTGTCACATATCACAACACTTTTGGGGTGAATGCAAAAATGTATAGTCTATAGAAAATAGCTTCATATGAAGTTGTAATATTATAAAAGCATATGCCAATTAGACCTGGTGTTCTATACAGCATCTGTGAGCACAAATGGGCATGGTGAAGTTGGTACTTCAGTCTACGTTCTTCCTCTTATGTGTTTGTTTAAATGTGGCTAAAGTTGCTTGGTTATTCTTTAGATAGTGGAGTGTAAAATAAACCCTAGTCATGTTGGTAGTCATGTTGCTTGTGTCTTGTCCTTGTTCCTTTGTGGATGGATGCATTAGCGTTGTTATAATTTTCAAATCAAGTATGCACCAACTAGCCCAGAAAGTAGCTTTAATGAAATCACATTGGTAGTGTCTAATTTATGGCATTCACAAACTCAGCCTGACATGTTATAGCTGCAGTTAGTATCCACAGTCTTGAAGGTGCTTCGTTTTGCTTTTGTAAATAAACTTTATTACAACAGTAGGAAGATACTTATGAAGAAAGGCGTCAGACAAGGAGACACAATCTCTCCAATGCTATTCACTACGTGCTTGGAAGAAGTATTCAAGCTATTAAACTGGGAAGGTTTAGGAGTAGGGATCGACGGCGAACACCTCAGCAACATTCGGTTTGCCGATGACATTGTTCTATTCAGGAACACTGCGGACTAGTTACAACAAATGATTGAGGACCTTAACAGGGAGAGTGTAAGAGTGGGGCTGAAGATTAATATGCAGAAGACAAAGATAGTGATAAATAACTGGCAAAGGAACAAGAGTTCAAGATCGCTAGTCAGCCTCTAGAGTCTGTGAAGGTGTACGTTTACCCAGGTCAACTAATCACAGGAAACTCTGACCATGAGAAGGAAATTCACAGAAGAATAAAATTGTGGTTGGAGCGCATTCGGCAAACACTGTCAGATCCTGACTGGAAGCTCACCATTATCATTGAAAAGGAAGGTGTGCAATCAGTGCATTTTACCAGTGCTGACGTATGGGGCAGAAACTTGGAGACTGAAAAAGAAGCTTGAGAACAAGTTAAGGACTGCGCAAAGAGTGATGGAATGAAGAATGCTAGGTATAACTTTAAGAGACAGAAAGAGAGCAGTTTGGATAAGAGAGCAAACGGGTATAGGTGATATTCTAGTAGACAGTAAAAGAAAAAAATGGCGCTGGGCAGGTCATGTAATGCACAGATTAGATAACCGTTGGACCATTAGGGTGGCAGAATGGGTACCAAGAGACGGGAAGTGCAGTAGAGGATGGCAGAAGACTAGGTGATGCACCGAAATTTGGAAATTTGCAGGTGCTAGTTGGAATTGGTTGGCGCAGGACAGGGGTAATTAGAGATCGGAGGGAGAGGCTTTCATCCTGCAGTGGACATAAATATGATGATGATGATGATGACGACGACAGTAATTCTGTTTTGGATATGCACTAAATGTTGCACATCTGTCTCGCAAAATTTGTAAATGTCATATTGTATTAAAAGAACTGGAGCACACCTGCTAAAAAATTGGACAGATACTTTTCTCATGCAACTTCCCCGATGTAGTTTCACAGACTAAGTAAGGCTGCTGTGCTTTGAAAACGTGTGCTTTAATTTATGTTGAAACATGTTTAGGATAATATATCTGCATACAAGCTGTAAAAAGTTTTGATAATTGCACAGTTTCCACACTTCATTTTTATTTGATACTCCAATATCCCAACTGTGTTTGTTAATCTTTTCACGTGGCAGGCAATGCATTCAGGGTTGTATATTCAGTTCATTTTAAAAACGTCTCTTCAGGCGTGTGGGCACCGGCATGTGTGCTATTTCTAACATGCTTTATCAGTGCCTCAATCAGATTTCTGTATGTCGTATGATGATCTCTATCTGGGTTTAAAAGACTGATACGTACATCATGCTATTTGGTCTTGTAGGCAGCACAGTGAGGTCTATCTGCTGCCTGCCAGTCTGGTAAGGAGTTCTATTGGTCAGGTGGGAATATATATCACTCTTAGAAGGACCCATACAACCTATACATATTCCTAAGAGACTATAGAAATTTCTATCAGTTTTTTTTGCTAGGGTGCTGATGTTAGGTTTTTAAGTAGTGATGGCACTCCGGAGAGACATTAGTGGAGACATTGCCCCACTGGGCACATGCAGCAGCTAAGCCCAGTGGGGGGGGGGGGGGGGGGTTGATATGGACTGGGCGCCGGCTTGCGAGAGCAAGGATGACATGGCATTGCGGCGGTGCCCTCTCCCCTCACGCAACACCTGGCGCGCTAGAGCGACGGCAGATGTACCCTTTCACCCGCTCTGCTCCGTAGAGGCATGCTTGCAATGTGGTCACAACCAATGGGATTTGAGGTTCCATTTCGCTGAGACGACAGACGCTGCCTTTTTTACTCAGTGGGCCATTTGTTTAGTCTGTTTGAACAGAAACGGACCTGCCAGAGTTTGGTTGTTTCACGACAAAACACACAGTCATCAACAGAAAGTTTAGTTTTCTACGTTAAGTTCAGTGCGAGATCTAAAATGAGAAAAATCAAGGGCCTAAACACTCAGTATTGTGGCATGCCAGAAGTGACAAAAGACAGATTTGTGAATTGGAGTTGTTAACATGCAAATTGTGTTTAGTCATGAAGAAAGCATTCAGTGAATTTTAGTAATTGCATGTGGATCAATATTAAGTTAGCTTATTCAGGAGAAGGAGGCAGTGGCACAAAGTAGCAGAACTTAGAACGCTAAAAGCATCCATTCAACGCAAGAACTAAGTTCAATGGAGGAGATCAAGTTAGTGAACATGACAATATAGTTGTGTTTTTCATGAGAGACAAGGTCTTATGGAAACCATGTTGACATTTGTTGTAGAAGTTTTGTGACACAATTTAGGATTATTATGGAGATTGAAATAAATGATGTTACAGGGAGGCTTGGCAATTGAGGCCAGCAATTGTTCCGCCCAAGTGTCTCTCATGATATTACTGCAGTAGATCACCACGTATGTCGTCTATCGCTGTCCTTGTCCTTTGCGCTGTACATTATTTTTGATCACCACGTGCATTCTGTTCTAGAAGCTGAAAAGGTAATGCTAATCTGTGTAATGCATCTGTCGAATGCCGACAACAGTATGATGCTGATGCGGTGACAACGATGGCATGATCGATGATGGGATGACAATTCATGATTGGATGGGAGTCATCACGATTGAGGCATAACGACTTTGGGATGATGAGTGCATGCATGGCAATGACTGCGTATTTACTACACAGCGTGAAGGCGGCAGCATCTGACGGCGTGATATTACAACTAATTTGAAATGACAATGCAATGATGACGACAGATTGAAGACTGTGAATAGTGAACAATGATGCGTCCACTTGGCAACTAAAGAAAAACATATGAGGACAGCTAAGCATGTCTTATCTGAGTTGTGATTGCGAAAGCATTAATGCCCAATTGAACGCCGCTGAGCAGTCCTTCGAGTTTTACGCTGCAAGTGATGCACTCTAGAGCTACATTGGGCCCGAGCTAGCAAGCAGCAGCAGCCTGCGGTGCCAACACCGCATGCCACCGACGTGCTGCATGACCAGAGACCAGGAAACAGCAGTGGCCACCAAGGCCGGCAGGCACGCGCAGCAGTTAATCCCAGTGGAGGGGGGAGATACGGACCGGGCGGCGGCTTGCGAGAGCAAGGATGACGTGGCGTCGCGGCGACAACCTCTCCCCTCACGCAACACCTGGTGCACTATAGCGACAGCAGGTGTACCCTTTCACCCGCTCTGTTTCGTCGAGGTGCGCTCGTGACGTGGTCACAGCCAATGGGATTTGAGGTGCTGTTTCGCTGAGACGACAGACGCCGGCTTTTTTGCTCAATGGGCCATTTGACGCTTTCGCATAAATAATCGCTACAGAATAATGACTACGTTGTTATGTTGAGCTCGCGTTCACGCTTCGTCTACACGGACCACCCTACCTGTGTACTTTTGGTACTGGGGCCAATTCTGTACCATGCAATACACTCAGCCATGGAGCACCCGCAACGATCACGCGATAGGCAAAAAACGCTGTGCTTTAAACATGCACCTATAGAGTGCCCCAATATTGCAACCAGCCGATCCGTGCATAGTGAAGCGTCCGCATGGCCGCGTTTGCCATGTGGCCGTGCTATGCGAGTGTGTGGCTGATATATCAATTGAGTAATCGAAAGACTGGTTCCGAATGCATTTACTAACCAATTTGAGTCCGCGGCACTTTTATGTGCTGCTTTGAATAACTGCGTGTGGTACCGCGGTTCCCGCCGTTGCCCAATGCATGTGGCGCGTACTTTAGCAGCAGCGCTCGGCGTGTTTCGACTAAAGCAATTTCATTTCAATTCTGCTCGGCTGTAGCTGCTTATAGTTATACAGTACTTTGGTTATAAAGTACAGTAAGTCTAGCTAATAAATTTTATTGGGATGTGAGGTTTTATTTTGTTAAATCGAGAACTTTGTCAAATTGAAACCACTTGATTAGATCACGCAACATGCCATAAAATTGATGCAAGGGCCAAAAATGTCGTTTTTGCCTACATTCACACTTATTGTAGCAGTTGAGCATGTACTCTGCCTTAACGAAAGAAACGATTAAACATTATTAAAAGCTATATGTCAGTGATACTAAAATCACCAGAACTCAATTAGACCTACTATACCCACATTTTTTTTTAATTATGGCAAATCAGGCAAGATATTAGTTGATTCTAGGTTTTCAGTGCTCATGAATGTGACAGTGAAAGTTGAATGTCATGTAGTGTAATGCAACGAAAACAAGGACACAAGAAAAAGCAAAACACAGACATAATTAGGCGCATGTGTCTGTGTTTCATTTCTTCTTTTGTTCTTGTTTTTGCTACGCTACACTACATGCTGTTCCATGATGATCAACGAACAAGCCCACATTGCCGCCCCCGTGTAGAGAACAGGAAATTTCGTTATACACTTAAACTTTGATATAACAAAGTAGGTAAAATCGGCAATTCGCTTCGTTATATAAAAATTTCCTTGTATTGAAATTCGATCTGTTATACAAATGAGTACAGTGGCCGATCGATTTTTGTTGCACGGAAAGGGGCCATGCAATTTTCCGAATTATTGGGCAATAAAAAAAAGCAAGTTTGAATGAGAAAACATTTTATTTTGACGAATATAGGAGTCAGCGATGAATGATACGGTTTCATGCCACGTTGATATCTTCACATCAGCGGTACGTACGAATTAAGTGACGCCATATGCTTTCGCGCGCACTCCGCCCCCAAAGCGTCGCCCGGTCGCACTGCGACGACGCTATCATGAAAAGCGCCAGCAGCTGGGAGCGAATGCTTCGTCTGCTTCTCGTTCCAACGGGTCATCAAAACTCGAAATTGCGCAACCTTCAATACTAAACGTGCTGGAAAACAGCTTACATGATGCCACGCCGTCTTGGCATGCCCGCTCTTTCCACATGCAGCAGATTACCTCTAGAGCAGGGTGCGCGGCTGCATATGCGCTCAGCCGCGCTTACAGCCACGCGCAGTCATGGCCGAGACGCGCGCCAACTTACCCCCTTCCCCCACTCCGCCTCCGCGCGCGCGCTTGATCGCGTTACCACGAGCTCGTTTTCCTTCCCCACTTTGCCATTGCTCGCGTGGGAAGGCCGCACTTACGAAGCCATCATCTTTCTTGTCTCACCCTCGCACTCTTTCACTCGCACCTAAAACACAAGTGCGTGGGGCGCGATAGGATCTGATCGCACTTGGACTTAATTTATACGGAACATGATGCGGCTCCAAGCTGTTGTTCTTGTCGCTCTGCACGCAGTTTGAGAGGTGCGTTTGCAAGCAGCCGCTTGTAATTCAATCATTTGACTATCTGCGTCAGCGGAAGTTACAATTGATTAGATCTTGGCACTCCTCTGCGGCAGAAGCGAAATTTCGTTATACTGAAATTGCACACAAACACACTTCTTTATATTGAGGCTCTAAATGCATGGTGTTCCATGGAGAAGAGGTTATGAAAAGTTAAATACTTCGTTATATCGAGAATTTCGTTATACTGAGGCTTAACTGTATAGAGATTTGAATTTATATACCTTGTTGTTCAGCTCCTTGGGTCATGGTTTCTATGACTATGACTCATATAACTCTGTATCTGTTGCGTAGAAAATCTCTCTCGCCCCGTTTCCCTACCGTTCTCCTTTTGGAGGAGGCCCCCTCTTGATGCTATCCTCTTTCCACTCTTGGCCCACATCATTTCATAATCGAGGCATGTAAGGCCACAGTTCCTTATGCGATGCAGCTCTGACATCATGTGTACCATACAGAATTGTACATGAGCCTGAGCCCATGCATAACTATTCTTCTGATCAAATGTTCAATTTTTAGACTGACGTCCTTTCCTCTTGCATGACAGTTATCTCTGCTGTATTGTTGCTGCTCTCTCATGTATGTATACCAATCAATTATCTTAGTCAATTACTTCTTGAACATTGAGTCCAATCTTTGCCAACTTAAGTGTGTGTTGAATGTTAATTTTTTAAGACCTGTCTTCACAATCTGTCTCCACCTCATCCATTTTAGCATCCTCAATTCAGTCACTTCTCCATCCTGACTGCTAGGTGACTTTATTAAAATTGTTTAGGTTCCATACAGTATTGCTGGTCATGTATTGTCTTATAAGTTTATTAGACAGTGAAAATCTTCAACTTGACTGGAACCTGTGTAACATAAATATCATAATGCATCTTTTCAGTTTTTCCAAACTATGTCAATTCTGCTGATTCTGTGGGCTGTTCAAATTTTCCATGTTGGTGTTTTCAGTTATCATTGAACTAAGGTATCCGTCTTCTCTATGGTTTACCCTCAAGGCTTCCGTTTCATCTACTCTGAGAAATTGGCATGCGGATACCAGATGTGGGCAGCTTGCCTCACAACACATGCACATGCTCAGCTACTTTTTCCAACCTTTGTGCTAGATGTCAATCAGCATGAGCGAAGCAGCGAGAATGGGGAATTATGAAATTAAGGCAGAGGTTCGAGCATTAAGGGAAGTCACACTTATGAGGTGAGTACATGTGAAGAAAAGTATTCAGAAATGTTAGGAATTTGCAGTTTCCTGTTTATTGGTCTATTAAACTCTCCCTAGCTATTTCAGTTATTTCATCATGTGTTGCAATTTTTAGTTGCAATATGTTCTTCTTAAGTGCTGCCACACTTACTACTAGAAGTTTGAGAACTTATATTTCTTATTCACTTGGTTCATTCATACCTACAAGCAGCAGTCTTTTCACTTTACAACAGCTATTGAATGTAATGCCCAGATATGTTCTCAGTCTACTTCAGTGGGAGTCACTAACACAGTGAATGATCATGAAGCATGTGTGTTCTTAGAAAGTGCCTTCATGTGATGCAGCTGTAAGTTAAGGTAGGGGATGCTTTGGAAAGCATGTTATGTGGCTTACATGAGAATTACTTTATGCCAGAAAGCACATAAATATTAGTGTTTATTTCTGGTGTTCTTCTTTCTTAATTACTTTCTTGATTCAGCGCATATATATGAAGCAAGAGATCTTGGCTTGTTCTTTCTTTACATTAGCAAATTACATTAATCATATAATAGCACACTTTACATAATTGAGCACATTAAAAGTCACTTGGCGAGCAAAACATGTACTTCTCTTTTTGAATATCCCAGCTTAATGTTTTAGTGTGTGCACTTTGGACGTGATTCTTGAGAAGCACTACATCTGCTTCAAGTATACGAGGTATAATTGCTTTTGCTTAAAAATAATCCTAATCTTCCTTGATAGCTGTCCTTTTTTTACTAGACAATATAAACATGGTGCTTAATTCCAAGATAAATATGCCTGCTGTAACTGTGTGCATCAGTGTTTGACTATTCGTTACCTACTATTCCTATTAGAAAAATGTATTTGCCAACCTCCTATTATTTGCATTGAAGTAGTGAAGAGTTTGACGGCAGCCTGTCTGGTTCGGTCAAAAGAGGCACGGTAAGTAGTTTAAAATTAGATGCTAACCATAAAAATGAAAAATAAGAACTGGTTCAACTGGAGCTTTGTTCACAATCTTTGCGAACAAGGCTTTCAAGTGGGAGCCGAAGCATCTATCTTGTATGCCCGATCTTCATTTGCTTATTATTATTATTATTTGAATTCATCTAGCCCTAAAGAGGTGGCAATTTATTTTGAATACTACTCTTTGCATTTTGTTTCCATTGCCGAGTTTTTTTTTTTTTTTATTAACTTCATGCACCACACAAGTACAACTCAAACATTTTCATTCTTTCAAGGACGTCACAACTAGTGGAAGGTATTCTGCACTAACATAATTATTTTGAGATTTCCAGTAAATACATAGTCCTCATAAAAAGTATCTAAATAATTTTGGCCTAAGCGGTTATACATTAACCATGTAGGCTTCATCAACTTCTGACATCACTTGGTCTTGGCAAACTTGTGAGCTGACAAGTTTGAGCATGCAGTCACTTCCCTCCATATTTGTTTCGATGAAGGCTTGCCCTTTGGTGCTACTCTGGATCCACCCCCGTTTCCTGTGATTACCACTACGGGCTTCAAGGCCCACACCCTCAGGAAGACTTTTCATGCACAAACCTGGTTCTTTCACACTTTTACTAAGACAGACATTCAAAGCAAGGATGGCATAGCAGGCATGTTGGTTACAGAAGTACTTTATTAAATAGCTTTGTAAGTATTCATCTTGTGGACATTTCCATATCCTCTTCTTCTGAATTAGCTGGGGGAGCATGTCTCCTTCTCATGCATACCCCAGCCCAGCCAATCAGAACTTCAGCAGTGGATGAAATGGACATTTCCACTAGGTGGACACAGAATACATCCCCTGTGCTCTGTCCTATCTTTCCACCCTTCTCCATGTATCTTACTCAGTAAACTACTGGTTCAGCATGTTGGTCACCTTAATCAATCTTCCAATAGCTCAGCACTTAAAAGGTATACAATACAAATAAGGCACTGTAAACCCAAGCAGTTAGGCTGGCGATTGCTGCTGCTATGCACCATACAGGCTGAAGCAATGGCTTCACCATAGCTTTTTAAGTTAACTTTACTGAACTTTGAATTTAGAGAAGGCAGAATATAAAAACAGACTAGCATCTTTCTTATGTGCTTCACGCCTCTGCTTTTTTGTGTTACTAAAATAAGTATGTTGAACCTAAATGAAGTAAAAGGAAAAGAATATTGTGACACTAATTTCATTTCACTGTCTTTTGAAAGTTATAGCAACATTTTTTAATTGCATTACGAGTTGTTACTTGTTTCAATCTTAATGTTCATTTCTCATACTCCAATTGGACTACAACTGTTCCCTCATCCACAGCTATCAAGGCCTTATGGCAACTTTGGAAGCTCTCTGAACTGAGTAAATGCTATGCATTGCATAATTTCTTAATACATTTTCATGGCTGCCTTTAACCTCTATAGTTCCTCATTAAAGCCAGCATCTCTCTTGTGACCACCTTTAAAGAGCTTGTGGTAATGTATGCCTAACAAGAAAGATGGGTGCTTTGTAGTGCTAGTATGCTCTAAGTAAATCGTTTTATGCAAAAATTGCTGACATAATTGTCTGACAAATACCGCATCAAGCATTGGTGTTTGCTATTTTGCCTTCTGTTTCAATTTCACTGCATCTATACATTTTACCAGTGCACGAGTAGAGTTCAAGGCTGTTCTTTAAAACACTCATGAGCACTTATCATGATCAGTTCCCCATACAAGTGGTTTTGCCGAAGAGAATACAGGAATACAAGCAAAATTGACATGGAACCAACATATAGATAATGTCTGCATGACTTGGATCTTCTTGAGGTATGAAGGAAAAAATATAGGCTGAAGGCTAACCACGACTACGTCATAAAGCCGTACCGTACCAACCAGTGATACATATCAATACTCATTTTTCCCGGATGCGATAGAAATGTGGAACCAATTGCCAAACGTTATTGTTAGCCTAAAAAATGTCACCGACTTTGAAAATGCTGTTGAGGCATATTTATGGGAGTTTTCGATTTAGTTTTGAAGTGCCAAGTGATATGTGCGACTTGATATTCATTGTACGTATTTTCATAAATGTCAGAAGTGTGCTGAACAGCATTCAAGTGAACATCTTATGCACTATGAATTGACAAGTGTTAAGCAACTTTACGTACATTGACATTGTCCATATTTGATTTATGTAATTGTATTGTCCTCTCTGTTATGACCCTCTATGAGGGTTGACAGTATTAATAAATAAATAAATAGACAACGAGGAATGTGGGTAAGAACACTTTATTTTCAGCACACATGTTATTTTAATGAACGGCTGTTATACTGCTAAAATCTGCACATTTAATAAAAGTACACTGCTCTGCTTCATCCCTCCATGCTAAGTGCAAGTATCCTGTACCAGGAAGTCAAACCAAGACGTGGGATGTTCAGTCTGTGAAAATAAAAACGAGTTTGAAACATTAACGTGCAAAAACTAAAGCACACTCAAGAAAATAAACACAGCACAGGAACATATCCAATTTATCAGAATTACCTTTGAGAGCAAACATATAGTTTCTATGCCACAGTGAAGAAACCTTATTCCTCCGGCTTTTTTTGTGCGTGAGAAAATATGAAAGTGCATGCGTTCTCCCCATATTGTGTATCTGTCACCTTTTTACACACAACAAAGATGTTGTCTCAATGTGCCCAACTGTCTTTGCATATCCATTTCTCTGCTCTCATACCATGATACCTACAGTTAAAGGCTGTAGCAATGCTTAGCTTGAATGAACCAACACAAGCTACATGCACTGTGCTGTTGAACATGACATTGTAAGTTAAGATTCATGCACAGCACATTCATGTGCTATAAACATTTGAATGTTATTGTAGGCGAGATAAATAAAAAGAAGGTATGTAAATAAGAATGTTCCCTAATAAGCTGTGCAGAAGTGCTCTCCCGTTTGGACAGAAGCCGAGCACAGCTGCAGTGAACAAGAAGCCAACTTATACAGCATTTAAAATCTAGGTTCTAAATGTGCTGCGGATTTTTCTGAATTCATGGTCGAAAATCTAGGTGTTAAAGGTGACAAACATTTAAACAGGTCTCTATTCGGACTGGTAATGCTATGTGTCACCTAGTTTGATAAAATATGCCATATCACTGGTCTCCCAAGCTAAGGCTGCTGTCCAGTTGCAAGTGCAAATTACTCAATTATGTCTAGGGCACGTTTGAGCAAAAGGCAGCCAAGATTACTGTCATCCTGACATCTGATTTCTTCTCAGAAAGCTACCTCTCTAAAAAAAAACCTTCCCAACAACATAACCCAAACCTTTCTTGAGAAAAGCCATCACACTGGTCCTTGAACAGTAATTACACAGTGGCTCCTTGTGATGTAATGTTATGTACGTCAGCACCTTACAAAGTACAGGAAAATTTAATAATGGCAGCGTGACAGGTATACAAAAAAGTAAAGGGATAAAACATCACACAGGCTGCCATCAGTGTTCATATCTCTACTTTAATGTGGATGTTTTTAGCAGTGAATACATGTTCTCATTAAACTGAGTCATAATATTACAAAAGCGAAGGGCAAGGGTCTTTACATTCTAAACTGACAAATGTGCTTTATTACGATCCACCGCAATACAGGAGGTGTTTTGCAGTGAACGGTCACGTAAGGTTTTGGCTAACTACGGCGGGCGTGTCCTGCAGCGAGGCCTCTTGTGTATTGCGGTAAAGCGTATTATTGTGACAAGAGCTAACCTGGCATGTATGGCTTTAGCCAACAAAAGTTCTCAAGACATCATGCATCCTGCCACGAAAATCTGCTTTGTTGAGAGTAGAACATTAGGTTCGTCGCTGACAGAAACCATACATTCCAGATTCCCGTAAATCTTTCCCAATATCGGCATGCTTCACCGCAACACACAAATATGTTGCGGTGATAACGGTGGTCGAACAGGCTGGTGCAAATGTTTCGACAGGGGAGTGTGCCTTCATCAGGGCAACTGCTTTCCTTGGCAGTTTTCATATACGTGAGGCCCCCCCCCCACTCCCAACAGGGGAGATTTAGCTGGACCTTTGCCAAGAAACGTACCGACAAGCGTTTGGTAGTGGCTGGTAGAGATGCAGGAGTCTAAAAAGCGTTGCGAAATTCGGTTCCGTAAGGTTAGCTTCACCGCAATACAAATATGTTAAGCAGTTAGACATACATGTTTTGCGGTGAATCATAGCAAGGGTACCTGGCCTTTGGTGCAAAGCATCTTCCCAAGAGGAACGCTGATCCAGTGGCTAGTTATGCAGTTCCCCGCATGCGAGTGAGTTTCCTGCGTTCGGCGGTTTCCCAGTGACATACAAAATGACATTGATTGACTGTGTTGTAAAAGGGCGACGGCACTATATGCTGATGCAAAAGCGTCGTTTCGCTTTCGAAAACTGCGCTCGGCTAACCTTGACTCGCATATGACCAAAGCAGTTGAACAGGAAACTACGAAATTACGTAGCTATTATGGAAGAAATCAACAGTTAAGAAAAAAAAATGGGCGTGTAAACATTAAATGGCTTACGAGGTCGACAAACCAATGGTTCAAAGCATCACAGCCACGTGCGAAATAGCGCTGAAGGCCGGCCAGTACACTTAGGCGCCTCGGCGCGCGTAATGTAATAGGAGACGGCAGGTCCACAAGTACATTATTAAGGAACACATATGTCGGTAAAAGCGGTCACTCTTCAGTTCTGACATGCTACACCGCGTAACACTAGTATACTGCGGCGAAGCTGACTTCAGGACGCCGATTTCTTCAACTCATCTAGCGAGGCAGGTCCGTTTATCACGCTTGGCAACGTTTGACATTTTCTGCATTAATTTCGTTTGTTCTTTTTAATTTTATCATCACAGTGACCCTGTATCACGCAGTAGCAGAGCTAGTGCCGCGTCTTAGCTGCGTTAGGAAAGGTAAGCGTGTATGCAGCAGGCACGGCGGCATTGGCTCTTGTTTGGAAACTTCAAAAGACGCTCTTCCGCGGAGCGATGCCATTTGTATTATTAAAAGAATGCAGGTGATGATTAAATGAGCCGCAGCAAAGCTGTAAAAAAGCAGTAATAACGCTGTTCTAAGATCCTCTCGCTCGAGCGAGATGGTCTTAGAAAAAAAGCGCGATGTAACGCGATCTGACGGAACAGCTCGTCATGCCAGTGTTTTCTTACGTCCTCGTTCTTACGCGCACCCTCCGCTGAATCAGACTACTGAATGGTTCTGTGCACGCACTGACGATCCTGACGGAGGCAATACCACTCACATGAGCAGTTCCATATAACATGCCACGGCCCATTCCACATGCCGGCTGCAATTTGACGCGGCCATGAGGCAAAATATGCGCACAAGGTACCTAATGGTAACGCATCAAACAGCTCACAGCCCCAATCCTTTATTACACGCATATAGCGTGGAAAGATGAATTACTCACGCTCTAAGTGGGCACGGAATACGAACCGCTTCGCAGCGCAGCCGGCTCCGTAAGACAGACGCCATGGAAATGAGCGGATGTGACATCATGGGTTATAGCGGACGTGACGTCATAGATGAACGTAGACATTTCGGGCACCTTTCGTCTGCTGTGCCCCGGGCACAGCGGACACGGCCTACTTTATTTCTGTTACAACTATAGACACACCCGTAATTTTTAGGGATTCTTGCTTATTGAGCTTTCTATCAAAATTTTGGAAGGTACTATAATTTTACCGGGTTTTACGCAATGTTGTACGTAACTACGACCGTCGTAAAAACATGGTCAAACTATAAGCGATTTTGGCGCCTCTTCTGGTAAATACATGCAGGTTCTGTGGTTCTTTATTCTATGGGTTCTGTAACATACAAAATGGACGATTTCGTATTTTGACACATTTGGTGCGGTACTTTTGAGTTTTTTGCCCCCACCGGCTGAAAACAGAATGTCTGATGCGTGCGAACTTTTATTCTTTGACACATTTTCACACGAAAGCAATGAGGTAAGCACTGCATGAATCAAGCACGTTATTATAATAGTTGGAATTAGAACACAGTGTCCTCTCTTCGTTGTGTTCAAGTGTATTGATTTGATTGATCCTTGTGATGCTTCTAAGTCAGCGTGTTCACCGCAGTCCATTCATTATTTTTGGCATAGCCGTTAAGGGTTCCTAGATCACATCTTTATAATTGCTCGATCGTTCTCAGTTTTCATAGCGTTCGAGAATAAAATTCGGCAACTTATTGGGAGTGTTCAGTTTGAAATGTTTTTCGTGAGCCTGATATTCTGGTCACACGGGGCACTTTCGATCTCCATCGAGCCCGATTGAGATCGAATTCCTCGATTGCCATTGGATCCTTTCCCCAGCTTGGAGCCAATCGCGATCGAGAAATTCGGTCCTTATCCAGCTCAATCGTGATCTAATACCGGTGTCACACGGCCACTTTCGATCGCGATCATGTCCGATCCGGATCGAAATTCTCGACCGCGATTAGCTCCCTCGCGCAGCTTGCGCAAAGCAACAAATCGCGACCGAGAGTTTCGATCCGGATCGGGCTTCATCGCGATCAGAAGTGCGCCGTTTGACAACCGTATTAAGTGCCCTGTGTGGGCCGGGTGTGTGATATATAAGCGATTCGGGGCGGACCGCATTGACAAACGGATTTAGTTTTGTATCGTTAAATGATTGCAGCGTACTTCGCATATTAAATAACATCAAGCATCTATTAGTTTAAGATATATCCAATGCATGATGAACAACAACACTTTAGGTTTTACTGCAGTTGTGTAATTCATGCTCTTCGAATGACGCTCAGCCATGTCGTGTGTAGAAACGACCTCCTCGAATACGAAGCACAAATATTAAAGTAGTTTTTAGTGAGCCTCTTGGAAAACTTTGTTTGTTTGCTACGTTTAATATTGCAACATAAATAGGGTCCATCATTCTCCGGTTTTATATTTCTCTAAAAATTTTGAGGATAAATATGGATGTTACTTTTAAAGAAAAACTGGGGAGGATTCGGGATTTTTGTTGCCTGGCAGCCTAAAGTTCAGGATTTTCCTGGTCACTCTCACAATCAATTAACAGAGGCAATGGTTTCCTTTTGGAAACAAACATTTTATTCAAATAAGTGAAGTCACTCAGAGAAACATATAATGACAAAAAGAGCTTGCAAATTGTGTGATGAACTCATACACACACACACACACACACACACACACACACACACACACACACACACACACACACACACACACACACACACACACACACACACACACACACACACACACACACATATATATATATATATATAAACAAAGCATTGCCAAGTATGTATCTGTTTGTTGTTTTTACTTATGTGGTTCCTCGGTGGCAGGCATTATAGGCACTTTTTAAATGAAGTACATAAGCAAAAACAACACATAGATACATACTTGGCAATGCTGTGTTTACTTTGTTCTCTGCTCTTTAACAAAGTAAAAGAAAAAACACACAAATAGTAGTGTATACGGGCATGCTTTGCAAGAGACATGATGATTTTCCTTATCATACAAGTAAGCCCTTGTTCACATACATCATCATTTATCACCAGCTGGTGATTTGACAACACCCCAGTTGGGAAAACGCCCTCTCAACGTCACAGCGACTGTTAGCAATGCAATGTCAGCGCTGTGTTCGTTAGCTTTGGGTAGGGGGTGGTGTCATCTTGCCATTAGGCCAGCATGTGAATGCTGTTCTCGGTGCCTTGTTCTAGCAGATATTGTTCAAATTCATCCTTTAAAGAATGTACATCAGTATCGGCTTAAAATGGCAGAGGGATGTAATTAATAAATGATTGATTAAGCTGGCCTTTTCAACCGGAATCCTAAGCCGTGCTGGGTCCCCATTCATTACCCTGTTTGTCATCTTTATCGTTGTCATTTCACTTCAATGTCCTGGCCCACTCCGTGCTGATTTTATTGCAAAATTTCTCATAATATGATATATCTGTTGCAAAATACGATATATCACGACCTCTTGCTCACACAAACTGAGCAGTGTTCATTGCTTTTGTAACACCTGCATTTTTTTTTACTCTTTGCGAAAGGACAGAACTCAGTGGCGGAATCAGGTTTAACTCGATTTTTGTGAAACTTGTTTGGAGTGCAAAGGTCGGAAAATATCAGCGGAATGAAAGACCCTAAATATTAAAGTGTGAAACCACTTTCATTGTATTTACTGACATAGTGTACAGCACTTTTTATTGCAGTTTAAGTAAGCCTTATGTGACAGTGAGAAAGCAGAGTTTTGCTAATACTGGAGTACATCATTGGCTTACATAAAAGCAGTATGTGGTAGTGCCAAAATATAGCTTTGAAATCAGGGTAAGGAATTACAGGATACCTAGGCAATATGTTGAACATCCAAGAGGTGCTCCATGCGATAGCATTTTAACCCCTTCCATGCCTTGCACGAGCTGGGTTTATCCATGCCTTTCTGGTAAAAATGGCCAAGGATGAGCTCAGCTTGTCAGTAGTACTTTGCATTTTCTAGCCAAGCCATGGAAGAGCCCAGTTTTCTCTCAGTGCTTAGTCGTGTTTGGTAGATGGCAGTCCGCAAACCACAAGACAGCACTAGCAGAAGCGAATTTATACTCTCTGAGGAGGTAGAACATGTTTGAAGCTGGTGCTTGTAAAAATAATTTGGCCATTTTTGGTAAGCATTTCGGATAATAGCGTGGCATAGAAGGGGTTAAATGTGCACTTGGGCAAAATTTCTGTATTCATTGAATGCACCGAGTCTGTCATGGATATTGACGTCACCCTTGTTCATTGAGCTCAATTACAGCCTACTTTGACTCTTTATTCCAAGGCAACTGGAGAGCCCTTTGCTCTGCATTTTCAAGGATATGGGGCCTGGATATAATACCTTAAATGAAGAAATAATGAAAACAATTAGCAGAAATGGCACACCATTAATCCCGCTCTTATAAGTGCCATTTATTAGTAAAAAATAGCATAACTGAAGGGATCCTTTTATTCCCTGCATTTTTGCCAACTTGAAAGACTGTGGCTATCATGCTGGATATGGTGTAGGGCCTCTAATGTCATATTTGATGAAGGAAATGTTCCTTTAACTGCTTCATAGGCTGCGACTCCAGCTTGTATATGCTAATAAAGGGAAAATGAGACGTCCACCCAATTGTAGCAATTGCTACAAAGGAAACCGATATATGGGGTCCTTGAAAGAAAAGCCTTGCAGTTGAAGAAAAATTCGTCCTGGGCCTGGACTCGAATCCAGGACCACCGCCTTTCCAGGGCAGCCGCTCTACTATCTTAGCTGACCAGGAAGCTAGCAGCGGCAGGGTGAAGTTGAACTTATCAACAACTCGAAGCAAAGGCAAGAGTTTGTCGTAATAGTTCTGCAGAAACCCGCAAGGTGGAGAGAATTAATTAAGGAAGGGAAAATAAGGCACCTACCCAATCATAGCAATTGCTACAAAGGAAACTCATACGGGTTCCTTGAAAGAAAAGCCTCGCATTTTCCCTTTATTGCGTCAAGCAAGGCAAACGAATACAGGGTCTCTCCTGAAAGTAATGTCGGTAAGGCCATTAAAAATCATTTATTGAATTTATCGTTACAAGTGTTTAATCGTTACATCGACTCCAGCGAGACTTCCAGCTCTCGAATGCGTTGCGGTAGACCTCCTCCGGAATGGCCTTTAATGCTGCAGTGCAAGCTGCTTTGATCCTGTCCACTGTCCCAAAATGCTTGCCTTTCAGAGGTGTTTTGAGGCGTGGAAACAAAAAAAAAAGTTGGGGGGAGCCATGTCCGGGCTATATGGGAGCTGGGGGAGTGTTGGCACCCCTGCTTTAACCAGGTAGTCGGTGACGATGAAGGCACTGTTGTGGGCTGGCGCATTATTGTGGTGCAACTTCCAGTTGTCTGCAATGTCTGGCCGGATGCGTTGAACCCTGTGTTTCAGTATTTTGAGGACTTTCACATAAAATTTGGAGTTCACAGTGGTTCCAGGTTCCAGGTGTGATGAACTAGTCCGTGGATGTAAAAAAAAAAAAAAAAAAGCGATGAGCATCATCTTGTTCTTTGATTTGCTCATCCTGGCTTTCTTCTGGAGAAGGGACGAGTGCGTGTGCTACTCCGATGATTGCCTTTTGGTCTCCGGGTCATATTGAAATACGCAAGTCTCGCCACCTGTAATGACATTGTCCAAAAATTTTCGATCACGTTTGCACATGTTGAGGTTTTCTTGGCACGTTTCAATGCGGTGTGACTTTTGGTTGTCAGTGAGCACTTCTGGAACCATTTTCGCGCACACCTTCCGCATGCCGATATCGTTTGTAATGATTTCATGAACTTGAGTTTTCGGAATGTTTAACATGTCGGCCATTCAACGGACACTTCATCGTCGGTCTGAATTCAACAGTTCCCTCACTCACGTCACATTGTCAGCCGTGGTGGTCATGGATGGCCGTCTGGCGCGGTCCTCGTCGTCGACCTCTTCCCGGCCTTTCGAAAAGGCCTTGTGCCACTGAAACACTTGCCGATCTGACAGGGCATGTTCTTTGTAAGCAGTCTTGAGCATAGTAACAGTTTCCACAGCAGTTTTGCCAAGTTTTACGCAAAACTTGATCGCAAATCTTTGTTCTAATGAGCGCTGCATTTTTATTTGCACAAGAATAAAAAACAATTCTCACAGACAGGCCTGTCCTACACTCTCCAATGTTCGGAGCACACTGCCATGCAGCATGCGGCACGTGGTCACGATGTTATCGCCCTTGGACTTTATATGGAACATGAGGGCGACGGTGACGGCAGGAATGCGCCTGGACTGTCCACATGATTGCTATCGCAATAATATAATAAGAGTGTCCGGCAACTGAAGCGTCCTGTGGCCCTTTACTTTCCGCAAAAGAAGTAATGAAATCGAACTTTCACCATGCGGCAATTCGCTGCGCCACAACAATGTCTTTTTTTTTCTTTTGTGGGGCTGGAACACCAAAATGAAAAAAAGAAGAAACACAAAGGAAAGCATGTTGGCCACAATCGAATGCCTACTTTGGACACCTAATGTGTCCACTGAAGGAATATTGAAGAAGACGTGAGACGCTTGACCCACAGAGAACCATACGTATACTGCTCGGTATCCTACACCGGCGAGGCAAGACTTTCCGGAGAGGTTGCACTCAAGTGAACATGTAGCAATCCGTCGAGTCCCCACAGTAATGGTGGTGAGCGACCATTGTTTCTTTTACTCGTCTGCTAGCCACAAAGCATCCAAAACTCTGCCAGGCAAAATCCACTCGGCCAGCCAAAACCAACGTGCACCGAAGTGCACCGTGCGGTGGTCGAGGCAACACGAGAAAAACGCATGCGCTGTGACTGGCTCTGGCAGCCCGTGGGTAGCAAGAACAATATTGAAGAGGCTCAATTTGTCCTTGTGAATAAAAGTCAAAGTATAAAAATAAATAAGAATGTAGTTTGCTGGCTTTAGTGTTTTGACATGGATTCTTTGGCGCAGGTGAAAAAAATTTTGATATTATTTTCTGTGACATGATGGCGCAAATGAACCACCACAACGCTTCGTCTCATCGGACCTCGCTGCGTGTTTTGTCAACTTGTCTGATTGTGTGTTGATTTGGCTTGTCTCGTTGTATGGTCCGATGTACGACTTTAGAAAACTTGATGCACATTTGGCGTCAAATGTTTATAACAGCATTAACCCACAAAGTTCCAGAATTGAAAATCTAAAGCACAACTTTGGAAATGTCAATGCAGCTTTCACATCAAAAGTTTATGAGAACTTTATACCCATAAAGTTTCGGAATTGAAATCGATGCACTCTGTAGATTACGCGGCCTCCACGAGATTCCGCTACGAGCCTAGTCACCATCAAAACGCCCTTGAAACTTTGTGCTCGGATGGGGCTTCCTCCTTGCGTTATGTGACTCTCGGTGCATGGGCGTTGCCATGAAATCCAGCCCGATTTCACAATGTTCGCGCTGAAAATTCTTTTCGAACGGGAAAAAGACATTCTAGAGAAAATCCAGAATGATTTCTGGTGCCGGGGGTTGTTTTGGTCGGCGGTGCATGACAGCGTGAAAGAATTTGGGGGGGGGGGGGAGCTGAAGCCCCATAACCCCCCCCCCCGGCTAAGCCCCTGATGGCCTTCTTTGTTGAATGAAAAATTACACATTACCAGGAGGAAATATTGAGTTCTCTTTGCTGTTATGGCCCTGTATGAGTCTGCAAGCGAGCGACTACAAAATACTAAGGCAGTATTGTCTGTGTGCATCAAGACTGAAGCATTGTGTAGCGCCTTTGGGAGATGGTTCATATTTATAGAAGACAAAAGATGCCCCAGTACACAAAGCCTTAAGGAACACCACAGGTTGTATTTCGATATCTGGATTGAAAGTTTGGAGTACTAATTTTTGCTTATCAGGCAAAAAATAATTAAGATACTGGGACTTATCTACAACATCATAGTTCTTTTTAGCTTATCTGCGAAAATAGGATGATTGATGGAATCAAATGCTCTTTATTGTCTGACAAAATAAACATAACAATTGTGTTATTGTGAAAGTAATTATTAATAATTTGTGAAAGAGTTATTATTGTGGTAGATGTAGACTTGTTTAGAACAAAGCCATGTTGCTGTGGGCACATTGTTATTTTCTTTTAGAAACTTCAATTGCAGCATTAGTAATTTTTCAAATGCAGTGATAATTATGCTTAATACTCACATAGGTCTGTAACTTTTTGGATAATTTCAATCTCCTGATTTTTATACTGGCACTACTTTGGCAATCTTCAGCATGTCTGGATATGAACCAGTAGTAATTGCTCAATTGAATATGTCACAAAGTGAAGCACTCGGGCTACCAATATGTGTTTTAGTAGCTTGGTAGGTATGCCATTTTATGAACAGCTGCTTCGTTTTCAGGCATTTTGGTTACAATTGTTGCTACCTCATTGAGTGACAGTATCAGTGTTAAAAATAGTTCCAGTGCCTTGGTGTAAATTTGGAATCACCCAGACACAAACAATTTTGCCACTGATGCTTTGTTTTATATCAAAGAAATAGTCATTAAAATTATTAGAAGAGGCACTTGAGAGTTGACTTCTTTCTGGCCTTAACAAACTAGATCTGTAATAATCCTCCATACATTTGATTATCTTCTCCTCTCTTTACGGCTTACTAGATTAAAGTGGTTCTGCCTTTTTGCATTCCTCATCATTGTAACTGATTAAGTTATTTAATACTTCAAATGTTTGTTGTAGTACATGCTTATTCTTTCTACATCTATTGTATGGTACATCTATTGTTTCATCTATATATGTACATATCCTTTTGATTCAGTATGTGGAGTACTTCGTTTGTCATTCGGGGACATATTCCATGTTCATAGTTGTGTGAGGAACTCGCACGTTGATCGTTTAATGGCATAATAAAATTTTTAAAAATTCTCTTTCCACATGCAAGTTGTCATACAAATTCTCATAATTTACTTGCTCGAGTACTCTTTGTATACCTGAGTAATCAGTTCTAGTTGCCCATTTTATGTGCTCCTTGTACCGAAACTTTCTGTGTTGGTATGGCAAGCACACAAAACCTGGACAATGATCAGCAATTGTGACAATACAGACTCCATCAGAAGTATTCATGTCATTATTGCATAAGATGTAATCAATTAATGATGCTGAAAATTCAGTTGAGTTGGTTCAAAGGTCACATTGATTAAATGAAATGACTGCAGTAACAATGTGTAATAGGGATATTCAATGACCTTTGTTAAGAAGAAGGGAGTTAGTATTTTTTGTAACCTTGCAGCTGTTCACACGAACATGGCTATTTATTTTATTTCTTGCAGGAAACAAACTTGGACTTGGTTCAGTTCCCAAGGCCTGTCTACATTCATGAAATTCGGATTATTCCATTGGGAACAAGAGTGCAGGCTGATTTTCCTGGCGGTCATAGGCTGGGGTGAGCTTCATATAAATGGCTATATATATATAATTACATATACTTATGCTTATTTATAAGCTGAAACTATAAATGTTAAAAGAGTGCCCACAGAATGTTTAGTTTTTCTTTAAAGAGGCCCTGAAACATTTCTTGAATATAGAAAAAAAAAAGAAGTTGCAGATTTGTTAACGGGGCTCCTGTGAACATGTCAGCCACATATTAATGGACTGCATGCAGCAGGGTATTTACAATCTTCTGTTAAAAGCAGTGAACAAATGCTTGCGCGTCTGCGATGTCATCACCTAAAGCAGTTGGCTGACCAACTCTATCGACTGATATTGTGATCGCGAGAATGTTCTCAGTAATACAAAATTGTTAATTTCGAGTTAAATAAATGAAAAATACAGTAATCCCTCATTATAACGAAGTCAGCAGGATGGCAAAAAAATTCGTTATAAGCAATAATTCGATATAAGCGACCACTCGAGAAAAGCTAAAGCATTTCAGCTTTAATTGAGCCACAACTGCGAGGAAGTCAAAATACAATGTATTCAGTGAAGCAAAACTTTATTCAGGTGCAAAAAAGGCAGTGAGCTTTGACTGTTTCAAGTTCTTACCGGGTGGGAGCAACCCCTGCTCTATTTTGATCAAGCATTGCATGAAGCTGTGGTCACTGCCCATGCATTCAACCTTATTTCGCAGCAGGCATAGGTACTCCTGTGTCTGCACCATAGTTGGCACTTCGTGTGGCTCTTCGTCCGCCGGCTCTCCGTCCTCATCGGGGCCACCAACAGTGTCAATTATCTCTGCATCCGTCGCTGGGGTGACCAGGGGAGCAGCAGCGTCAGCCAACGCGAATTTTTTGAAGTTGCCTTCTACCTCTTGGCCAGCACTTTTATGAACAGCCTCGTGCAGATCGCTGCAAGTCTGGCCATCGTCAGGCTGGTCATCTTCAGTGTCGCTGACGATATCGCGGGAAATGCCGGCGTGTGCAAAGCAGTTGGCAACCTTCGAAGGTGCGAGTTCTTTCCATGAAAAGTTCAGCAAATGTTTTGCACCAAGCAAATCAGTGTTGTACCCCTTGCTGGCGTCATACGCTGTGAGCATGTGCTGCAAAAAAGCCTTGCGCTACAGCTTCCGAGTGGTCTCAATGATACCCTGATCCATCAGTTGCAGTACCATGGTTGTGATTGCAGGCAAAAATTCCACAGTGATTGCTTTGAGGTTATCGATCTTCCTGTGGCTCAGACAATTGTCGATTATGAAAAGCACTTGCTGATTCTTTGCTTCGAACCGTCTATCCAGAGGGTGCACATAGTCTTCAAAAACAGCAGCAGTCATCCATGCTCGCTTGTTACTTCTGTAGATGCATTCCTTGGGAATGGTTGCATTTTGGAAGCACCGCGACTTCTTCACCTTCCCCATTGTCAAAAAGGGAAGCTTGTCCTCACCTGTTGCATTGGCACCATACAGCACCGTGACATGCTCCGTGCTCTGTTTTCCTCTGAATGAGGATCCGCCAGCGGTAGTGAATGTGTGATTTGGTCGCATGTTGAAGAAAAATGCAGCCTTATCTAAGGTGTAGATGTCTTTGTCTTCATACTTTTCAAGTAGAGCTTGGAGCCGATGTTGGCGCCGTACATCTACACTGTCACAGTTCATGGCTGTGCTTTCACCAACGATCGACTTCGAGGTCACGCCGTGTCATTTCTTGAACTGCTCAAGCTCTTGAACAGCTCAAGCCAGCCATTGCAGCACTTGAAATCTTTATGGCCCATTTGGAGGGCGAGAGCTTTGGCTTTTGCAGTAAGTGCAGGTCCATGTACGGGGAGATTTGCACTTCTGGCATTCATCAGCCACTGTAGAAGTGTGCCTTCCACTTTGGGGTATTTCGAATTGTGATTCCTCTTTCTCTTCGCCGAGAAGCTCTTTTCAAAGCAACCCACCACATCTTCCTTGTTTTTCAATACAGTTGATAAAGTAGACGGCAGTATGCTGAATTCCTTCGTGATGTCAGTATTCTGCAGGCCGCCTTTTTCCGCTTTTATCAGCAGAACTTTCTGCTCCAAAGTCAGACACTTTAGCCTGGAGACTGACGGAGCCATTTATCTCTGTAGACAACAAAACCACACGCGACGCACGCCTAACGAAGCACTCCGAATAACACACAGTCACATGGCCTGCAGCACGGACCCAATTGCATGCATTGTCGGGGCTCAAGTCACTGAACGCGGTGGGCAATGCAGAAGACAGAAGCTTCGAAATGTCAGGGCATCTCGCTTTCCTTGTCAGTGTGCGCTGGTGATGGCGACAGTTGCAATGGCGGGCTTGGCATCGGCTTCAAATGTAGTGGAACAAAGTCGAGCGGAGTTGTGGAGACCAAGAAACAGGAACCATGCAAGGGCACCCGTTGGTGGAAGATTGTGCTTGGGAGGGCAGGCTGGAAGAAGCAGCTTTGGAGGAGCAGCGACGTCGAAACTGGCAGTGAGGAGGCGAGGAGTTGGCATGAAGGCGCGTGAGAGGAGTGACTGCCGTTCAAACGGCTTGCAGACTGGCGAGCGAATGAGGAGGAGAAGGCATTGGCTGCTTTTGTAGGGGAGGCCATGGAAGACTATGAGAGTATTGTGCTAGAAAGCGCCGCAAATGCTGTGGCTTGAGTCTGAAGTTGTGTTTGTTGTGCTCAAAATTTGTTTAGCCGCCCATTATGGGTATGCAGTGCGATCGTGAAAACTGAACGGTTTTGCAGTAGGGGCTTTGCATGATCACTGGGCAATTTTTTCCTGAGGTGTGCAGCCGTGAAGTTTGCAAAACAAGAGTTTTTTGACTCACCATTGTCGACGACACTGTGCTAATTCTATGGTTCAAGTGTCGGTGTTCAAGCACCGTCGCGTCCACGCCATTGGCAAATGTCTAGGAACAAAATTCAATTACTCTTCCACACATTTAGACCGTTTGTCTAAAGTTGAATGACGCTAGTCATGCATGACTGGCTCGAGGAAATCGGCAGGGAAACACCAGCTTGCGTAGACCTGCCATGTTGATGGCCTGACTTGCCGCTGGTGACGCTTGGATTTTTTGTGTTTTCGGCAAGTTATCGGTCAATTTGCACCGTCAAAAGTGCAACAAAGCTAGAGTGGATGTTTTATCGCAATGCAGGCCAATTATGGCGAGCGGCGAGAAAATTTCTTGACCGGCTTCCCCAAAGTTGTTTTTCTGATTTGTTAATGTAGCTCCGCACATCGAACATGGCACTTATAATCGGAGGGACACTTCTTTTGTACTTTTCGGCACGTTTCAGCGCCAGAAGTACTCTTTAGAGTGGTAAAACTTTGCTCATCGAGCGTACCCCATGGAATGCTACAGCGCAAGTATGGCCGCGGTGGTCTGGCCACTTTTCGGCATCCAAGAGACCACGGTTTTCTGGCATCGCAATGCGTCAGGAAAGCTTTATTTTCCTGCGGATTCTATTATGGGGGGACACCAGCGATCCGACTGCAACCGTGATTGATGGTTCGGGCGCACTGCACCATGGAATCTGACAAGCTTCCTTTCGCTCCGCAGTAAACAGCTGAGAGCACTCAGCACTCGCCTGGTACCCGTTACTAGGCAACCATTGGTTGTGGGTTTGGCACTTTCTGTGCCTGCATGAGACTAATTCGTCAGCGGTATTAATTTGACACTGCATGCGCTCGGTGGTGGCGACCCTTTTGCACCTCCGCTCGCCACTTGGCTCTAAGCTGGTCAAGCTCTTCGTGTGCTTCGAGTAATGCGGCTTAAAATGCATGCGTTTGGGTCGGGACCAGAAGAAATTTAGAATAAAGCAATATATTGAGCAAAGTGATTTCGTTATAATGAGGGATTACTGTATATATGTTGGTAACCACAAAAAGACAGAAAAATAATTTCATGTTAAACTTCACACTGCGTGTAGCTGCGTCAGCTGTGTGTGGCCTTTGAGATTGCAGCGGCGTGCTGCATAGCATGGTGTCTACTGTGGCTGCCACAAGGTGCCGCAACAAGACCTTTCATCACCACAACACTCTTTAGGCAGGGGCCTTTGCCCTCTTGCTTCTCCACTGTGTAGCTTCTAGCAAACTAGCGGAGACAAAGGTGCATTAACTCCACTTATAGTTGAAGGGTTCGAAAAATTCTTGCGGCATGCGGCTTGTGGGACAACATAGTTTAATAGTGAAGCCATTCTATGATGAGAAAATTGTTTCAGGGCCTTTTTAATAGCTGTCGATCTAGTGATCACAGCATGAAGCCTGAAGTCATCTATCATGCTCATTTAAACATACAAACAAATAAACTAGATTAATTGAGCCTTCATATTGTTGTCATCTAGCACGTAAACAATAATTAGGTATGAAATCCTGTAAATCAATTACTTTAAAATGCATATGCCAAGTGCATTGCGACTGTTTACCAAAGGTGAAATCACAGCAATCAGAGGTGATGACAATGTGTTTGTAGACCACTGATGTGGACATCATGAATTATTTAGGAGCTAAAAGAAAAATATAAAAGAAAGGTGCTCCAGCCCGTGACGTGGACACCAGTCAGACCAATGATTTGGATGCAGGCAGCGCCATGAATCTTTTATCAAAAGCTGAACGCACATTGTATGCAGGATAGGAGGAGCCACCAGGAACATAGAATAGGCAAAGGGGATGGTCTATGTCTTCAGTATGGCATCTGTGGAGACCCTTTTATCAAGGGTCTAGGCAAAAAAGGACTGACTTTGTAGTGCAGGATAGTGCTGCGTGGCTTTTGATGGCAATGTGGGATCTAAGCCAATATATCAGGCTCCCTGGTGCGCACGTCAATGATTTGTGATGCCTCACAATTGCCACCTGTAACAGCTGTGATGTCACCTTCAGCATCCAGCCAGATGTGCCTTTCCATCTAGCTGGATGTACTTACATCCAGTGGGATGTACTTGATGTGTTTTAAATTGTCTCATTTAAAGATGATATTGTAGCGGCAGCAGCATCGGCGTCGCACGAGAGATGACGCAGACGCTCGCGTCTACACGAGGCACGAGCGGCTGGCACGCTCCGACATGGGCTAGCGTTCGGAAGGAGATTAATTAAAAGAATGCTACGCTAAGAGATCGAGTGTTGGTTCTTCCTCTCCTGCGAGAGCCCGAGACTTGACCGGTGTACGTGGTCGCTCGTCGCCACAGTTTGGTGACTCCGGACGTGATACTGCCATACGCTCCTGTGGTAGAGACGACCATGGACCAGACCAACGCTGCAAGAGCTCAAGGCCAGAACGCTCCGAGGAACGCGGTGAGCCCTCCTGTTCCGCCATCGCTGTCCGCCTCCCACAGTACTGGGACCAGCATCCTTCGGCGTGGTTTCTTCAGGCCGAAGCGCAATTTCAAGTCGCTGGTATCCGCTCTCAAGCCTCGAAGTTCCATTACGCCGTCGCAGCGCTCTCGCCCGCTGCCATTGACGAGGTAGCAGATTTGTTGAACTCCCCATTGTCTGCCGCCACCTATGACGATCTCAAGGCAGCACTGCTACAGCGCACAGTAGCTTCACAACGTTCTCGCATCCAGCAGCTTCTGTCCGCTGAAGAACTCGGCGACCGACGCCCTACTCAACTTCTTCGCCGAATGAGCCAGCTGCTCGGAAACAACGCGAGATCCATCGACGACACGCTGTTGCGCGAATTGTTTTTGCAACGACTCCCGGCTAACGTGCAGATGGTCCTGGCGACAGCCCCTACCATGGACCTTACCGGACTTGCCGCTTTGGCCGACAAAGTCATGGAAGTAGCCACCCCAACCATCGCAGCCACGTCACCGTCTCCGGGTGACAATACAACCGCTCTGCAAACTCTTCCCTGCTCTTCCGCAGTGCAATCTCCGCTCGACTCCTTGTGTGAGCGCCTGGAACGCATCATCTGTGGAGCGGAACATCGCCGCGCGTCTCGTCGCCCACGCAGCCAGCCGTAGTTCCAGCAGATCAAGACGCATGGGCACCCGAAATGAAACCTCAACTACAACGCCTGGCATTTGCTACTCCCACCGCCGTTTTGGAAACGACGCTCGTCACTGTCGGGGTCCCTGCGCTTGGCAGGGAAACAGGCCGGCCGACCTCTAACGGCGACGAGTGGTCCGGCCCAGCACACAAGTCGCCTTTTCTATGTGACGGACAGAGTTACGGGTCAACGATTCTTAGTCGACACAGGTGCTGACGTCAGCATTCTTCCCGCAAAGCACTCCGACCGAAAAGCGACACCTGTCTCGTTTTTGCAAGCCGTCAACGGCACCAGGATTCCAGTTTTCTCGTCACGCTCCATCATGCTAAACCTTGGCCTTCGACGAGCGTTCTGCTGGATTTTCCTGGTTGCAGACATTCGTCATGCAGTCATTGGAGCAGACTTCTTGCATAATTACGGACTCCTTGTGGACATCCAACGACGCCGTCTCATCGACTCCGTGACCCAGCTATCCGTTCCCGGCGTCGCATCATCAGGCACATCGCCCATAGAGCCTATTTCTGCCATGTTGGACGAACCTGTCGCCGCGCTGCTACGCGAGTTTCCCACTTTGACGCGCCTGCCGGACTGGACGCAACCGGTGCAACATGACGTGTGCCATCACATCGTCACCTCCGGCCCACCGGTCTATTTCCGACCCCGGCGTTTGTCCCCGGAGAAACTCAAGATTGCTCGCGCGGAGTTCGAACACATGCGGCAACTTGGCATCATCCGCCCTTCCTCCAGTAACTGGGCATCACCACTTCACACGGTGCCTAAGAAGACGGGAGACTGGCGCCCATGCGGCGATTACCGGGCACTAAACAACGTCACAGTTCCTGATCGCTACCCTCTACCGAACATTCAGGACTTCACGGTAGCGTTGCACGGTGCGACGATCTTTTTGTAAGATCAATCTCGTTCGCGCCTACCATCAACTACCGGTCGCTGAAGAAGACATTCCCAAGACCGCCATCACCACACCCTTCGGTCTTTTCGAATTTCTCCGCATGCCTTTCGGTTTACGGAACGCGGGCCAATCCTTTCAGCGTTTCATCGATTCCGTCACCTAAGGTTTGCCTTTCGTTTTTGCATACATTGACGACCTTCTCGTCGCAAGCTCTTCGGCAGAAGAACATCTTCACCACTTGCGGTTGTTGTTCTCACGCCTTGCCAGTAAAGGAATTGTCATCAACGCCGCCAAAAGTAAATTCCGTCAACCCGAACTCGAGTTCCTCGGTCATATCGTCGACGCTAACGGCATTCGACCACTGCCGTCCAAGATTCGCGTCATCGAAAACCTTCCCCGACCGACCACACTCACCAAGCTTCGCCAATTTCTCGGATTCGTCAATTTCTACCGCCGATTCATTCCCGAGTGCGTACGACTTATGGCTCCGCTAGACGCTCTCCTGGTAAACAAACGCAAACAAGTGGTGCTTCAGTGGACTGAAGAGGCCACCGACGCTTTCACAAGAGTCAAGTCTTCCCTCGCCGACGCCACGCTGCTTAGACACCCAAAGCCAGATGCACCCACTGCCATCATGACTGACGCTTCAAACACCGCCGTTGGTGCCGTTCCACAGCAATTCATCGACAATGCATGGCATCCACTCGCTTTTTTCTCCAAGAAACTGAAGCCTGCGCAGTCCCGCTACAGCGTTTTCGGCCGTGAATTACTCGCTGTTTACCTGGCTATCAAGCATTTTCGCCATTTCCTCGAAGGCCGTGCATTCACTGTCTTCACTGACCACAAGCCCCTTGTGCACGCAACGAATCGCTCGGCGTCCTGTTACTCGCCCCGCAAGATTCGACACCTTTCCTACATCTCCGAGTTTACAACAACGTTCCGCCACATCAAGGGCACTGACAACGTTCCAGCCGACGTTCTGAGTCGTGTCAATGTCGTTTCCACGTTGACATCGGAACCTTTCATCATCGAGGTCGACTTACTCGCCAGTCAACAGCGTGACAACACTGAACTTCGTACACTCCGGAATTCGTCAACGTCCCTGAAATTGGAAGACGTTGTTGTGACCCCAGATGGTACGTCCATCGTCTGCGACACTTCTAACGACACACCTAGACCATACATTCCGGCATCCCTCCGCAGACGTCTATTCGAAACCGTGCACAACCTGTCGCACCCTGGCATACGCGCGACACAGAAGCTTCTTTCCAGTCGTTTCGTTTGGCCTTGGCTAAATGCGCAAGTTCGCGATTGGGTTCGCTGCTGTGTCAACGTTCGAAGACCCAGCGTCACCCCATTCCGCCTGCCAAGTCTTTTCTTCCACTGGATGCTCGTTTTGACACCGTACACCTGGACCTCGTCGGCCCTCTCCCACCTTTGAAAGGTTACTGCTACATACTGACATGCATCGACCGTTATACACGGTGGCCAGAAGCTACACCTATATCTGACATCTCAGCGCCCACTGTTGCAGCAGCTTTGTGTCTACGTGGATCGCAAGGTTCGGCTGCCCATCCACAATAATCACAGATCGCGGTCGACAGTTTGACTCAGCACTCTTCAACGAGCTACTCAAACTACTCGGAACGACACGTTTTTGCACAACTGCTTACCACCCGCAGTCCAATGGACTAGTTGAACGTTTTCACCGGCATCTCAAGGCCTCCCTTATGGCACATGAATCGCCGGAGAAGTGGGTCCTACATTTGCCTCTCGTTTTACTTGGCATCAGAGCCGCACTCAAGAGTGACATAGGTTGCTCCTGTGCTGAGCTAGTTTACGGCACTCACCTACGCCTTCCGTGCGATTTCTTTGTCGCCACCCCCAAAACGCCTATGCCATCACCTGCCGAATACGTTGCAGAACTGCAAGCCTTCTTCAGCCAGATATGCCCCGTGCCTACACGTTCACAAGAAGCAAGGTCCCCGTACGTTTCTCCCGCACTCACCTCTGCTACCCACGTTTTCGTGCGTAACTGTGCCGTGCGGAAGCCTTTGCAACCACACTACTCCAGGCCATATTGTGTTCTAGAGCGTCGTCTGACGACGTTTGTTGTGAATGTCAACGGCCGATCAGACACGATTGCCCTGGAACGTCTCAAACCCGCCTACATCGAAGCACCCGCGCCATCAGCTCCACCAGTATGCGACGCGACCCTGCTGCATCCTTCGTTGCCGCCTGCGCACGTGACACCCAAGACCAACGCCAAGACACGCCGCGTCACGTGGACTTTCCGTCGATCGTCGAACTTTCCTCCTCTCTAGGGGGGGAGCCCTCTGTAGTGGCAGCAGCATCGGCGTCGCACGAGAGATGACGCAGACGCTCGCGTCTACACGAGGCACGAGCGGCTGGCACGCTCCGGCATGGGCTAGCGTTCCGAAGGAGATTAATTAAAAGAATGCTACGCTAAGAGATCGAGTGTCGGTTCTTCCTCTCCTGCGAGAGCCCGAGACTTGACCGGTCTACGTGGTCGCTCGTCGCCACAATATAATTATTTTTAATGCACTGTATGTATGTATTGATTTCTGGGTAGACAATTATCTAAGCAAACCAAAAAAGAGACAGAAATTTGGTGCCAGTACGCCTTCAAGAGTGAGCAAAATTGAGAACTATTTTAACGGCATGATTCTATCAGTGGAGTTTTTTTAATTAAACACGATTTTGTTATACCTGTTGAAAGTAGACAGGAAAAAGGGCACTTTCATGGTGGTAGGTTGTCTTACTGACAAGCTGCTCAGTCAGATGAGATGATGGAACCACAGAAATACTAGTCGAGACATAGCAATGGGCTAGGTACCCGAGCTGAAGCTTGCTTCTTCTCCCCTCCCAGAATGTACAAACACGTTGACCTTGTACAGACACATTCCTTACCTTGTCCTGCCCTTCTCCCTGATAGTTGGACATAATGTCATGCATTCTCCTCCCCACACTCAGATTGCTGGCTTTGTGATTGATCCTAATAGATGCATAACCTGTCGGCAGTATGTAGGTATGTAAAAATGCAAAACTGCAAAATATGGTACAATACACTGGAAGCTTGCTTTGTGCGTTTGAGCTTCTTCTCCTGAGATGTTACAACTTGCCAGATGTCATCGCAAATTCTATGCCTCAAGCTTGGAACAATCCTTTTGTTTTGTTTATACATTAGGAGGCTCTGCTGAGTTCATGTTCTAATCATCATCGTCATCATAAGTACCTCTGATCTCTGGAATCAAGGGTGCACATTTACAAAACTTTGCATTTCAAATTTTACTAATTTCATTTTTCAATGGAAATACGAATGCTTTACCTCGTTTGTAGTGGTAGGGAAATATTGTAGGCAGCATGGTCACAGCTGTAAATAATTATGTATTGCCGTTTCTTTTGCAGGGCCACCAATCCTTCAGAATTTCAAGTAGAATTTTTTGTTAATGACCTGAGCAAGAGAACTGCCTCAACTTTTGAAAAATTGGGAAGGTAATGAAATCTTTTATGTTCAAAATGTTGTAAATTGGCTTTCTTACAGGTCTAACTTGCCCCAAACAAGATGACAAACCTTATGTAGGCAGCACTACTGAATTTGATAATCATGTGCCATGGCCTGAAGAAGGGTCACACAAGGGGAGCTGCATGGATAGTGTTACCATTCCACGTGCTGTAGTCATGTTGGCTGGGTCAAATATCTGGGTCATCTTGGCTGTGTCAAATATCTGTGAAGTAGCCTCCTTGTAGTATTTTGCATAAAGCCTATTTCACTCATTACATGCATATTGCAGAACCCACACATTGAATTCATAGTAGATGTGTTACTTATCATAGAAAACATCTTTTAGAGGTTTCATAAAATGGCTGAATATTGTTGCAAACAAAAAGATGTGCTGAGGCGGCACTTCCCAAAAAGCCATGTACTCTTTGCTTATCCAGAGTGATATGAAGAACAGGAAAGAGTCAGCATCATGGTATCGGGGAGCGATATCATGGAAATTTTCCACTCTGCACTTTGTACTGAAGTAGATTCCGGTGCAATTGTACTTATAATAATCTGGACTAAAATACACGCACTGAGATTGGGACCACCAAAAATGAGTAAAGCGATTTCATTATAATGAGGGATTTCTGTATCTCAGCAAAGCATTGGAGGTGCTGGTTAGTTCAGGTTCTTTCCCTAACAGTGACAGAAACGCAAGTACAGAGCGACAAAGTCCTTTGTTCTTTTATACCTGTGTTTCTGTCTCTGTTGTTCCTTGTCTGCTATATGATTCAGTGTGCTTTAATAAACATTTATCTGATTTAGGCTTTTCTATGATTGAAAAATAAGAATAACTGCTTAAATGAAAGGTGCATCGAAGATACAGTACTGGTGGTAAATACAAGGTCAGGTTTTGCCACAGATTGTTGCCTTCACTTTTTCCTTGTTAGAATGACATTTGTTCATTGCGTCTGGTTTTGTGCATTACAAGCAGTTTCTGAATTACTTTTCAGCTTTGAGTACAAGCAAAATGCTGAGATTCAGTTCATGACAAAGAAGGTAACCTTTCTCTTTTTCTTTTTTCTATCTTGATATCAAGCTTTAAATGCATGTTATAATTCTGGGTGGCCAAAATGAGTTTGGAGCCCTCCACTACAGCTTCTCTCATAGCCCCTGTGTTGATGTGGAATGCTAACAATCAATCAATCAATCAATCAATCAATCAATCAATCAATCAATCAATCAATCAATCAATCAATCAATCAATCAATCAAATCAAAGCCAAATTAGTCTTCTCTTTCTTCTTTTAGAAAAAAAAATTGCAGTAAAACATAAATTATGCTGCTTGCATATAACGTGGCCTTTGAGGCTTTAAAAGCAAAGAGTGCGACATAAGCTCATAACACATAAGGGTCAGAGATGTAAATGTCTCTTTCAGAGGCAAATAAATTAGGTGCCTCTAACCTGGTAACTATTTTTGTCTGCTTAGCATGCCCAAATAATTATAATGGTGTAGTTTGATAACAAAAGAAAGTGGCCCTGGGTAACTTTGTCCTGTTGCTGTTGCACTAAGCTGTGCTGCCTCTGTTGTGGCATTCGAAGGATACAGGAGAACTGCTTGGGAAGTATGAGAGCATATGGTGTGGCTTGCTTTTATTAGGCAGTTAGTTAAAAATTAATTTTGAATTATATTTGCAGTATGATTGTGAAAATAAGTCCAGTGCACATTTTATGTGTGAAATTTTAAGGACTGTGACATCATGTTATATTTGGGTGGATTCTTTAGAACTAATAACGCAAGATCAAAAGCTAAAATCGGTAACGACTGCAGCGTTATCCAGCTCCACAGATGAAGGTCTTTCTGATGTTTACTTACCTTCAGGGTTCTTCAGTCAGTCACCACCAAGGTTCTTCAATCGTATCACTTACAAAACTTTGTTTAAATATTCAGACATGATCCAGGTATTCATCTGCAGATGAGTGTTGATTGATTCATGTGTGACCAGTGAGTAGCAAAATAAAACTTCGCTTCAGTATGTCATCGCCTATCGCCTGCAAGAGTGCTCAAAAAGGTAAAGCTGGCTGAAGAAAGATGCTGATTAATAATGCTTTTAATTTAGCTTTTTTTTCTCTTAATCCTGTTAAAGAAGGTGTTTTTTTTTAGTAAATTTTGTTTACTCCACAGTAGCATAATCTGGGCCCTCCTCGGGCAACCTAAGGGATAGATTCGAGAAACGGATTGCCTTGTACAATCCACAACTTCTGCAAACATCAGCAAATTATAGAAATCAGTGCTGAGCTATATAGTAATGATAAAAGTGACCTTATAATTTTCAGCACTTTAGTACTGAAAAAGTTTGCTTTTTTGTACGGTGTTCTCCTTTAAAAGTAAATTTCATTGACTTTAGATTGTTGCACCTAACTCTTGTCTCACATTGTCAGCTTTGTCATTGCACTCATTGGTAGTGGCGTCGTTCCCAGTTAATACATGGTGGCATACTCGTTTTGGTGTTGCACTGAAAAGCGAGAGGGTGCAGGATCAAATCCTAGCCGTGGTGGCTGCATTGCGATGGGGGTGAAATGCGAAGACGCATGTATCGGGCATTGGACGCACATTAAAGAACCCAAAGTGGTCAAAAATACGGAGTCCCTTACGTGAGGTCTCGTAATACTAATCATACTGTGGCTTTAGTATGTAACGCCCATAATTAATAAAAAATTACGATAGTTCTGAATTTTGTTTCATTAGACCTTGCTGCAGCTGTCAGAGTGTTTTTTTACTGGTTTTGAAAACGGACACAGTTACTGTTTCTATTTTTATTTTGCAAAGTGATGTTTAACAATAGTAACCATGTTGCTGAAGCCTTCCTTGCTTTTTTTTTGGGGGGGAGGAGGGTGACACTGATTAAGTTATGATTCCTGAAAAAGTCTTTGTCTGGCTGACAGCCATTGTGTTTTGTGTACTGTTATAATAAGAACAAATGGTAAGGGGGTTTCAATAAGTTTTAGGCAAAGGTAGGTGTTCTTTTCAGCAAAATTGTAGGCTCAGTGCTGCATGTAACATTTTGCTTAAGTTTTCTTGACAGCATTATCTAGCCACCAAAAAAAAATAGTTTGTTTTAAAGATGAGGTAGTTGTTTATATCTTGTTCAATCGTTGATTGAACAAGATATCCACCACTGTGCCTTAAAGGTGCACAGTGGCCGCATTCTGATGGGGGTGAAATGCGAAAACACCCGCACGTTAAAAAACCCCAGGTGGCCAAATTTACGGAGTCCCCCACTACGGCATGCCTCATAATTAGATCGTGGTTCTGCCATGTAAAACCCCATAATTTGTTTTTTCCCTTTAAAGTTGTGTCAATTTTCCTTCAAATTTTTACATCTGCATTTTGCAGTTGTGTATGATACTGTCATTGCCAGTTCCTAATTGGGTCATTTTGTGGTTTCTACCTTGTGCACTTGCACGTTTAAGCATTAATGTATGTAAGTTGCAATTAAGCTTAAGTGGACTAAAAAAGTGTGTGGTAGATTGTGCTGGCATTTTTTTATTCATTTGCAGATTCCAACTGATGGTCTAGTTTTGCGTGGGTGGTACAGTGCCATCACTCTTGCTGTGTATGGCATCATCAACAAGGTCACACGAGAACCGGCATCGCCTCCACCACCTCCTCCTCCTCAAGCAGCCTTGCCAACAAAGAGTGAGTGATTGTGTTATCCTGCTGCTGAGTATATGTGCTGTGTGAATTGAACTGATGCAGTTTTTTTTAATGATTTGTGCAAAGTGGTGACAAAGTGAATGCTGGAGCAGGAATCGTGAATTTTCATTTAAATAGTGCCTTAATAATGTGTACATTTCTGAGAAAAGTGAATTAGTAAATGGATGTTGAATGCTAAAACTTTTTTTTTGTTGATAACAGTAAAATATAGGAAATAAACTATGGCCCCCAGTTTTCTTTCTAGTGTGACTGCTACAGCGTTTAAAGAAAAGAGGCAGTTTTAGTTTTGAAAGTTGATCGCAAAACATTTTATCTGGCTTTGGTAAATACAGCATAATAATAAGAGTCCTCCGCCAGCTCCCAAAGGCTGGATTCCTGCTAACCATTTTGGTCTCACGTGACAACACTTTTTCATCTGCTATTGCAGATGTGTGGTAGCGCTGGCATCATAGAGAGCGTGCAAGCGTAAATTACATTATTGTGCCCTTCTTTTGAGCTACATCAGCTGCATCCTGTGGAAACATTTTGGGAACACGTGTGTAATTACAGATTACTAAAACCAAGACGTTGCAAGATTCACTGTGCACTTTGCACACTTTGGTAGAATGACATTATATATTAGTCATCTGAAATTCCAATGCTTTTCGGGCGATTGTGGCTTTGAAAAGTAGAGGAACACTATAGAAGAAGAGAGTAAGAAGCACCTATGCCAGCATTCAAGAGCGCACACTTGTGTAGTGGTACACTAAAGGAAAAAATGATTTGAGCTGTGTTAGTAAATTACCCTTCTACGATACCAAAAAAGCCACTCTTACTGCGTGAAGACGCTTGGTACGTCAGAAAAGACACAAAAACGAAAGACAGGTGGCGCTGCTGCCTCGAAGTTTCCATACCAGCTCGCCGGGATGTCATGGATTTTGGCATTGTCTGGGTGGTCTGGGGATTTAAATGTTTATCTATAAAAATTCACTACATTGTATTGTAAAAGAGCCTAAGACTGAATTTAGCAAGTTTCAAGAACTTTTACTGTGCCACAATGGCCAAAATGCAAAAAAATGCTTTGCAATTCGTGGCAGCACACTGACATACCAGCATTGAGGTTCTAGTGTAAAATTCAAAAATTAAATGTTGTCCGTTGTTTTCTCTTTTAATAGTCAACCTATCACCGCCAAGTCAATGCAAGTAGAGTTATTCAAGAATACTTTGTCAATCTGAACTGATTCAGTGTTTTTCATTAGTGTCCCTTTAAGTTTGCCGGCTATCTTCCTTTGCATCGGCATGTTAGACAGTCACTATAATTTATCATTACTTACAGCCTACAAGTGGTAGATGAAAGATACTGTAGCCTAAATACAATATTCATTAATTATGTTCATAAATATTGCTTGTTCATTAGCTGCCATTTACATATCTTGTTATGGATATTTTCTTCTGCCTTCTTCACATGCCTATGCTGCATGGCTTGCCTGCAGTAAATTACATAAGCATGAATTCAGGAGCCACGTTGTGTTATAAAGATTGCAATGACTTTGTAAAAACAAACATGCTACAAAGAGGTTAATAAAAGAACAGTGTGGTGACTTCCAAGAGCAGCAGTTAAGTGCCATCCACGTCTACTCCGATTGTCTGTGTTTCTCTCCTTCATCCTACTCATCACGCATCAACAATTTGTCTCAAGGCATACTCATGCTTGAAATGTTTCCTTTTGGGGGATAAACTTGCATGTGATGCCTTGTGGAAAGTAATGATCTTCAAAGCTTGATTAGTGTGTATTACATCATATTTATGTGACTGCTTAGTGTGATACTTGGCAAATGATCTTAATTTCTGCAAAACTGTCTTTGTCTCCTTTCCAATATATGCTGTATTTCAGTCGTCATTTCATTTATTCATTTAAAGGCCAATTGTGATGAAATTTCAATTTGGCTAAATTGGTAATAGATGAGTAGTCTATATGATTGAAGCAATCTTGGTTAAGTTGCAGGGCTGGTAATTTTATTTTTTTATTGGCAGCCTTTAAACAGCATCTTATAGGACGACGTGTGCACCTAATGGTTAGCGGATATGATGTAAGACCCAGCACGTCGTCATCAAGATTTTTCAGCTCACTGCATGCATCTGTGGGTACCACGTAGACTGGCCATGCTGAGGAGCCGCACATTCTCGATCATCCATCGCTTCTGGTGACCAGCAATTGTGGCATTTTTTCAGTTTCAGTATCAAAAATGTCTATTTTTGTGGAACTTTTCATAACACAAACACTTGTATTTCAACCATAAAATTTTGCATGGAGGTTGCTCTATATCTACATTATCTGAAACGGCTTTTCACGCCGCCCAAACTTTGTTGCACTTGGCCTTTAATAGTTTCTGCCTGCAGCAAGTGCACAAATATAAGTGCATGGGTGTTCTCTTTAAACATGATTTGTCATAGTCTAAATCTATTGATTTAACCTTCACCAAAATGCTTTCACATGTTGGTTACATGCAATTTACACTCTGTTCAGCACCTAAGGCTACCATACTGCTTACTTAGAAAACCCTAGTATATCTTATCATAGAATATGCCTCTGTCATTTGGAATCCTTTCTTGGGTATCATGATAGTTCCTTGAAATTGGACATCATGATGGCAAAATTGGTTCAGAAGAAAGCCAGTCATTTTGTGACTAAGTGACAGAACAACGAACCAAGAGCGAACAATATGGACAAGCAGTAACTTCAAACTGACCTTATTTTGTCACATGTGGCAAAATTTGTATTTATTTATTTATTCTTTGTACATCGCTGTGAGGGCATTATTGTAGACTGGCTCTTTACAAAACTACTCATTCAAATCTTGTATGAAATAAAAAAAACTGTCAACATTATGAGGAATAGAACAAATTGAAGAATGTGCACATACGAAAGAACCATCAGGAATGTAGCAAAAGTTCAAAAGCTGGCAAGAATAATAACATAGATACAAAATAACATAAACAACAAACGAAATAAGCCAACCAGTATGTTTGTCAAAAATAAAATAAAATAAAAAACAAAACCTTGTTCACAAGTTGTGAAACATTGCATACCCACTGTGTGGATGATCAGTGAAGCTGCTACCATCAGACTTCGTAGCAGCATCCAGCAACCTGTCTATTCAAGTATAGTGTGTGGAAAGAACAAAGCTTTAAAATATGGGCGTTTGATAGGAAATTTTTAAAATCTTTCTAGAGTGGTTCCTTTACAATACATACATGGGCAGCCTTAAGTAAATCTGCATTGATACCAACTCAGTGCTAATAAATCACACTTAACATTGGCAAACAGAAAGTGTGATGATGCATGAGGGCGTCCCACGATAGAGAATGTTTCAAGGCAGTGACATTGATGTTATGCTAGTAGGAATTGATGACAAAACAGGCAGCCCGATTTTGGATGCATTCTATGCAGTCAACAAGTGTTTTGTTATCCATATCCCATGTAGCAGAAGCATACTTTAAGATGTATGTTGTTTGTGTAGAGAGCATTTCTAAAATTTCTCAAAAGACTATTGAATACATGGCCAGTATTCAGAGTAATATAGTCACCATGTTTGTTATATGTTAGGTTAGATGAAAAGACTCCCAGATATTTTACATCATTGGCCATTGCAATTAGATTTCAGTGTAAGGTGTAATCTTTCTCAATATTTACAAGGTTTCTGCTAAAAGGAATGTAGTTACGTTTAGACACATAAAGACACAGTTGCCATCTGGGGCAACATACTAATATATGGTCAAGATTTTGTAAGATAGTAGTGTCCTTTGGACTGAATATTTCTCTATACAAAACGCAATCACCAGTGCATAACGTCTTTCTTTTTATTTGATATCTGTTTCTATGTCGTTTATGCAAAATCAGAAATAGCAGTGGCCCTAACACAGCCCTGAGGGGCAACTGAAGTAACGAGACCAGGTTAGACTGTGATCCTTTATTCGCAACCTTTACTGCAGGTGAGTGTCACGAAGGCGAACGCTCTTTAATTGAGAAAGCAGTGTGGCATGAGGTCTAAAGCTTTTCTGAACTCTCGCAAGATGCAGTCTACGCGTTTACCTGAGTCAAATGATGATAAAGTATTGTGTAAGCTCAACTGGTTGTGTAATGCAAGAATAGCCCAATGTAAACCCTATTTTATTCATTTCAGAGGCTTACAGTTAAGGCAAAAAAATAGGATACAACTTTCCAATGTTAGTCTAACGGAAACACTTATTTGGTTATTTCTTATCATGTCCTGCAGGTTTTCGATGCCTTAGTCTTGAACTGATAAATATATTTGTTAATTTGCTTAGTGAAATAATTACACGAAATGCCTGAGACAAAAACAGGTACTGGTAGCAACACAAAGTTGATTCCATTCATGCATATCCTTCGACTATAAACTTTTTATTATTAACAACACCTACTTAGGGCACCTTGTGAAAACTTCGCAGCGTCTCTGTGGATATGGGAATAATTCAAGTTTTGAATTTGAAGGAAGAACTTCTTGCTTGAATAATTTGATTTGACTTTTGATTGCCTAGTAGTACTTGAAGCATGAATTTTTTAACTACTAAAAAGTAAATCCTGCCACTGCAACTTCTAGCAGCTAGACAAAGACATGTTGCAAACCTCTCAAGTTGCGGCTGGAAATAGCACTATAGCAGCATTCAAAAATAATACATTAATGGGGCCCCACAACACTTTTCTAACATGGTATATAAATATAAATCACACTAGATGTTTACAAGCTGATGTAAACAACTGAGCCAAAGATGCAGCAGAGAACATGTGACGTACCACTTAAAAATTCCCGCAGCTTCGTTAAACCCCCACTGTCTAAACTGCGCATACCGTATTTACTCGATTCTAAGCACCCCCTTTTTTCACGATCGCGATGCCCAAAGTGAAGGGGGGGGTGCTTAGATTCGAAAAATCTAGAATTACCCCCCCCTCCCTCTTTTCGCTGCGACAGCATGACGAGACGGGTGCGAGAAATAAGATTTTATTTTGCAAACATTTAAAAGAAAAATTGGTGCAGAGTGTGAACCCACCACTGGTGTCGGATGCTCAGTCACTATCACTGCCACTCGAGTTCGTCGTGCCGCTTGAACCGCCGCTCTCGGTATCCCACAGGAGGTCGTCTTCCGTTCCGTCGAAGTGGTTTGTGATCGAGCACTTCTTAAATGATTTGAACACAAAGTCCACTTGGACCTGCTTCCAAGCGTCCGAAATCCACTTTGCGATGGTTGATGGGTACGCTTTCTGCAGCTTTCGCCGTACAGCCGTACAGTCCGGCTGTACGGCGTACTCGCGCCGCGGCCGCCGTGCCACCTCGGGACTCTGACGGCTCCGGCTCCGGCTCGATGACAGAGTGAGCAAGCGCGCTTGGCGCCCTTGGCTACGCACTCTTCCTAACAAATAGGGGGGTGCTTAGATTCGCATGCAAACTTTTTTCCCAATTTTCTCGCGAAAATAGAGGAGGGGTGCTTAGAATCTCGAAAATACGGTACGATGCAATGGTGCCCTTAAATGACTACAGCCAACTTCTGTTAATTCAACCCTGACGGGACTGACGAAATTGATCGAATTATCCGGTGTGTCAAATTAAACAAGATGCAGCAAAAGTGCCAGAACATACCGCTAATTTATTTGGCAGTATTTGCCAGATCCTAACACACCCTCGAATCAAATCAAATGCGCACCCACGTTTTGTGTGTCCAATGTAGAAAACACATTGAAATTACATTAAAGCGCTTAAACAAAGTCAAAATCTAACACACACTCTATTATTTAGCAAGAACAATGGTAAAGGGAGTAATACATGTTGCACTATGGTGATCAGTTTCCAAAAGTCATTTTCGCCGCAATACACCCATGTTAAACGGTAAAGCAAACAAAAGTCGCTAAGGTGGCATAACACATGCAATTTTCAGCCCACATTTCCTGAAAATAAAGAAAGAAAGAAGAAAAGAAAAAAGTGCATGCCAGAATTGGGTAAATACCATAATCAGACATTGTGAACTGCGGTTATTGCTTGAAAATCATTCTAGGGCATGCCGAAAATAGGCATTTTCAACAGGAGGTGATTTTTGTTCAATGCATTCATTGTCCCCTAAGCTCTGCCGAGACAGACATTGTTACTTAAGAGGTTGCTATTGGGGTCACCATAGGGATCAGGTGCATGTATGCTGACTGGTCAAGTTCGAATTATTTGTTGAAGGCCAACTTTTGAATCAAAATAATGGAAGTTTGGGCTCATAGAAATGCATGGGCACCGGCTGGGATCTTCGATTGGGATTTAATTAATTGAGAAGTCGAATTAACCACAGTGAATTACCAGAAGTCTACTCAATTGGCTGAATTTGTGAAAAATGTCACAATTAATAATTACTTTAACAGAGGCCAGAAGAACATCTCTAATTCTGACAAAAAATTTTGCTTTGTACTTCCGGCTCCTCTGCAGTGCAAGGTCATGCCATTGTTGAAATCTTGCTAACTTCCTCTGCAATGTTCATCTGCATGCTGGAGTGTGTGCTTGTCTTTTTGTGTAGAATTTCTTTACATCTAGACTCACCTGAATGCAAGCAGAGCTGTCAACGTTCAGTCTTTGCTTGAAAGTTGCATTTGTCATGTTTGCAGTTCTTGAAGATGTGTTGAATGCACTTCACAAACTGCGTTGCTTGAAATAAACAGGAAACTGTGGCACTGTTCTGCGGTTTTTGCCCGAAAAGGCAGCATCAGTGATTCGAATGCATTATATAGTGTTATCCTGTTATCCTTCCTGGTCCTTTTTGTTACTGTGGTGATGGTGGCCTTTAACTGAAGCTTGCAAGCAGCACTGCATCTTGTATAGCCTGAACTTGTTGCCGTGTACTCTTAGTGTACACCTGTAGCACGAGAAGCCAAGTGCTCGTTCACCAGTGTGCTTGAAGGGAAACAAGAGTACAGCACTGGCAATCCACCATGCAGCAGGTTCTTGTGAGCACCAGGCATGTTTTTTTCTCCTGCCAAAAAAAAAAAAAAAAAAAGACATCACTGCACTTGTTTCTGTAATGTACTGGAGCAGAAGTTATTGTGAGATAATCCCTCAATGTCCCACTGGCAGCCATAACCTTTACATAATTGTTAATCTTTGCAGCACTTTGCTACACCTTTCCTCTCCGCACAGCCTTTACACACAATCCTTTACAGAGCCCAGCTTTTGCAATAAATTCTTTATTCCATTCCCTTCCTTGTGTGTGCTCACAAATGCACGCAAACATATATGCAGACAGCAGCTGCAGCAGACAGTCTACATTCTCAGGCAGAAAGCAACATTGTTTTGAACAGTTCCCTGTTTATTGCATTTGTGTTTTCATTTTTCTATGTGTAAATAGATTACTATGCAAAAGTATGCTATTATAAAGATTGTTAGTGCACTGGTATGTGTGAATGCTTCAGGTAGCCAGAAGCAGTTAATACATTCTTGTAATGTGAATATTTTTCCCGGAATTCTGAAATCTTCCCCATAAGCCATTCCCTGATCAAAAAAAAAAAAAAAAAATCAATGGAACACTTTACACAGAAGTTTTGTAGTGTTAGTGGCATCATGTTTTACCTTGAGTTGCATAACTATAATGGTGCTCACACACTGAAAAAGAAAAAAAAAAAAGAAATATTCATACAAAATATTCTGGCAATGCAGTTCTGAGACCATGATAATTGGCCAAGTTTTTTTTTTTTCAGAGGAATTGGGAGTGGTTAAACTTAAGTTTGGTGTGTTTGGTGTGGAGTGACCCATATACTGTCAATATTCGGTGTGATAAGGTGAAAATACTGGACGAATGTCTCAATAATTAATCAATTGTTTAATGTTTCCTGTACATTTTGTCTATCTTTGTAGAGATTATTATTCAACATTTTGCCATCTATGTTTCTAAAACTTCCTATGGCTCCCAAGAAATGTTCATTGCAGCTACAAGTTCAAGTTTTGCTGCACTGCTGGCATGAAACTTACATCAAGTTTTATGAATACACAGACTGTAATATTTAAATTACACATACTCTAATTTTATACTATATGTAATGTACAGATCTCCACATTTTACACCGGATTACTTACCTAAACAACAAACTTATATGGCCAACTACAAGGATAGAAAGATTCTTCTACCATAAAATCCTGAGAGATAGTGCACCTAAAATCCAGAGAAAATCGAGTGAAAATATGAGGTGGGGGCTAACTTTCAGTGTGCAGTAAAAAAAAAGAAAAGTTGAAAAATGTATAGCAGCCGAAACATTAACACAGATTTATTAGCACTGAATTCATTCGTTGTCAAAACCGTCAAACGAACAGTCACTGTCACTTCCAAATAAAAGGTTGACAACCTCCTCACGCCCGGCGTTCGATGTGGTTGGCAGGGCAGTGGAAGGGGAAACCGCCGCTGCAAGCTGCTCATCTCTGTCTTTTGATCCATCGAGGGCGGCTGATATACCGCACCGCTTGAAGGAGGGGGTAACAACTTCCTCACTCATGGCCGCTGAAACATTGGAAACGAAGTCGACGACGTCTTGTCATGATGGCTTCTTGAGATTCCTCTTAGACGTCACTGCCCCAGCTGTAATGAAGCTTGCCCAGGTCTCCCGGAGGCTGTCCTTGAGTTGTTACATCCAACTCATGCCAACTGCCTGTACTATCGGTGTGCAGCCACTCAGAACAAACACAATGTCGGTGTCCTTTGATGTGAGGGCCTTGCGGCCGGTGTTGGTCTTGTGCATTGGGGCCTGGTGCCGTAGGACAACCTGCACTTTTTTCTCCATGGTGAAGCTTTACCGTATCTTTGTGTTCCTGCTTCGGGACAAAAGGAAAAATGACAGGAACGAGAAGAAAGGGGGTTAACCGAGGGGCCCGTTTTTTTTTATACATATTATGAGAAGCCAACGAACAAAGACACCAAGGACAACATAGGGGAAATTACCTGCACTTACTAATTAATTTAAAGAAATGGTGAATTAATATTAATGAAAGTGGAGGAAGAAACAACTTGCCACGGTGGGGAACGATCCCACATCTTCGCATTATGCTTACAGTTAGAGCATTACGGCTAGAGTATTGAGCGCGTAATGCGAAGACGTGGGATCGTTTCCCACCTGCGGCAAGTTGTTTTTTCCTCCGCTTTCATTGCCATTAATTTATCATTTCTTTAATTCAGTTAGTAAGTACAGTACAAGTAGTTTCCCCTATGTTGTCCTTGGCGTCTTTGTTCGTTGGCTTCTCATGATATGGAATGACAGGAGCTAGCACATGGCATATTATATATCCTGCATGTGACATGTTATTGCAGCCAGAGTTAAGGCAGTGCTCATTGTTTGGTTATCTCCCACGCTAGCTAACCTCGTTTATGCGGACATTATCACCGAAAGTGATAATGCTATTGTCAGGGGTGGGTTATCTACCAGTGTTTTTGAAAAATTAGAATATCATGCTAAAAATAGGGGTTGGTTATCTTTTGAGGGTGGGGCATCTCTCGGGACGTTACGATAGTCAGAAATTTTAACTCGGCAGCTGTAAATTGGGAGTACCTTCAGGCCAATGATCACTACGACAAACATGGACATTGTTTCAGACATACTAACGTACAATTTAATACAAATTGTTCAATAATCAGTGCATCTTCAAGGTGTCAGCAGTCCTATTTTGTACTTTCTTGAGGATGCTGTATTAATTCAGTGAGGCCTGTCTTATCACAACCTTGTGAGCCTTTTATTACCCCTTCTCCCTCTTTGTAAAAAAATAGCACACTTTCTTTATGCTGTTTTAAAGACTACTCGTGGACTTATGATGCTAGCATAATTACACCATTTGGAAGCATGTTGATTTTGCTGGTACAGATGTCAGCATGCTTTGGAACCATTTTAAAACCATTTGTATCTTCTGCTTAGATAATTTTAGTAAGAAAATCAAACAAATCTGCAAGCAGATGTCTTGGATGCCACAGGACATTATTCATTTGAAGTGCAAAATAAAAAGATTAGGAAATAAGACTGCTGTTCTTAACCTATCATATTTGCACGATTCTGTCGTGCCCCTAATTGTAATGCACTGTTATTTTACCGCCCAAATATAAAAAAAAATAACTTGGTGCCAATTCTACCGCACACATCAAGTAACGAAACCTGAGTCGACACACAAAGTGTTGAAACAATCTTATGGAACATAGAAAAGCACACAGACGTGTACACAGCTAAATATTAGCGGCAGGTCATTTTAAAAGTCCGATGACACCTCCTTTTTGCTGTCTGCCGACCACAGAAAGTCATCTTCAGTTCTATATGATGCATTACAAATTCCTTTGTCACTGCCAATTGCTGATGCATGTCTCTGAAATGCCCAACATACGCAACCCTGCCTGGTTACCCTGTTCTTCTGCCCGAAGGATTACCTTACGCTTCAAGACTGCCTCATAATGATAAAATTTTTTTTTTTCATCCTGCTGCTGCATTACCTCCACAAAAGGTGGTTGAGCAAAAGTGCTATGACAGGCGTACAGAAAACCGGAAAATGGCGACCGCGAACCAAGGCATAAAACCATTACATAATGCAGCCAATTTGGCAAGTGAACGCTCCGTGAAGCCCATACATTTGCTTAGTGATGGCCCATCACGTGACCTCTTAGAGCGTCGAGATCATCGAGCAAGAATGGAGATTTGCTGAGACGTTTGGCTAGCTGTGCCATTTGTTTTTATTTGGTGTGCGCTTGTTTGGTTGTCCTGCCATGGCTCTGCCTACAGAGCAGGAACACTAAAACCAACCATGCACTCTGACGTGCAATCACGTGTTGGGCCACCAGGTTTAGCATCAATCACGTTAAGTGGTGCTCCCTCCTAACATTTTCCTTCCTCCATGCGTAAGACAACAACATCTGTCTGATGACAGTGTGGCTAGCTATCTTGCAATGAACTTTCTTATTTGGAGTATTGGTATTGTTTTTGATTTTGAGTAGAAATAGTTACAATTGTAACATGCACATGAATTTGAATGTGCCTTTTATTGAAAAAAACATGTGCATTAGAATCATGCAAAACAGTAATTGGGGTAGGGCAAGGTAAACTTTCACGTATAGTATACCAGGCAAGGGATTGCCATTTCAATATGTCACTATCAAACTTTGTTAAGAGGAAGCTTTAGCTCGGGTGCTCCTATCTAAATACATGTAAAAGGAGAACTCATTTTTCTCGTCAACCACTGCACCAAATTTGACGAGGTTTGTTGCATTTAAAAGAAAAACTTCAGATCTAGTGACTGTAGGTCTCGAACTTTTTATTCAGGTCGCCAACTTTTTATTAAAAATTAGAAAAAAATGGCGAATTTTCAGAAAACGGAATTATCAAGTTTACAACTCTGTAACTCAACAATGAAAAATGATACCACAATTATGTGAATTGCATCTAATAGTACATCTAAAGCGGACAAAATTCATGTTACACATGAATCTCAAGAAATTTAGTAATATAGAAATACAGATTTTGCAGAACCCTTGCACACAAGGTAACAAATTCACGTAAGATATAAAATAACATACCAAAATTTGTCAGTTTTCAATGATCTAGTGGATGCCGTTTACAGAACCGCGATATCTGTTCTTGATGCAGAGTTATTAATTTGTAAACTTTGTGCTTCTATACTTTTCAAACTTTCAAATATTTGAAAATATTTTTAACAAAATTTAGGCTCTAAATCGAAATTCCGCTTCCAACAGTTACTGGAATTTGACTTTCTCTTTCAAATGCAACAAATTTCATTAAAATCGGTCCAAGGGTTATTTCAGAAAGACGTTTTTGCATTTTGCATGTATTTGAATAAGCCGTGTCGGAGTTTGGCCCGAGCTACAGCTTCCTCTTAATAACAACCTGCATAAATTCTAGAGCGAGGCAAAGAAGCCAGTTTCCTAAATGCCAGCCAATGGAATTTGAATTAAGGATCAGAGGGCCATTGCTCAACAATTTAATATTTATTTTCACAGTATTGCTCCTGTGTGTTCTTCATAAAATAATAAAACAAATAAAATAAAATAAATAAATAATAAATATAATGCCAGTTTTATTTCTTATCCTGTTATGTTTTCTTTGTTGCTTAACCAGTGTGTCTACCAACCGGGAAAACTGGGAATTCTCAGGGATTTTGAATAGTCTGGACTGGCTGCACAGGGAAAACTCAGGGAATTTGTGCTTCTATCCAGAAAAATAGCAGTCATTTTATTGAAAGGGCACGAAAGTTGCCCAAATGCTGGCTCAAGTAATAAGAGAAGAATTGTAACAAATTATCTTATGTACGGTACCTTCGACTGCTAGCCTCCATCCCCCGAAGCAGAGTCGGGCAGATCTGGCGTTCCCCTTGCTCAGAAGTAGAGGACAAGCGCGCAAGCTGAACATGTGACTCGCTCTCGGAGGAGGAAATGGCAGATGCGAAACCACCTGACTACTGCCAACGTCTGATGTTTCCCCAGTCCAAAGCTCCCGGCACTGCCGGGAAAACCGGCGGACGCGCTGTGGGACGAGCGTTCGTCCAGACGCCAGCATGCAGTGGCCTAGGTTGCAGTGGTGTCCTCCACTGAGAGACAGTTACGGCGCTGCACTTGTCTCTTGCTTTTCAATTTCAATGTCACTACACACACCGTCACAAACAACAGCGACGCTGTGCTGTGATTACGTTGCGGGAGACGCTTCGATCTCGACGACTGCTCCGACGAAAGAGCTCGGAGCGCCTCAGAGCGCTTGAAAATGGCGGAGAGCGTTTGAGAAGAACCAGCCGAATGCAGGGCATGCACCTTCATTCAACCAGCCGAAGACAATGCCGCCTGTGATAGCGCTCTAGAGTGCTCAGAAACGATCAGCCGAAGATGCCATTAGACCTGTCGTGGACTGGAGGAGTTGCCAGTCTACGGTCAACGACCGATTTTCTGGACGCCCCAGTTTTGAGACGTGCCCGATAATAGACAGCTTTAGTTTAGCGTACACTATGAAATAGCGGGTCGTCACTGCGCGGGCGCAGTACGTACACTAAACGACCCATAGAGAGTAGCGTACGCACACTATTTCTCAGATTTAGCATTAGTGTCTTTGCATGGTTTGCGGAGTTTGCGTGAAACATGGTGGCGGTCCCGGCTGCCCGCTTCGAATTGAATTTGGTGTTGCTTTTGTAAAATTCACTTCGTTTGTAGCAAATGACTGTGTAAACGGCTTTTGCTTAGTCTCTGGCTGCTTCGACAACAGAGTATTATGGATAACCTTGTGGTGTTTTTGAATTCGCTTCTCGTTTCGAACGAGTTGAAGCCTAACGAAAGAAATGAATGGATGGATGTTATGAGCGTCCCCTTTGGAACGGTGTGGTGGGTCGCGCCACCAAGCTCTTGCTATTGTACTGCCCAATGTCCTACCTAGGTAAAGAAAGAAAAAAAAAAAAACACACACACGATGAACTCCCACAACCAAATTTCCTGACCCCTATTGTGAACTTTGCTTCTGTACGTCTCCGTTTTTTGTAGTTTCCATACTTCCACCAATCTTCCAGTCGCCTCTTACTAATCTCTATCGCGGACATGTTTACTTTTTCCCTGCTCTCGATGAACCCAAGGGCTTCAAGGAGGCCATTGGTGCCTAAATCGACCGCTGGGTAGAGGTCTTCACATTCTAATAAAACATGCTCTATCGTTTTCCTAGCTTTACCGCAGCAAGCTCATGCTTCTTCCTTCTTATATCTCGCTTCATAGGTGCGTGTTCTAAGGCATCCTGATCTTGCTTCGAAAAGTAATGAGCTTCCCTTTGAGCTATCATAAATTGTTTCTTTCCTGATTTCTTTCTTTACTGTTAAGTAGTTACTCATGGCAGGTTTATTTTCCGTTGCTGCCACCCACGAGATTATTTCAGCCTCTCTGACTTTCCGCTTGACGTTCTTTGTTGCTTTGTTGCTCACTATACCGGTCGCGTACTTGCTGGTAAGCTTCCTGGTTCTTTTCCTCCACTGTGAATTTATGTTTTTCCTGTGCAAATACCTCAACATTCTCCCAGCCCATTTACTTTCTTCCATATTCCTCAGTCGTTCTTTATAATCAATTTTACTGTGAGCTTCCCTCACGTCAAAACTAGTCCTTTCGAGATCAAAATACATTCAAGATGTCAGTGCCACCTATCGCTGCAGTTGGGAGATAGCCGCAACAATGGCATATGGCCTCTGAGATCCGAAGATCTTTCAGGGCAACTAAAGCTGTAACAAACATGCGCTGTTTAGCATACGCTATACTATAGCATACAGCGTACACTATAGATAGTTTGTGCAGATGTCATCGCGGCTGCCATCTTTAGGCACTGGCACGTCGCGAAGGAATGCAATCAAGAAACATGACAGCATGATGGCATGATTATCCCATCTTATGTCGAACGATGAAGTGGTAACAGTGATAAATCGGTGGAAAACAGTCACCATCAATAATAAAAACAATGTGCGTGTGATAATACAATGCATTGACGTCATTGTGGCCGCAATGTTTGGGTACTAGTGCAGTGAGAGCTGCCTCCGTGACATCATATGAAAACTATCTATAGTTGTGTATGCTATACTATAACTGCCTTATGCGGACGGCATCGCGGCACCACGTACCCCATAGAGTCAATGTATAAGAACGTCTGAAATTTCGGATGCAAGAACCCTTCGCCGTCTGATTTTCGGAACTTTTTGCCACAACACAGGTCCAAAACAGCATTAATCAAAGCCACCACCGCCGTTTTATCTCGCCGCCTCGAACCGCCACTCACACACAGATCCGCTGGCAGCCGTAGCTACCACCGCGGCAATGCGAAGCCTAGCTGCTTCGACATTCGCTATTGAGGTTCTTACCATTCGATGCTGTGTTTTTGATTGGAAGAATTCACCTCTGTCAGCAATGGCACCGACTCCGGCTCTGTAATCCTCGCTATTGGCTTTGAAGCTTAGAAAGCCTGGCGCATTGTATAATGCTGGTTCCCGAATGGCAGCTTCGCCTCAGCACAGAAATGTTAGGCGGTGAAGCATACATTAGGTCTTGCGGTGAAGCTTAAAGGGCCCCTTACAAAGTCTGACCATTTTGAGCTGACAAGCGCAGAGCATACATTGCGCAATAACGATCGTGTCTGCAAAGTATTACATCGCTACATGCTGCAGAAAGATCTGAAATTTCAAACCGAACGCTGTTTTTCCTTCTCCTCGTGGGCGCCGCGCTCCAAGCCGGAGGCTGGTGTCTATGTGCTGGTGCCTGCAGTGCGATGTTGCTCGTGGTGACATGTGACTTCGATAAATATTCAAGACAATATCTGTTATCTGTGCGATCTGTTGCTCAAATTGATGAATTGAAGTTTAGAGAAATAATGAAACACACAAACGGAATGTCTGTGTGCTTTTTGTTTTACTTCACACCGAAGCAAGAGGGGTGTACTGCTTCGTCTGCTTGTACCTACGGTCGTGCGGTCACGTGCGCAGGTACCAAAACTGTGCCATTTTCTACCGTGTTCCAGCGCGTGGTCATGCTCTGCGATCCGCCTGTTCTGCCTCAGTATTCGTGTAGCACTGAATTATACCGCTAGTCACGTTTCCTTGTGCACAGCGCGCAAAATCATGCGCTGCACGAATGAGACTATAGCATGTGCGCGACGCAGTCAGCGGAAGTGTGTCGCACCGCAAAAAAAAAAGTGAGGAGAAAAAAAAAAATGAAGGCGGGGCAGCTGTGACGTACCGTATTTACACGATTGTAAGTCGACTCGAATGTAAGTCGACCCCCCCATATCGCTTGACCGGAAAAAAAAAAAAAAAAAACCGAGGGCGCACTCGATAACGAAAATTTATTAGTAGCTGACATAGTCATTGGACTACTCGTCTTCACTAGTGCTGCCATCGTCATCGTTGCTGCGGTCCCACAGCGCGTCGTGGTCCAGCGAAATTTCAAATTTGGCAAACGACCGCACCGGACATCTTGCAGAACAGCAGCCCACGCCAAATGCACCCAACCACACGCAGCCGTCAGGGAGGCTCTTTTGACAGGTCCGGTTGGCGTAATTTCGCAGTCTTCTGCCGCCAGCCACTCGTTGTACTCACGGCGGAGCAGAACCTTAAAATTAAGGCGGAGGTCCGGGCTTATTTCATGATCACGTCGCACTTCACTGGCAGGGACCGATCACGCATTTCAGCGACGTACGCCGCAAGCTTAGCCTACAGCTCCGGAAAGCGTCCATACTTCGGCACGTGGGAAATTTCTCACTTGCCGTCACACAGGTGAAAATTTTGCTTCGCTGCAGTCGCCACTCTCGCACCACCCGTTTAGAAACATCGAAATTGCGGCCCGCTGCGCAGTGATTTGTTTCTTCGGCGTAAAGGGTGGCAGCCCTCTTGAACGCTGCTGTGAACGAGTGCCGAAAGATTAGTGGGCCTGAAGCACTCATGACGACTGGGGAAGCGTAGAAGTAGCACGTAACCGGCAGTCAAGTGGAACGCGTCAAACCAATGCCAATGCCTTTAAACAGAGAAAGAGAAACCCGCGAGCGGTGTCTGCTCTTCCATGAACTACCGATACTCCCCGCAAGCGCCGCCGTTCTGAGGGTGCCGCCGCAAATGGGAACAGCGGCGCTTTTATCAACTATCGACACCCCCCCCCCCCCCCCCCATGAGTGTTGCATGCACTGTAAGACTCTCAAAAATGTTGAAAAACCCTTCCGAAAAGCGAACAAACACGCGGGATAGCGAAAAGATACGGGTAGGGCCATAGAGCAAACATAAAATTGTAACTACGTTGTAGCTCTCGTTGGTATGGCTTTTTTTGGCGGGGCCATGTTTTGGTTTCGATTGTAAGTCGACCCCCCAACTTCAGACTTTCAAATTTTAAAAAAGGGGTCGACTTACAATCGTGTAAATACGGTATGCATCACGCGATCCTCGAGGTCTGGTATGGGAGAATGCAAGGAAGGAATTTCGCTTGCGAAGGCTAGACGGGGCGAGTGGAGAGAGCGTCTTGCTTGACAGTCGAGCCCGCCTACTGAAATCATAGGTTCGTGGCACTGAAATATTTCTATCTCGGCTATTAATGAGCCGATTTGAAAAATTTTTGTGGCAGAACGCTCCCTAGAGGACACGTAACAACTTCCAGGGTATAACTAAAATTTGCTATAGGGCCTGGTGAGGGGCCGTTTAACAAGTGTGGCAAGGGACAATTGTCATGGGACAGTCATAATCATCATCACCAGCCTATATTATGTTCACTGCAGGACGAAGGCCTCCCCCTGCGATCTCCAATTACCCCTGTCATGTGCCAATCGATTCCAACTAGCGCCCGCAAATTTCCTAATTTCATTGCCCCACCTAGGAATACAGTATGTATTCCTTAAAGGGCCCCTCACCACGTCTGGCCATGTTGAGCTGACAAGCGCAGAGCATACAAAGCGTGATAACAATCGTGTCTGCAAAGTATTACATCGCTACGCGCCGTGGAAAGATCTGAAATTTCAAACCGAACGCCATTTTCCCTTCTCCTCGCAGCTGCCGCGCTCCAAGACGGAGGATGACGTACATGTGCTAGTGCGCCTACGTACACATGTTTGCTGTGACGTTACTCGTGGTGACATGTGACTTCGAGAATTATTCTAGGCAACATCTGTTATTTGTGTAATATGTTGCTTGAATAGACGCATTAAAGCTTAGAGAAATAATGAAACACACAAACCGAATGTCTGCATGTTTTTGTTTTACTTCGCACCGCAGCGCGAGCGATGTACTTCTGTTTGGTCTGCTTGTCCCCACGTCATGCAGTCGCGCGTGTAGACACCGAAACTATGTCATTTTCTACTGTGTTGCAGCGCGAGATCATTGTCTGTGATCTGCTTGTGTCTGCCTCTGTATTTGTGTAGCACTGACTTATACCGCTAGTCAGGTGTCTTCATGCACAGCGCGCAAAATTGTGCGCTGTGCGGAACAAGACAATCACAGCAGCTCACGTGCGATGCCGTCAGCAGAAGTGAGCCGCGCTGCAAAAAGCGAGAAAAAAAAAAAAAAATGAAGGCGGGGCCCGTGACGTATGCATCACACGATCCTCGAAGTCTGGTATGAGAGAACGCAAGGAAGGAATTTTGCTTGTGGGGGATAGGTGGGCAAGTGGAGAGAGTGTCTCACTTGGCAGTGGAGCTTGCCTCCTAAAACCACGGGGTTGCAGCACTGAAATATTTTTATTTCGGCTATTAATGAGCCAATTTGAAAAATTTTTGCGGCAGAATGCTCCCTAGAAGACACATAACTTCCAGCATATAACCAAAATTTGCTATGGGGCCTTGTGAGGGGTCCTTTAATTATACATGCATGCACCTGCTGCCTCCTGTCACAGTACGAGCACCGATATGCCTAATAAGTGTACTGGCAGGCCTTCAGAGCTTTTTCGCACATGTTTTCAGAACTTTTTCGGACGTTTTCATGGCCCCTAGGGAGTCTGAAAAATCGGACATTGACTGCACAAATGACCAAGAGGATGTACAATGAATGAGGACGATAACAAAAAGAACTGTCGCTTTGAGGAATGATTGGGAAAGGAACTGTGCCGCCTCTTCTTTGAAGGAGCTTGAGCTCAAAAAGCGAAGTGTCGGCAGACGCCGAAATGCAGGTGACCCTTATCTAAAGCAAAATAAACTATTTAAAGCAGTTAAATGCAACACTGAGGAATTGTGCGCAGGCTGAGAGTATGTCAGGACAGTTGAGGTTGACTTTCCAGCTGTTGAGAGAGTCTCACTTGTGACAAAGTTCGAGCCTAATACCAATGAGCTTGCTATCAGTTGATAGAAATAGCTCATTTTCAAAAATATTTGCTTCCGTATGCATTTATTTTTTATTCGTATTTGAGAATGTCCGACTTGATTTGCAATGGACGTTGCCATTTTTATTTGCTGTGCATTTTATTAACCCCTCCCTTCAGTTTCCTATTTTGAATAAAATAAACACATCTTGTTACTATTCAGACTCGACTAAGCCGATTTTTAAATAAATTTTTAACATGCTTTCTAGATTGTGACAGCATTGGGCGACATGGTGTCAGCCTGTTTCGGCATAAAACAAGGTTCTGTGTCACTCAGTGAATTTTGCAGAGGCACTCGGGGAAAACCTGGAAAACTCGAGGAATTTGAAAATGTCAACTTGGTAGACATCCTGCTAATTTAAAAACAAGAACTTCATGTAGTTGTGACAGTATTCCCAATGCGTTTCTTCGCTGATATGCTGAGGTTCTAGTAGAGTTTCTTGTCTTTATGTTTTGTGTCTTCTTATTGTTGGGTAAGCTGCCAAGTTCGTAGAGGATGACCCGAATGGTGCCTATATTTAAGAGAGATCGGTTATTAATACAAAATTATCGGACAATTTTATTAAGTCTCTTGGTTGTAAAGCAATAGAACACAATGTTGCAAATAATATACACAAATTTGCAGAATAGCACTCTGTATGCTCTATATGCAGTCTATGTAGTAAAAGGCTGCACACACACACACACACACACACACACACACACACACACACACACACACGCACGCACGCACGCACGCACGCACAAACACACACACACACACACACTTTTGCTATATTAATAAGTACAAATATTTAAGAGTAACAATGACTGAAAACTTGTTTTGTAACCTTCACGTATATATATAACATTTGTTAACCTGCCTCCTGAAAATTTTTTCCTTACCCCTTTCCATGCTAACGAATAGTCTCGTTTTTCCTCCTGGCGTTTCTTCCAAAATATGCCAGTAGTGAGTCCTGTTCAAGGTTTTTCTTTCGTCTACTGACACAGACGACTGGCAGTCATCTTTAATTTTGGTATGAATGCTGCGCTAATAAATAGCACCAGTTTCCCAAAACGCAGTTTTTTTTATAGTGTGTGGTTGACAAAAATGCAGCAAAATCCTGGCTCTCCTTGGTTTTAAAAATGGTGGGTGCAGCGATGACTGCTGCTCTTTCAATGCCATAATTATTGTTTTTTGATGTTTATTCACCTCAAGTAAACAGTTAGACCTGGAAAGCTCTACTGAGTCATGTTCAGATTCTCAACTTAGTACTAAGGATTGTGAGGAAGAATCGGAGCTTTAGGCGACCTTTCTTGTGTGGATGTGGATTGACAAAACCCGTTGCCGTGATTATGCCGTGGGGCAAACCAAGTGGCGGGGGAACCTTTGTCATTGGCATCTCTGCAATTTATTTTCTACGCCATGTCAGCAATAACACGTCGTATGGAGAATTACGAAAGCATGCTTGACTTCTGTTCCAAGAAATATTGCACTTTATATAGTCTCTTTCTGTGGCCTTGCTTTGCTTATTTGCAGCTCAAACGCATGAAAAAATAATTGACAGTAAAAAGCAACAAAACAGTATGATACTTCTGATATTGCAATAGCAAAAGCTGTTCACAATGAATCTACCTTTAAAAAATTCAGTAAACTTGGGTGTTTTTCTGAAAAAAAGAATAGTTGGCAAGGAAAGGGTTAAGGCGCGAGCCTGAATGTGCCCCCACTAATGTTAAACTGCTTTGATAGCACTCACTAATCAGACCTAAACTAGAATATGCCTGTGTTGGTCAGGGGCCTTACACTATAATAAATATTAACAAATTATAACAAATCCAAAGAAAGGCTGTGAGGTTTATATTATTACGATAGCCTTGACAAATGCTCAAGAGACGAGCTGCCGCGAGAAAGTTGATGAAGTGTCTGGGCTTTTGGTGTGAGCAGGTGTCTGCCTGGTGGTATGGCTCCAGCGTAAATGCTGTGTAAATAGCCTCTCTTGTCTGTCTTTTCGCACATAACATTTTGGTGAAGGTTTGCGATCCCCATCCGCAGCACAAAGCTCCGCAGCAGTTGGTACATCGAGCTTGTACCAACTCTGTATCGAGCCTCCAGGTGAAGAGACAGCATCAGCATCAGCAGCGGCTGCAACTCCTGAGACTTCACCAATCGTCAGGGTTTCCCACCATCGTGACCCTGGTGTGTTCTCTGACTTGGAGGGACACGACATTAACAAATGGATCAAGCTCTATGAACGCGTCAGCGCAAATAATTGGTGGGACCCAATGATTATGCTCGCCAATGTCATCTGTTATCTCAGTGGCACCCCACGCGTGTGGCTTCAAAAGCATGAAGACGAGATAATGAGCTGGGACATGTTCAGAAAAAAGCTACATGACCTGTTTGGCGACTTTTTTGAGTGCAAGGTTGGTGCACGAAATGCTCTTGCAACTTGTGTTCAAACATCTACAGAGCCGTACGTTTCATACATTCAGGACATCTTGGCTCTTTGCCACAAAGCTGATGACACTGTGTGAAGCAGATAAAGTGGCTAATATCCTAAAAGGAATTGCTGACGATGTTTCAGTTTGCTTGCTTTCAGCAATGTCTCCACTATCGACGCCATCATAAAAGAATGCCGTTGTCTTAGACAAGCTAAGAGCCGCCGTATCACACACCACATCATGTGGCTACCCAATACTGCTGCTGTGTTGACATATGAGGGTTGCCTGCGTCAGCCCACCACCTGTGTTGATGTATCTCACATTGTTCGGCGCGAACTCAAGGCCGCCTGTTTGCCAACCTTCTTCGCGGCGCCACCTAATCTGCCAACAACCACAACTGCGATGATTCAGGCCATTGTCAGACAGAAATTCGGGAACATGGATCTCAACCCCATGTGTTTGTCGACTCAACCCAGCTTTCCCCAGTTCTCTCGTGGCCCTTCTCGTCTCCAGCAGTCCTTTTCTGCCACATATCGCAACCTGTCCGAATGGCATACCGCTGATGACAACCATATCTGCTTCCACTGCTGTCGCATCGGCCACGTTACTCGTCACTGCCGCAACCGATGGCCACCACTGCCTTGGACCAATGCCGGCACTTATTCCTGCACCTTTGGACCTACTGCTCCCTATGCCACCCGCCATGAACCCACTGCCACTGATGCCCCAGCTCTGAACCTTCGCTATGGCTGCTCGCCTTCACCTCGATGCCATTAGTCTTGTTTGCCTCAACCCCATCACTTCTCTTTGCTGCCTATCGCTGCCCGCAGCCAGCCGGAAGACTAGGCACTGTAGCTTCTGGAGGGGAAGTTGCACTGTCGACCTTGCCCTCAAATTCTCTGCTTATGCTACCTACGAACCAAAACCTTTTAGACGCTGACATTGACGACTATCCTGTTACTGCACTGATCGATACAGGAGCCTATCTTTCTATTATGAGTGCGGCCTTCTGACAACAACTCGGAAAGCACCTCTCACCCCAGTGTCGGGACGAGTCTGCGTTGCAGCTGGTGGTATTGTCCCTATCGTCGGCACGTGTACGGCACGTGTCAGCATCGCCGGCCGCCACACTCCTGTCCTCTTCACCGTGATTCCTCATTGCCTTACGACGTAATTCTGAGACTCGATTTTCTCTCTGCGCATTCAGCTCTTATTGATTGCTCTGCCAGTACCCTTCGCCTTGAGTTGCCGATTCTCGCAGCACCTTCTGACGCTTTCCCATGCTGCTTACGCCCCACTGGCTTTATTCACCTGCCACCAAGGTCATTAGCCTATGTTGAACTGTTGCCTTCCCCACCTGTTCCTGATGGCGAGTACCTCATCACTCCTCTGCCCAACATTCCACTGCAGTACGGCATCACCATGCCTAACAGTGTACTTACTATTACTGCTAACCGGACTCGCATGCCTATTTTTAACGTTGGACTGGCAAAGCAAATGCTACCACAAGGTGTTGCCTTGCCAACGTTGATTCTCTCGACGACCATCAAGTAGCGGCTTTATCAACCGATGATTCTTTCGAGCTTAGCAGGCCCTTCCTGCCAGCCTCGAGTGCCGATCTTAACTTAAGGAAAATGGTTGCAGCATACCTGTCCGCTGCACAGGCTGAAGACCTTTGCAAAGTTTTGTCATCCTACCAAGACACTTTTGACTTTGACGATCACCCTTTAGGCCAGACGCTCGTGGTCAAGCATCGCATTCATACTGGCGATGCTACGCCTATTCACCAACGACCATATCGAGCTTCTACGTTGGAACGCTGAGTAATTCTAAGTGAAGTTTACAAAATGCTCAATAAAAACATCATTGATCCTTCTTCGAGTCTCTGGCCATCACCTGTGATGTTGGTTAAGAAGAACGACTGCACATGGTGCTTCTGTGTAGACTACCGTCATTTCAACAAAATTACTAAGAAAGATGCCTACCTGCTCCCACGTATTGACGACGGCCTCGACTGCCTCCACACTTCCCGCTATCTCTTCTATTGACCTTCGTTCTGGATATTGGCAGGTTGCTGTTGACGATATGGACAGAGAAAAGACCTTGTTCATAACATGCGATGGCCTATACCAATTTAAAGTGATGCCCTTTGGATTATGCAGTGCTCCGGCCACCTTTGAGCGTATGATGGACTCCTTGCTCCAAGGTTTTAAATGGTCCACATGTCTCTGCTACCTCAATGATGTCATCGTCTTCTCGCCAACATTCAATCTTGAGTGTGTAGCAACTATACTTGATGTTTTTTGAAAGGTGAAGCTTCAACTCAGCTCGTCAAAATGTTGTGTTGGCCACAGCCAAATTACTGACCTGGGCCATCTCCTTGACGCTACCAGAGTACAGCCTGATCCCGACAAAATTCGTACTGTTCCAGACTTTCCGGTTCCACAGATAGCCACAGACATTCGAAGTTTTGTCGGGCTGTGCTAGTTTTTTCGTTGTTTCGTTCAAGATTTTGCAGCAGTTGCTAGACCCCTCACTAATCTTTTGAAGAAAGGCGTACAATTCTCGTGAGGTACTTCGAAAGCTGCAGTCTTCTCTCATCTCGTCGCTCTTCTCTCGTCTTGTCGCTCTTCTCACCTTGCCACCCATCCTCGCCCACTTCGACCCTGATGCCCCTACAGAATTGCGTACAGATGCCAGCGATCACGGCGTAGGTGCTCTCCTAGTCAAGCATCAGCGTGGCCAGGATCATGTTATCGCTGATGCAAACCGCCTCCTATCACCGTTGGAGCACAACTTTTTGATTACAGAAAGGGAAAGCGTTGCTGTTGTCTGGGCAATTGCGAAGTTCCATCCCTACCTCTACGGCTGTCCTTTCTCCGTAGTCACTGACCATCATGCTCTCTGCTGGCTCTCGTTTCTAAAGGATCCTACAGGCTGGCTTGGTCGATGGGCTTTGAGGCTCCAAGAGTGTTCATTTTCCGTGGTTTACAAGTCTGGCTGCCTGCACTAAGACACTGACAGCTTGTTGCGTTACCCTGTTGACGACTCTTGACCCCTCCAATACTGACAGGGTTTCTTGCATATTCTCAGTACAGTAAACTCTCAGTTGTACGAACATCGGTTTATCGAATATTTCAGAATAACAAACTTTTAAAAATCCCCGGCAGTTTTCTTATAGATTCTATGCAAAAATGTTTCACTTAAACGGATTTCGGAACAGTCCATATTTCAGTTTAACGAATTCGCTCAGAGGACCAAGGCTTATTTTTAATTAAGTTTTGCGCCCTGCACTGCAGGCGCAACCGATGCCCGCCCTCATCAGACCGCCGCTCCAGCGGCAATGTAACGTCGCTGGCGCTACAGCGCCTCTGGGGCAAAACGGCGGCGCGGAAAACGAACGGTAACGAGGCATGGCCTCCGAGATGGCCCGCACAAAACGAGCAAGCATGTAATCTCGGAGGCCATGAACAAAGTAGCATAGCTGGCGCTTACAACGCCGCCAGAGCAAAGCGGCGATCTGTCACACCACAAACCACATGGTGTGTTTTTTTCCGGCCGGCTAGTCGTGGCATGGTCGTCGTCTCTTTCTTTCCAGTCTCGTCGGTTCCGCGTGTGCACACAAAGGCAGCATTATAACTGTTACGAACCTTGTACTTGTTGACATGTACAAATTCCATTTCTAACACTATGGATGCCATGTCTTTTGCTCCATGAATTGCCACTTCAAACTTTTGACTCTGTATGCCATGCCTTATGTTGGTCTAGTGAATATTCAGTTGAGTGAACTTTCAGTTAAGTGAACTATTTCCTTCAGTCCCCTGAAGTTCACTCAAGTGAGAGTTCACTGTATCACACCTCCTTCATATCGCCGAGCAATGTGGTGATACCTACGTCAAAGCACTCTTTGACTGTTTTGAGCATTCTCTGGCCGTTGCTACTCTGTGCCTCTTCGTCCTCCGCGATGGTACTCTATACCATTTTAATCTTCATTTGAATGGCTCTGATTTCGTACTTGTAGTACCTAAACACCTCCATTCATCCATTCAAGAAGACCTTCACGACGCACCAGCGGTGGCACACCTTGGTGTATCTTGAACCTACGACTGAGCATGCCACTGTTTTTTCTGGCTGGGCCTTGCCTGTTCCGTACAACATTACGTCACCCCTTGTGACCTATGCCAACGACGCAAGAAGCCATCCCAGCTCCCCACTGGTTACCTGCAGCCGCCTGACATCTCGGCCGAGCCCTTTCATCGTGTTGGCTTAGGCTTTCTCAGCCCCTTTTTGGAGTCTACATCAGAGAACAAGTGGGTTGCTGTCGCTGTGGACTATGCGATCCGCTATGCCATAACACGTGCTCTTCTGACCAGTCGCCCAACTGATGTTGCGGACTTCCGCCTACAGAATATTGTTTTGATGCATGGTGCTCCGCATCAAATACTCACAGACCGTGGCCGTATGTTTTTGTCCAAAGTCATTGATGACATCATGCATGTCTGCTCTATACAGCATAAAATTACCACCTCCTACCATCCACCAATGAATGGTCTTGCTGAGCATTTGTACTGAACCCTGACAGACATGCTGTTGAAGTATGTTTTTCAGCCGATCACGATGACTTGGACCTTGCTCTACCTTACCTTACATTACCTTTGCTTACAACTCTTCCCGTTTTGAAACTACTGGCTATTTCCCGTTATACCTCTTGTATGGCCAAGAACCGACGCTACCAATAGACACTGTGCTTTCGTCCACGACAGCTTCAACTAGCAATTACGCCGGCATGCTATTGCCCATGCTGACCATGCTTGCCAACTCTCACATGCTCGTCTGCAAGTGTCTCAAGACAAACGGAAGCACCACTATGACCTCCGTCACTGGGATGTCCATTTTTCACCTGTCACCCTTGTGTTGCTTTGATCACCATCTCGTAAAATTGACCTGTGTGAAAAACTACTCTCCTGTTACACAGGCCCATATTGCATGCTCCGCCATGTGACCGATGTAACCTATGAAATCGTTCTAGCCATGCCCACTGCGTCCTCCGCTGTGACAACCAATGGCATTGTCCACGTCACCAGACTCAAGCCTTACAACTTTCCACACGCCTTAGATGCTTAACAGCACCGGGACTGTGCTTTTGCCTCCGGGTGGGTAGTATTGCGATTCCCTTGACACATGCTCAAGAGATGAGCCGCTGGGAGAAAGATGATGAAGTGTCTGGACTTCTGGTGCGAGCGAGTGTCTGCCTGGCGGTCTGGCTCGAGTCTAAATACCGTGTAACAATATTTAACGCATATAACATTAAAAAAAAATTTTTATACAACTCACCCAGAAATATCTAACACAGTGGAACGTAATACAGCTACTCAAAGTACAAAGGAAAGAATTTAGATTACAGTTCCCTTTTATGCTTATTAATAAGTGACTAACAATTGAATCCTCATTATTTCTTCTACCCTTAGTGATCGGCATACCCGACACCGATATCATAATACACTAACACATTACTGTGTGCAAACAGACACATATAAGTTTTCTTTTTTCCACTTAAACACACGACTGCAATTGCTTACTGCAAGCGTTTGCCTAAAGTTTACTTTTCATTGCTTATTCGCTTGCTTTGTATTATCTGTTCCATTGTGATGCCCACTCTGTCTGAACCTTGAGTCTGCGGCATCTATTAAACATATAAAGTTTAATTAAAATGCATTATCTTGGGCTTCAGGACTTGCCTGCCATTGGATACTAGTAATGAAGATCAGTACCAATCATTTCGCAGGTATTAATGTGTGGGATGTTGCAGTATCATTCGTTACTTCATAATATAGAAGGTAAAAGGGTAGAGGATGTGGAAACTGCACATAATTGCTAATTTGGATTTGACAAGATTTTCTGATAAGGTACAAGTATGTGGATATATGTTACTTTTCTCTAAAAGAACAAGCATCGTTGCTGCTTATATCTCAAGGTTGGTAGTTTTTATAACTCTTCAGATAGTTCTTCAGAAGTTATATGGGTCACAGTAGTGTCTCGCTTGTGTGCTGCACTTATCGTAGTAGAAGATCGTTTTTTTTTAATCTTAAGCAACCTGTTTAGTCATGACAAGAAAAAAACAAAACTAAAAGGCATTGTATCTGTTGTTTTTGGCACATAATCTTCTCGATGTTTCTTTTGTCATGTAGCCAAGCGCATGCTGTTCACATATAACTGTAAACAGCCTTTTGAGCCAGATGTTTTTGTTATGTGGCAGAAGGAAATTTGCTAGTATAGTTCTGAGTTGCTCTTGTAAAGAATACTTTTATCACCTCCTAGCTCCTGTTTAGTAATTCTGCAGTATGAAAATAGACTTGAGGCACAATTGAAAATACAAGCATAGGCTAAATTTGGAAAGTGCCAAACCAAAAAGGCATTCATGCTACCCTTGGGATATATTAACATATACACAGTGGTGGTCTAGCCATGCCATTTGCCCCATTTTGCTACAATTCTACTTGTCTGCACCCACTCAAATGCCATTTGCGCTAACTGTGCCACAGTGTGCTATTTTCGCTTGCGTACACACCAATGGGACATTTTCAGTAGGGTGTACTCAAACATATGAATAGTGACTGTTCAAATAATTGAATTTGAAAATTAATTATGATTAGGGAATGGCAACAAAAGCAGCACGTATGGAACGTGCAATACCATTTGCAAAGTTTAAACTGATTAGCCAATCGAAAGCATGTAGATCATATTGGATATGCGTGTACACTCACAGATTGACGCATTTCCACCCTCAGTTCAGAACTTCTTTCAACACGCAACTTAAACACAAACATATATGCATTCTTGCAGTAGTTGCCAGCAAGTCACCTGCGTACCTGACTGGCACTTCAACGGCCATGGAAAATCTGTAGCATGATCTTGGGAGTGATTGCCGATTAGTCACTCATATGGGCATATTAGTGGGAAGCTTTTCGTGGCAGCTTGCGGCCCATATCAGATTGGCCTAGGTTGTTAGGCCTAATTGGCACTGCTTCATTGGTTTGGTCGAGTGTCAGTGACTAAAGTTGCAGTTTGGTGCCAGATAGACTCATATCTATTCGTAAAGGTCACATGACACTCTGAAAGCCGACAAGCTGCCTCGCAATGGAAGTTGGGGAATGGGATAGGTGCCAGCGTTGTTCACAGCTGCCATCGCCATCTTTGTGACACACCGTATGACAGCATCTCATTCCACACACTGTTTATAAACACACATGGACTCGTTGTAGCTTCGAGCATCGTTGTTAGGCACAATACAGATCTTGGTTTGCGGTAAAGCATATCTATGAATGTACATCTGTCATTTGAAATACATGCACAATGTTTGCTGCCACTCTATGCCTTATGCCTCATGGCACATATTGTTTAGTTCGTTTGTAATTTTATGTATATATTGTGCCTGGCCACATAGCTTTGTTCTCGTTAACCTACCAAATTTTATGCAATTACTTACAAACGTTTTTTACCTACCCAAATAAAAGTCTGTTTGCAACATATCTTGCATGATATTACCGTTCGTGGGAAGACGAGCTTAAAGGGTCCTTGAAATGGTTTAGGCAAATTTTGTGGATGTGTATAAGGTAAAGCTAAATGAAACATTTGTGGCGCAATTTAAGCTAAGCATCTCATATTAAGAGAGCTATGGAGGATTACAAGTTACCCTTCTTCATAGCCATGTTTTTTCTCAACTCGTGCGCTGAGTGATTGCCCACGAAACACGCAACTATTTGATGTCTAAAAGATGTCTTGAACGGCTAATTCAAAAGCCTATTAGCTGTCTTGATCAAGACATTTTGTAGCCATGGACGTCTAGAAGTACTTCAGTAAGCCCTGCTAACGTTACGCTAAAAGTTGGCTAATGGACAGCTTGACAAGAACAACTGAAGACTTTGTTTAGACATACTCTCAAATTTTTGCGGCAGCTGGTACAGTAACACGAGGTTTGCCCACAGTTACAATTTATTCTAAATGAGGCACGGACATCAGAAAAAAAAAGTTTATATTGTCGGATAGAGTGATGCGCCGGTAGTTTTTCCAGATGTGAACCATAGGAATAGTGTAGTACAGCCTCACTGATCAATTAGTGCTTTTTACTTAGACCAATCAATTGAATGCTGCCTGTCAGAATTATTTTGCGAATAAAACAAGATCTGTATTGTATGCTGATATCATGCCAATGTTCTGCCCATTTATATCATGCCCATTGACCTAAACAAGAACACCTCTGCATGAAACACGTCATTATTGACTAAACTTCACCCTGCTGGGTCTCCACCAAATTGAAATAGTTTCTTGTCAGTGATGCTGCAGTTCAGGTAAAAATTACATGGTTTCAGCTTCAGGGGGCACAATAGCCTGACATCAGTATACGAAACAGAATGCTGTGCTGCAATGAATTAAGGAATAAAGGATATTAAACATCTGGAAAAACACTGCGAACTACTCTAACTGGCAATATAAATCTACTTTTTTTTCTGATGTCCATGCTTCATTTAAAAGTAAATTGTAACTTACTTTGTGGGTGTCCCTTGTAAGGTAACGCCACATGCTTGTACAGCATCACACAGAAATAATGGCCATTTCTTCGATACACCATCCATTACTGAATGCCTTGCATGTTGCATGTTACCGGAACTGAAAGATAAATCATAATATGCTATTATTTTTTTTTATACACTGTACGATAAGTTTTTTCATGCATAAAAGATGATTGCAAGCGAAAATGCAGCAAGACATCTACTTCACACCATGTCACATAGTCATACTTTATTACCTAATAAATTGGAAAAGATGCAGAAAGTGTAATTAACAAGAGTGACAAATAGCAGCAAAGGTGAGCATGGATAAATCTCGAAGATGATTGCCGCCGCTTCCAGAGTAGGCCAGCCTTCGTAGGAGAGCTCTGGCTGCTCACAAAATCTTGCTGTCACAGGCCATGCGTGAAGGTTCTTGTAGACATAGGCAAGCAAATACCTGTACAGAAGAGGGAAAAAAGGCAAGGGAGGAAATGGGAATGTTGAAATTGCAACTTCAATTAGCAATGTGTGCTAAGTAAGAAGTTTGGCTCACAATAAAAATAAATTTTAGCACTCCTTTCTCTTAAATTATGGGTATCTTAAGGTATGTATGTGATGATGTTTAAAATGACTAGTATATTTCATGGAATATAGTTATTAAATTGCAGAGCAGAGTCAAAGTCAGCCTTGAAAATTAATATATGGTGTTTTGTGGCTAAAAAGGTACTTATCAACTTGTCAAACAAGTCTGAGAAGCTTCCTGCAAAATATAATCATTTTAAAACAGTAATACACTCTGCATGTAAATGATGTACTAACTTAATTAAAAAGTTAGAGTTTTATATTAAACTAAAAGCAAGGTTGGCATTTTATACAGCCTAGCTGTTGCCTTTTTTTTCGAACTTACATGACACAGTACAGAGTAAGCAGGTAGCATGCAAAGGAGGACTGGTGATAAAGTAGTGTTCCAAAGCAACACTCCTAGCTGGATCAATCGCTTTTGCCGACATATTTTTATGGGACTCTAATTGGCTTAGGGCAATCCCTCACACAAATGATGCATCATCTTGGATGATGCGTCATACAACGTTGAAAGTATCTCATGATGTGATCAAACGATAACATTGCCCACTGTCTTGGAAGTGTTAACATGCTGTTTGCGCGAGAAAGTGCAAAGTGATTCATATAGGTAGCAAATTGATCAGTGCATCTATAGCCCCAGGTAATTCTGAGCATCTATGTTGACTCCACTGCACACAAGAAAGTGTATTCAAGTAATGGTCCATGCTGAATAATTACCCACCAAGTGAAAAGTCAAATGTGGCAGGCTAATGGGCCAGGGCAAATAAATTGCTAAATTCTGATAACACCTCCAATGATATTATTGAAATAGGTGTTAAAAAACAGCACAGGTAAAATTAGTTATGACAAAATTTTAAAAGCACCTCTGCAAACTGCTGGAACCCTCAGCATCATGCCTGTTCTACTTGCACATCAATTGTAGCGGCAAAGCATAGCTTTTACAGCACACATACATCTTAAATTAGACTGCTTGCTGATGCTGTACAGTAAATTCCTGTAAAGAAACTAAATCATACAGAAAACATTTAGAATACAGAACTGATCACATACTGGCTTGAATACATTTGTGCATTAGGGAAGCAAGGTGTAATGTACACTGTTGTAGCAAACTTTTACTCATGTATGGAATACTCGTATGACACAACAGAGTTAATTTGTGAGTTCTTAGATAGCACTGACTACCTATAGGTAAATTTTGTAAGGCTTAGGGAAACTAATTGTAAGTATAGCTATGTATGTACACTGACACTGAGAAATTGGTTATAATAGTGGCAGCTTATAAGGGACCAGTGCAAAAAAAATGCCGGTTTGTGAGACACCAACTAGCTAATTTACCACGAAGCGGCGCTCCCTGGCCTTAACCCATATACAATGCACTGGGAGCACCAGAGAGTGTACAGTTTGTTGGCTTACACTGATCATGATGAGGTCCCGTCATCCAGCTAGCGCCAAGGTACAAGAAGGATGACCAGCCGTCTAGAGAGTGAAAGGAACAAAAGAGAGCATCAAGTCAGTTAAAAGACAGATTTGCAATTACAAATGAGGTGACATAGTCACAGTCATTCATTAATAAATGCCAAGCAGTCGTGATTGCACTTCCAGATGAAGCACCTACTAGGCTAAAAGTTTTGCTGCTTATTTAGAACAAAACACAAATGAAATTTGTACATCAGCAGACGATTGCATTTGGAATTCTATACATGAAGTAAACATTGCAGTTATATTTTTATTTTGCCATAAAGTGGGAACGCTACAAGCTGCATAATCACTGACACACGTGCGCGTGCTCGCAACGCTGTAACCCATGCAAGAACAAAAGGACACAAAATAGGGCGAGTTCAGTCTGGTTCAGGATACAGCCAGCGCGTCGTCTTAGAATGCACTCCCTTTAATTGGTTCGTGCTACGTTAACCACAAAGACTAACAAGCATGGCAAAGTTCTGACTGGTGTTGCGGAAGTCGTGGAGCGCAGTAGTGATGAACTGCTGAAGACAAGCAGAACCCTCGTATAAAAGTAAATATGACGAAAACCCGCAGGGCGGTAGAGCCCATCCATCAAGAATTGTCGCGGCTAACGCCTAAAAATATTCACATTGTTGACGAAAAACGAAGTGCAATGAATTTCACTTACCAGAAGAAGTGTTATCCGAACGTGCGACGTACAAAGACGCACCATGACACGAAGGCGGCGAACGTAGATCTCGCCATAGTTGTAGTAAGCCGTTGGTGAAAGCACGCAATACAGCTGACTTCACGAAGCACTGATGCAAAACACACGGCAAACAACATCAGCACAGCTAAATGATTTCAGTTAATATCCAGTATAAATTTACAGAACGGCTTAGAATGACGCACAACTGGCGTAACGAACCCACGGCCGAGACATTACGGGCGGCAGTGGCCGTTTTTTCAAACTTCCTGCCTCCCAGTGTTTCCAGCACGGAATGAGATGTCTGACAAATTTGGAGCTTGCCTATACTTGACTGCCGCCAAAGTGCTTGAGTGGGTCTGTGACACCGTGTGGTCACTGCAGCACTGGCGTTTCGCTCCTGCTGCTGTCAGTACCTGCGCGAGCATAGAACGGTTTCCAGGTGTCGTGTGCATGCCCCGTATGGAAAACAATAACACGCCCTTGATTGTTGAAGTTCTGGTATGAAATTATTTAACATTAAAGTCAACTTATGTTGCTTCCAACGAGTTTGATTTGTCTGTGGTGTCTTTTATTCGCTAACGCCGACGGCCGACGGTAACCGCACTCTTAACACGTCGTTTGGCATTTTATGCACTTTTAGACAAAAAGATCTAAAAAAGTTCTTGAGTTAGATGTTCTGAATATGTTTACCAAAATAGACTCTAGTGACACCAGTAGTGGGTTTTGCCGCAGATAGAATATATACTAGCATATTCCAAGCGCTGAGGTTATGTTTAAAAGAAATTCTATTTTCAGTCTTATCATAGAACAAGACATCTGTAGCCGTTAGTAGCCGTTTTAAGCAAGTTTTTAAGAGGTTCTGTGTTTCGTGGGTGGGGCTAAGCTCAGTCTTCACTGGCTCTGCGTCATGATGTGATGTCATGCCGTCTATTTCCCGTGTCTTGGCGCCAGCACAAAAGCCTCTCCAACCTCCCCACTAGCTGCCTGGTCGTCGATCCTCAGCGAGAGCTATCCAAGCAGCATGCATTGCTAGCATTCTGTCGCAGTGCCGAGGGTGTCCGGTATTCCTGTAAACGCAGGCGAGCTGGGCGTTTTGACAGATGGGTAGACGTGTAAGATAAAACCCCTCCATACTACTATTGCTGTGATGAAGGGGCTTTAGCGTAAACATAAGTGGCCTGAGTGGCCTGCATGGTGCAGCCACCTGGTGGTGCAGAGCTCAACCAACCAAACGCAGAGCTAATATTGCTGTAACCACGTGTAAAACATTTTAAACATAAAAAAAATAATGTGTTCCCGATTGTGCTGCTGCTGAAAATTTACACCAGCAGCAAAGTAGAACACACTTGGTTAGTGATATTTTAGCTGTTTGTCTAGTTGAGCTCTGTGCCACCAGATGGCTGCACCCTGCTGCAGGCCCCTTGCGTTCACACCTCCGCCCATCTGGAAAAATGCCCAGTCCGCCTTCGTTTGCCAGGATACCAGACACGGTAAAGCTGTTTATTGTGGTAGTAATCCTCTGGTGTGAAGTTATGGCCGTAAACGCATAGATCCTGGCACCGATCGGATACTGACAGCTCGATGCACTGCAACCACTTCGCTCACCTGTTGCCTTGTAGAAGGACACAATGTTGCAGTTTGACGTGTCGACATTTGGTAGGTTTGCAGCCCCCAATGCAACAAAGGCGATTCATGGTCCTCACGAAAGGAAACCTCGAGACCAACACTGACCAGGCAGCTCGCGTCTATACAAAGCATGTTGTAACACAAGCAGACGACACTTGCTGTGTGCTGGAAGTGCTAGAGTGTAGTTGTGTAATTGTCGTCTATTCTCTTTCTGTTACCTTTCTTTTTATAGAAATAAATTAACCAACATTTCAACTATTATGAACAGCATTTGTTCACTATAAAGTTGGAAAATTTATTGATGACGCAACCTGGATAGCGAATCAGATAGCAACTGATGTCGCGCGGCCAACTACGTAGATTGTAGAGGGGTGGCTGAAAACTTAGGGGAGTGGTGCCGCTGTGATCGGTTGTGATGCACATATTTAAAACCATATAATAGATTATATGCTTTATGCGGAGCTCTTAAATGTGTCACTTAATGATTAGAAGGACGTACCCTAATGACTTGATACGTTTGTAGAACATCGTCAAAATGATTTTAGGGTCCCTTTAATCGGCTGCTGCTGCCTGTTGGCCTTGTGCCTTTCTTTACTGTTGAGCAGCATTTACTGATTGCACAGTGTGTGGGGTTCTCCCGTACTCTTGGGACAAAGGAACGACAACACAGTAGTGCAAACAATCACAAGGGCATTTATTGCACCTTTCATAGATCAATGCCTGCTAGCCGAGTTGCTATCCACAAAACATGCTGATGGGCGCGCGACAAATCTAGGATGTCCGACTCACCGCGACCGGATAGCGAGCGAATATGTTCGCCCCATGCTGGATCCCAACGCCTGGTCGTTCGCGCGCACGGTCACGCGAACGGTGGCGCGCTCGAAGGCGGCCACGCGAGATGGTCTCGCAGAAGCATGGATCGGCGCATGCGCGGGACGTCCACCGCGTTCACCGGTCCGCCGCCCAAAACCAGCGTGTTCTCCCATAGAGTTTCTCACTATAACACCTAGAGGGTAATCTGGCGCCACCGTCTATGGGAGTTTCTTAAGGGGGCACCGTGCCGTCATGGGAATGACGGTATATGTGCCTGCGAGGCTCGTGTTGGCTGGTGTTGTAAGAGGCTTCGTCTAAAACGTGGATATGGCTACATAAATAACGCGTTCTCAAAGTAAAATCTTCATAAAATGTTTCCATTCACGCATATTACATTTTTACTCACCCACGATGCATGACCAAGCGAAGAAAAGCATGAACAGAGGACCAACTGTTTCAAAGCGAGCGCGAACCTTGTCGTCTGTCCTCCAACTTTAGCGGCCCGCTGATACTTTTTACGTAACATGTAGTCGTACACACAATAACAAGTTCTTATAGTTAAACAAAACATGTTTTCGTGTAATAATAAAGCTAAAACAGCTTTTTACGTGCTGTTTTAGTAGAAAATGAATCATTGTGACACACGGGACGGTACTTGCCAAGCGCGTCTTCAAGGTGTCCTGTCTCTACGAGAACGATGCCAATCCGAATCCACAATATACCGGCATTCCCATGCATACCACAGCGCAGCAGCGCCAGATTTCCCTCTAGGTTATGTTGTGAGAAACTCTATGTGTTCTCCCTTGCGCCCAGGTAACCCCGCCGCAGCGCAACACTCGCGCCATCTCTCGCACTGCGCTTCAACCACTTCGACCGCCGCGTGCGCGGCGAAGCCGCACGGAGACGGGGGCTATGCGGGAAAACTAGATCTCAGGGGAGGCGTGAGAGTCACGCATCCCCACATCCCCCCAACCTTAAATCACTACATGTTCTGGCGAAACATGTCACATAGTCTAACATCAACACGTGCTTCGCGAACAAGATAGTACATGCAACAGTGGCCGCGCCGAAGAAATGTCCACACGCTGTCCATAGCATCATCATCATCATCATCATCATCATCATCATCATCATCAGCCTGGTTACGCCCACTGCAGGGCAAAGGCCTCTCCCATACTTCTCCAACAACCCCGGTCATGTACTAATTGTGGCCATGCCGTCCCTGCAAACTTCTTAATCTCATCCGCCCACCTAACTTTCTGCCGCACAAATTGCACAAACAGGCCTGGAGTGTGGCCTGATCCCGGTGACCAGAACCGGTAACGGCACTCCCTCACCAGAGCAGGATTGGCCACCCTGGTGCAGTACTTGGCCACAACCTCCTATGAACACAACAATCCATAGCATGCGAGCCGACATTGTTCCTGGGTACACCGCCGGTGTCCGCTGGTCACAGCAGCAGCTTTGCAGACTCGACGGCACGATTCCAGGCCAGGACTCCGGATACGGCGGCACAGTAGTCGGCACGAGCAAGCGTCGCTCGCGCCGATGCGCCCTGGCGGCGAGAGCTGCAGCAGCTGTCGGTGACCGCCGGCTCTTTTCTCCGCCGCCGAGGGTTGTGAGCTGGATACAGGCGGCCGCCGAAGTCACTGCGCCGAACTGGCCACAGCATCACCATCGCCCGGGGTGGCTCAATCGTAGTCCGGGGCAGCGGCGCAGACGATGTGCAGGTGACAGCAAACCAGGGGTGACTCCGTTCACGCTGCGTACACTCAACGTCGCACTCGGCAAACATTAAAGTAGTGCAAGGGAGAGGAAGTCTGCATGCGCATTGCCCACATGGTACAATGTTCAACTCGGCTAGCAAAAGATCGGGCGGCTACTCAGTTGCTTAGTTCACGTGAACGAAGCTCGCTTCCTTGAGTCGAACGAGTAATTTCAATTCGTGCGAGGCTAACTAGAATGAGGGAAGCAAAGTGCAACACCTCAACGCCACGGTCTACCAGGTTGTGTCCCTCCACGTGCGACAGGCAGCTTCGTAAAGCCTTAGGCCTAAAGCGTCGCTACCCTGACAACAACCGGTATCCAAAAACAACACCCAAAATGGGCGCAAAACAGGCAGCCGCGAGGAGACGTCAGGTCAGCTCTGTGAGGTGGTCCTACTCCGCTCGGTGCACATAGCATCCGAGTTGACGGCGCCCACCGTCCCAGACGGTGTCGGAGCGCCCGGTGCCAGGCCGCAATACCAGTCAGCCCGTAGCGGCACCCATGGCCCGCGGCCACCCGGCTCCCAGAGCCGCGACTTCGTCAGAGTCAAAGAGATAGAAGAAGCTATTTACATGAGAAATTCGGACCACCCACGAGGCTTCCGTACTCACTCGCTTCAGGCTTGGCAATGCCCCGCGGGCGCTGAGCCTCGCTCTCCCAGGATGCAGACCACGTGGCTCTCGTACCAACGAATGCCATTAAAAAAAGACACTTGCGAAAAGGCTTAGCATGTTGACATGTTCAAACTCACTACAGCCACCGTCGCCTCGCTCAAGAAAGCACGCCGCCAACGCTAGCGATCAAAATCCACGCTAGCCCTACGCTTCGGTTCAAACAAAGGTCTCGAACGAAGCAAAACTGTTAAATCTATTGTCCGATGCCCCAAGGGGTCCACGTTGGGCAGCCAGATGTGGGACGTCCGCCGCGTTTGCCGGTCTGCTGCCCAAAACCAGCGTGTTCTCCCTGGCGCCCAGGTAACCCCGCCGCAGCGCAACACTCGCGCCATCTCTCGCACTGCGCTTCAACCACTCCGACCGCCGCGTGCGCGGCAAAGCCGCATGGAGACGGGGGCTATGCGGGAAAACTAGATCTCAGGGAAGGCGGGAGAGTCACGCATCCCCACAAGTGATAACAGACTGCATCAAATTGCTGCACATTACGGCATTACTGCTAAAGTGTTTGAAAAATAAAAATTTTTCAGCTCGAAAAGGCTGGTGTGGCAGCTTCTAAGCTTCTACTTGCAAAATTGCTTTTTTTTCTCTGCTCCAAGAATTGCTCCAAATCTTCCAAATCACCGACAATCGGCCAATCTGTTTTTGTCTGCCAGCGTATTGGTCACGTTGCTTGCCATTGTAACAACCATACTGTCTCCTCCCCTCTGCGATTGCCATTTACCAGTTATTACTGCCCCGAACAGAGCGAGTGTTATTACCAGCCTCCATTGGCACTGCAACAGCCAAACAATGATGTTCGTGCTCCTTGGAACAGTCCTTTGTTGTTAATCCGATGTCACCAGTCTCGTTTGCCACCAACTCGTCGACCATCGTCCCTATCGCCACAGGCTCATCGACCACCGTCCCCGATGCAGCCCCGACTCCTGCCTCCGGAAAATTAAGTGATGCAGCTCCCCGAAGTGACGCTGCCTTGACTTGACCGCAAAATCCTTTGATCACTTTGCCGACGGAACAGAATTTGACGGATGTTTTAGTTGATGGCGTCAGTGTCCTAGCACTCATTGACACTGGCGCGCACGTATCCGTGATGAGTGCGCAATTGCGTCGACACCTGAACAAAGTTCTCACACCCGCTGCATCACGCACCCTCTATGTCGCCAATGGAGAAACGCCCACCGTGCTTGGTATGTGCACCGCTCGCATTAGGATTGCGGGGCGCCTAACGACTGTTTTGTTTGCCATTTTGGAACAATGCCCTCACAACGTTATACTTGGCTTAGACTTTTTATCGTCCTATTCAGCCCTCTTTGATTGCACGTCTAGTGTCATTCAGCTTGAACTGCCCACGGCTGCTATAGTCCACCAGTCACAACCACGGTTATGCTTTCCCGAAGACATCCGCGTGTCGCCTCAAGCCACTACGTACGTCAGTTTACCGTCATTCGCATCCGTTCCTGACAGTGTCTATGTACTATGTCCTACTGCTGACGTACTGCTTGAAAGAAATTTGGCCGTTCCCCATACCATGCTCACTGTTACAGGCAATCAGGCTTCGCTCCCTCTCCTTAATTTTAACTACTCGACTCAAATTCTTCCCAGAGGTATGTCCTTGGGCGACATCTCGCCTGTGAATTATGGTGAGATATCGGCTCTTGATGCCGAAATTCCGTCACCCCCTACCGGAACCTCTGATTCATCGACTCTTACAGACGAACTTAGCAAGATGATTGCACGTGATCTTCCGGCACAAGCTGCTGACATCTGCCGTCTCTTGGAAACATACCGCGGCATTTTTTACCTTGACGGCCACCCATTAGCCCAGACATCGGTGGTCACCCAAGTTTACACCAGAGATGCCAATCCAATACGCCGCCGGCTGTACTGTTTTTTACACACTCAACGACAAGTAGTACAATGAGGGGTCAATAAGATGTTGACTAAAGGTGTTATTGAGCTATCTTGCAGTCCGTGGGCGTCCCCTGTTGTCCTTGTCTAGAAGTACGGCAGTTTGTGCTTTTGCGTGGATTACGGACACCTCAACAAAATCACATGTAATGATGTCTACCCCTTGCAGCATATTGATGATGCCTTGGGCTGCTTGCATGGAGCCAAGTACTTTTCATCGGTAGATCTCCGATCAGGCTATTGGCAAATCTCGGTAGATGACATGGACAGTGAGAAAACTGCCTTCGTAACACTTGATGGCCTCTACCAATTTAACGTTATGCCATTCGGCCATTGTAATGCCCTGGCAACATTCGAAAAAATGATGGACTCCTTACTTCGCTGCTATAAATGGTCAACAGGTCTGTGTTATCTAGACGATGTCATAGTCTTTTCACCAACTTTCACGAGTCATCTAACGTCTCTATCGGCTGTTCTTGCTGTTTTCTGACATACCGGCCTGCAATTGAACTCATCCAAGTGCCACTTTGGACGTCATCAAATTACCGCTCTTGGCCATTTCATCAGTGCCCGCGTCAAGGTCGAGTTGAATCAGTGTTCAACTCGACCCTGACGAGATCCGCGCTGTCCAGAACTTACCTGCTCCGTCTTCCGCTGCAGACGTAAAAAGCTTTATTGGGCTATACTCATATTTCTGTTGTTTTATCCAGAATTTCACCAAAACCGCTTGCCCGCTCACTGACTTATTTTTAAGAACGACGTTGTTTTCACATGGGCCCTTGCTCAAACCAAAGCCTTCTTTGCCTTTAAATGCTTGCTCACGGCTTCCCCATTGCTGGCTCATTATGATCCATCAGCCCTCACTGAACTTCACACGGATGCCAGTGGCCATGGAATTGGGGCTGTACTTGTTCAGTGGCAGCGTAACGCAGAGCGCGTATTTGGATACGCCAGCCACCTCCTGTCACCCGCCGAGAGGAACTTTTCAATTACCGAATGGGAGTGCCTGGCGTTAGCTTGGGAAGCCTTCAAATTCCGCCCCTACTTGTGCGGCTGCACATTTTCTGGGGTTACCGATCACCACGCCTTGTGCTGGCTCTCCTGACTTAAAGGCTCCACTGGACTATTGGGTAGATGGGCGCTACATCTCCAAGAATATTAATTTGCTGTTTTATACAAGTCAGGCCATTTTGACAAGGACGTCAACTGCCTCTCCCGTCATCCTATCGACCGCCCTGAATATGATGCGCATGACACCGACTCTTGCGTCCTGGCCATTTCTGATCTGCACGATATACGCACTGAACAAGGGCTTGATGACTGCTTATGTGTTCTCATCAATTGTCTCAATTCTAGACATTCGGAGCCCACGCTGCTCATGTTTGTGCTCCGCGATGACATTCTCTACTGTCGCAGCTTACGCCCTGAAGGACCAAAATTTTTACTTGTTGCACCATGCCATCTCTGGACGTCAGTTCTTGAGCAGTTGCATGACGATCCTACTGCAAGCCACCTCGGCGTTTCGCGTACTTATGACTGCATACAGCACCGCTTCTACTTGCCAGGCCTACCGCTCTGTGCACCGCTACGTTGCAGCCTGTGTGCTTTGTCAGCGCCGCAAAAAACCTGCTGTGCTGCCCGCTGGACGCCTTCACCCTATTGATGTGCCCTCAGAACCATCCTTTCGCGTCGGTTTCGATCTTCTCGGCCCTTTTCCTACATCGAAATCTGGCAATAAGTGGATTTTTGTCGCGACTGATTACGCGACCCAGTACGTGATCACGCAAGCTTTGCGCACAAACTATGCAACTGAGGTGGCAGATTTCCTTTTACATGACGTCATCCTCCATCACGGCGCACCCCAGCAGCTCCTCGGTGATCGTGGCTGCACCTTCTTGTCCTGACTAATTGAAGATCTACTTCGCTCCTGTTCTGTCAAGCACAAGCTTTCCACCGCCTACCACCCGCAGACAAACGGACTGACGGAGCTGCTCAATCGCATGTTGACAGAAATGATGTCTTTGTTCGTTTCTGACGACCGCAGTGATTGGGACAGCACGTTGGCCTATAATTTGTCCCGTCACGAGACCGCTGGCTTTTCACCCTTTTACATTCTGTTCGGCCGCCACCCTTCTTTGCCCTTTGACATGCTGCTTGCTTCCTTCCTCGACGAACACTCCATTAAATATGCTCAAGACGTCTTCGCCCAGGCTCGCACGGCACGCCATATTGCCGGCTCCCAGCTCACTGAATCTCAGGCCACGCAGAAGATCCGGTACGACAGCCGACATTGGGATGTTTGATTTCCTCCTGGATTTGTTGCCCTCGATTGGTCCGCTGGACTCGCAGGTGCAGCAGAACGATCCGTGGGACCAGCGGATTGTTCCCACAGTCCCTACGGATGATGTGCGTGTGTCCCGACTGAAGCCTTACTTTGCTGCCAGTTCACTTCCCTTATAGTAAGCGCTGAGATGGCGCCTTTACAGGTGGGGGTTATGTTACGGCGCAAGCAAGTGTGCTGCTATTGAGAAGACGATTTGATGTGTAGATGTGGAATCAGTCTCAACAGCCATCTTGTTTAACTGTTTTTTAAGCTACTTGTGTCCTTGCATTAAGTTTTTAGTGTTGTTTTAGTTGAGTGCTGTTAGATGTGCCCACCTGTGCTGAGCTCGCTTGGAGAATACTTCATAATGAATCTGATCGTATGACTAATCGCATTGTTGACAAGATTATCGTTAACAGGAAGACCTCTGGGGAGCTAAAGAAGCATGTGGACAGCCTTGAGCCTAGTTTAAAGTTTCTGAATGATCTGGTTGACAAGCTGCACAGTGAAAAGGCCTCACTTGTGACAGAAAACAAAGCCCTGAAAACTGAAAACTGTTCACTTTCCCGCAAGGTCTCTGAGCTCGAGTAGTACTCTCGCATTAAGAACATTGAGATCAGAAGTATCCCCTGTACTCAGGGTGAGGACTGTGTCGCTGTATTGGAGAGAGTTGGCTAGAAAATTGGATGTCCTGTGACTTCCTCTGATATCGATGTTGTTCATTGAGTCTCTACTAAAGATAAGGGCAAGAAAAACGTAATTGCTAGATTCTGCTCTCGAACAAAAAAGAATGATTTAATCAGCAAGGTACAAAAGGCAAGGCTCTGCCTCAGTGACATAGGCAAATATGACAACTTTCCGATATTTGTTAATGACCACTTGACATCACAAAATAAGGCACTCTCTTCCAAAGCACTGGTGCTAAAGAAAGCTAACAACTGGAAGCACTTGTAGATAGATAATTGTCAGATTAATACCCATGTCACACGGGTGTTTGGAAGGCCTTCGAACCAATAGTCAGTTGACTCAAAGGTCAAGTTCGAGCTGCTACACGGGCGGTTTCGAAGGCCGCCGAGTCAATAGTCTATCGATTCAACGGAGCACCTTACAACTCTATCGAAATCTCGATGGCCTTTGAGCAACGGAAACGGAAACAGTGCGAACATGCCCTATCGATTAGAAAGAACAAATCAAACCAAAATGCTCTAAAAATACTATATATGAGTGTTATTAATTATTCAAAAAGTATTTTTGCCACTTGATATGTGCGAACTGCACATACTCTCGACAACAGCGACATGCAGCGACGCAAACGTTGCCGCAGTTTCACTACTCAACAACCTAAAAACTAAGCATATATGTATGGCAATGTATAAACATTTCTTTAATTGTATAAGCAAACATAAAAGAAATTGTAGTGCTTTTAAGTGGTTTTATTGTTGCTTAACTTTTCATGACATGAAAACGAAAATAAAGATCTGCAGCACCATACAATTTTACGAGAAACGCCTGAACCACTCAACGGCCTTTCGAAAGTGCCTGTAGTAGGGCGACAACTCCTTTGAGTCGATAGAGTTGTGGCATTTCGAAGGCCATCGACTGGAAGGCCTTCCAAATGTGTCCGTGTGACACAGGTATAAGGCTAGAAAGACAAATGAGAGCTGTGTTTGGCATATTGCTGATGAGTCTGACCTTTCTGTTTTCAACTGCCTCTATTCTTACCCTTAACTGTTTGAGGGTCAATGACATAAATATACGGCGCCGCGAACAAGTCCGAAAATGGTCGATGCCGTATATTTACGGTGCCCTCTGTACGTTTAAAAAGCGCGCCAATTTCCTAACTTTTTCTTTTCTGTCATGTGCTGCCACTATCTGGGAATACTGGGAATTTTTTTGGGGCGCTTCCCTCTCTCGGTTTTCGTTGCATGGTTTGTTCGGGTTTCGTTTTCGCGGGCGGTTTCGGCTTCTTGCGCTTGCAAAACTGATGGCTATCTCGTTACTAATCGCTCAAAGGGCGAACGCCTCTTTCTCGCTCGTTCAGTGCTCACAGGGGTGTGCATAGGAAGGATGCCGCCGTGCATGCATTTCTGCTGCTTTATTATTTTTTTTGACACGCGAAAACTAATTGCCTCTGGTTGGCGATAAGATGAAGATTAGCGGAAGTTTGTCACACGTTTTGCTTTTTTTACGGGCACACAACCACACAGTTTTCTTGAGTGCGCGCACCTACGCAGTTCGATTACGCTATGGATGTATGTATTAGTGTAAGAGCAAGAACATTTGAGCCTTGCGAAGTATTCTCACACGCGCATTTTCAAGGCCTCGAACTATGTGTATAAAAATGCATCACATTCTTAATTCTTATAAGTTTATTTCCTTTTTTATTGTTGTTATTCATGAATGAAGAGTACATATATACCAACGCAAAATATTTTTTTCTCCCTTTACGGTCACCCTAAAAAAATTGCGGTAAAAATTTTTCGAAATAAGTCCCTAAGAAGAATTGAAATTTGCAAAAAAAAATATATCGACCCTGGGTGGTCGCATATGTCGAAAAAAATCGACCCTCAAAGGCTTAAATGTGATTACCATCCACCATGGATTCTTACCTGTCAACATCTGCACTGAATAAGTTAGTCATGTGACTACCATTCAATCATTCACTTTAATGCTAGAGGTCTCTGCAAGAATTTTGATGATTTTCAGCACCTGTTTTTGACACTTAACAACACTGTTTGAATAATGTGTGTGTCTGAGACTTTGCTTAGTAATGATGACAAGGACTTATTCTGCTTGAACTCATGCTCTTCTGAGTATTCTCACAGAGAGAGGAGTAATCACGGTGGTGCAGCTATATTTGTCTCATCTAACATTCCATATAAGCGCTGGCATGAGTTGTAGTTGAATATTACTGTGAATCTCTTCCGTCTTCTGTATAGACAACAAGAACTTAATGTTTGGCTGCATTTATAGCTCACCTTCTTTATTTACAGACTTCTGTAGTGCCCTTGATCAAGCTATGTAAAAAATATCATGCAATTATTGTAATGCAACAATCATCGGTGATGTCAACATTAACCTCACGGATACCACTTCATCTAATTCTTCTAATTATTCAAGCATCTTCCGTAGTTTTGGTTATGAATGTTTAATTACTCTCCCTACTTGCTGTCCTAACATTGCTGATAGCACTTTAATTGATCATGCATTATCGAACTTAAGAGACCCACCTGATGCTGGCATTGTTACGACCGATTTTACCGATCACTACCCTATCGTTCTACGCCTGCGCAATCACTCAACCTTATCAATCTACAGAGTTGTACTTGACAAAGAAATGTTTCTGCGTTGTTTCCTCCATTTCTTCCCACCCGTATTTCCGCTCAACGACACTACATGATGCACCAACTGGCCCAACAGTTTGTTTCTGAGCCTAACTAAAACGCACTGGTTGGAAGTTTTATCATCTAATGATCGTCAAAAATCTTTTTCACAGTTTTTAACGACACTTTCATTGTATTTCAAATCCCACTCTCAAACTATAATGCAGAAAAAAGGTGTCATCATCGCAAATACCATGGCTTACAGATAACCTTCTGAAAACAATGTGGTCTTGTCAAAATTTGTATAAAAAAACTAAGCAACAACCTTTCAATACTAAACTACTTGCCTGTTATCAAAAATTTTCTAACTCACTTTCTGCACAGCTGAGAAGTGCGAAGAGGATTTATAACAAAGAAGAAATTATAAAATGTGGTATTAACACTAGGAAAAGGTGGGAAATAGTTAACACCTTTTTGAACTGTAACTCTCAGAACATCATTTCAAGAATCATTCACAATGACATGGTATACATTAATTTGCTTGACATTGCAAATTCCTTTTGTGATGCTTTCTTCAATAACACTTCTGATTCCACCTCATGCTGTTGCATGTCCTTTAACCGTTTACCTCATTCATTTTTCCTTTTTCCAGCAACACCTGATATAGTATTTTTAATAATGAAGACTCCTAAAGCCACGAGTGCTGGTCTCAATAATATTAACGCTTACCGCATTAAAATGATTGCACAACATATCGCTAACATTCTCTCAGCCATCATTAACCTGGTTTTTAAAACCAGTGTTTTTGAGTTCTGGTTTTTAAAACCTGAACTCAAACACGGTATAGTCATTCCTGTTTTCAAAAAAGGTGATCACACACTTGCACAGAATTATAGACCCATTTGCATTTTTCCATTTTTTTAATAAAGTTATTGAAAAACTTATCGAAAAGCATATAACAAGATATTCAGATAAATTGAGTATTCTTTCCCCTTATCAGTTTGGCTTTCGTTATCGCTTTTCAATCTAGTGCTTATATCTCTTACTGATTATCTCAAAAAAGCGATTGATGAAGGTAAATTTGCAGCCTCGATATTCGTTGACCTATCCAAGGCCTTCGACACAATTAATCACACAATTCTTTGTGCCAAACTTGAAGCCGTTAGAATAACTGGTCTGCAGTTACTTACAAGATAGAAAACAAGTTGCTAACATTTCCGGGTACTACTCTAAAAAAGCTACTACTAACAATGGCATACCACAGGGGTCCATATTAGGTCCCCTACTTTTCCTAACTTATTTTTGTCTACCTAGTTGCCTCTCCTCATCGAAGTGCATTCTGTACGCTTACGACACTACTATATTTAGTTCAAACAATTGTGTAACAACGCTAACAAATAAGCTAACCAAAGATCTCGTGAAAATTTCTACTTGGTGTGAATTTAACAAGCTGCAGATTAACCATAATAAGACCAATTTTGTCGTCTTTGCCTCACATCAGCGATCGCCTGAGCTCCTTCAGTCTTATTTCCATCAAGAATCACTAATCACTCCATTTGATCATTGTACCTATTTAGGTGTGGAATTTGATTGCCACCTTAAATTTCACTTTCACATAGCTAATGTAAAAAAGAAAATGGCATATGGAACACACGTCTTAATCAACACACAACCATATTTCTTATTTTCTACTCTCACGTCGCTTTATTATGAACTATAACATTGAATCATGGGGAAACACTTGTAACAGTCACCTAACTTCGTCGCAAGTCATTCAGAATCGAGCTATTCAGCTATAACATTTTCGCCTCGTAGCATTAGCGCAAATCTGCTATTACATGCACATAATATTATGAGCATGACTGATCTTGTTAAATATAACCTGACGATATTCATTTTTAGGGCATTAAACAATGATATTCCATTAACCATCATACCAAAGACATCCCTTACTAATATAAACAATACTAGATTTGCAGGCAATATGAACTTCATTTTACCCTTTGTTCACACCAAATATGGTAAGCAGTCATTACACTGTTCAGCTTTATCTCTCTGGAACACATTATCATTTCCTTTAAAATTGCTCAAACCTCACAGATCTCATACAGAACGTAAGCACTTTCTTTTAGCTTCCTGAGACTTTCCTATTTGAGTGTAGGATGTGTTGTATTTTTTAACTCTTTGTTTTTATATTTGTCTCCAGCATTTTTTTGAAACTTCTTTTTCTTAAGCTCCCTTTGTAGTTTCATCTTTTGTTGACTAATCCAAAGCCTTGTTATTGTTTAATGCATTCATCTGCTGCTTTTCTGCCCATTTATGCCTTGTCTCCTAAAAACCTTTATTATCGTAAATTTTACATGTTGCCATTGTTGTTTGTATTATTAATTCTAGTCATCATGCACAGGAGGTTCTATTTCAGTTTCTAACTGCGGGACCTCCTTCTGTATATACTTACCATTTAATTATCCCCATTTTCGTCATAAATAAGCTGATTCTGATTTTGATCATTGTCTCTCTTGCAAATATTGTAAATACATCTTTATGTGTGGCTTCTGCAACATAACAGTATATGCATTTCACAAACTATAAAGTAGCTGTTTCTGGTATTATTTCGGTTTGATGATTGCCTGATGACATGTAAATATCTAAATATTTTATAATATGTAGGCTTACAATCGTCTCTTTATTACGCTCATAAGGTTTCTTTTCAGCTGTCAGGGGAAAAAAGATAAATGCTGTTGCTAACTTATGAATGTGGTGAAGTGGGAAATTTATAATGTTTTCTCAGCTCTAGCATTACAAAAGAAAACGAAATTACAGGAACAATGAAGTATTATTATTATTGATTTTGGGAATTGAACTTCTTCCTGCTTCAGAGGTGGAAATGGTACCGATACACGATTGTCTGACTTAATATGGTGGCTTTTTGACGGAGATTTGCTGTAAATAAAATGAGCCATTATTAAAGGTTGTTGTGTTGACTTATCTTTATTCGTATCCAAGCGAATAGATATTGTACTACACGTGTTTTTATAATTACATATTCATCATAAGGTCAAAACTGCATTTCTGTTGAAAATATGGTCAAGTTTAGGCAATTCAGAGGCTTATCCACATTTTTTTTTATCCCGATGTCCCGTTTTCTCTACACCTGGCTGCATCCCGGGGAAGCTCTCATTTCTATCACTTATATTCTCATTGTAAACAAAATACATAATGCAATGTGTCTTTAAATATTCTTTTTCCAGTATCTGTGAACAACTATTGACAAGATTTTGAGAAAAATAAATTATGGTTATTTTTTATATTTTAGACAGTAGGCGATAGTTGTTGCTTTGTCAAGAGGCCGCCAGCTTGCGGTGAAACTTTCTATCCCCAAAGGGCTATCAGTTCAAGCCTTATTCTTCAGAAGTGTTCATTTTCATCAAAACAAGGAATTTGAGGCATATTGTATATATGTTGATTTGTGATACAGCAACAGTTATCAGTACAATTGTTGAACAGTCAAGTTCTCACATCCCACGAAGTTTCAAAAGGCTACATGCATTGGTTTAAGAGATAAAAATTAATAAATGTGGTAAATTTTAAAAAGTGTTGCGAAAATAAAAAAAATTCAAAAACAATTCCATCTTGCACAGAAGTCTCAAGCAGTGACAGCTGACTCTTCTTTCTGTCTATGTTTTACATACACACAAAAAAATGCATTCTTTGTAGCCGTAGTAAATATTTTACATTGTTGTGAATTTGTGAGAATGTCTGGTGCATGAAAATATGGCACCTCCATGCTGAATAACTTCGGTACTTTTCCATTGTAAATTATCCATTTGCAAAAGAAACCAACTTTTGTGGTACAAAATATAAAATATTCAATGGAATAAAAAATGTGAAGTTGCGGACTCGTGTTGATCTCTCATAGAATGGCCCGTCTCCGACAGCGTGTAGCTGCTGCCGTTCTTTCCCTTCGCACACTTGCAGTGCAAGACAAGCACAGTACAGCACTGGTACTATTCATGTTCCTGCCGTCAAGGAAGACATTGCTGCTCTTATTTTCATGTGACAAACTCTCTGCGTCCCATTGGTTGCCATTGCCAGAGCTGTAGCATATGATCTGCATTCTCAGGCAGAAGTTGGCCATTGTGTGTTTCTTCAAAACTTTCATGGTATGAAGAAAAGCCTACATTTATTGCATTTGTGTACTTAATTATAAGGGTGCACAAATTACTATGCATTGGTATGCTATAAAAAGTAAGCTTCAAGCAGCAGCATGTTTCAAGCATTCCCGATGACGTAACATGGGTAGCCAATCGGATCGCTCTCCCGACTGGCATCACTCATCTATGCTATGTAGCATGTGAAGAGGCTGCTGGAAACGCAGGGGAGCAGCGCCGCTACGATCGGTAGCAATGCACATTTTTTAAACCTTATAACAAATTACATGCTTGATGTGGAGTACTTAAATCCGTCTCCTAATAATCAGAGGGACCTACCCTACCGACTCAGCGTGTTTGTACACAATCGTCCAAATTGTTTCATGGTCTCTTTTAACTCTTTCTTAACCAGGCCCAAATAATTAGACCAATTCGATTGACTACTTTTCGACATGTTGTTAAACGTTGCCGCTAGCACTCTTTCACAAGAAATGCCATGCACAGTAGGAAATGACGAGTGCACTTTTAACTATTGGTCAGATTTTACTGTTTCTGGCACATTGGGAACTCTGGAAAAATAGAACTTTGGTAGGAGCTATCGTTGAATCTAGCCTCCAGTGCTCCCAGCACTTCCCCAGTCAAACGCAGAAATTGAGCTTTAGTTGACTCGGAAACATAATCTTTACATGACAGCTGCAGCGAAGACAGACGCTTCAGTCGGGTTGCCTAATTTTCTGATCTGATGTCTACATTCTTTTAATAATGTCTCAAACATAGGTACATGCTCAGGAATGCTTGTAGTTTTGATGATTGTGCTCGACTAATATCAAGGGCAACTTTACTTTTTCCCCGCCACAGGTTACTTTTATCCACCATCATTTCAACAGCTTATGTACAACTCATTATGAGCAATGATTCCTGTCATGTGTTGTTTTTCCTAGCACAAGAGCAACTTTTTATTCTTGAAACTTTTTATGCACGAAAGAAGTGTTTTGTGCCAGCTTTGCTGCCATTGAAGATGACGAAGTAAGACTGCTGACTTATATTTTTTATTTTGGGAAGTAAGCATAACACTCTGAATGCTTTAAGTCTATTTAGTGTACATTGAAGGCTCCTGATTCTGCTTCCTCTGAATTCAATGTTTTAGATACCGGCAATTGTAAAGTGCTGTTAGGGTGATTTCAGTTACAGCAACTTTTTAAGAGGGTTATGTAATAAAGGCGATCCAGGCTATTGAAATGCTTCAGTGAATGCTGTGAGGGAGGCATGGGATTCGTTCCTGCAACAGGCGTTCCAACTCTTGCATTAACTCCACTAGTTCTGAAAAGTTACTTTCTCTCTCCTACCACAATGAAGCTCCCTGAGGCAGAAATTGGTGCAGCATGGCATCTTCTAACACCCTGCATGTAGGAAGCTTTAACTTGATAGTAGAGTGGACTGCATTATTAGGTTCTTTTAGGGGAAGTTAAAAGTTATCACATCTGTGGCAAGTTACTGCACAGTGACTGGGCATGTCGGGACCATGCGGGTACTTGTCTTGCACTAGAAGCCATCATCATCATCACCATTTATTATTCCCTTAAGGGCCCCATGTGGGGTATTACATAAGGGGGAGGCAAAACAATAATACAAACATAGAAGGAATAGTCATGTACAAAGCAAAAAAAGGCAACAACTGAAAAGACACTAAAAAGAACAGGTTTTTGCATAATTAGTTGCAAATATGGGTGGTTAGTAACTCTCAAAAAAGGTTTCGCTCTACAACAATGGATTCCGGGAGCGAGTTCCATTGTTCTATTGCAGAGGGAAGGAAGGATTTGTTGAAAGCGTTTGTAGAACCATGAAGGCGTTGGATACATAAAAAATTGAATAGACGATGTGATGAGCGAATGGGTGGAAATAAAAGTGAGGAACGAAGGTCAGGAAAGTTATAGTACAAATTATGGAATAGGCAGAGTTGCGAAATTATGCGTCTTGATGCTAAAAGGGGTAGACCAATAGATAACTTCAAGTTAGTAACGCTGATAGTGTTGTCATAATTGGATAAGATAAAGCGGGAGGCACGATTTTGAGTAGCTTCTAAAGTGTCAATCAAGTACTTTTGATGCGGATTCCAAATTGTAGACGCATATTCTAATTTGGTACGGATGAAAATTTCATATGCTAGTTTACGAATCGACGGAGGAGGCAAGGATAGGGATCTTTTAATATAGTTAAGGGATCTTGAGGCATCGGCTGTTATTTGTTGAATGTGGTTCGACCAATTTAGTTTGTTAGTGATGATAACGCCAAGGTAGCGGTAACTGTCGACCTCAGATAAGTTCACAGAGCCCAAAGAGTATAGAAATTTGGATGTAGAGCGTTTACGTGATACATGCATTAACTTGCATTTGGAGACATTTAGTTCCATCATCCAGTGTGAGCACCATTTGTCAATAGAATTTAGGTCATTTTGCAGAATGGATTGGTCAGTGTTAGTAGTGACGCTACGGTAAATAACACAGTCATCGGCGAATAGACGTATTGTGGAAGATGTGTCTGTTGGGAGGTCGTTAATGTTTATTAGAAAAAGGAGTGGGCCGAGGACGGATCCCTGTGGTACACCGGATATTACTTTGGTAGTATCTGAACAGTGACCGCCAACACAGGTGAACTGGAGGCAATCTGTCAGGAAGCAAATGATCCATGATAGGATTAGTGGGTCGAGGTGAAGGCATGAAAGTTTGGACACTAGTCGGTGATGAGGGACGCGATCGAAAGCCTTTGAAAAATCTAAGTAAATTACGTCAGTCTGAAATGAAGAATCTTAAGTTTAGGTGGAGATCTGTGGTGAATTCAAAAAGTTGTTTTTCACATGATAAGCCTGGACGAAAGCCATGTTGTTTGCTAAAGAAAAAAGAATTTCTGTCGAGGTGGGACGCTATTTGGGAATATATGACGTGTTCTAAAAGTTTACAGGCAATACACGTAAGTGAGATCGGGCGATAATTGGATGGGTCGGAGCGCTTACCAGATTAAAAACGGGGGTAACTTTCCTTAGTTTCCAGTCTTTGGGAATAGTACCCTCGCTTATAGACTGGGTAAAAATGATTTGTAATATCTGGCTAGAAATGACGTTAGTGCCTTTTAGTATCTTCACCGGTATGTTGTCAGGTCCGGGGGAGCTAGATATATTAAGTTTATTGATTAGGCTTGCGATACCTTCAGCAGTTACATCAATGGGGGGCATTTCAGTGCCGCAAAATCTTGGTAAAACAGGAATGTTGGTGGAAGATTCACAAGTGAAGACGGAAGAAAAGTATGAATTAAAGACGTCAGAACGCTTTTCAACTGGAACATGGGACCCATTAGGATTAGTTATGTTAATGTTATGCGACTGATTTCTACTTGGTGCGAGTATTGTCCAAAATTTTTTCGGGTTTACATGGATGATATTGAGAAGATCCTGGTGATAAAATTTTTTCTTAGGAAGCTTCAGAAGGATGTTGTACTCGCGCAGGCAGGTGAAATACTTCTTCCATTTCGGGGCAGAAGCAAATTTTTTTTGCCACTCTGAAAAGGCGCTTTTTCTTCTGTGCTAGTTTTTTTAGTTGGTTTGTGTACCAAGGCTTTCCCATGACACCACGAATGCACACAAGGGGTACGTGATTATTGATTAAGCTGAGTAGCTTATGCTTGTACAACAGCCAGTTTGCATCAACAGACCTTCTGAAGGCAGTTTTCTTGAGGTATTCAAAAAAAATATTCAGTTCACTCTTAATTATGGAAAAGTCAGCTTTTTGTAGTCCCGAATTAGTTTTATTGAACGCCGTTTGACTGGAACTGGAATTGAAATTGAAAAGGACAATACTGAGATTGCTCAGCCCATTGACACATGCTATAGACTGAATGTATTCGGGTTGAGAAGTGAGGACCAGGTCAAGGGTGTTTGAGCCACATGTAGGTAAATTTACTGTTTGTGTAAGGTTGAAGTTTAAGGCTAAATCAAGGAAATCTTTTGACTGGCGGGATGATGCTGTTAGATTGTCGCAGTTTATATCCGGAAAGTTAAAATCACCACAAATAATATAGTTATCACGTGGGAATTGAGAGGATGCATCTAAAATGACAGTGTTAAGTTCGTAGATAAAGGAAGGGTCACAATCGGGTGGGCGATAACATGATATGAGAATACATGTTCATGTAGGCATGGATATGTGCACACAAAGAATTTCGTGAGTACAACTGTTCGGGAGCTGGTAACAAGGAATGCTGTTTTTCGTGAAGACAAGAAGGCCACCACCCCTTCGTTCCCTCCTATCGCGTCTGTAAACAGTGTAGGGGGAATCTGCATGCAGTAGCTCAGTGCTCTCTATGTCAGGGGTTAACCAAGACTGAGTGAAAATGGCCATGTCTGTGTTATTGTCGTCGAGAAGGGCTTCAATGGTATCTTTTTTTGACATGAAACTGCGAACATTAGCCAGTAGAACAGAAAGTGTGTGATTGCGTGATGTTTCAACAGGGTTTAGTAGCGGCTGGGAGGGAAAGGAGAGTGCTGGGCAAGCCTGAAGTGATGGCTAGGATGTAACTTGTAAAACTGAGTCTGATTGCACGTCATAAAAAAACTGCCTATCATTCATCTGAAGTTTATCGAAGCATATCTTGAGAGTGGAGGCGTTTTGTTTCGCATAGGCGTACAACTTTTTTCTTGCAAGCCGGACGCGCGATGAAAAATCTTCCCGGATAGAAATTGGCGTACCTTTAAGCTTTGGCCCGGCAGACAGAATGCTACACTTATCTTTGTACCGCGCAAGTTTTACTATAATTGGTCGGTGTTAACCGGCCTGGAAACGGCCAAGCCGGTGTGCGCGGCCTATGTCATTTTTGGTGATGGAAATTAGAAGTTTATCTGCACACAGTGAAATAACGCGAGACTCTGATTGCTCCCAAGTTTCATCATGCGCATCCTCAACACCGAAAAAAAGTAGGTTTTCAGTGTCATCGCATTTCTGTACGAGGTTGTTTATTTGGGAAGTGAGTTTAATTATTTCAGGATTGTCACTAGATGCAGGTATTGAGTGACTTGATTTATGAGCGTCTACAATTTTCTCAAGGGCATCGACATGGGTGGATAGACGGCCGACCTGGTTTTCGATGGTGGCTTGTGTAGCATGAATTAGAGCTAGCTCAGACAGAACGGTGTTCTGAGAGGTTTCTAAACAGGATAGGGCGCTAGCAATGGATTCAAGGGATACCGGAGTGGGAATGTCATTAACAGGACCGGGGTTAAGCTCAGTGTCCCCAGAAAGGGCTAGTAAAAGGAAAGTGAGGTGACCATTCACACATAATGAACATAGCAAGTGGCACAAAGTGCTGCATGTAACCTTTACCGCTACGCCTTAAACGCGAAAGTAGTTATAGTTGTGCAGAGAAGCTTACTTGCTAGTTTTTAAAAGGTTCTATTGGGGTTGCTTTCAGATCTGTGACTTAGCTGGGTATATCGGTGACACTGTCTTTCAAAAGGCCAGGAGGTGAGGAGATAGGCAGAGAAAAGATAAATGATGAGGAGATATTTATAGGTTTAATAGTTTGCACAGATGATTGTGACCGCATGACCTATGTACCAGGCTTCTTTTCTTTATTTGCAATCTCCATACCTGGTGAAAGGCCCTTTAAATTTAACAGGTGCACTCTTACCACATAGCATGTCATGTATGATACATATGGAACAAGTGCTTAGAACTTAGCATAACGGAAAAAAAAAATTCTGTGGCGATGCATTGGTAAATGCGAGAGAAGTGCGTTAACATTACATTGCACCTCTTTGAGGTCCCAGATCCCTGATTTAAACCGCATTCATCACATTGTAAAGCATTGTTCAGGAGCTCACTTGACACACATCCTGCCTCTTTGATTAAAGATATCTTACTTAGCTGGAACCTGTATCATGTGAAATATATAGGAATTGAGATAATATAGGAACAACAAAATACATAGCGGCTGTAATGCTGAAATGAATTCTCAACTAATTAATCTCCTGAATTGTTTGGCGGCAGCTGATCATGCAGTTTGCAAGAAGGTCATAAACAAACAGGTGATTTTAATGTGAAGCATTCTTTGGCTCGTTCCAAGCACTTTGTGGTAAATGTGTTCCTGTCTCGCATTGTCTTTGACCTCTTGAATAATAATAATAATAATAATAATAATAATAATAATAATAATAATAATAATAATAATGGAGAAGTGTCCAATGGTTAGATCAAACCTCGGTCTTTCTGCACAGCCGCTTGATGCTCAAATATTTAGGTCACATTTGCACGCATAGCTCTCTTGGCAACACCATGTAGTTGTTTGAGACAAGTGGCATGCGAGAAAGGTCGCATAACACGTGAGAGCTCATGTGTGCATGCCAGTTTCCATTCGGCTACAGACCTACCAGTGTTCTTCATGTGCATCATGTCGCATATCAACAACCTTTTATAAAAACGAGAGCATGCCAGTTTCTTCCATTCTTGCCTCATGGCAGCTAGTACTTTGACACACCTTGTTAGACTGCACTGCCCTCAGGATTGGCCCACATTCAATAATCCTTTCCTCGTAGCAGCTAACACTATGTAGAGGTTCTGTGCATTGTATCACCTTTGGGATTGGCCCAAGTCATAGCGAAAAAAGTTGTAACAGTTCTTTGCCAGAGTACAAAAAGATAGCCGTCATGTTGTCGCCACCATCATTGCCTTGCTGCTATCGTAATCCACATGCTCGCATCACACACACAATTGGTTGCCTTACACAAACATGTTTGTCCATGTGGTAACGCTCTGCAGAATTCTAACTGATGCTGGATAGCCAGCTACCTGCAAAATGCCTTGTGTAACATTGATTCCCTCAGTGCATAGCATCTGCATAATTTTTTATAATACTTAAAGCAATGCACAAAGAACATCAGGGCTACAGTCCTTATCGCACACATTTGCTCTTTGCCAGTCTACTCTAATATTTTGATTGAAAAAGATGATGAGGGTGACAGTGTGAGGAAAACGATAATTGCTGTATCGTCGCATGCATGTGTGGGTAATTTTTGCAGGATAGCGCACAAATCACTTTCGTTGAGATGGTACAAACTTGGTGGCAAAATTTTTTCTTACAGGCTGTTATGTACCGTAGCATTACTATTCTTCCTGGGAAAAAATTGGTTGCCACCAGTGCTTACAGTAAAGAGGATGTCAAGCCATTCATGTTCCTAGAGCTAAAGATAACAGCAGCAAGAAAGAGCTCTCCAAAGATGAAAAAAGACATTCTTTCTGCTTGTGTCAAGCTCCTAAGAACTATGCAAAGCAAAATTCCACATGAGAGGATGTACATCAAGGGATGCGGCTGAAATATTGAAGTCATCATTTCGTTAAGGATAGCATTATCAAATTTAATAAACTTGCACTAAGGTAAAGCTGCAAAAAATAGCAAATTATTATGGCAGTGTTTTAAAATTTCGAATAACCCTGGAAGTTCTTACAAGATTTTTTGCAATTCAAAAGTCTTTCTGTATAGTTATATACATATCCATAACTGTAAGGCATGCCATATATGATACTTGGCACTTTCAGCTCATGAAATCACAACCATGACATCTTTTTTTTGAAAGGTGAGGTCTATTTCGGCTTTTCTGTCCTAATGAATGGCTTGTCTAACTTTCTCATGAGAAATAAAAAGATTCATGCAGAAAGGAGTTTCAGGCACTTTTTTCTGAAACCAATTTGTTTCTTTGTATTGCTACGTTTTTTTTCTTGTGGTCCTTATTGCTGCTTACAGAAATTTAACAAAGAACAAATAAAGGAACACACAACTTCTTATGAGAAATGGGTTATTGGAAACATAAATGTTTTATTTTCTACAATGAAATATTATGTACATATTGCACCTTCTCTTGTTTGTAATTTGTTCTTTGTCAGATTTCATGCACTTGCATATGTTAAGGAGACTGGTGAAACTCTTAAGAAAATGTAGCTGTTCTGGTGTCAGGTTCACTTCTCATTGCAGTTGTGCGCGCCTTCTTTTTCACCCTGCTTTTTTTGTTTTCCTTTGTATTTTTTTCTGCTCTTGTTACGTACGATCCTTCTCCCTCCACTCCAGTGAAGGAAGGCATACCCAAGTCCAAGTGGAAATTGTGCACCATGGTTGCATCCTGGCTGGACAGTGTTAATAACACAGAGGGTGAGGACGTCTCACGTTGTCCAAGCAGTAACGTTGCCTCAACGTAACCGCCTCGTGCTATTCTGCTGTCCAGCTCCCCCTTGCCTCAGCCCTTCTGATCTTGTTTGTTTTCCCCTTCCTTTTTTTCTTTTGCTTTTCGGGGTCCCTCCATGCAGCAGCATTCTGGTGGTAGTTTTGAGAAGGGCCCCAGGAGTGGAATTGGCTGTTTGCTACGCTGACTTGGGTGTTGGTTTTGAACACTTACCTATTGTTCAGTGGAATTGTGCTTGTTACTTTGCTGCTGGATGCCCTCAGGCTGTCTGCAGGATCACCTGCCGCACACCTTCCCCCCTCTCGCTTGTCCTCAACTCTGAGGTCCCTTGCACTGTGCTTTCCTTTCTTGCTTTCCTTCTCTTTGCTAGCCTAATATGGAGAGGGTATCTTCAACTAGTGGTGATGAGCAGCAGGTTCACCGTTTTGGCCACCTGATTGCCTGCTGCCATTAATGGGGCAAAGCTAGTCTGTGAAACATGTTTTCTTTTCTTTTTTTCATTTTTGCACCAGAATTTATATAGCGCATCATCTTCCTTGGGTTTAACCCATAGGCAGATACTAGTGTACCTGTTTTGGTGTGTTTGGTGAGACTTGGGCGAGAGCCTTATGTTAAACTTGAGACTGTTACTGTGTACTGCTTTGTTGGCTTTTGCTGTTGGTGCAGCATCTTGTATTTAGTGTGTAGCATCCTCAAATATCATTGTTGATGGGGTGAGAAGGTGATGATGTACTTATCACTTTCTCTGACAGAAACGTCACATCGTGCACCGGACCATGAGCGAAGTTCAGAGTCTTCCATACCTTTGGTACCATTGGAGTGGTCGGCACCAGGGCCTGCTGCAACAGCTGGTGCCTCTTCCGATCACCCTGAGGGGGGACGACATGCTGTTCCCTATGGGGATCCTCGGGCACCTGGCTATGCTAAGTCTTGGGCTGCACAAAATTCTCAGGTGGGCTCTTTTGAGCGTGTTTCAATTAAAGTATTTTTGCAAAAAGTGAAAGGTATTACAGAAACTACAGTAACGGGACCAGCTCTTTCAGCTCATTGTAATTGTCATTTGGGCTTGTTATAGTAAATGATAAATTCGATACGGCTTGGTGACAGTTGACTTTGTGCCTGCAGCCATACTTTCTGTGTCCTTTTATGTTTGACATGGTGAAGGGAAGCTTAAGCAATGAGAATTGTTGCAGTGAGTAGTTTCTGGTGAAATTAATCTATGTAATCTGCACTGAAAATCACATCTAATACAGGTATTGTAACAGTATGCTTACTCAGAGTGGATTGTAGCCATCCAGTGGATGGGACAAAAGGGACCAGATGCACAGACCCCTCTCATTTCCACCTCATCTGCTGTGCTGGTATCCTTTGCTCCAAAGATACACCAACTGGCCCAACTGTGTTTGTCACTGTGATTCAATGAAAATCACTCCTTCATGAATGAAAATATTACTGAAGCTAATCATTTATATATGGTGAATTTTCAATAATGTGGCTATGCTATGATTGGCACAACTGTTGTATTGAGTTCGGTGAATGATGAAAAATAGCTGAATGAAATAATTACTACTTCTGATTTAGCATAAGGCTTTTGTCATTGTTGAATTATTCTTGGCTACTGCACGGGTAATTGTGAAATCTCAAAACATGCTGTATGCTGTGAGGGGCATGAAAGTGCAGCTGCCATTGTTCCTTTGGATCTGAAACATTAGTAGCTTTTGTGCTATGTGATGGGCAGAATAGATGACAAGCTGCTTCTGTAAATGTCCTTCTTGACTTACCCACCGAGCATTTTGAGACGTGTGTTGCAGGGAGATGACATTCGTGCTGCCAGCTTTTGTTCTCTGTTTATTCAACAGCTGTTACAAGTGTGTTAGTGTGGCACATGGCAGAACTGGCATGTAGTACATCGTAGGGCAAATTAACAAGAGGGGGGAGGGCGAGAGGGCATTTGTGTGTGTGTGTGTGTCCTTTTTATTGCTTGCTCCCACAAATCATATGTACTATCACAACGGAATGAAACATGAACAGTGGAGCATGTGACTATAGGTACATGCTGCATGGAACAGTGCATTTAGCCGCCGACTAACACTGGGGGGTAGGAAAGCAGATTCCTGCAGTGCTTTACCTGCATAATATTGAAATTATTATAAGATGAGTGACAGTAGAGAAAATTGAGAGCAGGATGCAAATTTGCGAACCTCGTAACTTAACTCTGCATGTGCAGCATGATTTACCATAATTGAACTTCTCTAAGTAATGGCAAGCTCAATTTCTTAGTTCTGTCTGCATGTGATTTGCCCTGCCCTCCTTTGTCCTGGTGCAAATGGGTTATGGAAAATTGTAGTTAATGAAAATGGGTGTATTAGGCTTCACTGATTACAGTTGAATCCTGATGTAAGAAACATGAATAAACTAATTATTGTATATAAAAAAGTAGATATGAAATTTGGTTGTTCATGCTCTAATTTAGTAGAGTACTCTCCTGCTATAAATGTAATGAAATCAAAAGTGCGGGATCCGACACAGTATCGGTTATAGCAGAGCCAATTTTTATTTGCATGGGCCTCAAAATATATGCTGGTAGCAAAAATGTCTAGTAAAGTCGCCAACCGAATTTTCGTACGCCTAATTTTTTGGACCTGCGTGATTATTCAACTTTCCTGCTGCACTGCCACCTGTCCTTAGCGCCAATGTGTAACAACGGTAACTGAAATTTCGAATGCTGCACATTGTTTTGGGCATAAAACGTGCACGCAATGTCGTAGACATGGCAATCATGAACTAAGTTGTTGCAATGTCAAGTAGGCACAAAACTGCAACTTTGATGGCCAGCTCCCAATTAAGCGGTGCTGGCTAGGTCTAGTGGCCTAAGCAGTGCAGCTGCCAGCGCGGCTGGTGACAAGCTGTCCTGGGAAGCTGTCCGTCAATATGTTAGCACTCCTAGGCCTTATCGGCAATTGAGCGGGAGATCATATGCACTGGTTACACTGACGACCATAGTAGCAGAGTATGGATGCATGTGCGGTCTCTACTGTGTGCTGTCTCCACTGTGTGCGAAAAGTCTGTCAGCAGTTGCAGTTGACTTGGTCAGACTGAAATTGGCAAGCCAACATAATTGCACACTTACGTCTTGCAGCAGTGCGGAGCACGTGTATGTAATTTATTGTTGTTCCCATACCTTGTATTGACACGGCAAGATGGTGATGGGCCATCGAAACTAGGAGGAGACCCTTTGCTGGCCTGTCAGAGGCACCCTGCTTGTGTTTCTTTCACACAGACCTGATTGCATTTTTTTCATCGATAACTGCATGTAAGCTTATAACAAATATAGAATATAATGGAGCTATCTTCATGGCCGATTCGACTTCATTATAACAATGTTCGACTGTTTTAACAAAAAATGCGAACATGGTGAGACTGATCAAATAATAGGCTGCTTTGCTTAAATGAAGGCAGCAGATTGATAGGCTGAACTGTGTGTTCACTCAAGAACTGGTGTCTCTATATATGTAACAGCATCAGCCCTGCTGCAGTGCAGTCATTTGGAACCTGAATTGAACCTGAATTGAACCTGAACTTGAATTGGTCTTTCTCTCTCAGGGACTCCCATAAGTGTTCTTATCCCTTAAATTCAAACAAAATACCCACCGTGGTTGCTCAGTGGCTATGGTGTTGGGCTGCTGAGCACGAGGTCGCGGGATCAAATCCCGGCCACGGTGGCCGCATTTCGATGGGAGCGAAATGCGAAAACACCAGTGTACTTAGATTTAGGTGCACGTTAGGTGCGGAAATATTGACCCCAGGTGGTCAATATTTCCGGAGTCCTCCACTACGGCATGCCTCACAATCAGAAAGTGGTTTTGGCACGTAAAACCCCATAATTTAAATTCAAACAAAAGTTAATATTTGATAATTTTTAAATAGTGAATTCTTGAATATGAATTGAATAGGAAAGACTAGGTAGTATTCCATTCAATTACGATGTTTATAATATGTGCGCACCCCTAGTCATATTTAATGTGGTTTGTAAAGTATGATCTTGCAGTTTTTGCTGAATACTTGCTATGTTGCACGAGCACAAACAGCACATTATATTCTTATCCAATTTTAATAGCAGTGCAGAGTGACATCTTATATGCTCTGAATCGCCGCATCGTGACATTGCTGTCAGTGCCACTTAAAAAGCTTTCTCACATGCATTTTAGGGCCCCTCCATTCCCCTTCTTTATTTACAGAATCTTGGCACAATATATTTTTCACTAGTGCTAGTGCCATCTACCTGAAAACAAACAGCCCCATGACTTGTGTAAGCATGTGTCTTACATGGTTTAAGAATTTGCATGAAGGAGCTTTGTTTAGTTTTATAACTTGGAAGGTCTGGGGGTCCTCTACACAGGAATCTTCTCAGAGGTCATGGGAAGGCAGTGGCAGCAGTCATGCACAGAAGAGTTCCCAGCAGCAGTCAAAGGGCAGCCAGCAGTCACGCTTCCTTTCTCCTCCAGACTCAAAAGTAAGAAGGTGCTTTAGTAATGTTTCTTTAGAAATTTGTTAAATAAGTACTGACACAAAATTTTTCAATTTTTTTTTTGCGTTTTAGATAGCTGCGAACACCATAATAATGGCATAAGGCCTCAATTCCTTGAATGTGCAACAAATTATTAATTGTACCATTTTTTAGTGCAACTAATTCGAAATGTGTGCCAAGTGGAGTATGGCTTTGAGCATGCGGAACCGGGACCCCTTTATACATCATGTAAAGAAGGTGGTCGTGGCTTATCGCCGAACCACTGATGTGCAAGTCAGTCAGTCCTGGGCACTGGCTGCAAGCCACACTGTGATAATCTTGCTGAAAGCTGAGTGCATTAGGTACTTGACAGGATAATAGGGCAGAGAAAGTGAGAAGGGCACTCCACGTTACGAGAAAAGCAACAGCTGAAGACACAGTTTATCCAATATCAAATGCAGGGAAGCACAGAGGGAAACACAAAAAAATTGTCAATGCAGTATGTGCCCAGCTTCCAACGGACACATTCATTGTGTGGTTTGCAACCACTGCACTATTCTGTCTGGCATGTCAGCAGTTTATAATACCATCTGGCCCCCAGCATTGATTTTTATGATGTATGGAGAAGTCCCACTCAACATTAAATAAATAAATAAATAAATAAATAAATAAATAAATAAATAAATAAATAAATAAATAAATCCTGTCCCGCAAAGCTGCACTGAATTTGGTGTATGCTGAATTGGTTGCAATTAAGGGTGGCACACAATCGCCCACAAATTTTTCTGACACTGAGGGGACCAGTAGAATGTCCGTATTATTAGCTGTGTTCCATGGAGAAAGTAAATTTTGTTCTTTTTTACAATGCCAGCAGTGTGAAAAGTCCACTTGCAATGTTTAGCTAGTGAAATAATATATGCTTGCAATTTGCGCTGGTCAAGGCTGTCTGGACATTTTATGTTTGCGTGTGCAGCCTGATGAGTATTGCCATTCCTCGAGATGCTGTAAAGTGCAGATGTCGCATAGAACCTTAATTGCACGATGCCGGCACTTGAGGCTGTTTTGAGCAAATTCAGTTCAAGTTTTTCAAATTTTTCAGTTCAAGTTTAGCCTGTGCACATGATCCCAGGCCCAATCACTGGTGAGCCGATCGATGCACATGCATCTAAACCTCGCTCTAATGAACTTTAGTATAATACAATTCTCAGTATAATGAAGTATTTAACTTTTTATAACTTCTTGTTCATTGAGCACCATCTATGTTGAACTTCAATGTAACGAAGTGTGTTTATACGCGATTTCAGTATAACGAAATTTCACTGCTGCCGCGAAGGAATATCGAGACAATAAGTGGGAACTGCTGCGAACACAGATGGTCAAGTGGCTGAATTACATGCGGCTACTTACAAATACACCTCTTAAATTGTGCGCCACGCAGTAGCAAGACCCTCTGGCCATCATGTTCCACATAAAGTCCACATGCATTAAAATTCTATCGCGTCCCGAGTGCTGTGGTGGCTTGATGTAAGGATAGTGGCTTGACATGATGCACACTGTCCTGCGTGAGCAAAAGGAGGAGGGGGGAGTGTGCGATAACATGATTAATGGCGCGGGCTCATGGGAAGGAGGAGAGTGGAGGGTGGGTGAGCGCTTGTCTTGTCCTCTAGCCCGGCCATGGTTTGCACATGGCTGGCAGCATGGCTGAGTGCATACGTGGCCTGTGCACTCTGTCTTGGGCGTAATCTGTGGTGGGTGCGAAGCTCGAGCGAGCTGGTATACCTTTATATGTGCTGTCTACCTGTGTATTGAGTGCTAGAGGTCATGTATTCTCGAGTTTCAGAGACGCATTGAAGCGATAGGTAGATGAACCATTCGCTCCCCTCTGCCTGCACTTTTCATAATAGCGTGGGCTTGAAAGCGTTAGAAGCATCGCTTTGTATCGCCAATGTGAAGATGTTGTCGACACGGCATGAAACTGTATCTTTGGTTACTGGCTCAATTACAACAAAATGAAAACTTTTCTCATATAAATTCGTTTTTTTCTGATTGCCTGATAAATAGGACAATGTTGTGCTCCTTCAGTGCAAGTAAAATTTGTTGGTGACTGTACTTAGCTGCATAAAAAGTCAAATTTTAATACTAAAAATTCTAATAGCCCGCCGTGGTGGCGTAGTGGCTATGACGTTGCGCTACTAATCCCAAGGGCGCGGGATCGAATCCTGGCCACAGCAGCCACATTTCAGTGGGGGAGGAATGTAGAAATGCCTTTTATTGTGCATTGGGTGCATCTTAAAAAACCCCAGGTGGTTAAAATTAATCTGGAGTCCCCCACTACGGCATGCCCATAGTCATATTGTGGCTATGGCACATGAAACCCCAAAATATAACTTTTTAAGCAAAATTTCGATATAACATGCTGATTTTATTGTCCTCATTATATCGAGGTTTGACTCTATTAACATCAGGCTACCTGTGATGGCTTGCCACCCTCCACCATGCTAGTCAACAGCAAATTTTTGCCATGACAATGCTACCTAGGCTGTTAGGCCTAACCAATGCTGCTGCTTTGGGTGTTGGCAATCAAAGTTGCAGTTTTGTGCCAAGTTGATGCAGGGCCATATGGCACTCGTAAAGCTTAAAAATTGCCTCACAAATGAAAGCCTCACCAATGAAATGATTTGGCGCGCTGCTGAGAACATTCTCGGAGTGTGGTATGTTCAAATTAACCTTTGCGAATTGCGCGTCCAAATTACCGTGTGTTTTCACCCATTGGAATACACATAACTTTGATGGGACCACAGCGTCACTTCGAATAAACCGGAAGTTCGAATTAAGCATGTTCGAATTGACAAGATTTGACTGTACACATTTCTTCTATGGTGATGGTGGGCATTTTTCATTCTGTAAAATAAATCCAGGCCACTGGCCATTGCTCTTCCAGGCCAATGGTTTACTAGTGAACTCTTTGTGCATGACATTACAGTCTTTGTGCAAGCCATTTCGTTTTCCCTGTAGGACCGGTATACACCGCCACCGATGAAGCGTGAACAAGACCATGCACCTGCTGCAGAAGCATCTAGCTCAGACAAGGAAAGTAGCAGCAGTGGAGGCGGGAAGCGCCGGGACAGCAGCCACCAGAAAGACCATGAGGACCCCAGGTGCCAGCCTCCATTAGTTTTGCTCTTAGTTGTTTGCTGCATGACCTTTGCTTAATCAGAGCTTTTGTGACAACAACTAAGCCTAGTGCAGTCTGGAACTTGTCATCTGGTGTTTGCAGCAGAAACAAATTCAGCCTGTACACAGACTTGCCAAGTGCCTTGCTCCTCTTTCGGTCTACTTTTGATTGCATAAAGGGCTTTTTCTGTTTCAGCTGTAAATATCTTTTCCTTAACATTAACTTTTGCTGGTTTTCTATTTACTCTGCACTAAGATTTAAGTTGTAAGCATTTGCTGTAAAAGGAGCTTAGTGGCTGGCACTGATAGAGAAGAAGAAAATTGGAGAAGGAACAATTGCATCTTGATAGATATATATAGGCATATACACTTGAACCTCGTTGTAATGAAATGAGATAACAGTTGAACCTTGATATAATGAAGTTGTACTTGCAGCAAGAAACTTCGTTAAATTGCAAATTTCGTTGATGCAAGGTTTCAAAGTTTCAGCATTAAAAACAACTGCTATCACTTTTGTGAGACTGCATCGGACTTGTGAAAATATGCGACTCGTAATGTTCTTCGAACTGTGCGCAGATAGCGAGCTTGGCACAGTGCAAGAAACGTTGGCGGTCGATTACACTGATGCCAAGTTGTGTGAAATCTTGCAAAAGTGATAGTATCTCCAAAAGTTTTTGGCTGAGAATACCGCTCTAGATCGTAGTTGAGCTCAAAATGAACCAACAGCAACCATCACAAAAACATGCTCTGTAGCCATTTTCTGATGGCGATGATGATGCATCTGACGACTCTTACAATAGGCAAATGCGGTTTGGCAACACGCCACCTTTTACCCTGTTTTCTCTGAAAAAGTGTGCATGTTAGATTCGCATAAATACAGTAGACTCTCGGTGATATGGTCTCGCCAGATGTGAATTTCAGGATGATACGAATTTCCCCAAAGTCCTGCCCAAGTTTATTACAGCATGCTAAATTTCGAGTGGTGTGAACTGCTTTTCGCGTTGTGCTGGATGATACGAACAACCAAGCCGCCCCATGACCCCGGCGGAGACTGCAAAGAGGTCCCGGCGCTCCGGTAACACCAGACACTGGCTGTTGTCAGGCTGGCAGAGCTGCCATGCTGATGTTTCAGTTGCATTCCTGTTGCTAGAGTGGCCTATGTCACTCCGCCTTGACTCCTCTCCCCCACACCACCTCCCCCCAAAACTTTTGCTTTGTGCAGTATCATGTAACTTGTTTGCCATTTTCAAACACTGTGCAAATTTATCAGGAGCTGGCAATCACACGCAACCAAGTCTTGCCGCATCAGCATGATTGGCAGCGTCCTCTTCCATGTGTAGCCTTATCTCTGTATTCCATGCCTTCCATTGTTTTTGGTGCCCGATGACAATTGCAAACTTTTCTACTTTTGAACCCGTGTCGCATGATATGAACTTGCTTCTCCGCCGCAAAGGAAATAGATTCCCTTATCTTGTGTAAATCATGTCCTTATCACCTAGCAGCAGCTAGGACACAGCAACGAAAGAAACCTGAAATAACCAGGCAGATCTTAAAATGTTGGCCTCGGAACACACAAAGTGTGCAGTTCGCTGCTGCTAAAATGTGTGTGAAACAAGCGTGCCAGTGATTCAAATTGGTGTCAGCCAACAGGAACACTCCCTGCGTGCTAGGTGACTGCAGTAACAAATCGCGACACTAGTTTCCCTTATTGCTCTTGTTTTTGTTGCTTTTATTTCTACATGGAGAAATACACTGCTATGGTTATCTGAATCTCTAATCTCATGTTTGTGGCGATACCCAAATTGCGGCGCTGCGTCAATGGAAAGCTGTGCTTGTGCAATCAATGGTGCGTTATCACCTCCTAAAGCCTGATTTTCTTCCCAATTTTACAGATGATACTAAAAAAGTGCAATTTTTTCAAATTCTACTGCATATTTCTTCCGAATATTTTGACGTGAGATAAATGAAGGTCCTAGGATTGCATAAAAAAAGTGAAAAAATCTTTAAGTCAGCCAGTTCCTGGTTCTTGTTTTGTTTTTGTGTGATACAAATTTTTTCACCATCTCGATAGATTTTTGTCACTGAGAGTCTACTGTACAGTACTTAGTTGACTAAGCTTCGCTACTTTTAGTTTTGAAGAGGCGCCAGCTACTTATCAGTACAGAAATGTCATTCTTTTCGTTTGACTTGGTCGTGCTGTAAAACATCCTAGATAATCAAGCTAGTCTGAATTATTGGTTGGTGACAGTATGTACTACGTATTAAAATAAGTAATACATTTTTAAATCTATTAAAAAATGTGCTATGTACCTAAAAAAGAGAGAAGGAAGCTTCAGCACACAGGGGTAGAGAGAGTGTTGGTTTCCCTGTGAGAACTGAATTGTGCAGTACCTTGTCTTGAGTTGTGGCTTCACGGCAGCGCGTGTCGCACTACTGTGAAGTCACACCTTGGGCAGAGAGAGAGAGAGAGAAGGGAAGACGGAAAGGCAGGGAGGTTAACCAGACTGAGTCCAGTTTGCTACCCTACACGTGGGGAGGGGAATGGGGAGTGAAAGAGGGAGAGAGAGAGAACTTAGGTGTAGGATGTCTATAGTCGGGCACTCAAGTCTGTTGCCCTCAGGTAGCGACAAAGCGCTCGAACTGCTTTCTGGGCCAATGAGCTGTGAGGCCAGGCTCCCAAGATCTTCGCTTCCGTAAATGGCCTGTCATCCAGTCTATTCAAGGCACACTGGAGGGTCGCACGTTGATTATCGAAGCGAGAACAGTGGCACAGAAGGTGACTAATGGTCTCTTCACACTTACACTTAGCGCACATTGGTGAATCCGCCATTCCAATACGATAGCTGTAGGAGTTGGTGAATGCTACTCCTACCCACAGCCGACACAGCAGTGTTGCGTCACGTCGTGGAAGGTTCGCTGGTAATGTAAGGTTCAGTGATGGGTCGAGGCTGTGTAAACGACACTTAGAGTTCTGTGGTGTATGCCAGCAACGTAACGTGATTGTACGAGCGAGACTGCGAAGCTCTCTTGCAGCGTCGACTCTGGATAAAGGTATAAGGAGTGTCGGTGAGCCAGCCTGGGCACGTCGGGCAGCGTCATCGGCGAGGTGATTACCAACGATGCCACAATGTCCCGGCAGCCACTGAAATATGATATCATGTCCTCTTTCAGATGCACAATGGCAGGTTTCGTTGATTTGTGACACCAGCTGTTCATAATTGCCACGTCGTAAACTTCGCAAGCTCTGGAGGGCTGCTTTCGAGTCACAAAATATTGCCCATTTGTTGGGCGGTGCTTTTTCAATGTATTCGACAGCAGCGCGAAGGGCGGCCAGTTCAGAACCTGTAGATGTCATTACATGGGAAGTCTTAAACTTGATGACGACCGATTGAGATGGTAGAACAACGGCGGCTGTAGAATTTTCCGAGACGGAACCATCCGTGTAAACATGAGTCCGGTTAGCGTATGAAGAATGCAGAAGTTCCAATGTGATCTGCTTGAGAGCCGCGGTGGTCAGGCTAGCTTTCTTCACTATTCCTGGAACAGCAAGGTACACTGGAGGCTTCTTCAAGCACCACATAGGGGATGGCGTTCTTGTTGCGGGTGAGTGCCCCAAAGACAAAGAGTGCCGGTTAGCCGCAACTGATCTGGAGAACGCTGCCTTGGGTCTTTTCTCAGGCAAGCGAGCGAGATGGTGGTCAGGGACTCTGGATATATGGCGAACATGCACCCGGAGTGTGTCGATATCTATATAGGTCCTTATTGGGTGGTCTCTCGCGGTGGCAATTGTTGCCACGGTTGAAGCATTTCGAGGTAGCCCCAGACATGTTCGTAGGGCTTGGCCTTGAATGCTCTGTAGGACATGGATGTTAGTTTTGCCAGCATTGGACAGCACTGGTGTGCTGTATCGCAAGTATCCTAGGAAGAGCGTCCTGTATAGTTGAAGCATAGATGCCACGGATGTGCCCCACGTTTTACCGGCAAGAAACCTTAATATATGGGAGATAGAAGTAAGCCTCTTCTTCAAGTATGTGATGTAGGGGCTCCATGAAAGGTCTCTGTCTATAATAACGCCTAGGAATCGGTGAGTTTTTGCGTAGGAAATTGGTTGGTGGTCAATAGAAATGGGGTACCAGGTCATGGGCTTGTGGGTAAAGGCGACTAAGGCGCACTTCTCGGTCGAAATGCTGAGGCCTTGCGCACGCAGGTACGATGATGTTAGGGTCACTGCTTTTTGGAGCCGTGCACGCACCTGGAGACGTGTAACTGCCGAGGCCCATATGCATATGTCGTCAGCATATATGGAAAGGTTTACTGTATGTGGTAGAACGTCGGCAAGGCCAAGGATTGCAAGGTTGAACAAAGTGGGGCTAAGAACCCCACCCTGAGGGACGCCACGGTTAGTGTAATGGTCAGCAGTTCGGCCATCTGCACTGTGCACAAAGAAGGATCTTTTGAATAGATAGCTCCGAATCCACCGAAACATGCGTCCACCAATTCCATTATTTTCCAGGGCATCAAGGATGGCTTCATGCGTTACATTATCATAGGCGCTTTTCACGTCGAGGAATAGTGCAACCGATATACGCTTGTGGTGTTTTTCTTGTTGTACAGACGTGACTAGGTCGGTGACGTTGTCAATAGAGGAACGGCCTCTTCTAAAACCAGCCATGGCATCGGGGTATACGTCGTGGCGCTCAAGATACCATTCTAGGCGGCTGAGAATCATTCTTTCCATGACCTTCCCAACACAGCTGGACAGCGCAATGGGTCGGTAGGATGCTAGGTCAAGTGGCGACTTTCCAGGCTTCAGGAGTGGTATCAAGCGGCTGGACTTCCACCGCTCAGGAACGACGCCATCATTCCATGACTGGTTATAACATTCCAGAAGGCTGCTTCGGCCATCTTCACCTATGTGGCATAAAGCAGCGTAGGTGATGCCGTCTGGTCCTGGCGACGATGAGCGCCTGCATGAGGCCAGAGCAGCTTCCAATTCCTCAAGTGAGAAGGACACATTCAAGTCTGGGAAGCGTGTCGCAGGAACCTCACCCAGAATTTCGCTATTGATGGTGACCACACTGCCCGCAATCTTCACACAGAAGTCTTCGGCTATATCGACCTGTGAGCGGCCTTGATGGAGGGCTAGGGCTGAGAATGGGTGTCGTTGCTGTGGAGACGAGCCAAGGCCGCGCACCGTCCTCCATATGATAGACAGTGGCTTGCGGGGGTCAAGTGATTCGCAGAACGTCTTCCACCGTTGTGCCTCCAGACTGTCCATACGACGTTGGATTTTCTTCTGTATACGTCGAGCGACTCTAAGGTCATGAATTGACTTCGTGTGCCTGTATCGCCTCTCGGCTCTTCTGCGAATAGTTCGAAGTCGCTCAAGTTCCATGTCAAAATCCGTACGTTTTTTAGCGGATGTAAATGTGTACTTAGAAGATTCCAGTACACTTGTAATAAGGTTCTCAATGGTGCCGGTAAATCCTTCTTTGCATGCCTCTTCCACCTTTGTCTTATACGTTGACCACCTTATATATGCTTGTCGGGAAGTACAAGAGGAGAAGCTTCCAAATCCAGTGATACTTAAGTAGGTGGGAATATGGTCACTACCATGAGTCTCGATGTCAGAGAACCATCGAACATTTTGACCAAGTTGCCGTGACACCAAGGTCAAGTCTAAGCAACTGCTATAGTTCGAACCACGCAAGTACGTCAGACTGCCATCGTTCATAATGCTGAGTTCATGGTCGGAAGCAAATTCCACAAGTTTCCGGCCCCTGGAATCTATTCTGGAGCTTCCCCAAGCCAAGTGATAAGCATTAAAGTCTCCCGTGATAATCCAGGGTCCAGTAGTCGCCGTCAGGATGTCTCGCAATCGGTCGCCGTCGAACCGACTATATGGGGATATGTAGGCGCCGATAAGGGTGATGGCCACTTTATTCTTTGTAATGCGGAGACACACGTATGGGTTTCCATCATGAGGCTGCACCGAGTGGGGAATGTAAGTCAGTTCTGTACGGATGTAAACAATTACTTTGCTGGATTGCCCGCACGTCGACGCCATAAAGGCTTCGTATCCAGAGAGTCTTAGCGCTTTTGACACGTTCGGTTCACATATTACCACTACAGGAAATCGGTTCGTGAAAACGTATTGGCGGAAACATGAAATCCATGATTTAAGTCCTCTGGCATTCCACTGGAAAATCGTCGCGCGACGCACTTCATCACGGAGTGAAGGCAGTGGAAGAGCCATTGTGCTTATGCAAGATTTGCAAGCACTGGGCTCAGGGCATCCAACACTTGCAGTGCGCTTCGAGCTGTTGGCGTATTCGAGTTGCCCACAAGCGTGCGAATCGTATTTATCAAAGACGTGAGCATTGTTGCAATTCGGCGGTCATGCTCTGTCAGCTCATCTGGGTGAGGGGTGAGGGGTGAGCATTGTGGTGTCTTTCCTTGTTGGGGTTTTTCCACAGGGCTTATCCTTGGCAGTGGTGGCCATTCTTCATCCACGGCATTCTTTTCAGATGCTCCGTTGTCTATACATGGTTTGGAAACATTCTGCACTGAGGTTGGAGCAGATTCAACAGCAAGAGGCAGTGCGGCACGCATATGCTTTGTGCGGAAAGCAGAATTCCTTGATGAGCGTCTGCGACGAGAACGACGTCGCCTGACGTCAGCAGCTGCTTCACGATGTGTCGACCGGTCCCTCACCATTTTCTTCAAGATGGAGAGTTCTCGCTTAACTCTAGGACATTCCTTTGATGAGGCATCGTGGGGCCCTTGACAGTTCGGACACTTATAAGTTTTTGCCTGGCAGTTGCCTGCAGAGTGTTGTGCTGCACAGCGGGAACATATAGCAGACTTTCCACAGACGGCGCTCACGTGGCCGAATTTCTGACAGTTTCTGCACTGAAGCGGCTTGGGAACAAAGGGCCGGACAGCATGTCGAAAATGACCTACCTTCACATGCGATGGAAGGCAGTCACCTTTAAAGACAATTTTCACGCATCTGGAAGTTCCGAGACGGGCCACCTGTAGTATGTGGGTCCCATGATTGGCAGGCTTTATCAAAAGTGGTAAATCCTCGCCTGAGATGGCCGCATCAATGTCATATATGACGCCTGTAGTAGTTTCTTTTCCCATCAGGATGATGGTACGGACGTTCATGCCACCGAGAACAGTGACAGCTCGCAGAGAATCTAACGCCGACGCTTGGGCGACGTCTACCGCGACAATATTCTTCCGAGGGTTGACTCGTACGTCCTCAATGCCATTTGGCAACAGTCTCTCGAGTTCAACTGATGCAACTTGCCTGTTGAGGAACCTCATGTTGTCGGAGGGTAGCACAGGTAAGAAAAAGATGGTGTACTTCGGCGAACTCTGCGGAGTCCTCATAGTAGATGTGTCCGCAGAGGCCCTAAGCATCCGCCGCTTTGCTTTCTGACTCAGGACAGTCACGTAGTCGTCGTCGGAGCTGTCGTAGCTCTCGGTCGAGTCTATCAGGGTAGCCTCGCTGTCGCTCGAGAGGCTGTTCCGCTTCCTTGAGGTTGCCGATGCGGGCGTCGCTACATCAGGTGGGAGTGCGGGTGGTTCCACTTCCATTCCCGTCGGGCAGGGAACAGCGTTCCCCGGAAGAAAGCGCGAATTACCACAAAATACTGGTGACGGAGAACAAACACTCAGCAATAGGATCACTTCGTCGTCTTCCCCCCACCTTGGGCAGAATTTGTGTATAACCTGCACTCTTACTTTACTATTCATTTTTTACAATTTTGGTGCTGGTTATACATGCCAAATCATGGTATTTGTCATTTATGCACTTCTAAAATGCAAATTTTTTGCCACACTACAGCAGTGACCCTGCTAATGCTGTGTGAAAATGAAAAATATGCAGTTCTGTTACACACTTTACAAGTACATACAAGAGAAATCTGAGTTGCTTGCATGTATTTGACCATCATTCTCTTGTGCAAGAAGGTTACATAATTATTTCCTGTTTGATCTCTCCTTGAAATTTGAGCATGCTGATGCAACGTTTTTGTGAAGAGATCTGTTACAATAGAAAATTTAAGGAAACAGGCTCACAGCATTGGGGTAACTTGTCTAATTCATTTGCAGGAGGAGAAGCAGTAGCGAAGGAGTGATACGTGTCATTGACCCCAGGCGGCCGTCAACACCACCCATGCCACGGCCTGCATCACCACCAATCCAGTCGCCCCGGCCACGCTCTTCTCCCAAAACACCACCTATGACACCCCCTCGCTCCCCTTGTGCCACTCAATCGCCAGATGAAATTGATGATGATCTGGACGACGACCGTGAGATGACTCCGCGAGGTCCCCGAACACCGAAAGAGGAGGAGCCAGATGAGCCAGAATCACCAGCCAAGCCCTCTCCGGTAAAGATGGCACAGTCAAAACCAGCTGCGCCAAGAACACCCCCAATGATAACCAATGCTGCACCCATTCCGACAATCCAGACAGTATCTGCAGTGCCACCAGCTGCCACGGTGATTCCAATGGAACCAATTGGCGACAGCCTCATGGAAGATGATGACCTGTATGAAAACATCACTCCCGACACGTCTCCCGAGCATTTTGAGGCTGGTTTTCATGAGGAAGCTGACATGATACCTGTCGTCAACACGGAGGAGGATGATGATTTTGAAGCTATCTCCAGTGAGGATGAGCCTTATCTGTCAGATGACATAATGGCAAGTCTGCATTGCTTTCACCTTATGCATGTGCTGATTCACGTACTTAAGAAGATCATTATAACAGTTTCCTATGGATTTTTCTAGCTGATACTGAGGGGGATCATGAAAATAAGAGAATAATTGCTGTCTGAATTTGCCACCTGAATGATGGTAACATTTTTCTGATTGTCCTAATGTTTGCAACATCACAGACGTAAATCATGCCCACAAATCGGGCAAGAATTAATATGGCATCTGAAATTTTGGCAACCGTTACATTGCCTCTAAGGTATGTAGTTTTGCTGGCTTTCGGTTCATATTGGCGTGTTGCAAACCTTTGAAGTTTATGGCATCGTTGTTCTAATGTTGCGCAAGCTGTGATTGTATGCTGCTCTGTTTGGTTCATTGCCATAAGGACCTGATATTGGTTCATCATGGAAATTAAAGGTAGTATGGCATGTCTTGATGCTTTCTTAATGCAACAGCTGAAAAGGAATTGTCGTGGTTACTGTTAATGCAAAGGAAAAGGAACGTAATGTTGTCAGCACAAAAACGTTAGTTACCCTATTCTCTTAAAGGGCCCTTTCAGTGACTCTTGAGGTAGTGCTTATAGTGTTTCATGTTGGTTTTTATTGTCACCTAAAGACTGATGCAATAACAACAAAAATTAGCTTATGTAATCGGTAGCTTTTTGAATGAGAAAGTTCAGAGTACAAGTAAACAAGAACATGCTCTCAACTTAGAATTTGTGGACGTTCCATCGCCGATTTTGCATATGCAGTGCTGTATTCTTTTACAGCCAGTACCAATATTCCTTCATGTTCCCCTGGAAGAACCTTGATGCTATATTTGCTTCTTCATTGTAACTAATTTCTGTGAGCTTTGGTGGTGCTGTTGCCATGATTCATAACAACGAAGTGCTGATTTTTCAACAGCATGAATGCCAATTAAGGTCTGACAAAACAGGTGGTATCTGTGCTCAGAAAGTATAAAACCACGGCAAAAGCACCACCAGGCACACCAACATTTGTTGGCTGTTTCTGAGCGCTGATTTTCTTCAGGCATTTCTTGCTTACCTGCTTGTCTTTGATGTCACGTGTGCTCCACATGCTCTCCTGCCACTCACAGAGCACCCTAATTTGCAATGGCATACTGCTAGTTTGGACCCAGCGATGCACCTGGAAAGGGCCATCTGCTTCAGCATTTTTCCAACTGCCTATAGTTAAGGACGAAAAATTGAAAAGAAAGATGTTAGCTGTGATAAACAGTGTACATTCAATGAGAAGGTTGCAAATTTCACAAATTTGGAGGAGACTAGACTGACCTCACCATGAGTTTCACTATGCCACTGCTGGCTCAAAGGGAGTAGTAGTCCTTAGTGGGTTGAAGGGAAACTATGGTAAAAAATGCATAAGTTTTTTCCCTCTTTTACCATCACAAATTAGCTTAGCCATCAATATGAGGCAGGAATCTGGGGATAAAGATATTCTATAATAGGAAGTTGAGGAGATGCACCCCACAGCCTCCTCCTAATAATTTGCTAGAAAAATTGACAGTAGCATTCTTTTCATGATTTCTCATGAATTCTCATGAATTCTCATGATGGTTGCCTTGAACCTGAGTGCAGTGAAAAAGCAGTGGGGTGTACAGGTATCATGGCACCAGCCGGGCAAGTGCACATGCACTGTGGTGAGATCTGTCTCTTCTTAGAAGCAGTACTTGTGCTCCTGAAATGGTTGTAATGCTTCTTTGTTGAAGTGTTTCTGTTCTTATGCACACAAGAATGTCAAAGATCTTGAAATAGTAACTTAATTTAATATATAAATATAGCTGACCGAATTCGCAGACATAAAGGGGTCTGTGAAAGTCTTAAAAAAATTTAATGGTCTGAAAAATTTTAGAGAAAGAACCTAAATTTAAAGCATTTTAATTCCACCAACAGCTGGAAAGCTTGTCAGTGCGTTTTCTGCTCGGTCTTGAGATAAAGTGTTACAAAATTGACTTTTTTTTTTTTAATGATGCGCTTTGTGTTTGACAGTCTGACCCGCATTGGGGGGGGGGGGGGTCTAGTGGGATGAAGTTCGCAAGCTCCACTTCAGCAGCTGTGCATTAAGGCAGTCAGGAGCTTGTGACTATGCGCAGGTTCTTTCCATTGCATTTGAAGTGCACAAGAGAATTTGTCACTAGTGGTTGGGCGCAAGCAGACATGTAATTTCTGATTAGCCACTGTCATTACCAGCTGAGTGCACGTGTGCATTATCTCTGACTTGATTTTCCTAGAAGGCCAGTAGTGCCATACGGTGACAGGTGGCATGCTTGCTGTCATGAATATTTTGGCTCTCGCAGCTTGATTGCGACTTATAAAAAATTGTAGATATTTTGATCCCACAAGCTATTGAAACTTTCTGTTTGGTGTTGAATTGAAATCACTTTGCCATAGGCTCTGCACAGTGGAGTTCACTGTGTGGAGTGGCAGTCAGGAAAGGGCACAATGCTTCTCCAATCCGCAATGCGCAAAGGCGCGAAGGCAGGGTTCGTCAACTTTCCAACACAGATGAGAAGGCTCTGGAATCAGATCGGCAACAAGCACGGGTTTATTAACCCAAGGTGCAACACACCGCGACAGTCATGCTGCTTATGGGCGAAGGCTTGCTGCAAAACTCATTAAGTATGTGCGCCCGCTATGCTAGGGCTAACCAGTAGCAGTCCACCAAGCACGAGAACAAGAAGTTAAGGGAGCAAAGGTTCCACGTAACCAATTCGCGGGCTTGTGAGTATCTGCCGTGGCGATGAAGCACTCAGCGGAAAAGAGCTCGGGTGGAGAGGGCGCCCAAGGGCTGCTACTTTGGAGGCCAATCAAGGTGCGTCCCAGTGACGTGTACTGGCATGGTGACTCGACACTGGGAGGGATAGGTATGGCTTGTGCGGGTCATTAGCTCTGGCATGCTAGCTTTGTCCGCCATGTTGCCTCCGGGGTGGCAGTTCCCGAAGATCAAGCTAAGCACTGTGCGACAGCTGGGGGATGAAGCGTGGAAAGGCCCACAACTGCTGTACAGGGCAGCGGTAGTGAAAATGCTGAAACAATGAGGTGGTACTTGAGTTGTTTCATGTGAACATCAGAAAGAACAAATTACGATTTTGCCTGTTGAAACCAGACTGCAGGGTTGCATTCCTAGTACGGTGCATTCTTGGTTGGGCTGATAGCTTCCTTGTCTGGCAGAGCCTTGTTGTGCATGGTTCCACAAGTATATTTCCATAGTGCCGTGAAGAACTACGAGTCACCACTTTGTAGCGCTGTGATGAGCGAGATTGGCACGTCTTGTCAGTGACAAGGTGGGGTGTGTGCAGGTATTGAGTGGGGACGCAGAGGGCGCCAGATGGTGCCAGATACATAGATATATAGAGGAGAGCAGAACGGTATCCAGACTTTTTGGGAAAAGAAAGCAAAACATAAAGGAGTAGGAAAAGGGTGCTCGTGCACTGAGAGACCTTGGCAACATGAATCAGATCTTGGGTCCATGCACCTGGTCTGTAGTCCTTAAGGAGGTCCTTGTTGTAAGGCGACCTACCGGAGTTGTTCATTATTGCTGGACATGATCATTCTGTGATGCTGTGGAAGTGGAAAAACTTGACGTGTTCCCTGTGGAAACCAGTCACCAGCTACAGGCTCTTGTAGCGCTTCGCCGTCTCTTACAACAAAATTGTGATTTTGGGCATTTCCAAAATAGACATACTGTGTATTGCAGCATCAATAGAGAGATTAAAAAAAAAAAAAGAATGTTGTAATACACTTCGGGAGAAAAGCTGTGCTGGCATGAAGTCACTTTCTTGGTGTTGTGGCCATCTGTTACCAACAGTGCTAATTTTGCTGCTCTGCGACTAAACACTGCACAGAGCCTATTAGGCTTAGTAGCCAAACAGCACTTGGAAAGCTTACAGATCATCATACCTTAAAGAATGCAGCTAGTTCCATCATTTACGAGCGCTTTATTCGCAACACAGTATATTCAGATTTTGTTAGAAAAATTAGAAAAGTGAAACAGGCCATCCTGTGGTGTCTGAATTTTCGGTCACCCTTATACGCCAGCTCTATAGGGCTTGTGGTGCCACCGCAGCAAAGTTAAAAAAATGGAGTTAAAAAATGTTAAAAAAATGAGTTAAAAAAATTGGAGTCAGAAAAATTGATTGACTTGCATATATCAACTGATCAAGAATGATGGTGCTTGTACTTTGTTTTAACCTATCATTGGCGGTACAGCAGTTGGCAATTATTTGTTTAAGGCCTGAGGACGTGTGCTGCATGGGAATGCAGTGGTATCATGGTCTTGTGTTTCTTGGACGGAACAAATACTTTGACAGCAGTGCCGGGGCAAGTGCTTAAAGCATATCCCAGTGTTCCTCGATCCACCCGAAAAAGAAAAAAGGGGAAAAAAAGGGCAAGCTTAGTTTATGTAAAGCACCTTAACTCTAGTTAATTGGGCCTCAACATAACTTCAGTTAAAAATTGAATACTGTAAAAATGCGTTTCCTTATTAAATGTCTAGTAAACCTTTTGCAGATTCCAAATACAGATAAGCATTAAATACAACTTCTTGGTGAAAATAAAAATAAAAAATAAAAACAAAGAATTATGTACCATGGGTACCTTGTACCACATGCTAAATGGCTTCACCATTCAGTTTTCAGTACCAGATCCTCCTCAGAGATCGATGTCATTATGATCATTGTAGCTACTGAATGCATGAGTGCACCTCTTAGCTGGCATTCACTATAAGTGACTGATTGTTTGGTCAAATTAAACTCATTGTAACCAGTTTTTGTGAAAAATATTGTAGTCAGATAAAGTGGCAACCACGTGAAATTTTTTCCAGCAAATTTTTCTTGCAATATCATCCAGCATTGGCACATTCATTTCATACCATGTGATTGTCACGCTCTAATGATGATTGCCGAAGGTTTCACGTGTCCATTGACCAAAGGAGAAACTGCATGGTATGGGTCTTGGCATGTAGTGCCAAGTGGATGTGCTGGTACATGGCAGTCACACCATGGAAAAAATGCATGTATTAGAAATTCGTCCAATGTGGTTCAGCAAAACGAGAACAAGGTAAAAGCGGGAGCCAACGTTTCGACAAGTAGACTTCTCTTTTTGAAGCCGATATGTGCCTTCCTCGGCACAGTATATATGTATAGGGTTCTTCTAAAGGGAAGATGGGGTAAGAGCGGGTGGGTGAGGCAGCAGCTGAGGGTTTGTTAGCGGTTAGGGTGTAGAATTGAAAAGAAAGGTGTGCTATTTAATGTTGGTGGAGGAATGTGAGGTAGTGCTTTGTGTCAGCCGGTTCACTTGTCACTGCAGGTTCCTTTTTTTCGTGGAAGAGGCCTGCGCAATGGCTTGGGAGGATTACCTGTTCCGCTGGAGGTCAGTGAACTATCATCTCTCTGCAAGAGAGGATAAAAGAAGGGGCAGAAAATGTTGCTTGTGGAAAAAAAAAGAATGGAATAAATATATGACCAAAAAGACAAAAGTAAGGGAGGAAAGAAAAGAAAAAACAAAACACTAAGCAACCCAATGAAAGCTTTTTAGCTCTGTCTGCACGATGCTCGTTTAACCCGATTCCGATGTCGTTTAACCAAGTTAAATGGACATCGTGTGGACACAACTAAAAAGCTTTCCAAAGCCGTCGCCAAGCATTTCAACCAACCAGGTCATAACTTTGATGAACTTAAGCTCTACATCCTAGTCAAATTTCCGTTCTGCACGAGACAGAAAATGCAGAGAATCGTACCTCATCAATAAGTTCAAGACATTGCAACCAATAGACATAAACATTTCAAAGGGAGCTTCAAAATCTATTTGCTATGCTAAATTTCAAGCTTATAGACAACAGCACTTAGTTATTTTCATTGGGTTGCTTAGTGTTTTGTTCTGTCTTTTCTTTCCTCCCTTTTCTTTGTTTTTTATTTATATATTTATTCCATCTATTATTTTTTTCCACGAGCACCATTTTGTTCCCTTTCTTTTATTCTCTCTTGAAGAGAGATGATAGTTCAATGGCCTCCAGCAGAGCAGATAATTCCTCCCACCCCCAGCCTCCTCGTCGTCGTTGTCCAGGCCCCTTCCATGAAAAAAGGAACCTACAGTGATGACATGTAAACCGGCTGACACATGACGCTACCTCACATTCCTCCACCAACATTGAATAGCACACCTTTCTTTTCAATTCTACACCCTTGCTGCTAACACAACCTCAGTTGTTGCCTCGCCCACCTGCCTTACCCCCTCTCCCCTTTAGAAGAACCCTACCTATATATACTGTGCTGAGGAAAGCATATGTTGCCTTAAAAAAGACAAGTCCACTTGTCGAAACATTGGCTCCCGCTTTTACCTTGTTCTCGTTTTGCTCATCGTCTTGAATTTTCATCTCCCACCGTCCCCATCCAATGTGGTTCTCATTTAAAGCAGAAACCACATGGAACGTATTTCCTGTGCATTTTCAGTATGGTGTCGCCTTGTGTCAAGCGCAACCACTTCATGCTGCTTTCATGGCATGTCGTTCATTCCATGACCACGATAGTGGTGCCGTTATCGTGGTCTAAATGCCTACCTTGGGCTTGTGCTTTAGTCAGAAAAAACATGCAGTACTACATTTCAGCCGAAATTTCAGGGTGACCATCCAGAAGTGGGAAACGATACGAGATGACACCACTCTGAAATTAATTTGAATATACATTTCATGTGGTTACCACTTAAGGCTCGTCCTGAGTACTTAAGGGCTGATCCTACATTCTTAGAAAAGCAAAGATCGTGCATATTGAATCAGGGTAATGATTACTTCTCGTGATAAATATTTAATAGGGGTGTGCGAATATCACAATTTTTGAATACGAATCGAATATGAATTCTGACATTGAATATTGAATTGAATATTGAATAATGATATGCACATGCATTTATTAGCAAGTTGGGTTAATTTGTTATGTTGGAACATTGCAATTCCATTCTCATTGTTAAAAAACTCGACTAGTGAGCTGTTATACTAAAACATTGTGTATTTATCTCATGATAACTTGAAAAATTTAGTAATTCCCACTAGCTGTCCTCGCCAGCCTGTGCCTTATTATACAGCATCAAATACCCGTACACTCGGAGGCATTTGACCTCATGCCAGTCGTCACTCATCACACTTGCTTTTAAGCAGTAAGCTGAGAATGGTGGGTCCTGCTGAAAAAGAAAAAAAAGTGCACTCTCGCTGTCCACAAACCCGTGCCCCTTGCTACTGAGAGGCTGGCTTTTCTTCAAAGTGTGACGTTTAGTAGCTAAGTGTGCTTCACAGGTGAAATTCACTAGCAGCACGAAATTATTGCAAAATTCAGCATAAAATCGCCCCAGTATTCTTAGATTAGATAGAAACAAATGCTAAGAAACTTGTTTGCTCCCGCACAGCCAGCAATATATTTGATTTGATTTGAATATTCGTATCCAATGAATAATTGAACATTTTCTATTATATATTTTTTGAATCGAATATGAATATTAAAAATATAGTATTCTATAATATTCGAACTTTTTGAATATTCACACACCCCTAATATTTATTTATCACTGCACTTACTAACGGTAGCCTTAGTAAGTCACAAACTTAAAAAGGTAATAGCTGTTAATAATGGAGCTCGAACAAAGTCAGGCTGCTGGTAGCCATTACTAATGGAGCGGCAGCTATGTGATCAGCCAAGTTGGGCTAAATATTGGGGGCACCACTTTCATACCTATAATTCGGTTTTTGTTATTCTAAAAGCATAGCCATGGAAAGAAACGAAAGAAAGAAAAAGAAATCTTTTTTGTGTTTATGCACCATAGTCATTACAGCATTTCATATTACATTGTGCACATACCAGGAACATTAAGCTGTAGGTAAGTACATTGCACAGGACAAAACAAATGGCAAAGGACAACAATGCATCGCACAACACAATGAATGTGCTACTGTACCCCGTCTTAAAGGGCAACTGTATCGGTATTTATTGCCATCTTTTGGGGGCATTGATGGAACTGATGAGCACTAATGTGTATTGCATGAATACATAAGGTTATGCATCTAAGTTTAGGTAACAATGTGTAAACACATCTGCACCGTGAGGTTGCACACAACTGTTTATACAAAATAATGAAAAAAGAAAACTACTGTCATGAAACTTGTACTAAGGTGGTTGTCAAACACCAAATGGACCGTGAGTGAGATGAGGTATTCAGTTTTACTACAGTAACTTCATGATTAGTGAATTATTGCATTTACAACCTGTGAATCTTTTGTATTATTAACTATATTTAGTAGAAGCTTGATATGATCGAAATGGAGATATGTGATGCAGTTACTTTTACTAACCTTTAAGAGTGCAGATCATTTGCAGAAACACTTTCTCTGTTGTAATTGTGAGGCTCTGTGAAATACTACTTTATTCATGTCTCATTGTTTTATATTTTTGCAAAAACAATAGGTTACGTGAGAAGTATTTGCTAGTTACATAAAAAATGATTAGGAAAGTAAACTCGCTTGGAGTAACTTAATCTTCTGACAATTTTCATGGTGACTTGTCAGTACAATCAATTAGCTAGATGGACATGAAGAATGTAGTAGAGATTAATTGTACAGTGCAGTGAAATTGCACTATGAGACAGACAAACAGACAGACAGATGGACGGACGGACGGACTTCGTTTTAATGACGCGCTACAATGAATGATTTCCTTTATTGCCAGCAGATGATACATGGTTAGCGTAAAAAAGGTCCCGTGGCAGCAAACAAATTTTGGGCTGCCTTTCTGCTTGAGCAAAGTTTTTGTAAGGTGAAACTAAACCCCTGTCAGACGGGAAAATTTAGTGGCACTTTGAGTGAGTGCACTTCTCTGTTAGTGTCATTCACAGACTGTCACATGAAAAGGTTTAATGACACTTGCTGTAGAATGCACTCACCAGTGAGTGTGTTCATTGAAGTGTGTAGCTTCGATAGCAGTACAGTTAAAGCTTGATAAAATGAAGTCGGTAAAATCGGCAATTTGCTTTGGTATATTAAAATTTCGTTATAATGAAATTTGACCTTTTATGCAAATATGTACAGTTGTCACAATGGAGCCTTGTTAAATTGAAATGGCCACAATATTTGCTTAATTGGGCAATCTGAGAAAACAAATATGGATAACAAAAAAAAATTATTTTGTTGAATTTGGGAGTCGGCGACAAAAGATACTGTTTGATGCCGTGTCGACGATATCTTCACATTGGCCACGCTTTCGTGTCTACTCGACACCCACTGTGATAGTATTGTCTGCAGTGGGACGGCACTGTCAAAAAAAGATCCGGCTGCCGGGAGTGAATGTGGAGGCTTTGTCTGCCTCTCGCTTCAACATGTCTTTGAAATTCTAGATTATACAACCTCCAGTACTAAATGCGCAATGCAGGAATACAGCGCACAAGATGCTATGCCATCTCGGCTGGCCCAGTCTTGCACATGTGGCAGATTACCTCTAAAACAAGGCGAACAGGCTATGTGTGCACTCAGCCATGCTGGCAGCGATGTACAGCCACAGGGTAGAATAGGAGACACGCGTGAACCTACCCTTCTCTCGTGCATACTTGATTGTGTTACCACAGGCGAAACCCCTCCCCCCTTTTCACTTGCTTGCATGGGAACACGTCACTCATCAAGCCAACATCCCCAGGGCTCACCCTCCCATGCTTTGACTCTTTGACTCACAACCCAAAGCATACAGCCTGCGGGGTGTGATAGGTTGTTGTCACATTTCGATTTTATACGGGATGTGACGCTGCTCCGATTCAGCGGTCACTCTTGGTCACATAGCACACGATTTCAGAGATGCGTTTGCAAGTAGCTGAATGTAATTAAACCATTTGACCAGCTGCATCACAGAATTTTCCATTGATCACCTCAGTATTCCTTCTCAGTGGCAGTGAAATTTCATTACGTTGAAATTCTGTATAAACATACTTCGTTTATTGAGGTTCAAAATACATGGGATTCAATGAGCAAAAAGTTATAGGGCGTTAAATACTTTGTTATATTGGATGTTCATTATATCGAGGCTTAACTGTAGTTTGAAAATAAAATAATCCTTGATGTAAGGTTATAATTAATTCTAAAAAACAGTTTTCTGTGATTTCAAATGTTATAAGCATCTTTGTGCCATTTTCTGTGGAAACCACCATTCTTTCTCTGCTATCGAAAGCTGTTTTGCTTTTTAGGCACCAATGCTTCGCCACTTTCAGTACTTATAAACACACAGTGCGTTGCTTGATTGCCGGATGCAATGCTGTCTTATCATGTCTTGTGGTGGTTCATCATGTGGATGTTATTTTGCAAATATTGCTTAACCCTTTGAGGGTCGACTTTTTTCGCCATATGCGACCGCCCAGGGTCGATTTCTTTCATTGCAGATTCCGATCCTTCTTAGGGACTTATTTCGAAAAAAAAAAAAAAAATACCGTAATTTTTCTAGGGTGACCGTAAAGTGAGAAAAAAATATTTTGCGTTGGTATATATGCACTCTTCATTCATGAATAACAACAATGAAAAAGGAAATAAACTTATCAGAATTTAAAATTTTATGCATTTTTATGCACATAGTTCAAGGCTTTGAAAATCTGCACACGAGAATATTTCGCAAGCCTCAAATGTTCCTGCTCTTACACTAATACGTACGTCCATAGCGTAATCGAACTGCGTAGGTGCGTGCACTCAAGAAAACTGTTTGGTTGTGTGCCAATCAAAGAAAGCAACACGTGTGACAAACTTCCGCTAATCTTCATCTTATCGCCAACCAGCTAGGGCAATTAGTTTTCACGAGTCTTAAAAAAAAAGAAAAGAAACGGAAATGCATGCACGGCGGCATCCTTCCTATGCGCACTCCTGTGAGCACTAAACGAGCGAGAAACCAGCGGTCGCCCTTTGAGCGATTAGTAAAGAGATAGCCATTAGTTTTGTGAGTGCAAGAAGCCGAAACCACCCGCAGAACAAAACCCAAACCGGCGCCTGGCCGTGCACGCATGCCAATGCACGAGTGGTAGTATATAGACGCGCCGGAGCAAACTAGCACTAAAACAAACCATGCAACGAAGACCGAGAGAGGGAGGTGCGGGAAAAAAATTCCCTGTTTTCCCACATAGTGGCAGCACATGACAGAAAAAAAAAAGTTAGGAAATTGGCACGCTTTTTAAACATACAGACGGCGCCGTAAATATACGCCATCAATCATTTTCGGACTTGTTTGCAGCGCCGTATATATTTACGTCATTGACCGTCAAAGGGTTAAAATAACAAATAATTTGCTGGCTGATTTGCCTGTTGACACTGCCTTAAATCCTTTGGTTTTGCATCACCAAAGTACACATATGCAGTATCTATAGGTTTGTTCATTTTCGGGTTTTATATCTTCTTTAAATCAGGTGGTAAAAATGGGTGCTATTTTTCAAGCTAATAATCAGGGAAATCGTTTTTTTTTTTTGTGAGACCATTCCGAAATATGTTTTTTTTTTCAGGTTAAACCTACAGATTACTAAGTAATACATTCAGTTTATTTTATTGGAAGGTATCACGGGCTTCTTAACTCTAATGCGTTAAAGTTGGTGTTTGTTTCAAGCTAGTAATCGGGGGGGGGGGGGGGGGGGGCATCAGGGTTTTCTACCGAATACTCTCCGAAATTTGGCATTTGTTTGGTAATAAATCAGTAATGATGACAGTAAAGAGCATCGTTAGCTTCTAGGAAATGAAATATTTAATTCATGAAAAGCTGGTCATCCCATTTTTTACACACCCTTGTTTACATACATTATCATCTGCATGCGCAACATGTCGGTCTCCATTCGAGACCTGTCCGGATGTCGAATGTATCTCAGCTGGGAGAAAGTTCTCTCGACATCACAGCTTCCATTAGCTAGACACAACAATGTCAGTGCAACATTTTCCAGCCTGGGGTAGCGAGCTGTAGAATCATGCCAATAGTCGATAAGTTTGGCAGCTGTGTTTGTGGGGCTTGCTTCCAGCAAGTACTGGTTGAACTTGTCGTGAAGTGAATCTGCATCATCGGTTATGCACATGAACAGAGGTCGGTAATCATCAAATGACTGCCCCAACAGACAACAGACGCTTCTGAAATGGGTCCAGGACGGCTCCCAACTTCCACAAAGTTAGCTGGTTTTCGTCTTTGTCTGAGACGTTCCGTTCAGCAGTGCAGTGCCATTTCATGGTGAGTTTCGTGCAGAACTCTTCACGATATGTTTTCGCTAATGTGGCGCTGCTCTTGGGTAACATAGACAAAACAGCTCTGTCCTGATTGCTTTTACCGATCATCGTTGAAAGCTCACTCACAGTCGGCTGCAGCTTGACGTTTACCAGGGGATCAAAGCTGGGCATCAGAAGTTTTCCGCTTTCAAGTGCTTTCTGGGCGTCTAAAAGGGGGCTGAATGTGTCTCATCAAGATTGCCTTTGCATAAACAACTTCTCTTTCAGAAAATATGACTCGAATAGCGTCCGCTTTGCTGGTATCATGCGAGCTTTCAGCAAGTTCCGTTAATGAGCTCCACATTTCTATGACATCCACAAGCGCTTTGTGGAAGCTTTGCCATCTATTCGGTACAACAGAAGGTGGCTTCTTAACATCAGATCCAAAGAGGCCATTAGAAGCACAAATTTCGGTGTACTTTTGGTATAGAGCTTGTTAGTGTAATTAAATAATGCTCCAAACTTGATCACTACGGATCGAACTGTTGACATGCATGGTAAAGAAATGGCATGGTCAACACTCACATAAATCGGGTGTGCTAAATCTTTCACATGCAAGGTTTGGATCTCTTCAGCTTGACAGATTTCCCATACCATTTTTCGCATGTACTCTGCTGAGCCTGTGGCTACAGCCACAACGTTTTTCCACGTCTTGCCTACAGACAGGAGAGCCTTGCTGACTGCGCTGGCCACCATGTAGCTGTTCGAAGCATTTACTCTGTCGGCACCAACCAAAACAACCTGCTTCTTCACGGTTTTTTGGCTATAGTAGCACAGGAGAGTGTTGATAGTGGCACTCCAGTGATGTCTGGGGATTCATTGACGATGACACTCACTTTCACATCTCGGATATCATTGCGGATTTTTACCATGTCCTTGTCAAAAGCTTCTTTCAAGTACTTCAGCCGAAGTCTTTGTCCTGTTGGCATGGTCTTTGCGGCCTTGCATTATTTGCGTATGAAGTCCCCCAGAGGTCTGTCCGCCTGGTGCACGCTGATTCCACTGTACTATGCTAGGGCACGAATGAAGTCATTGATAACGCTGTCCGCTTCAGTTTCTTTTGCACGTTTTCTACAGCACTTCTCAAAGAGTGTCTGCTGAGATGTTCCCACCTTCTCAGCTTCCTGGGTTGACATCTTGGAACTTCTTATGACGAGAGGATGCTAGATGCTTGCAAATTTGGTTGTACGGCTTCTTCGCCGTATCAGTGACCCTCTCAGTGTTGCAATATTTGCACACTAACACGTGGCTGCCTTCACTGTCATTCGTTGCGATCTGGAGGTCTTCATGCTCTTTGCACCAGTCATACAGTGTCTTTAGTTTTCTTCCCATCTCCATGCTGAATTTTCCCGTGCCGCGTACTGGAGCCTTATGTTCGCGATGATGGCTTTGCGCTCCCCTGTCGCCCCTGGTAATGGAAAGTGATGATGGCGATCATGCGTCTCATTGGTTAGAGTTCGCACTAAACCAATCAGATGCATGATGCACTTCATCACCAGTTCTTTCTCTCCTGGTGGCTGGTGAGTTCTTTGTTAGCAGTGCTTTGAATTTGTCGAGAAAACCTGTAGGAAAGCCTAAGAGACAAACCTCCTATCGCTTGCTGGTCATATTCACTTGTTTGTCTCCCCTCCCCGCTAAAGTGACCCTTTTTTGAAGTCCTTCGAATTGGAACAATGCCACCATTCTCGAAATCTTGATGTTCCTGTCAAAACAGAATTTTGAATGCAGTGGCTTCTTTCCCTACTTTTGTGGGCAGTCGAAAGGGGATATCACAAGCTGCGTGAAGCGCAGGTGATGCAGAACACTACATGGCTCTCAACAAGGCCGACTGACGAGCGCATCTAACTCACCGGGATGGAGGCTGGCTGAAGAGAAGTGATAATAGGCATTGGGGCTCTCGCTGGTAAAAAAGTTGTGCGTGAAACATCTTCGTCGCTCAATCCCTCCCCCACCAACTCGTCACCCGTACCTTTTGCATGAAAGCCATGGAAGCTGGTGCACATACCCGAGATTAATCTGCAGTAGGCGAAGCACCATTTTCTTTGCTTTTCTTTTTCGTCCTAAATTTGTTACTTCCTGACTGGCAGCCATGTGCTTGCAGCACGGTCAGCCTCAAAACGTGTCTGCCCCTTTCCTTTGCAAGCCTTCTTTTTGGGTATGCGCACATATGAACTCGTGGCGAAGTGTCGAGAAAGCGGGTATAAAAGGGCAGTGCTAGAAAGCAATATTTATTCTCCAAGCAGCAGGGTGAGAATGCACCCGTTTGTATTGCGCTGGGTGCCCGGAGAGAACGGCAGACTGTCAGCACACAATTGTGCAGATTGCTACTGGGAAGGTTCATGCAAGGAGAAATCGGGTTTAACTGGATTCTCCTGAAACATGTTCGGGGTGTAAAAATCAGGTAAAATCGGGTTTTACCCAAAAACGAACAACTGTAAGTATCTAATGGCCAGTTCCAGAAACGTTTCGGCTATTGACGTGCAGAGTAGACAACACGTGTGTGTAGCTAGCAGCATAGTCAGCATGAGTGCAAACTCATATTAGCACAAATATGACACTTGCATGAGTGTTTCAGAACAAATCACAGAGGTTTAAGATAGTACTCAGCTGAGGTGGAGTCAAATGCCAACTCGTTGAAATCTTTCTGCTGACTGCCTGTGCCAGTGGACTTTGCCGTGTCAGTCCCCCTGTTACTGTGCATGCTATCAACAGCCTGCAGACAGTGTGCCAACATCTGCCGACAGCCACTTCGGTGTTAGTAGAGTTGTCGGAGGACAGTCAAAGGATTCTGCTGTCATACTGCAACAATATGATGACCCTTTCCTTTCACTGATGCGGAATTTTTGCTTCTTGCTCTTATTTGTTTCATCCCTTCTCAAAAAGACAGTATGCATGTTTGCTGCACGAAATCTCTGAACAAAGCTGTCCATATTTGAATATTAATTTATAAAGCACAGTTTTCCTCCGGAAAGTGCCGAGTTCAGGGGAAAAGTCATAGCATCGAATCAGTGCATTTGTTTACATTGGCATGTACAGCTGCTGCTCGTCGTTCGCTTCAAATGTAGTGGAAACCACATAAATAATGTCAAAACGGTACACAACACTGATTTGCACATATGAGAAGTGTTGTATCACTCTGATATGCGCCAGTACGTGCAGACTGGCTCCTTTGATATTGGTGTGTGGGGGACCATATATTACAGTTTGTTACTGCGGATTTTAGTATAGGTGGTTCTCGCTCTTCGTATATTTGTTGTTGTGCATGCAGTTTGCATGTAGAATAAAACAATGTTAAGTAAACCATGTGCTTGCATGATGGCTTATTTATAGAGCGAGTAGCATGCTAAAGCGCTGATTGACAATGCTGGCTTCTGACCAAGGTGGTTGTTTACGTTACTGTATTGAAAGGGTCAGCACTTGTTGCCTATTTGGCATAACCAATAAATGCGCATCTCAGAAATTAAAGCTTTGAAAGAATACTATATCGGTCTAAACTTAAGCGTTTCCTTTTAGTGCCGCTTTCAGCTCGCTTCATGCAACCAGCCTGACTGCAGTCATGGTGGCTCGATGTCAACTATATTATTTCTCCCGGCTTCTGTTAAGTGCTGCCACAGCGCAATGCAAGAACTGGATTCCAAGTGACACTTTCCTTTACCTTGTAGCAGCATGCTGCCAAAGGGACATTTGCTCAAAGTGTCAGTAAATCTTTTTGTCTGACTGGGCGTGTACAACTTTCTTTTAAATCATAAACAAAAAGTATTGAGAGAGAAAAAAAGCAAAAACAAACATATCTAGCTCAGAAATTGGCGAACAGTAAATGAAATATGAGTGTCACACTAGAGTTACTGCAAGCTGTAAATCCAGGGCCTACATTAGGTGATGGCTGAGGCTTTTGCTGCATCTGCAGCGAAGAGATGGTGTGGCCATGTGCTTGCATGATCTCACTGTGTCTGAAGTGGGTGTTGCACTGGCTCAGAAGCATACTATACCAATTATGATTGCATTGTCCATCTAGAGCTGCCCTGTTGTGTTTGATTAGCTCTTAGACTTGTATGCATTGTTGTGCTGTCGAGTGGCAGCCTACATTCGCATCCATTCCCACCTGCCTGACTGTGCTCTGGTGTTATTGAACACTGTTTGCACTTTCACCGTAGTCTTAGCAGGCCTTATGATGTCACCACGTGTACATGTGTTGCAAAGATTGCTGTCGTGTCATGAGTTCGCATGTGACAGCCTGATGTGCCGAACAGATGTTCACCAATTTCTATGTTCATGGTAGTGGGTAGCATTCGCTTCTGTAAAGGCTTGTGATAGGTTGAAAATTTATAACTCTGTAAATAAGGCAAATGACGTGGCCCAAAGAAATTATGATGCAAGTGATTAGGGTGTCGGGTTGTGTGTGCACTCACTCGGCACCTTATGCTAAACGAACAACGTACGCTGTCTACCCTCTAATTTTCAAAGGATTCAAAGGACTAAACTTGTTGGCACATGCAATGACCAAGTTGCCAAGAAGTAGCTCATCATCTGTGAGAATTTCGTTATGGCAGTGCTGTTGACAGTGAAGCAAAAAAAAGCAGTAAATGCTGAATCTGGAAACATAGCGTGCTCATAGGCTCTGATGCCCAGTCTAGTTATGAATTTCACAATTGTGAAGGTCTGTTTCAATTTTTTGTTGTGTCCTGCGAATTTCGCAGTAGCTTGTCGATTATGGGACATGTCCCGCAATGTCAGATATATTTTGTGCTACAATGGTCCTTTACCCTGCCCTACTATAATTTGGCTACCCAGAAAAACTTGGCAGCCTTTGTAAAACTCTTGTCCACAGACGTTGTTACCTTCAGTGCTGGGTGCTAATGGTCAAGCTTGCTGCAGCTGTCAAAATGCCTTGAATAATTTGTTTTTAAAACAATGTTTTCTTTGCCCACCTCCCATTTTTGCGTGTTGTGTGTCTCATTGATTAAAGTGCGTTGATCCTTGGGACAAGCAAATTTGGCTGACTCTGCAGACTAATTAGAAGCGGTGACTCTGTGGGCCACTCCTAACACCAATGCACAATATGTTTCCTCGAAAGAGTTTTAAAAAACCCCAAAACCCTTTGAGGGTCAATGACGTAAATATATGGCGCCGCGAACAAGTCCAAAAATGGTCGATGCCGTATATTTACAGCGCCGTCTGTACGTTTAAAAGGCTCACCAATTTCCTAACTTTTTCTTTTCTGTCATATGCTGCCACTATGTGGGAATACAGTGAATTTTTTTATCGCGCCTCCCTCTCTCGGTTTTCGTTGCATGGTTTGTTTTAGAGCTAGTTTGCTCCCGCGCGTCTATATACTACAGCTCGCGCATTGGCCCGCGGGCGGCGGTTCGGGTTTTGTTCCACGGGTGATTTCGGCTTCTTGCGCTTGCAAAACTGATGGCTATCTCATTACTAATTGCTCAAAGGGCGACAGCCTCTTTCTCGCTCGTTTAGTGCTCACAGGGGTGCACATAGGAAGGATGCCACCGTGTATGCGTTTCCGTTGTTTCTTATTTTTTTTTTTGACACCCGCGAGAACTAATTATTGCCTCTGGTTGGCGATAAGATGAAGATTGGCAGAAGTTTGTCACACGTTGTGCTTTTTTGACGGGCACACAACCAAACAGTTTTCTTGAGTGCGCGCACCTGCGCAGTTCGATTACGCTATGGATGTATGTATTAGTGTAAGAGCAAGAACATTTGAGCCTTGCAAAGTATTCTCACGCGCGCATTTTCAAGGCCTCGAACTATGTGTATAAAAATGCATCACATTCTTAATTCTTATAAGTTTATTTCCTTTTTTATTGTTGTTATTCATGAATGAAGAGTACATATATACCAACGCAAAATATTTTTTTCTCCCTTTACGGTCACCCTAGAAAAATTGCGGTAAAAATTTTTCGAAATAAGTCCCTAAGAAGAATTGAAATTTGCAATAAAAAAAAATCGACCCTGGGCGGTCGCATATGGCGAAAAAAATCGACTATGGCGAAAAAAATGTGGTTGGTAGTTTGAGCCTGTCTTGCAGGCAGTGCAATAAAGAGCATGAGTGAGCTGATCCTGATGATCCTATTTATAGCATGTGGACCTAACTTCACAGACTTTCTGTTTGTTTGATTATGGTGTCTTATTGAGTAAACATTGCAGGCTGTCTCACACAGCTTGGGTGCAGAGAGGGAAAAAGCTCAAAGAACGTCTGTGTCATTAGCAAAAAGGAGTTTGGACATGAAGCACTTGTGTTGTAACGTGCCAGTACATCACAAATGGCATTCATATAGTTCCGTGCAACCTTAAACAGCATTTACTAACGTCTCGATTGCGCGATGCAATTGTTAATGTCTTTCCAAAGAGTTTTATATACATTAAACATCAAGCATTATATTTCGTACTTCTCAGTACATACACCTGCATTTGCGATTCTGCCTGTGCTGCGAAAGCACCATTGTTTCACTATTGAGGGTTTGATGGAAGCCGTAGAGAAGTGTCAAGCCGACCGATTACTACAGTGTATGGGATCTGTGGAATTTTTTCTTCTCTGTGTACTAATGTTGTGGAGAATTTGGTGCTGTCACGGTTAGGCACTGGGTAGGTTTGGCACCAGTTCTGCAGAATGAGGTTGCAGGTATAGCTCCCGTTCAATGGCCTCTCACCACAAGTGGTGTGCAAAGCAATCAGTGATACTTCAAAGCTCAATATGCAAGCAGCTTCCAAGAGAGGGTAGCATTCACCTTTTGCTTTTGAGTATAAGTGCAAAAGTGTTTCTGTAAACGAGAGTTTTTGGAAGCCTGTGGAGCTTTTCAGTGTAGCCAACTTGTAGAGAGTTAGAAAATGTTTATTGGAACCACAAATATGGCAGTCAGTCTGTGTTCAGTGCGACCACTCAAGCACATGGCCACCTCCATGGGTATCCCGACACCACCATGCAGGCTCACGGAGGTTGAGTTTTCATCTTTTACTGTATGATTTGTATGCTTGCAAACAATGGATGTTCATTTGTGCTACAATCAAAATATGGTTTTCGATACTTTCTTTCTTGCAAAGCACTGGGATGCAAGTTCATTACAACTTATTGTTAGCGAGCTAGTAAGAAAACATTCTGCCTTGCAACGACTTTGTTGAAGCAAAATGGGCACCAAGATATGTTTTTGTGCAGCTTTACTGATTAGCTCCTGTCGGTCACTGAGCAGGAATTAGGTTTTTCGTTGTGGGGTAAACTTAATTGAAACAGTGCTTGTTGTGCTGGACTTGAACTGTACACACTGATAGAAAGTGCATAAAATATAGCTCATGTTTGTGCATATGAAGAGCAGAGTGCCATCAAAAAGAATCAATAACACAACTTAAAAAATTTGTTTTGGGCATTATTAAAAGAAATAATTTTCCTGGCTTCTGCTTTATTGCTTTGTATTCATTATAACAAAGGGACGAGTGTCTCATGTTGAAATCTAGTCCGGCACCTTTTCCTTTCATTAAATAAATATGTCAATGGGCACAGCTTGTATGCTTGTAGGCTTCTTTCATCTTAGTTCTCAGATCAACTCAAAGAGCACTACTATAGCATCCATTTTAATAATTTTAGTTGCCTTTAGGTTTACATTGAGTGAATCTTTTGCCACTTGTGTAAGTCATCTCTATTTTAATAGTTTGAATAACTCGACTAGAAATGATGCTCTTGAACATAGATTTCTTGTTGGCTACTGCATGGTATTAGAAATATTTCTGTAATTTTTCAGGTTGGCTATGATGATTCTTGGAAATACCTGTCACCTTTTGATCCTTTCCAATGTGAGCTCTCTCCTCTGAAGGTAACTAGAAGTCATGCATGCTCAAGGTAGTTGCATGTTTAAAGCAGTAATAGACCTGTTCACTGACATCATGGATGGATTTTTATTTGTTTCCCCTGTTCAGTATTTTAAAGATCCAAGCTTAACACCTTATGAAATAGAGAAAGCCAAACGAGGTGAGACGTCGGCTGATGTGTCAGAAGAAGCCCTGAAAGTGTTTGACAGCTTGTCAGCATTCACAGATCGAGAGCATACTGAAAAGTGAGTTTTCTTTTGCATGTATCATATTTTGTAATCTTTCTTTTGCTATAGCTACTGCTTATTTTAATGGCAGCTTTATGGCAACAGTGATAGCAATGAATAATTCACTTCGATTTTTCGTTAAGGTTGCAAGAAATTTGGAGCTAGGAAACCGTATGGTGTACTTTTGATTGCTAGTAAAAAAAAAAGGGCAGTTGTAGCAACATGCTTTGAATCTTGTATTGGCATAGCATGATGTGGGATTGGCTCCAGTCATGCATTCCCAAGCGAATGTTCATTGCAGTAATAGATCACACATTGAACTATGCTTTTTAGAATGTCTGCCGTAATGTGTTGCTCTGTAAGCACAGATGTGTGCATGCTGAGGTAGCTGCAGATGCATGCGAGATCGAACCATTGGACATGTTGAACTACTTGCATAGACTGTCTCTAAAGTCTGGTTAGCCTGTTTTTCTTTTTTTGTGCTTGCTTTCGCTTCCCTGAAGAACAGTGCATGCATGTCTGCTTTCCACATCTGTTATAAATCACAAAGGTATAATGATAACACTATTCTTGAGAAGGGTTGTAAATTGAGAGCTTGTAACTTGTAAGCCTAAAAGGGTAGGACTTTGTTGATCTGGAGTGTGCATTATTGTCCCTTTTTGTGATGTTAATGGGGAAAAGCCAAACAATGTGAACTGAGTGATATCCTTATTTATTCTGCAGATTGTGTTAGTGGGAAAGTATGGAGAAAATTTTGTATGTCTTAAAACTAATTTTTATTGTTAACATGCCCACACTTGAGTACTTCCTACTGTAGTTTACAGCCAACCAGGGCAAACAAATTAGTCACAAATTTTCGTTAGTTATGTGGCAGTGTGCTGCCAAAATTTTAAAACCTTGACTTGCATGGGTGAGAGAAAAGAAAGGAAATTGAAAAATGTAAAATGTAATCAAAATTGCTCAATATTCTATATTAAGGATTTATTTGCTCAATATCCAACTCCTAACTTTTTGTGGTAAAAATTGTTGTAATAGTAATTTATTGCCAATTATTTCGTGACTTTTCCCCATCACTTCTTATTTGAGAGTTAACTGAATTATGATTTTGGCATGAAAAGCAGAATGCCCTTTTCACTGACGGTAGGATGTATGTTTTTTCAGGGATGAAAAAAAAAAATTTTCTCAGAAAGCTGATAGGATCATGCACCTTCAGCAATCATTCAGAAAAATATAACTTTTTGATCAAATTAAAAATGGTCACCAAATATACTTGACTGCACTTATCTGAACATACCTGACTGTTTACACGTTATGAATATATTTGGATTCGTGCAATAATTTGTTTACTATATTATGTCACATTTTATTTTTTCAGGTGGGTTGAAGCAATGGAAAATGCTGCTGTCCATCTGAGTGCTGATGCGCTGGTTGAACTCTTTAGGAACAAGGAACTAGAGGGTAGGATTGCAAGTTGGTCTATTGTGGGCATGATTATTGGCCATTGAGAATTACTAGAGCATTCTAACTCAGTGTCGCTAACGGTCCAGTCTGCTCACATTTCCCTGGGCTCAGGTAGAGCAGAGAACTGTGTTGATTTCCACATTTTTTATAAGTGTGTGTCCAGTAGACATGAGTGATTCACATTCACTTTGGTTATAAGATGACAAAGGAGCTTAGTTGACACACCATCATATTCCACTCAATTGGCTTGGCAGCAGTTAATTTCATTTCTCTTCATTCTCTGCTAGCCTCAACACTAGTTAAGGAGGGAAGCTGTTTAAGGTCCGAAGTCGCCGCCCCTTGATGACGGGGCAGCATGAAAGAAGGGCCGTTGTCTGGTAAAGAGACGCTCTATTCATATGCCAAGGCGTCTGTCCAAGTCCAAGCTCGAGCCTCCGCTCTCCCTCACACAACCAAAACACGACCCTTTAAACCCTCAGTTGCACAAAGTGTCGTAAACCAGCCAATCACAGATGGGGGTTCACACCATTGCAACCGGTTAATAGCACCAAAGCCTTCATGAGGGACGTGGCATTGGTCAAAACTGTGGCATAACCTACAACACGCAAGGGGATAGGTTCACTAAAAGACACGTTTCATCTCGCTCTCCCCTACGCTGGACACCGAGTATTGGCCTTGATGTCTTCCGGCACCAGAGGCCAGGCTTGAGCTCGCATGTGTACCCATAAAGTTCCTGTGTCGTTCCATTTTGTCTATGCACAAGCCCATGGGTTAAACATTTCCTGCAAGAAGCTGGCACGCTAGCTGCGAGAATGTTCCCAACAAGCCACATCTATTGTCGATATAGGCGACTGACAGAGAGCTGCCCTGCTAGCGCTAAGAAAACTTGGCCACCCCGTGCAGCTGTAGGCGAGGTTGCTTGAATGGCCTGAACACATTAATTGTGACCCGATGGCCATCGCAGACAAAAGCATCTCTTGGTCGCAGTCGGCTAAATGCTCATAAAATTATCTCCGTTTTCTCAGGCATTCTCAAAAGGAATACGCAGATGCCAAACAGTGACACTGAAACCGGGTGGCCGTGTATCGATTTGCACAATTTCCATGAATACGCCTCCATGTCCGGCGATAAGGCCCATATACAAGATACAGTAGCGACCGAGAATGTCAACGGGACATCTGGGAAGCCCAGGGGCATCTAGTGGTAGCGATGGATTCAACCACACCCTCTTGTCTTCTCTTAACGCCTTTCTCCCCAAACGCTTCCCATTTAGCTCGAACCGTCTTCCCTTTTGTTCCGAGTGAGGGTGCACCTTCGGTGGCTCTTTTACGGTGCAGCTAACTATGGTACATTTCTTTCCACGTGTACATGTCTCCTGCATCCCCTCTTCGTTGAGCTGACCCGCATCCTTCATTTGAAAGAAGCATATACGATGGGACAATTACACAGTAATTAGCCAATATAGCAATGTGAGAAGTCATCCTACATTTTGCAGCGCTTACATAAACTGGGTCACACAACAACAGCAACTCTGTATACGTTATACTGTCTGCAGCAGAGCAAGGTCTGCATTGAATCAGGCACATCACATGATGCAATAGGAACTAGCCAATCAGCCTGTTCTTCTGAGGTACATGTCACAGGGAATGTCTGCAAATGAGTATTCTCTACACATATTCACATGGAGAATGGCAAAGAGCTCTGGTCTATGTACTATAAACATTTCTGTCGCAAGAACCATAGATTTTCTTTGCCTGGCATAATTATGTCCTTAATTTTTTGCACTTACTAGGTGACCTTAATCATGCAAATCACGAATTCGATTTTGCTAAAAACAATTAAATGCAAGGGCTTCAGTCTGCGTGGAGAATCAAGGCAATGGAACTCTATACAAGACACCTATCTTTTCTAAAACTTTTTTACAAGTTTAGAAACATAAACATACAATGTAGAAAGAAGTATTTTGAATGAAAAACACTATCTAAATATGCTGTTGAGGTGGAAGTTCTTAAAATGCTTTCAAAAATCGCATGCCACTAGTGTTTATTCAATGTTTCATTTATAAATAAATAAATAAATAAATAAATAAATAAATAAATAAATAAATAAATAAATAAATAAATTAACATACCAAGATGTCTGCATCACTTTCAAATCACTTCAAGGAGTTTTCTAGAGGTTCTATGTTTTGTGGGATGTGACATTACCTGAATGAAGTAGTATTTGATATCTTAAAGCAAAACAGCACCATGACACTGTCCCATTACTACTTATTGGTGATTGACTCGTGCCTAGGAATTTCAATGTCTTCTACACCGGCCATCTATTGGTAACAAGTGCAAAGCAGTTGTGTCACACTTGAGGGGATATCTTTTAAAAGTTTACTACAGTGCAGCACTTCTTCATGCACCCTTATCGCTAAACTGACATAACTTATAGGCAATTCTCTCACTATGTGCCAAGCCTGGCCTTATTCTGAAAAGTTCTGGGCTCCACGGCCACATTTATGTAACCCTCCTTCCCCCCCCCCCCCCATCCCAAAATAAAGTAAAGGTAGTGACATCCCTCCTTACGAGAGTGCTCCTCCTGTTGTCTTCGCAGCCTGAATATTCCTTTGCCACCTGCCCTATCACTTTGCTAGTTTTGGTTGCAGTGTGTGCATGAGTGCCATAGGATTCACATGCACAGCAGTGGTGTAATTTATATGATTAACTAGCTTTGCATTTGTAATTTTGTCATGCACTCAGCATTTATTGTGTTAGTGGCTGTTGTACAGTATCTTAGTGTTGTAAGGCCAATCAGAGGTGCAAGTACTGCCATATGTTTGATCATATAACCCGCATAACAAGTGTGGAAAATTTAACAGCAAAGTCAGGGTGTAGATTATCTGCAAAGTTCACCTTGAGGTGGTGGCTTCACGGCAGCGTGCCTGGCACTGACGTGAAGCCACACCTCAAAGCAAGGTTCTTCACCATCTAAAGTTTCACTAATTCTAAGAGAACCCCATCGCCACTTGTTGAAGCTCCCTCTTTCCTTTTTCATGGTCAACCATTCTACTCCTCTTTTCTGACCACTGTTTTGCATTTTCACGGGGTTAGTGGTTGGAGAATAGTGCATGTAGTGCCAACGAACCAAAACTCGGTACATGAGAGCAGTCTTTTACTGCATAGCAGCAGTTTATCAGCATCATTGAAGAGGTGGGGAACAGAGCAAAATGGAATTTTATCTACACCGCAAATTGCTACAAAATGGCTCTGGACTATCACACCCCTGTTCACATGAAAACCATGGTTGTTCTTTCATCGTGTAACCTTAGGCGCAGCATAATGGCTGAGCCCGTGTCTGAGGGTGGCTTTACCTTTATACAGTGTGCTTGAGCGTGAGACTGTGACAGCTCCACAGCACCATTACGAGCCAGCCATGACTAATAAATTGCAAACAAAGCTAAAATAAAAGTTTCTCAAGATTGTTGCATATGGTGGCAAGAACGTATTTTTTAAGAGCATACATAAAGTTCTGGCTTGTTGCGTGTGGCCCTTGCATGAAAATATATTAAAGGTATTGTAGGATGTGCAAAATGCATCTGTATATAACTTGACTACTGCTGGACACAGTTTTAAATACTGATGTATATATTAAAGGTAATATAGGATGTGCAAAATGCATCTGCAAATGACTTAGCTGCTGCTCGACACAATTTTAAATACTGATGTAATCTTCGTGAATAAAAATGATGTGTTGTCATGAGCTGCATAACAATGTATTCTTCACTTATAATCTAATTACTGAATTCGCTGTTAATAATTCACAGTCTTACTAAGTATTGTTTTTTTTTTTTTTCTTGGGTCTGGCTTGTACACTAAAACACTTTTGCAATGATCAAACTTGCTGTCCTGGCCTAGCATACCCATTAAACTGCCTGAGCCCTAATGAACGTTGGTGGCTCATTGCAGAGTGTGACAGCTGCCCTGTTTCAAGTTGCTTTTTTGCCATCGTGAAATGGGTTGCTTTGCTTGCTTGATGAGTCAGACAGCTGACCAAAGTGTAACGATTGCGGGGAAATGAAAACAAAGAAGCCTTCTTGGGATAGAATTAAAAAAACTGTATTAGTGGTTCACAAAAGAAATATAATTTTAAATCGGCTCAGAAAGTTGTGTAAAACTGCTAGCTATGTCAATCTACTATGAAACTTAGGTGCTAAAGTTGGAATTACTTGACCTGATTACAGATTGGTGTATGTGTGTTAGCTGTTATCAAGTGCATCATACATTATTTTTAAGAAAGTGTTCATTATATTTTCTATGTGTTTGCACATTTTTCAGGGCATTTTACGCTGTAAAAAAAGGTTCATGTGACAAGCAACGAATGGCATGGCTAAGCAATGCTGGTGGATATTGTGTGCATCTATCAATGTTTCCAGGATAGCACTACAGTAATATGATTGTGACTAATGATAGAAAAGAGTCTTTTAAAACGTTCCATAGGGCCATAGGGTTTACTGGTTAGCTGTCGTAGGGTTGGGCACTTTAGTTGGTTAGCTTTCCATAGTAAAAAAATTTAATTTTAAAATTTCATGCTACAGAAAGTGACTGATATCGTGGCCACTAGCATAATCATTGTCCTGTCACAGGTTTAGGCAAACATATTCCTGAAGCAGGAGAAATCGGCAAAAGCAGAGTCACTGAAAAAGTTCCTGTAATATATATATATATATATATATATATATATATATATATATATATATATATATATATGAAGGTAAATCATAGTTAAGTGCATATGTATACCTCAAAAAGTGTGTGCCCAGTACAAGCATTAACAAAAAATGCGTACTGCTGGACCCTCTAGCTATTGTGTCCCTGGGGCTTTACAAATTATAAAGTCACAGGTTGGCAGGTGTTCGTTAATATTTGTATATTCATTCATGAAATTTCTCCTAGGCACTGTTTCATTCTCCAGTAGTCCTGCACCTCAGATGCTGATGAAAGATAGCATATGAGGAGACTAATAGGTATCTAGTAATATGTATCTAGCATCCCTCCATTCTGTTGGAATTCTTGGGAAGTCATCTAATACTGCACGTCTAGCTAACATGGTGCAAATTATGACTAGTATATAATTTCAAATGTATGAACAATTCGTGTGTGCTGTTATTGCAGTTAGTGCTGCATTGGAAATCAGTTCTGTTCAGCAATGTGTGAGCTTTAACATAAGCAGGGCTCCTTTATGTCAATTCTTTTCCTTTTATTTATGTTTTTTGATGGAGTTGTATGGGCCTAGTCTGTTCATGATGATGGATAAGCAGCGCAAAGCAAAATGTAGACAAGCAAGTTGCTTGTTTTATCCATCACCATGCAACCTTACCAACCTGCCCAACTTGCTGCTCTTGTCTGCACATGAGTTATATGTTGTGAACATCAGTGGCAGTGTAAACCTTGTATTTTTTTGCTTCTTTTATATTGGCAGCGGCAGCTAACACACTGCTGGATTGGGTTGAAGAGGGGCTTAGTGTCAAAGCTGCCCTGGGTCAGCCACAGCCGGCCTACAAGGTGCGGCATATGAAGGCGGGAATTCGCTTGGCTACGGTGCTTTTTCTCACCGGTGAAGAAGTTGTCGCCAAATTGCTGGTAAGCCTGCTGCTTGTATTTCATTAACACTCAGGGTGTCTACCAACCGGGAAAACGGGAAAACCGGGAATTCTCAGGGAATTTGAATAGTCTGGAAATACTCAGGGGAAACTCAGGAAATTTGTGCTTCCATCAGAGAAAATTAGCTGTAAGTTTATTGAAAGGGAACGAAAGTAGTGTTGATGCTGGCTCCAGTAACAGAGGAATCGCAATGAATCGTCATTGACGCCGTGTCATCAGCACGAGGTATTGCCAGGGTAGTTAACGACCGATTTTCCAGACGCCCGATTTTTCGGACATGCCCGATAATTCGCACGGCTTTGCGACACCACCACATACTCCATATAGTCAATGTATACTGCCCTGACTGCAGGTCTCAAATGGCATTAATCAAAGCTACCACGGCCGCCATTTTGATTATCTCGGCACCTCGAACCGGCACTCTAGCACGCAGATCCGCTGGCCGCCGTAGCCACCACCGCGGCAACATTAGGCCTAGCTGCTTCTACGTTCTCTATTAAGCTTCTTGCCGTGCAGTGCTGTGTTTTTCATTGAAAGAATTCGCCGCTGTCAGCAATGGCACTGACTGCGCCTTTGCAATCCTCGCGATTGGCTTCGAAGCTCGCAGAGCACAGCGCGTTGCGCAATGCTAGTCTCCGAAAGTTAGCTTTGCCTTAGTACAGTAGGGTTACGCGGTGAAGGATAACAAGCGTGGGAAGGGGCAATTGTCATAGGGCACAGTATGTATTCCTTAATTATACACGTGTGCACCCCCGTCTCCTGTCACAGTACGAGCACCGATATGCGTAATAAGCTCTTAAGGCAGGCCTTAAGAGCTTTTTCGGACGTGCCTGTGGCAATTTTAGCCCTTAAGGGCAGTTAAAGACATGCATTCATTTTTTTAGGACTGCCCGATTTTTCGGGTGTTTTTGCGGCCCCTAGGAAGTCAGAAAAATTGGACGTTGACTGTACAACTGACCAAGAGGGTGCTTCAAATGATCCATGGGGTGAACGCGTGGCAGAAGGAGGATGAGAACAGAAAGGACCAACGCACTGAGGAATTAACGCGAAAGAAAGCGTGCTGCCGCCTCTTTGAAGGAGCTTGAGCTCAAAAAACAAAGTGTTGGCTGACGCCAAGATGCACAGATGTCCCTCATTCAAACCAAAATAAACTTTTTAAAGCAGTGAAAGCCAACACTGAGATGTTGTGCACAGGCTGAGAGTATGTCAGGACAGTTGAGGTTGACTTTCCAGCTGCTGAGAGAGAATCTTAGTTGTGACAAAGTTCAGGCCTCATACCGATGAGGTTGCTATCAGTTGATAGAAATAGCTCATATTCAAAAATATTTACTTATGTATGCATCTCCTTTTCATTCGTATTTGAAAATGTTTGACTCAATTTGGAATGGGTTTTACCATTTTTTTCGCTGTGCCCTCTGTTTTCTTTTTAAATAAAGTAGATATTACTCCTTACTATTCAAACTGGATTAAGTCATTTTTTTGTTTCAACATGCTTACTAGAGAGTGACAGCATCAGGCAACATGGTGTCAGCCTGTCTTTGCATAAAACAAAGTTCGGGTTCATTCAGGGAATTTTGTAAAGGTGCTCAGGGAGAACCTGGAAAACTCAGGGAATTTGGACATGTCAACTTGGTAGAAACCCTAATTACAGCCACAATATTTGGTAATTCTTAATAAATTTTAAGCAAACATTGACACATTGCAGCTTGAAAGTTTAGAAACCACTGGAGATTTAATACATATGCTTAAATGCATAATGCAGCAGGCAGGGATAGTTGAAGGAATACTGACACAAATTTTTTGCTTCTCGACTTTTATATTTATACTTTGGTGATTAGGTTTGCACCAAGTCATGAAGTGAAATGAAGCCAAAGATGCCCCAACGCAAAGCATAATTAATAATAACATTAATAAATTCTGACATTCTGCTTATTTCAAAACAAGCACTGAAAAACGGATCAATTCGAGCAGCATACCGCACGATTGCAGCTGGTAATTCTGTTGTATACGCCGTTGTGCCCTTCCTGACTGCGCCGCGAGCGCCAGAGATCCACGAAGTACGGCCCAGGCTGTACCTCGAACAACACCCTTTTCTATTAGTCCATGATGAGCATATATATACAGGTGCAGGCGTCAGCTGACGTGATAAGGTGCGTGCCTAGCACCATCTAGGTTATATAAACACAACTGCTGAATACAGTTGAACCAGGCTATATCAAACTCGCAAAAAAACGCCTATCAGTTCGAAATAGAGCATAATTCGATATAAGCCTACTGAATAATTGGATGTCATAAAAGCACATACCATTTATAAAATCACTTTATTGATGAAACTAGCTTAGTTTCGCATAAAATAGACCTGCATTTCTTTCTGCTTGGGCAATTTCACTGCCTGCAACGCATGCACTTCTCCACATTGTCTAAGGAGTCGGGAGCAGCTGAGGCCACAACCTTCCGCATTCGCGCAGAAGCACCGGACTGGTGCGAGCGCACCAATCACTTCGGAGGATGTAGGCAAAGGACCGTAGTTGCTTTCCTCATTGTGCCCACTTTCACTTGTGCTCGGTACGATGTCTGCAATGTAGTCTTCGTTTCCAGGCTCTCCCATGGTTGCGACACCATCATTTGCACTCACAAATTCGTCCACTGTTGATCAGATTCGTCAACAGCTTCCGGAAATTCTGACAGCTCGCTCCAAGTTTCGGCAACACCGGCAACGGATGCGTTGCATACATCAGAGTTTACAGTCATCACCGAGCACGCGGAAGCCGGCACGGCTGAAGCAATTTCGGATGAACCACTCGTACACGGCCGTGCGTATGCGTCGGGCACCACGGGCACTGGGGCGAGAGTTTGGCCGCTTTAGCCCTAATTTCCCCCTTATTCTTCAAGATCGTCCTGAGAGTGTTCCTTGAAATCATTCACGCTGCGGGGACACATCCGACTTCTCACCGCGTTCGACCCGATTTATGATTTCGAGCTTCACGACAAAAGGCAAATTCTGCCGCTTCATCATGGCAACACTGCGGGAGAAGGCCCATAAGGCACACACACACAATGGACCAGAAAGGCACTGAGACAACTCGCACTTTCGCCATTTTGCACGACGAGGACACAAGAGCCTCTGATTGGCTGTGTGAGCCGGCGCTGCGGCCGGGCCAGGATCATATTTTGCAGGGGGTGTCGACAGCTCGTCCGAAGCAGCGCGGTCGCGGTAGGGAGAACGGTTGGATGGAGCCGCGCCATTGGGTTTCCCCGCAACCGCGAGGGAAAGCCAACTTCTAGGGCACTTTTCCGCCGCTTGACGTTCGATATATCGGAAGTCGCTGCTATTTTTGTTCGATGTAAACGTCATTTTTGCTATATATACTCATTGTAACTATACCGTGCCCAGAAATTGTTCGATATATAGAATAATTCGATGTAAACGGGTTCGATATCGTCGGGTTCGACTGTACCACATTTTCCCCCCTCAAAAAGAGTTACTTAACAAATTAACAACTGGAAACACTCTAAGCACTCAATATTTATGATAGTCTTTAAACCACGATGGTGGTCTTCTTTGCCTTGTCGAACGCCTCAGTTCTGGAACGTCCCTTTCATCTGGTGTCCGAACAGATGGCTGCAGAGGTGGGTCATAGCTTTCCTGCTGTGGCTCGCCAAACGGTGTTACGTTTTCAGGCGAACAGCTTCTTGCAACTGTAGGTGGTGTGACTGGTCGAGGACAGGGCACCAGCCGATCCCGATTCCAAGTGCAGCCATCGTTAAGCTTGTAGGTGTCTTGGCCACATTGGTCAACAATGGTGAATGGGCTTGAATAGCTCAAAGTGCCCTTAGGCACATGACCTGGCAACCTGATTCAAACTGATTGACCCGTTGTTAACGGAGAATGCTTCCCAGCTCATCAGCGGTCAGTGTAGGACTTACTTGCTTGTTGCTTTTGTGCTACTCTGTTGCGGATGGCTTTCATCGCTGCGTGTGCGTATTGGAAAAACTGTTTACTTGGGCCTCCTGCAAGATCAAGTTTTGTTCTGGGATGACGGCTGTGAAAAAGGATGGAAGGCTTCGCTCCTGTGGTGGCATGCGGCGTCAAACGGTAGACTCCGAGGTAGTCGGTGATAGCTTCCTTCAAAAGCCGACGTTCCCGTGTACAGACTTAAACATGCTCTTTGAGTGCCCGATTAAGGGGGAAGGCTACCCTGGAGACCCAACTTTTTTATTGTTTAGAATATCCGGATGAAACTTTCAGGGTACATTCACACCACCGAACTATGCGGAACTGCAAAGTTTCATGAAGATGTGTTTATTAGCTCTAGAGTTATTGAGGTCTAACAAGGTGGTTCATGTATATGCCTGAGGAAGAGCCTGGAGAAATGCCAGGACATCGTAGGAAGCTGAAATTCACTGTGATGATCCCTTGATAGATATCCTAGGGGGCTACAGAGCCCTTTTCTTTAATTACCCCTCCAAAAAATTTTAACACAACTTTCAATTTGATGTAGCCAGTAATGACCACATTCATCTAAAATTAATTGCTTACGATAAATTAACTGTACCAGCTTTCAAAAAAAAAAAAAAAAACACGCTTGTTACACCCTGGCAAAGTAATTCAGGAACGGAATAAAAAATAAACAGCACACAAATCTGAAGAGCGGTTCTTGAGATATCGCCCTCCCCAGCACCACTACTAGCAAAAAAATCCATTCTGAGATAACAGGCCTTAAAGTTGAACACATATATTTTTATTAGAAAGGTCCTACGGAGCTTCTAATTAGCTCTTGCAGCGCTAGGCACACTCAGTGTGTCGGATTCTCGACTGGTGACAGCCGACAGCGCAGTTCCGCTGCTGCAAGTGTTTACAAAGTTGGCACTTGCTGCAGAAGATCAGAAGCTTGATGCTCGTACAAATTGCATATCACGCTTCTGTGCACCGAACATCTGCACCGTCTTGGGCTTCGTTGCCGGCGTCGTGTGCAACAAAGAACTAGTGAAAAAAAAAAAAGAGCTGAGAAAATAATCTAAAAGATAGCGCAAGGTGATCAGCAGCTCGCAAGCAGGCGTCTGTTGAGGCGGACGGAGCAAGGGGCAACAACGACACGAGCGGGGCGGGCGTGGCATCGAAGGGAGCAGCCGCCGCTGCCACCCGCGCAGCAGCCAATGGCAGGCGCGCATTAGCCCGCGGGATTTGAATGCGCTGCTCCAGCCAATCAGCGCTTCGCATTGCATCACGGGAAAACGCCAATAGCGCCTCAACCGGGCCGATGATGCCATTTTGCAAGGCGGCAAAACAGAGACAAAGAATTAATGGTCAAAACGACGCCAAGTTGGCGCGGGCAAGCCGCATGGGTTGAGAATGGTGCGCGTGAAGTTTGACTTCATTTCTGCATTTACGCGTGTTTTGTGGGCCGCGGTGGCGTCAAAAGTAGCGTTTTTTTTTTGTGCTTTACGGTTGAATTAGGTGCTGATAATTACCGAACAGGTAGTTTATGAGACATACAACCCAAAAATATTGTTTTCCAAAATCGACTTTTTCGCCATTTTTTGGTTTTCGAAGGCCGTGTCCCCCCTTAAACCTTTCTATTTGACCGCTGGCTTACGGATGGTAGATTGCCGAATACGCATGGGCGATGCCGCATTCCTTAAGAAAACTTTCAAACTCTATGGCTGTAAATTGAGGACCAGGGTCACTCACAATCTCATCAGGATATCCTTCCCCGCTGAAGATGCTTTGCAGAAAGGAGATGACTGTTGCGGTAGTCACTTTTGCCGAGAAACAAACCTCTGGCCACTTGCTGAAATAATGAATGGCTGTAATAGCAAAACGGCAATCTACAGGCACATTAGAAAAAGGGCCCACAATATCGATTCCTAGCTTCTGCCATGGTGCCGATGGGAATGCAACTGGCTGCAGGGGTGGTGTCACTGGTATTGCAGACTTGTGAACTGATTGGCATACCCCGCAAGATGCAATCAATTGTTCTACCTGCTTGCACAAAGCAGGCCACCAGTATTGTTCATGTAGTCGCTTCTTTGTCCTTCCAATCCCTGGATGGTACTTGTGAGCTGCGTCAAGAAGCCATGCTACAAGGGATGAAGGTACGACGAACAGGTGGTCTCCAACGACTGAGAGCTCAGTCCACACCCAATAGAACGGAACTGCCTCGGTAGGCAACATCTTCACTGCAGGCCATCCCAACGTCGCCCACTTTATGACCTGTTAAAGCAGAGGGTCCTGCATAGTTTGAACGACAAACTCCGCATGACTAACGCAAGTTGAGACAACACAAACGCTCTCCTCTCTCGCTTCCTCCTCCACATGACCTGGGAGGGGCATCCTTGAAAGAGCATCAGCAACAGTATTCCTCTCACCCTTCTGGAATTGAATCGAAAAGTTGTATGCCATCAGCCTAGCGTGCCACCTTGCAATCCGGAACAGATGTCGACCTCCTCCTTTTGTACTCAGGGGTGTGACCAGAGCCTGGTAGTCGGTGCGCAATGTGAATGGGCTACCCCAAAGGTATACTCTCCAATGTTTGCATGCCACAAACAAGCAAAGGCCTCCACTTCCCCAACGGAGTACTTCTGTTCCTGTGGGGCAAGCCTGCGTGAAGCAAAAGCAATCGTTACAAGCTCATCATTTCTTGTCTGCTGCAGCACTGCTCCCAAACTAATGGACGAGGCATCTGTAGTGACAATAATGTCACCCACAGGATCAAATAGTTGTAAACATCTTGTGGCCAAGGAACTTTTCAGCTGCTCGAAACAAACTTGTCTTGCATCATTCCAAGTGAATGGGGTATTCTTACGTAGCAACTCACAAAGAGGCTCGACAAGCACCGCATAATCAGGCACAAATTTGGCATAATGACCTGCCGTGCCCAAGAATGAGCGCAAAGTGCCAATCTCTGTTGGTGCCGGTGCGGCCTCAATAGCATCAATGTTGCTTTGCAAAGGGCGTACAGTATGCCCTTGGTACTGATCCGTGACCAAGGAAGTCTATTTCTTTTACATTGAAAATGCATTTGTCATTCAGCTTCAATCCAGACTTTGCAGTCAAGTGCAAGACTTTCACATTCTCGGAAGTGTTCCTCACGTATGCTTCCATACACAAGGACATCATCGATGTAGCACAAAGTGTTTTTGCAGTTCTGCAAAATAGTGACCATCATTTTCTGAAAGGCAGACGGTGCCGATGCAAGGCCGAAGCAGACTTGTTTGAATCTGTGTAATCCACTATCAGTGCTGAAGGTAGTCAATTCTCTGCTTTCAGGACTCAACAGGACTTGGTGGTAGGCGGCTGCTAAATCAATCATGGAAAAATACCTTGCACCGTGAAGTTTGTGCAATAGTTATTCCGTGTGCGGCAGGGGAAATTTGTCGACAACGATCGCTTTGTTTGGTTCGTGCAGATCGACACAAATTGTTATCTTTCCGTTTTTCTTTGCAACTACTACAATTGGTGATACCCATTCAGACGCATCAACGTTTTCTATGACATCATCATGCTCAAGGCACTGCAGCTCTTCACGTACCGGATCTCTCACCAAAAATGGCATGCGCCAACTGACAAAACAGTTCCGGATCAAGGCCTTGTGGCGCTTGCATAATGTGGGTGCATTGCAATGACATACCGTTGATGTGCAGCTGCAGTGCTTCGATGGCGTCGATGCCGAGGATGGCAGTGGCGTTGTTGACGACGTAGAAAAGTATGTCGGCGTGTCGACCCTGGAAGACGACTGGCGCTTTCAAACACTCTCTGTGCTTATCCTGCACCTAGAAAAATCGTAAAGTGGTGCTGATGTCGGCTGCATGGAAAGGCATTTCAACCTTGAATATGTGACGGTGGACAGAATCAAGACAGCAGAGCCCGTATCTACAAGGAAACGTGTGGGTACATCTTGCACGAGGACTTGGATGTGTATTCCTGCTTTGCTCGGCCGTGCGAGAAGCAAAACGTTGAGGTCGCCTGATGTATTGCACGTATCGACTTCTCGGACCACGAGGGCCTGCTCGTTTGACATGCCGCTCTTCCTGACATGCTGGAAATGTCCTCGTTTACCGCATTTGCTGCATATCTTATTCTGCGACTTGCATTTCTTGTAATCTGCAAGATGCTGCGAAGACCCGCAACGAAAACAAGACTTTATGCTGCTGAGGTAGCGGTAATCAGGGTTCTGTATGGCGTGGAATCTGACGTTTTTCCACCTTTTGAATGCTTGCAGCCGATGACTGCAGCTCAAGCGAGTATTTCGTAGCTTCTTCAATATTGTTCACAATAGCCAGCGCACGTTCAAGAGTAAGCGAAGTTAGAAGTAGGCGTTCTTGAAGATCGTGGTTTCTCCTTTTCGCTACAAGTTGGTCACGAATGAAATCGTCAACTTGCTCACCGAAGTCGCAACTCAATGCCAGCTTGCGCAACGCCGTAATGAATGCTGCTGTGGTCTCCCCAGGCAGTTGGATGTGCTGTCTGAACCTATGCAGCTCCACGACAGCGTTTGTTTTAGAAGTGAAGTAAGCGTCCAACTGTAGCCACTGCTGCATCATACTCGTCGCTCGTGCCGCCTTTATCCTTTTCCTCTGTATGCGGGGTCAACGGTTTCTTCTCCTGCAATGCGTAGTACAAACATTGGCCTTCAGTACCCAAACAGTGCAGTAACAAAGCTTTACGACGTGCAGGTGGGTGGGCGTCGCTCCCCGATGCCAGGAGATAATTCTTGAAAAGGCGGTGCCACTGCATCTAAGGAATGGCGGGCTTCCCGGGCGTCGGCAGGAACTCGGGTGGTTGATGTAGGCTCATTGCTTCCACTTTCGGTCACATCCCACCCTCGTCGCCAACTGTTGTATCTGCCGTCATGCCCTGCCCGACTACGCCGCGGGCGCCGGAGAACCACGAAGTGAACCGCCCAGGCCGTACCTTGAACAACATCCTTTTCTATTAGTCCGTGATGAGCATATATATATACAGGTGCGGGCGTCAGCTGACTTGATAAGGTGCGTGCCTAGCGCCATCTAGGTTATATAAACACAACTGCTGAATACCACGAATTCTATGACTTCACAGCTCATCACATGGGCTCACAAAACGGTGACGTGAGGGAATGCACCAGTTCAATTGCCAGTCACAGAATTTGTCTGCTAACCACACATGTGTTACAAGAGATCGTCATCATCTGAATATTGTTTGTCTTCATGGTGGTCGTCAAGTGAGGCTGATGATTTTCTACAAACTGGAATTGCCACTATTATGGACATAACAAACCACTTCACGTGTAAGATAACAAATGTACAGCAGGCAGTGATGTAGGAGCATAAAAGCATAGATTGACCATGCTACCCACTCCTACATGTCTCTCAGAAACTCTCCCGCACAGGCAAATTAATATTTTCTTCCCATGCCCAGTGCACCTTTCTAGCCAGGGCCATTAGGATGGTGGTAGTAGCGGCTTTTATGTGGCTCTTGAAGGTAAGGCAGCTATGGCAAAGCATTGCACCAATGCTGATAATGCTCACAGTACCTTTTCGGCATGGGTTGTTGTAAAAGCATTGATGTTTTGTTAGAGACACCTATTTGTACAGAGGAATTGAACAAAACAGACATATAAAGTTTGAAAGAAGATTGAATAGTAAATTATTAGTGCCTAAACGGATATTAATGAACTATGTCTGCAACAGGTTAACATGCAATGACTATGCTTGGCATTACACTACTTATGCATTTTATGCTCCTTTTATGCTCCTTTTAGCAGGTACAGTCGAAACCTGCAATAAAAAAATCCCGTGTCTACGAAATTCTTGTGACAGCGAAATATTTTTGTATCCTTGGTGAACGCCCATAGGATTCAATGCATTTCGTACCTCCCGGCAACGAAATGTCATCATCATCATCAGCAGGCCATTTTATGTTCACTGCAGGACGATGGCCCCTCCCTGTGATCTCCGATTACCCCTGTTCTGTGCCAGCCGATTCCCACTAGCACCTGCAAATTTCCTCATTTCAATGCCCCACCTAGTCATCTGCCATCCTCGACCGCGCTTCCCTTCTCTTGGCACCCATTCTGTAACCCTAATGGTCCACTGGTTATCTAACCTATGCATTACATGACCTGCCTAGCTCCATTTCTTTCTCTTAATGTCAATTAGAATATCGGCTATCCCCGTTTGCTCTCTGATCCAAACCGCTCTCTTTCTGGATCTTAAAGTTACGCCTAGCATTCTTCGTTCCGTCACTCGTGCAGTCCTTAAGGGGGGAGGCTACCCTCGGATATCAACTTTTTTGTTTATTGAGATATATTAATAAAATTTTCAGGATAGACTCATAGCAAAAGCATTACTAGAACTACAAAATTTCATGCAGTTATGTTCACTGGTTCTCAAGTTGCAGCAATATGTCAGAATGGTGCGCATGGTTTTCTCATTCCAGGCCTGAAGAAATTTCAAAAGGTGCTGCAACTATGAAATTCATTATGATGATTCCCAGATGGATACCTCAGGGCAAGACAGAGCCCTTCTTTTAAATTTCCTTGCTGAAAAATTTTAGCAGACCACCGAATTTAGTGTTGGTGATTAAGATTTTATCAATCAAATTTTGATTAAATACTACAAATCACAGACACAATATATTAAAAAAGAAAATGACCTTGTCTTGCCCTCAGAAATTTATTCAGATGCACACACACACACAAAAAAAAAGAACTTCTGGAAATCTGATGAGCTGTTACAGAGATATGGCTAGAACAAGCAGCCTCACCAGCCAAAGAAGTCACTTTGAGAAAATGAGCTTTGAAAATTTTGAGTGCATATATTGGTCTAAAATGACCCTGCAGCATAACTGGAGATGTCCTTAGGCACTTTATTCTTTTGCCTCCTTTTCACCTTCTCTTGCGATGGGTTCTTGGCCTTTTTCAAGCGCAGAGTATCTTTCTCGGCTGCCTGTTGAATGGCCAGGTGGCGAGGTGTTAGCCCCACTGATGAACATAGCTCTTGGGTGGCCCTGTGGCCGCCAGCATTATATCTTAAAACTGTCTCATGCAGTGCTGTCTCCACAGCATGGAGTGAAATGATTCTGATGCATTCTGCGTCTTTGCTCCCAGGCAGCGTTGCAGAAGTGAAGCCTGTGAGAGGCGCTCATAAACAGGTAGCAGTGCTTCTGCAACATAGCCTGGAAAATTGTACCGATGCTTCGGAGGTGGCACACCATCACTTTTGCTGGCGTTATGATGACGCCACGAGTCTGCACCCTCAGGGCACAAGTCGTGGTGAGAATCCTTGTCCGTCGATGTCACGTGGTGCTACGATGCCATCGCTGCACGCTACATTGCAGCCAGATCGTTGGAATTGTTCCTTAGGGCCCAGCCATAATAGTCGGTCAACTTGTCGATGAGGGCCTTTGTCAGCCTGCCCTTCCCTTCTAAAGCCTTTTCACTTTCATGCACAAGGTTGCGCAGTGCTGTCCCCATCCTCTTCTGTACGTGGTTCGGGCATTCCTCTTTTGAAATGGGGACCAGTCCATGAACATTTTCTTGCACAAGTGCAGAGAAGGTGGCACTATCTGTGTCAGACACGAGCGTTGTGTAACGGAGGTTGTGCTTTGGCACCGAATGTGAGAAAAGGATGACAGCTGGCTCGACCTCCATCCTCCCAGACTTAGAGTCAGTGTTTTTCTGGCACACATGATCCTCCTGCCAGCTTACATAGCCTGGGTCTCCGGGCTTTGGTCCTACTTGGCAACCAAGGAACTGGTTCGATAAAACAATGGCGCCCAAGATGAGGCCCGTATCATATTTAATTATTGCACCAACTGCTGTATGTCTGCTGTATGCGCTCCAACCCATATTTGTGCTATGTTCCATCGACGTTTACTGTGATATCCCTGCTTAAATATGGATCCATTTCCTTGTAGGTGGTTTTCACAGCAGAAGCAGATTCTGCACAGAACTTGTCTATGTGCTCTGTCTGCACTTCCCTGAATTTCTTCAAGTGCTTCTGAAAAGTCATGATGCAGGCCACCATGGGACACGTTCATCGCTGCCCAAAAGTCATTGAGGGCTGATTGTCCCTTCCCTATCTGTTTTGTTGCCACAATGGCTCTTTTATTCATGTCAAAAGCCATTGAGTCATCCTGACGAGCAGAACTCCACGACCTTGCAGCTACTCTACAATGTAAACATAGCAGCTCAAGCTTTGTTGCAAGCCCATGTTGGGTGCCTCCTTGAACCTTCATCCCAGTCGCGAAGCACCGCTGGCACGGGGTCCCGACTAGCAGGTCGCCTAAGGCATCCATTTGCACAAGCAGAAATTTTTCGCCTTCACTTGTAGCGGTGGCAGCTTCAGGATCGCACTCCATTGCTTGAAATTTTTGCTCCAGCGCTGACATAGCGCCAAGTCCTCGTTGTACAGCAGTGCGTTTTTTATACGCTGCCTCTTTCTCCTCACACGTCAGGAAACGTGTTTTCAAGTGCACAGTGGACGACGCGATCACACTGTCTGAGGCAGATGAAAGAGAGGATGTGGAAGCCACTGTCGATGAGCACGAGACACCAGGCGCACTCGTCACGACAAATTCTTGTGCCGGTGGAGCAGGAGTCACGTTGGTAGAAGCGTCGATGCAACCACGCTCTTGCTTAGATGAAGCAGAAGCTGCTCCACGGGAACCATCGGTGCGATCATCGTCGGCGTGCGGGTGAGTGGCGAGCTTCGCCACACGGGTGAGCTTCATAGAACGCTTCCTTGCATCGAACACGTATAGTGTCTTGAGTTTCTTTGGGCGCATCGTGGCTGACCGCACACCAATTGGGAGGCTGAACGCAACAACGGTCTCGTAAAGACGGTTGAAAACCGTCTCGTAAGGACGGTAGAAACTTGGAGAATATGTGAACGGCTGCAAAGATAGACAATGGCAAGTGGAACACACAAAGGGTGCCGGCGATGTAGGAGCTGAAGCAGATGACGGCCGGATGCATTATGCAGGAGACCACTACGTCATCGCACGCACCAGCCAATGGGAGTCACGGGCTCCCCCGCGTCCTTGACGAGCGCGCGTTTTGCCCAATCTCAGCTTCGCGTCTCAGCCGGGGGAAACGTGAAAGCTCTTGCGAGCCCTCCAATCATGAGTGATTTACGCCTCTCCCGCGCTGCTGCTGCTGCCGCCGGATGGCGGGGAAAAAAAAGCACAAGAATGCACGAACAGTACAACACCAAAATGGCAGCGCTCTGGGGAGCGGTGGAAAAATGGCGTTCGCGCCAAGTAGGTGTATTTTGAGTGCTCGCTCGTCGCTCGAGGGCTGCCGCGGCTCGTTATAAACTTTATTTGAAATAGTTTCACAATGAATTAGACGTTAATATTTACCGAAATGGTAGTTATAAGACGTATTGCCCGAATATGTGGTTTTCCAAAAACCTACTTTTTCGCGATTTTTCTGTTTTCAAAGGCCGCGTCCCCCCTTAACTTGTTTTTGAGCTTCTCTGTCAGTCTCCAAGTTTCTGCCCTATATGTTAGCACTGGTAGAATGCACTGATTGTACACATTTCTTCTTAGTGATAATGATAAGATTCCTGTCAGGATCTGATAATGTCTGCTGTATGCGCTCCAACCCATTTTTATACTGTAAATTTCCTTATAATCAGGGTCACCTGTGAGTAATTGACTTAGGTAAACATACTCCTTCACAGACTCTAGAGGCTGACTGGTGATCTTGAACTCTTGTTCCCTTGCCCAGCTATTGATCATTATCTCTATCTTCTGCATATGAATCTTCAACACCACTCTTACACTCTCTCTGTTAAAGGGCCTCTCACTAGGTCTGTCCATTTTGAGCTGACAAGCATGGAGCATACAATGCGTGCTAACGTTCGTGTTTGCAAAGAATTACATCACTAAACGCCGCGGAAAGGTCTGAAATTTCAATCCGAACGCCGTATTCCCTTTCCCTTTTGGTGACCACGCTCCAAGCCGGACGGTGACGTACTTGTGCCCCTGCGCATACGTACTCGTGTTTGTAGTGTGGCGTCGCTCGTGGTGACACGTGACTTCGAGAATTATTCAAGGCAACATCTGTTATTTGTGGGATTTGTTGCTTGAATTGACGAATTGAAGTTTAGAGAAATAATAAAATGCACAAACAGGATGTCTGCGTGTTTTTCGTTTTACTTCACACTGAAGCAACAGAGATGTACTTCTGCTTCGTCTGCTTGTTCCCACGTGCAGTCACGTGCGCAGGTACCGAAACTATGCCATTTTCTACCGTGTTCCAACGCGTGATCGTGCTTTACGATCCACTTGTTCTGCCTCAGTATTCATGTAGCACTGAATTATACCACTAGTCATGCGACCTTGTCCACAGCGTGCAAAATCGTGCGCTGCACGAAATGAGACAATCACAACAGCTCGCGTGCAATGCCGTCAGCGGAAGTGCACAGTGTCGGGGGGGAGGAGAGGAACCAAGGAGGAAAAGAAAAGAAAATGAAGCCGGGACCTGTGACGTATGCATCGCGCGATCCTTGAGGTTCGGTATGGGTGAACGCAGGGAAGGAATTTCGCTTGCGGAGGCTAGACGGGGCGAGTGGAGAGAGTGTCTCGCTTGGCATTGGAACCCACCTGCTGAAATCGCGGGTTTGCGGCACTGAAATATTTCTCTCTTCGCTATTAATGAGCCGATTTGAAAATTTTTGTGGCAGAATTCTCCCTAGGGGACACGTAATAACTTCCAGCGTATAAGCAAAATTTACTATGGAGCCTGATGAGGGGCCCTTTAAGGTCCTCAATCATTTGTTGTAACTCGTCCCCAGTGTTGCTGAATAGGACGATGTCATCTACAATCCGAAGGTTTTTGAGATATTCGTTGTTGATTCTCACTTTCAAGCCTTTGAAGTTTAATAGCTTGAATACTTCTTCCAATCACTCAGTCAATAGCATTGGAGAGATTGTGTCTCCTTGTCCGTCCCCTTTCTTTATAGGTATCTTCCTACTTTTATCGTAGAGAATTGAGGTGGCGGTGGAATCTCTAGATGTTTTCCAAGATATATATGTAAGTGTCTTGTACTCCTTGATTACCTAATGCCTCTATGATTGCTGGTATCTCTACTGAAATGCCTTTTCATAATTTATGAAAGCCATATACAGATGCTGATTGTACTCTGCGGATTTCTCGATAACCTTATTGATGACATGGATGTGATCCATTGTACAGCATCCCTTCCTGAAGCCAGCCTGCTGCCTTGGTTAACTGAAGTCCAGTGTTGCCCTTATTCTATTGGAAGTTATCTTGGCGATTATTTTATATAATGCTGGAAGTAAGCTAATGGGCCTATAATTTTTTAATTATTTAACGTCTCCCTTTTTGTGGATTAGTATAATGTTGGCATTCTTCCAGTTCTCTGGGACCCTTGAAGTCGATAAGCATTTCGTATAAAGGGTCGCCAGTTTTTCAAGCATTAGGTCTCCTACATTTTTTATTAAATTGACTGTTATTCCTTCTGCCACTTTTCCTCCTTTCATGTCTTGCAAGGCCCTTCAAACTTCATCGCGAGTTATAGAAGCAGCATGTGTAACCTTTTCATTACTACTTCGAATGGAGGTATTGGTACTGTACAGGTCAGGATAGAATTCTTCCGCTGATATTACTGTATCTTCGAGATTGCTGATGATATTACCCTGCTTATCTTCCAGTCCATACATCTTGGTTTGTCCTATGCCAAGTTTCCTTCTCACTGATTTCATGCTGCATCCACTTTTTACTGCTTCCTCACTCTTTCTCACATTATAATTTTGAATATCCCTTATTTTCTCCTTGTTGATCAATTTTGACAGTTCCGCAGATTCTATCTGATCTCTTGTGTTGGACACTTTCATTATTTGTCACTTCTTCATTAAGTCCTTTGTTACTTGGGAGAGCTTATCTACTGGTTGCCTTGGTTCCTTACCGCCCACTTCAATTGCTGCTTCTGAAGCCAGCCTAGTTATGGTTTCATTCATTACCTCTATGTCATTTTCATCTCTCTGTTTTAAGGCTGCATATTTGCAAGTACCAGCCTGAATCGGTCTGCTTTTACCCTTACTGCATCTAGGTTGCCCTATTTCTCCCTGTCCAATTTTACTCTTTCTCTCTTCAAATTGAGGTGAATCCTAGACCTCACTAACCTATGATCACTGCATTTTACCCTACCTAACACTTCTACATCCTGCACTATGCTGGGATCGGCAGAAAGTATGAAATTTATTTCCTTTCTTGTTTTACCATTAGGGCTTTTCCAGATCTACTTTCTGTTGCTACGCTTCCTGAAGAAGGTATTCATTATGTGCAGCTTATTCCTTTCTGCGAATTCTACCAGTATCTCTCCTCTAGCGTTCTTAGAGTTGACGCCATAGTTGCCAATCGGCTGTTCACCAGCCTGGTTTTTCCCCACTTTTGCATTGAAGTCTCCCATTACTACAGTATACTGAGTTCGCACTTTTCTCATCGCTAATTCAACATCTTCATAAAATTGACCTGTGCTACAATCCCGCATCAACGAAATTTGACATAACCCTGTATATTACCTACTTGCATGAGGCTTGCAGTCTCCAAAATGTGGTCAAATGTGATTCCTTTGCACTAAAATTGTGTAAAATACTACCGCATTGCACTTGCAGGGGAGCTGCCATTTTTGCTTACAAAAACAACCAAGCTTCAGAAGCAGTTGCGCCGGAAACACATCATGGCCACCATTCATGTTTCTTTATCGCCTGTCTGAAGCGGCAGCATGTTGCTACCAACATGTAATGACGGTTGTTGCACACCTTGTGCAGTGCATAATGTGTGCCTCGGCGAGAAAAATGCAGCAAGAACATGGAAATCCACGTCCCACCGATGTGGAATTGTTTATGGCACTTGAGCATTGGGCCGTGATTGAGAGAGAGAGTAAAACATCTTTATTAATAATATTTGAATGGCAAGAGCAGTGTGGGAGGAACCCTCAGTCCAGGGTCCCTAAGATGATTCCGGCGATGTTTTGAGCCCGTTGTATCACAGCTTGGAGGACCTCGGGAGGTCCGTCGCGGAGGGCATCGTCTGGGAATACGCATACCTTGCTTCAAGAACGCTGGTTTTGGTTCCACCCGACAGGCATCGCTTGTGGATTCGATGCCGAGCGTAGATTTTCATGAAGGGGCAATAATCTCAATCTATTGCCTTGTCTTCGGTTATACAAGATACAATAATTTTCTCGCTCGGCACTGGACGCGTTGGCGCCTGTGGCCAACAGCGTGCGCTGGAGAGATGCTGCTGCATGTGTGGAGCACTGTTGCTCTGTGTGCGGTTCCGAGCTAGGCAAAATCTCGCCAAAGTGGTTGAATCTCCGTAAGCAACTGACTGAGAATACTGCTCCACGACAGTGCTGCCACTGCTCATCGACGCATGCAGCACACTTTGCACTGTCGGCAGTGCGGTTCTATATCCTCGCAAGCTTGCCAAAGTAGGATAATGGAATTTTGACAGTAAAGTTTCGTTCTGCGCATTACCTATCTGTGCTGTCTCATTTCTCAACAACAAAAATTCCTGTGAAAGCGAATTTTTTCGCGTTCCCTGCCAATTTCATTATTGTGAGGTTCAATTATAATAGTGAAAGGGTTGCGGTAACAAATGGACAACTGTTGTGTGGTGCGTTTGGCACAAGAACATTCGTTACGATCTGGTGTTTTAAGTAGCATAAAAGTGAAGAAAACTCGAGCAAGTGTGGCTTCACTTGCTCTAGTTCACTAAGCTTTTACTTGCTCTAGTGTGCAAGATGAGCATGTACAGTGCTTTCTTGAAAGGAAAACGAATTGTTTCATTGTGGTATTCTTGTTTTGCAATTGCAAATGAATGTTTTTAAGGTACCAAGAAAAGCAACCATGCTTTATTAAAAGGAAATCGAACAGTGCAAAAGTTGGGACAGAGTGAAGGTGGCAGACACAGTGCTGAAACACAGCACTCTCCACTCCATCCTGTCTTTCGCCCGGTTTGATTTCTTTTTTACCATGCACCAACTATTACGGTTAAACATACTCCAACCATCCTTTAATTGTGCAGGACCGTGGTGTGCCGGAGAAACTGCTGGAGATGTTCATGGCGCCATACATGTCACTACCTCTAAAGCTGCAAATTGTTCGAGCCCTAGATGCAGCTACATATGGATGTGCTGGCATGCGTGTCCTGTTCACTCGTAAAATTAATGCTCCTCCTGATGCCCATGTCGACATTCCTGAAGACTCCATGGCTGAAGACCTAAGTTAATATCCTTTCTTTTATAATTCACTTCGTTATCGTTTTCTGGTTCCTTTCCATGAAGGAGTGCAATAGTTCTAATATGGTGTCCACTTATTGTAAATGAGCAAGAATCATGTCTGTAGTTGGGAAGTGTTGTGACTTTGTTGCAATATGCCCATTGTTATGGCTTGGGGTAGTGTGATAGCTATGCCACTTGTACTGTTCTGATGCATTTGCATATTTCTGTGCCATGCTGCTTCAGAAACATTTGCAAAAATAGCACCATACTGTGCCAAAATGCCTTAAATAGACATAAATGTTTGCAGTCACATGATTTTCAGTAGAAAATTAGAGCTGCGGTGGTGATGTCTGTTGCCAAGATATTGCCAGTCCACTGCAGTTGTAAATATTTATGGGCACAGAAGATATGCAGAAGATTAACTTTAAGCAGTTTTACGGGATCAGATAAGTCTGTTTAAGATTAATTAATTATGCCTTGTTAAGAGTGTTCTTCAACATTGTGATGGCGATGCAACCAAGGTCCTTCTTATCCTTGCCCTATTCAGAAGTTGTAACAAACAATCATGAACTGTGCTGAATTCATATAGCAGATGCAGAGCAGCCCGCAGGCATTGCCATAGAGCGCTAACCTTCCATGGAGATCACTAGCTCTAAATTTGTTTTTGGAACCCTTGCGTTGCAGTTCAGCCAGGGCTACCTGATATTGAAGTACCTGACATTCCTTGTGCCGCATCTGCGCTTGTGATCTTTTGAAACCAGTTTTAGGTGTAAAGCCAAACTGGTTATCAGCTGAACCACCAGGGCTTGGCTTCACTATTGTGGCATACTAAGTTGACTACAGAACTTCAGCGATTCCTATAAATAAGAACTTGAATGCAAGCTGTGAGAAGAAATAATGGGATCAATAAATCACTTTTGGATTTTTACATGAGTGCTAGCGAATGGCCTTGGCAAGGCCCACAACTCTGCGCTAGTAAATGAACAGATTGTCACACATTGCATATGTAAGCTTTAGTCATTGCTCTAGATCACTGCTTGAATTCAAGAATCTGCTTTGCAAGTTGTTTTCCCAAAAGGAAAAAGCAGTGTAATCGCATTATGTGAATTATCCATTGCTGTAGCAACACTATGTAGCCCTCGCTTGTTGTCTGACATTGTTTTCTATGTGGATGGTTTTGGGCAACATCCACTGAAGGAGCTACGTTACGCAGACTTCTAGTCACATTCACTGAAACCTGTGGACTGAACTCAACTGCTCTGCAGAGCTATCTTTGCTTGAGGTCAGTTCTTAATCTACCAATGAAACACGTGGCCTGCACTCCCACATTGGTCATTCAAATAGACTTGCTCCGAAAAGAGTATAACATTTTGCTCTGGAAGTGCTCTGAATCTGCCATTTGAATTTAGCATAAGTATTTGCTGAGGCTAAGGCTAAGGGAAGCACTAGAAAGAAAAGACACTGCAGGAATTAATCCTAAAACCTGCTCTAAAAATTACATTACAAAATTCACATATGTTTCTTCATGTTCCTGCTTCAAATTTGTACTTTGTTGCTTAATAATTTTTCCTCTCCTCTTTCGCACGTTACTTCAGGTGTGCCACAAGGCAGCGTTCTTGGGCCATTACTATTTCTAAAAATATGCATTAATGACTTACCCAATAACATTTCCTTACACGTGCGCATTTTTGCAGACGACTGCATTCTTCGACATTTTTGCGATGACTGCATCGTTCCATCAAATGTGCCGATGATCATGCAATCCTCCAAAAAGATCTTGAACTTTTTTCTCTTTGGTGTAAGACTTGGCTAATGAAGCTTAATGTTTCTAAATGTAAACTTATCTCTTTTAGCCACCAGCATACTAAATCTATGTTTCCTTATCACATAAATAACATCACTATTTTGCATGATACTCAATATAAGTATATTGGTGTTCACCTAACTTCGACTCTTTTGTGGTCAAAGCACATTGCACACATATGCGCCAATGCTTCAAGATCATTAGGGTACATAAGATGCAAGTTGCATAATTCTACTAAAGACATTAGTAAGCTAGCTTATCTAACAATTGTTCGACCTCAGCTTGAATATGCCACATCCGTCTGGTCTCCCCATCAGAAATACTTGATCGAAAAACTCGAATCTATCCAGTATAGGGCTGCGCGTTTTATTTCATGTTGTTATGACTATAACAAAAGCATAACACAAATTAAACTCGAACTCTCACTACAGCCCTTGCATGATCGTCGTGATATAACCCTGCTATCATTATTTTATAAATATGTCCATAATACAGCACCATCAGTCCTGCCTCTTGAACCTCCTCATTACAGGTCACACGGGCTGTACAATCAGTTCAATTTCATGCGTATCTATGGAAAGACTAATTCATTTAACTACTCCGCTCTTCCAAAAGCCATTCGCCTTTGGAATAATCTTCCTAACGCCATCGCTTATAAGAGTGACCAGGAAAAATTCTGGTATCTTCTGGCAACGCATTTTTTAAACTCTGCATAACCAAACGTGTTATTTTTTCTTGAGTTTCCTGTTATTATTGTGCCACTACCTCTTAAATACTGTTTTATTACAGCCAAATATTGTCCCTCTTGCTCTGCAATTCTATTGGTTATATTTTACTTTGTGAAAATTTGTTGTTCACTCACCTCCCGCATTGTAAAGCATTCGGTTTGTCTTTTGCATAATTTTTAACACTAGATTACTGCATGTTAGCGCATTTCTTACGCTGTATTTCTTGTATATGTATTCACATATGTATTATAATTATGTATAACCTTTGAGTGTACTCTCCCCCCTTACACAATGCCTCTAGGGGCCTGTAAGGTATGTTTAAATAAAACAAAATAAAAAAATAATATGCATACTGGCAGCCATTAAGAGCTGTTTCTGACATTGCTGTGGCACTTTAAGTCCTCATTTATGAGACCATTAACTGGGCCTAATATGCGTGCCTTAATTATATGCATGTGCTCGCGCCGTGCACCGTGAAGCGCAGAAAAACCGTCTGTGTTTTGAGGAAGCCAGTGAAAATAAAGGCAGTAAAATGAAGAAGCTCAGAAAGCCGAAGGGATGTTTAAAGCCAACAAAAGAGCGGGGGTCTATCTAAAACTCTGAAGGCCTGCCAGTAAACTCATTAGGCATCACAGTGCTTGCACTGTGACTGTAGATGACACATGTACGTATGCAGATTAAGGAACACGTGCTATGCCCCGTAACAGTGGCACCTTTTTCCTGCTTGGTATGCTTCGCCCCATAACACATCAGCGCTACGGCGAAGGTAACTTTAAATGCAGTACTGCTAAGTGAATTAACAGCATGTTTCAGCATTGTTTCGGTCTTGTATAATTTTACTCGGCAGATAACTCGACCAGTTCTGTCAGTCCTGTCGTGATCGAATTAACAGTAGGCGACTGTAATGGCATGTGCAGTAGTGGGTGAACTGACAGCTGTGTGTGTGTATGTGGGTAGGGGTGGCGGGATTACAGGTTATGATCTGTTTTGCTGTCTTGTCATGAGCTGCTTGACAAAAGTCTGGATAAAGATGGCTGTGACGAAAGGGAACAGAAACATTTTTTTGTGGGCCTCATGCTTTTGCCACTTGAACCATTTGTCATTGGTGCCATGAAGAGAAATCTACCAACTGAAAGTAATTTCATGAAATATTACAGACTCCATTCATAACCACCAATAAAGAATGCATACAGCAGATGTTTGGCAATTTAGCAGACATTATGCTCTCTCTTTGACCATCTCTTCTGTGCACAATCAGCTTATATAGGAATGTAACTTAAAAGCCAGTATACAATAGGGCAATTTGGGGCTGCAGAAAGGGCAGAAAAATATTATTTGTGTATAATTTGACAAAAGCATTTAACCCCTGAAAGCTTTGGTTCCTCATTGTGATACATGAAGTGACTTTGATTAGCTGAAATACAAAAAAAAAAAAAAAAAGAACTCCTGTGTGATATGGGGCATCTAACACTAAATGCTGTGGCTTGCTGTAACCTGCCCCAGCATGCTTTGTCACATGGCTTTGGTGTTTGGAATTGCCGTGCGATTAAGTAATTCGTAATCTGTGGCTGTAGCATTTGGTAGCAAAACTTGAAACCTGCTAACCACTGTATTTGTGTAGGTCAGAAATTTCACAAAGTGACAGGCTGCATAGCATTTTTATTGCAGCTCATTCTTTCCCGATTGCTGACATTAGTTATGGTGGGAAAACTGGGAAATTTCGTCAGATAGTAGCAGCTTGCTTAGTGTTTCCTGAGAGCTGGTTTGTCTTTGCTTATGCCAGTTGTTACTTTGTGATATCTTTTCTGATCCAGATGAGCTTTATCAAAGCAGGAGAGTGGAGCCCATGACTGGATATCAAATATTGCTCAAGCTACTCTTTCTGAAGCAGGTATGTGCTGAATGTTCGCACATTGGCAAAAAATTAAACAGAAAAATATTCCACATAATTTTTTTCTCCATATTTTGCATTTTGTTTCCCTTTCAGTCTACAAGAGCTACAGTTGCTTTGACAGCGTTGCTGAAGAAGTTACACCTGTATGACCTCGTGTGCAAACTTCGCATGACTCTCGACAAGTGAGTTGAGTTAGCTGTTTTTTTTCTCGTGGAGTATATTGTGATGTCATTTAAGTCAGGCACGATATTCTTTGCAAGTGTTTAAAGGCATACTCTCATGGAATTTTTGTCTCCTTCTTTCTTTATGGATAGCAGCTGACCTATTAATTGCAATACAAAGAATCAATTCCTCACGAGCACAGTGAATAATTACATTTTCTTTTAACCCTTTCGATGCTTGTCATTCGTGGTATTTCTGTCCACTGTGTGCCAGAAGTATTTATGATGTGCTACAAATGTCTGTCTAAGTAACTCATCAATTCATTAAATTCAAATTCTATTTATTGGTGACATGTTGCTGAGCATTTTTCATTGTTTCTAAATCTGAAAATTCAAAAAAAGGAAGCTAGAAGACTTGTGCTTATTCACGACTTTAATTAGAATGATTTGTGTTCAACAGGCAACTTGGCCTCATTGTCTCGGTCATTATCACTATGAAAACACCTCATAGCCAACGTTGAAGTCGTCTAAACCAGAACTCATAAGTTCTTGAATTTCTGCATGGTTCAAAAAACGTGGGCTTTTAGAACTGGTCTGCCATGTTGAAAAAATGCAAGAGATGCAAGCAACACTGATAGATAAGCTTTGTCCCCCCATAGTAATCTAGTTTAATGAACTTCTGTTTAGATAGAGCAGTCAGCCTACAGATGCTTCATGTTCACAAGTTATCTTGAGAAAGGCAGGGAGTGTGCGGAAAGTGTGAAATGGCTTTACTCGGGCATGGCCTGGGGTGTGTGCATCAGCGCCCAGAGGAGCACACTTGGACTTAAATGGCATACTTGGACAATTAAATGGTTAATGTACCCACTTCAAAACCTATGCCAAGTTCAACTCATCTTTGGGACGTAAACCAGGCCAAAGGTGATACCACAGCTACTGGAAGTGGTGGTGACATGGTATCACACACTGCTGACATGTGCAGCAGCCAGTTTGGAATAGTTCAATAGATCCCCGATACAGTCAGTGCTTTACAAAATCGGTGCTTTACATTGTTAATTGAAAATTTTCTTGAATGAAGTTGACCTTTTATCCAAAGTACAGGCGCCAACTGATTCTTTTTTACACAGAAGGGGCCAAAAAAATGTTCACATAATAGGGCAGTCTGAAAAAACTGTTAAAGAAACAAATAAAACATTTCATTTTCAGTCAAGAATATGCACCATGGTAGACAAAGCAAGTAATCTCTTACATATATGCACCAAGCTCCCCCTACAGTGAGGAGGATCCCACAAAGGTGTAAGGAGCAGGTAGTCCAAAGAGTTGATTGGCGGACATTTGTATGATCCTTTTTAAGGGGAATTGGCTTCTGTATTTTTTATAGTTACCGACTATAGCTTTGTGCATTCCTGTTTCTTTGCCTCATTGTAATCTGCAGCTGATGGACGTTATTGTTCACAGCTCTAATTACATGGTCTTGCATTATAGTGGCATTAAAGCTTCTTTTCTTTCTTTACAGGATTGCTGAAAGTACTAAATTATGTGAAGTGAAAAAGAAAGATGACAGTGGTGAGGAGTATACCCTCCTGAAGCTTGACACGGAGTACTGCGCACAGCGGGACTGTTCAGAGGAATTGGATAAAGCAGCCATATCGCTTGACCTACTCTGCCGAAGCTATCGCAAGGCTCGCAAGGAAATGGTCAGTGCATTGCTGTCGTTGCTGGTATCCATCGATTGCTATACATTCAAAGTTCTTTCTAAATATGGTGAATAATTTGCTGAAGTACTTGGAGGTCTCTTATAGAAGTGTGGGAATATTTAAATTCTTCAAATCACAAAATAAATGTAAACTTGCCAAAGTATTCGATTTACTTTTTAACATGAAGAGCTAGCATTTGGCTTTCTGACTGCTTTCAGAATATTTTGGAATTACTGCTTATCTATTGACAGGGAGCATGGCTTTCCAGCAACAGTGTGATGTGTTCATGTTGAGGAACAGCTGTGTAGGAGGTGAACAGCCATTTGTATGAAAAAATTGCTAGATTGGTGTTATCTAATAACAGGGTAGCCTAGTGTTTCTAAGGTAGCCTTAGAAATTGCAGAATACCGCAATTGCCAGTCCTGGCATGTGAGAGTTGTCAATCTCCAGTACTTGCGGATTTTGGGGAAGAGTCTTCTAGCTTTTGTTTTTTGTCACCATGATTAATAAGCTGTCTGCTCTGGTATGGTAGTAGCAGCCTCAGCATCGATTCCTAAATGAGGGTGAATTCTTTAACACTGAAGTTCAGTAACAGCTGTAAAACCAGTCTTCTGGCTAAGAGGTTGGAGGGGGGGGGGGAGAAGTGCTGTGCTTGAGCATTGCTAATTGCTTTTATGCATCACAGTTTTGTATAGGTGGCCCAAACTGTTTACACTGTTTAACCCTTTATTGACGAGTAGGCAACATGCCAGAATTTTTTTTTTTTTTTTGGCTGAGTGTCAGTATTGAGTACAAAGTTTCTGGCTAAATGTCTTCAGCCAACACTAAATGACAGGCAGCAAGTCTCATTTTTCCGTTCAGAGTAGGAACACAGGATGGGAAAGAAGTTGGGCATCTGACTCGCTTTTTTTGAAAGTATGCTCAGAGGAGACAGACCGATGCAAGATCTCCAGCTGCGTGGCGTCGCACATGGGATGTAAATCAAATGCAATGTACACCTACGGTTCACACATGACAAGAACTGTCTACAAATTCCGAATGGAGCAATAGGTCGCTTGAGGTGAAGCCCACTTCCAGTTTTCTGCCTGGTGTTTCCCCTTTATCGCTTGAAAAGTTTCTGCAATATAGTTTTTATTTTCATTAATTATGCTTATTTTCAATGTGTGTTGCACATTTAGATAGAAAATAAACTTTTTTTTTTTCAACTCTTTATATGTGCTGTCATTGAAGGCTTAAGCAGATAGCAATCTTGTATAACAAAATGTATACTTTGTATACATTTTCTATTCTTTGACTGTCTGCCTTCCTGTTATAATCCCAATGGGGATTATAACAGTATGTCTAAATAAATAAATAATCCTATATAATTTTTTTGGACTCTGCAGGCACAACCACTACGCTACTTACCAGCACAGAGCCGCTTTGAAGCGCCGCAGACGCCCTTTGACCCTTATCCACCACTTTTCAAGATGTTCAAGGAGAAGTGAGTTACACATAGGAACTTGATTGTCTCTTTCTAGTTTTGTAGTAATATAACTATGTAGTGTGTTAGTGGTGGAGCAGCATTTGAATTTTTCTGCTTTATTGATTTTTTGATACCTGTTTGTTGGCCAAAATTATGCTGTGTAATGAAGCCCGTAGGAAAAGATATTTCTGCATGGTAGCATTTCATGGCACTTTTTTTTTCACATAAAACTTGGAAAAGTGTAGCACCTTTGATTGCATGTTGTATGTCTACAGCTGGAATTCTAGCTCTGTATATTACAGTCAAAGGCACTGCCTTCTCTGCCACTTTGTCTTGCAAGAGGTGATATGTTATCTATTTAAGGGAGAACACGGGTCAAGATACCCATCTTTTGACCTATTGCTTTTAGTTTGGTGAAAATTGGATACATTCTTTATGGCAGTAATATAAGGCTAAACACAAAGTATAATGTGGCTTAATTTTTTAAACAGTTATGACTATCGCAATGTGTAATTGAAAAACATAATTGCTATAGCTTAACTTTTAAAACAGTTATGACTATTAAAATGTGTAATTCACTATGTTTACGAAGAAACCATACCGTAAAATTATGAGAAAACTTGGTCTCCCTTCATGTTATATCGTTTTCGGAGGGACCAAAGTACGTAATTGTGGAGACATTCTTTATATGTAAGGTTGTTGTTTATAAAAATATATTTATACTTATATAACCACTATACTCGCACTTGCTGGTGGTGGAATTCATGCACCTGTAATTCATGGTGCATTTGCACCATGAATTGAAAATGTTAAGTTTTCATCTTCTGCATAAAATATTTCCCCAGAAAACTTCTAAGTCCATCTACTGTAATGTAGAAACTATAGGTTTTGTAAACTCATACATTACTAAGAAATTTGCTTCAAAGATTTATAACTGTGCAATTTTATTTGTACTTCATTTGTGGCACCTGAAAACTCCCTGGGACATACATGAGACCTTCTTTTTGTAGTCTGCATTCTTCTGTTTTAATGGCTTCTTGCTTAGGCTTCTTTTTGGCTACTTTTGCACTCTCTGCTGCATTCGCTCTCATCCCAGACGTGAACTCTTCGAAGCTCTTTTCCAAGTGGTATGCTGTAAACAATGCCAAATTTCTTAAGCACTCTCTCAATCCATTTGGTGCCAACATTGAATTCTATAACTGCAAGGTTGTGCCAGGTCAATACACCAGAGCTTGCTGAACAGACATTTCCCATGTCGAGGGAATAAGACTCTATGTCATTCTCTTGTGGCGGCTTGGAAAGTCTGCAGTGTTGAGCCACTTTGGCACATGGTTGGCTGCCCGTTACAGGCTGCACCACTTAGCTTCGTGAAACAGTGCTACTTTCAAAGCTGTGGCATGTACCAAGTTTCAAGGTCATTCTGCAGGCACAAATATGTGCACTAGAAATTTCAAAGGGACCATAGAGGACAACATGTGCTGAAAATGGTGTTGAAAACAGTTTCAAGTTGATGATCAATTGTAATCATGGCACACTGCGTGCACTAATAGTGTACACACACACACTCACACACTCACACGCACGCACTCACACATACGCGCGCACACACACACGCACACACACACACACAGTCCTGAATATTTGGCTGCGTGTGTTAAAAAAAAGATTTTGCACTCACCGCTGCACTATTCTTGCTTAAATTTTGCAGAAGGATCACATTTTGGCATCGACTTCGTTTAGTATAAACTTGGAACGATTAGTTGCCTGTTTTTTAAGACAGAAATGAGAAACTTTTCATCTATGGGAAAAATTTCATTTGGAAAGCCACCCCTGGCACATTCTTGTGTCGCCGCATGCCATCATTTATAGAAAGCAGCATATCAGGGAGGGCTGCTGCTCCTGGAACAACATGCGCTCCTGGAACAACATGCGCTCCTGGAACAGGTGACTGCCCGCTCTGAAACGCTGCTTTCTGTAGATGACGACAGGCGGTGACACAAGTTTATGCTTGCGCCGTTGCGGCAGCAATTCACATCCCCATAAGCTCAGGTAAATTTCCACTTTTTTCTTAAAAACCAGGCAATTAACTATGCCAAGTGTTATACTAAACGAAGTCAACGCCGAAATGCGATTTTTCTGCAAAATTTGAACAAGAACAGTGCAGTAGTCAGTGCGAAATCTTTTTTTGAACACGCGCAGCCAAATATTCAGGACCTTGTATATATATATAAAGTAAGGGAAATAAACTTTATAATATGGTAGCCATGCCACGCTAAGCTTTTTCCATGTGCCGTAAATGCACTTGCAGAATGGTAGTCATGGGCACTTGGCTTTTATCCAAGGTGCCACCAGCCAACATCAGTCAATCAATATCAATACATCACAATATCAACATCAATACAAACCCCTGTTTTATTACAGCACATCTGTGGCTGGAATTTTGCTGGCACCTTCTTGAATAGTGGTGGAACCTGAAACTGCTAGAAACTCTAAATGTGTTTTTGGGCTGAAAGTTGCAATTCCTTCTGCCATGTCCCATATTGGGAATGTTATCTTTGTTGTTATCAGTGGTACCATTATCCTACATTTACAAAATGACTGGAAAAAGTAAGTTTTAAAGAGTGTAAATGCTCCTTTTCAAATGTCAGATAAGCTAACAGAGCCAGGTTTGTGTGCAGTGGAACATTAACTACCTTTTTCCTGCTGAGGGGTTATCTTGCAGCTGGTCCTTTGTCTTAGCTTTTGCACTTTCATGCAGACACAAAGATGAAATAATTTGTTGATATTTGTCTCATTGTGGTGGTATCCATTGTTCTTTCTTTTTAGCCACCTGTTGGAGATGCTTTGTGTGTTGGCATCATCTCCTTTGTCCTCAACACATACTGGCATTACATCAGCACTGCGTGAGCTGCTTGCAGAGCTCCTCAAAACATGTCCTGGCATGCTGTTTTTGCTTTCCGATCATGAGGCAACCAACTGCCTCCACCGAGCTTTGTTGCAAGTGAGTGTTCAGTCATAGTTCAGTGACAACCAGCCATTGCAGTTATCCCAGGTAATGCATGGACACTCACAAATAGGTGCAGTTTTATTGACATTTGGGATGTCATCAAAACTCCAATTTTATAGTTTAGCTTTGCATGTAGCTTGATAAGAAAGACACACTGGGGTGGGGAATATAGTAAATAGTATCTGAGAATGGTACATGGGTTGGGTAGCCAAGTCGGTGCACTAGAATTAGTGTCACCATGCTTTTGTTTTCTCAAATAATGTGCTTTTGCATTTTATTGAATCACTTGTTTGTAATCTTAATTTAGTCATAACGTTGGGCTACAAAATTGTTAGTGAATATGATGAAAATGCCCCAAAAAAAACATACATACTGTATTTACTTGCATAATCAACGCACTTGCATAATGAATGCAGCCCCCATTTTTCCAGTCAAGAAATGTTTTTTCTCTGTCTCGCATAATGATAGCACCCTGAACTTGCTGCCGTGAAGTAGGAGACACACGGAACGATTCGGCATCTGATATGGCATCCGGCTGGTGCAATTGGGTCCAATGTTGTGTTGGTTGCCAAATCGTACTGTGTCCCCTTCTTTTATTGCAATAGCAATTATATGGACGCTCCAGGCGCAGTTTTGCTGTCCTCGTCCTCGTCGTTGCCACGCGCCGCATGGTGTAGGTGTGAGTGAAAGCGCGTGTGGAAAGCCGATGATCACGACTCAATCTCATGCGCCATCTTTCATCATGCAAAAGGCCCTGCTGTGGCAGCAACTGCGTGTTGCACAACTGTGCCCGAGGTGTGCCGACTATCGCTGCTCAATCTCCCACGTACAGTGGAGGAAAGCGGGAATGAAGCACGCCGTCTTCCATTGCGCGCATTGCGCGGGGGGAGGGGAGGGAGGAGGGTGGTGTTTTACTCTGGCAGCAACTGCACGTCTGTGTTGGGGACTGAGTCGATGGCAGCTCATACGTTTGTGCGTCCTACGTTAGTTTGCGTTGAAGCGAATGTTTGCAAGTTTATACGGCTGATAAAACTACTATCCTTACTTCGTGTAGCTGTCTACACATTTGCTGTCGTAATCGATGGTTGACGTTTTTGAAAATTGACTTTTCTAGAGGTGGGCAATGCAAAAAAATCACTCAAAATTTTACCCTGCATAATGAACGCACCTCCCAACTTTACACATATTTTTCGTGAAAAAAAGTATGTTCATTATGCGAGTAAATACGATATAAGAGGCACACTGCTTGCGTATTGTTATTAGTGAGTTAGTGTGCTGTAGCACAAGTAGCAAGACATGGATGAGAAGGATCAGGGAGACTGAGGGGCTCAATTTTTAATGACAACCACATGGAGCCACTGGTGATGAAGACATGGAAATTAGAAATAATTATAAATGGGGCTAAATTTGCGATGAACTTCATATCCTTTAGAAAGTAAGTAGCGAGACATATTTTTTAGAAGTATATTCGCTAGGCAGTGTAGTGGCATGCTAATAGTACAAAGCTCTTGTTGGGAATTTTATATAAAGGTTTGGTTCAGTTAGATTTTTGAGGTGGTTGTATGGAATAAAAATAAGGCAACTTCCTCTGTAATATTGTGCCTGGCAGAAATTAAGCACAGGAATAAATTTCTTAGTACTATAAACCTTTTTCATCAAAATGACAGTCAAAATTTGTTTCAAGCAGTGCTTCAGTAAAAGCAGGGGGTGTCAAAGGAGCTCTAAGTAATGTGAGAAATGCATTATTTACTCGAATCTAAGCCGGCCCAGATTATAAGCCAACCCCTGAAGGTCCGAAGCCAAAAAAAAAAAAAAAAAATAAAGAAACTTACCTCAAATGTAGGCTGAACAAAAAAAGTGAAGGCAGCGTTCACAAAATGATAACAGCATTTATTTAATATCAAAATGCCGAGTTCACTCTACATCGTCACCGCCGCTAGCCAGACCACATGTACACTTGCGGACGTCTGCAAGCTCACATCCACGTACCCATGCAGGCGCAGACAGTGCGGCATCGCACACGACAAAACACGGCGCGATCTCGATGAAGAGCTCCTCTCTGTTATTGCGCACTTATCTTCCTTATCGCTGTCATCTCCTTGTTGCGGCACATGCAAAACCATCTTTCGTTGCCCCTTCTAAAGACAAGTTTTTCTCATCGATGCTGAGGTTTCTCCTGGCTTACTATGCCTCTGCAGCTAGCACAACTTTTCGTTTGAAAGCGGCACTGTAGTGGCATCGTCTGTTTGGTACCATTACGATAATGCCACACCGCACGCCGATACCATAGAATAAAAAACCAGCTCCGATACAACACAGGTCAAAGCGACGACATCGCTCGTGTACTTCACTTGCTTACTGGCCCAGTTAGTTGGTAGCGGCTCCAATAATGACTTTTCTAGATAGCGCTAGCTATGCACTATATTTATCATTTTCAGTTACAAACTGGTGTGTTTTTTAATATCCTCAAATCTAAGCTGACCCTAGAGTTTTGTATGTGATTATTTGAAAAAAAAAACTATCACCCTAGATTCAGAGAAATACGGCAAGTACTTTGGAGCAACATTGCTGGTTTTTGTTAACATAATGGAGTTAATGGTGAATATATTGAACTCAAAGGGGATCGCAAAATAATTCGATGTATCAATTATTTTAAATATATGGTATGCCTATCTGAAGCTTATCCGTGTGTTGGACAGTTTCCTGAGATCGTGAAAAATGGGAACTTGCACTGCACTGCCGCCGCTGTGCTGCAAATAAATAAATAAAAAAATGGGTCCATGCCAGCTTCCAAATACAGTAAATCTTTTACTGCCAAACTAGGTTATAAAGTACACAAAGCACACATGAATACTTTTCATAGCAATAAATCTAGATGCTGATAAAAAGAAAATTTGCCGATCTGGATATCATGACTGGAGTTAGAACAGCACAAAGACATAAAAAACAAAATAGAAAACCCTTTCAGCATGTTAAACAGTCTAACAAATGTGGGAAAGATAATACAACTATGTGAGATTTGATGTGATTATCATATTTATTTTACTTTTTTGTACTGTCAAACCTTACGAGGATTCATTAGAAGTGTGTGCTTTAGAATAAAGAAAAAAAAGAAAGCTCGCAGGCAAGCATAAAAGTGTGGCGGAAACCACAAAAAGACAGCAAATTGCATAGTGGATGTGTATGCATCTAGGCTTACCTAACACAGTAAGTTATTACAACGGGCTAAACAAAGGACGGCAAAAAAAGGTGGGACGAAGACAAACACTGTCTTCGTCGCACCGTCTTTGGCGTTCTCTGTCTCGTTTTCCACTGATTAAACAAGATTATTTAATACAGACACGACTGTGACTCAGACATAAACAACAATCTACACATAATAATGTAAGATATCATTCAAACAAAATTGTGTGCAGCATATCAGAAATAGAAAGCATATTCAAAGGTATGAAAAACATTAAAATGTGACGCACCTGCAAACTCTTTGGGATGGAAAGTTTTAACACAGAAAACACTGCCATTTCTGCTAGTTCGAGGAATTCATGTATTGTTTAACAATAATAAAATTTACTATTATGCATACAAGGAGCATTTTTTTTAAACTCAGAAGCTTAGTAGTGAAAAAATTAAGTGCATTACACTTGAAACTACGCGCTTTTAGTGCTTTGGCTACAAGAGCCATACATCGAGACGGAAATATGCACACATATGTACATATATAGACGCGGACATTGCCACAACAAATGATTTTTTATAACACTATAGCCAGTACTTGCACTTAGTGACAGCAGAATAGTGAATGATTTTTATCTGTTTAAACATGAATACATTCAATTTAATGCTGTAAGAGTCTTTAATACTGACTGCTAGTGAGTGGCTAAAGCATATAGACGCTGCCCTCTAACAGGGGACACTCGTCGTCTTCTCAGGACCAAAATAAAAGTTCTTTGTCTGCCTGTCCGTCTGCTGCTGAGCCCAAGGTCGGTGTTCGAGTCATGCTACAATGATCGGCATTAACTTCTGGTGTTGCCTGTGTAAAGCGGCAATCATCGCAAGGCGCACAAACATTCGCACGGATAGGACGACAACACATGCGAGCAAATGTGTATGGCATACATGCGCCAATTCACCATTCTGGATTTGCAATTTTTCCAACCACTGACTGCTAGCTGCAGGCATGCGTGAGATTTGAAATCCTCAAATATGGCCTTTGTTTGCAGTGACACTTTTTTTCGCGTGTATGGCTTTCCCCTCACTTCAAGGCTTGTTGGCACCTGTAAATAAAACATGTTCAGAGATTCTAGTGACGCAAATAGAGATAGATGTAGTGTTCATACCTCAATAGCTGAGCAGGTGTCTCCAGGCAGGCTGTGAAGATGGCAAACGAACTGACATGGCACCGATGCTTTGCCGCCATTAAAATCATCGAACGATGGCTGTAATTTAGGTTAGATTGGATTGCTGCAGGACACTGTCACATACACTGTCGTTGAACAGCATGCGCTGCTAAGGCTTTCTGACAAGTGAACACAAGTATAAATAGTTTTATTGAAACACTTTTATTATATACAAAATTAGGCAATGAAATAAGTACTTGTTTTGTGAATAAGTGGTGTCCAAAGACCAATCGTCTATGACATGTTTCCGGCTCCCGAAATCACTTCTGCTGAATTCAAATACTAAAATTATAGGAAAAGCATAGCCTTAGAGATTGTCTGCCACTACATGCTGTCTAGGGTGTATTTTTTGCTTCTGTAATCATTCATGTAGCCAGTGAAAGCATAGCCTTTGAATCTGTTACGCATCATACTACAGTTTCCCAAATATTAAGATCTGCATAACTGTTGTCTTAAGTTACGAGGATGTGTCAGCGACTCATTTTGCCTTGCAAAAATAACTCATATTGTGTGTTGAATAGACTGTAGAAACCTGAAAATGTAAAACGAGTTATGAACCCTAGAATTTCCAACTATATTTTTTTCATATTAGAACATTGATCCACGTCCTAACTTATGTCCTAAGCATGCCCGTTTATGTATAGCTAGGGGACATTCAAAACAGAATTATATATATATATATATATATATATATATATATATATATATATATATATATATATATATATATATATATATATATCAAAACGTTTATTAAAGAAAAGTGCAGAAAGCGATGGATATCCGTGGTTGCTTGAGCAGTTTGGCATCCCATAGCCAGAGCCACTCAGACTAAAGATCAAAAATCATCCATGCTTTCTTGTGTGGAATGCGTATCGGAGCAGGAGGCCTTTTGTGTCCTTGAAGCATAGCGGCTCTTGCTGATAACAAATGGCCACAGTTTACATGAGCCATCCGTATGCACAGCGAGCAAAACTGAGGGCGACCTGCTAATTTTTTCTCCATGTCATGTACTGCCCATCACATTCAATCTCTTGTTTGACAGCATCTGCCTAAACAGAGCCATTTCAAATTTGTCAGCATTAAATATTTCCGATGGCGTGAAAATGATGGTGCTTCTGCTAGAAGTGCACTTCTTGCAGGGGTGCAGCACACCATGGCACAATGCAGCATTCGGTATATTGAATGTGGCAGTGAGTGGGAGTTCAATGTAAGCGTAATACATCGCTATACTTTTGCATTAGATTTTCAAGAGGAGTTTACAACTACAGTTTATAGTTAGGTATAGACAATAATTCAATATATCTGAGTTTTATATATCAGGGATTGACTGTAGCTTTTTTTTTTTTTAGATGCACAAGATGCCAGCCTCTTGTTTTATAAAAAAGTAATTGGGTGTTATGTGCATCACATGAATGCACTAGAGCCTCTGTAACAAGCAAAAAATCATACTTTATGATTTTCAAGCATCATTTCATGGACAAAATTTATGACAAGCAGAGGCAGGTGGCTGTCTAATGAAATGGTACTGCTGCACTATAGCTCGTCCTTTTGGCAAACCCACACAGGTTATTTTCACTGGAGCACCTCAGTGGACATGAAGGACAAAATAAACAAAGAGCTTAAGTTACATTGTAATTAAAGCCCAGTATTAAAAAGTGCCTGGCAAGGATTCTGTAGCTATAAAGCTTTTGTTCCTTTTTCACTATGAAAGGGCAGAAAAGGAACACTTTACAAAGCTAATGCAAAATGGTGCATCTTATTGCCTCACTGCATGTGTCAAGTTGCATAACATGCTCCCTTTATTCGATCACTTCATTAGAACTATGGGGATGCAGTGATTAAAAGACCTGGCTTCCAATGAGTAGTCATGAGTTTGAACCTTGCTCAGAAACAAGCATTTTTTTGGAACTAAGTATTCTTTTTCAATGTTTCTTGAGACCACACATGACAAACTTCTTGCTAAGTGGCATTTAGTGATCTTTGGCATGGCTGTCGCCATTAAAAGTGGTTTGAAGTGCGTCTCTGTTTAAGAAATGCCTTTCCTTACAATGAGGCTTGCTCTTTATATATGGCACTCAGCAAGGACCAAAGTTGTCTTCCCCTAATGTTTTTCTTGCATCATTCAGGATGAATCGGGAATGGAGGGCCTAGAAGACACTGTTTGTCATCAGGTTGGCATCCATTTAGTGTATCACCTGCAAGCACTGAAACATATAGACTCTCTCCTTGCGTTCCACACCAGAGGTGAGTTGCATGTTACTTCTGTTGCTTTTGAAGGTACTTCAAATTTTGTAGTTCTGGAGCCAAGTGATCATGCAACATAGCAAGGTTGGCAAAATGCCTGTGATGTCTTGTGTTATTCCATATCTGCCGCAGAGAGCATGTAATGTTTCAGTATTAAACTTCTGTAGGACAAATTTTCTGTGTTGGATGATTTGCTATTAGCATTTCATTTTTTATAGTTTATTTTTGACCAGTTGTGTTAACTTTTTCCTTACCGGGCATAAAATATCCCAATTTGATTGACAGCTTTTCAGCATGTTATGAAAGCTTTCTTTAGGAACTCTTCCGTGAGAAATGCCAGGCACCGAGTTAGATGAAGATGGAACTATTACTTTTGGTCATATTTGGCTATATTCGGCACATTGGGTAGCCTCAAAAAATCAAACTTCGATGGGAAGTATTGTCAAAACCTGTCTCCACTACTTCTTGCACTTCTCAAATCAAACAACGCAAAATTTGCATTTTTGTCGACATGGCTACATAATCTTAAAATGACAGCAGCAGAGAAAAGACAGGAACTTTTTTCATGTTGTCTAATTTTCCTCTGCCGCATCTACACTGCTTTAACGATGCCTTAAACATTGGCACATTCAAAAGAGTATGTAATCTGTGTATTATTCTGTTACAGCTAATATGAAGTGCAACTTCACATTTTGCCTACGGTGGGTTTCTCTTACGTGTAGAGTTTTCACTCGCCCAAAAGCATGCAATTAATTCTAGATTGGCCTTCTGCAGAAGCTTGACTAGCAATCTCAGCTCTTCCTTTTTGAAACAGCCAGGGCAATTGTCCTTATTTGTTAATAGCGAAACTACAAAGCATACGAAGGCTCCAGTATCATTTCACGGTGCTATAATGGCCATGTTGCTGGCTATCTTTACTGGACAAAAAGGTAGGGCTTACAGAGGGGGATTTACTGAGCACCATAAGTGTGTATGAGAGGGTTGGTTGATGTTCCCAATGTTTCAAAAGCCTAAAGAATGCAGAAAGGAACCAAGCACATGTCACAAGGGAATAAAACAAAGGTGCCCTGCAAAACAGGATCATAGCAGTTATGCTATGATATGCTGTTAAAAGCTATAAATAAACATTTGATTTTTCACAGTCTACTTTATACAACGTCTAGTTTTAGCGCAAGTAGCAAATTTGGTGTTCGAGCTACAAAGGTATGTTTGGCAGATTTTTTTTATGGCAGTCCAGATATAGCGATGATCGGTTATAAACATCAGATTTTTCGTTCTTGATATTGTTATAAATAGACTGCACTGTAGTCTGGAGTGACTGCTGTGCTGTATCACTTGAAATGACGTAGCTCGCCGACTTGCAAGGAAACAGGACATCGCAGCTGAAAGCTTCATGGTGAACAGTGGCTTGACAACACACTTCTTGCGGTGGCATGGGCTTTCCATTTGAAGGAGGATGACGAGGTGTCAGGGGGTGCCTCCCGTGTACCAGAGAGAGAGTTGGCTTTTATTGAGGCCAGCAGTCACGAGGGCAGATGCAGCCTCCCTTCGCCTAACAGACGGCTGAGATCTCCTGCGTCTCAGCGGCTGCTTTGGCTAACTGGACGGCCCAGACCTGGTCTCGCTGGTCTGAGCTGAGCAGCAGGGACTCCCACTGCTGCCAGTTTTGAATTTTACGGCCCTCGAAAGGAGCCACCTTCAAGCATGCCCATAGGATATGTGGCAGATCCGCCCTGGCCATACATAATTTACGTTGTTCATTGTATTGCCCTGTATAGAATCTGCTGCAGACCACTGGGTTAGGATACATGTTTGTTTTCAGGAGGCACCAGCCTACCACCTGTTTCTTGGTTAGCTCTGGATGAGCTGGTAGGTACTGGGCCCTTCCCAGCCGACAGTAATTGGGGATTTCTTTGTAGCTGACCTTGTGGTCTCCCCTCGTTCTCAGCTAGGCTGGCTCACTTGCTCGGCGAGTAACTCCTCAAGCTACATTGTGGGCCGCCTTCTTGCCGGGGGGATAGGAGGAGAGGAGTGCGCCTCCACCCAAATAATTTGGATCGTTCTGCGATTATGGTTGCTGGTATTATTTAGAATTTTGAGTGCCTCTGGCGAGAAAGAACTTGAAAATTCTTTCACTGCCAAAGAACATGCACCGGGAGCACCTCAAAGAGTGACGAGAGGCAAGGGTGCACCACATTGAGTGAAAATACCATGATGTAGAGGGCATGGCCTACGTTGACGCCACGGAATATAGAAAATGCAAAGGGGGGTAGCTGCCGTAGCGGTAGACGGGGACGGAGAACTCCTGAAAACGGAACCGTGAAAACGGACAACCCTGAAGTTGCAGAGGATTCAGCAATAGCATTAGCGGTGGCCTCCACTCCAGCTAGCATTATCATAAGCGACTCAAAGATAGCAGTTCATAATTTCGCAAAAGGATGCGTCCCGTTACAAGAAAAAATTATGGACTTTCACTGGTTCGTGATAAGAATGCAGCAAGACAAGAACTTCATGCTCTCTCAGATTGGGAATGTGAATCAAGCGCTGCTGAAGTTTGGCATGTCACGGAGCACGACAGTTCAATTGAAAGGCACATGGAGTGTGCTAATAAGGATGATGGGCATGGAGAAACAAGAGGTAACTGTTGTGCTCATGGTGACCGTTATGGGTTTCTGGCATCTTGCAGGAGTACTGATCATCGCAGGTTCAGGCTTAGCAAACCGTGTCAGCTGTTGCTTTGTGTGATCTAGCGCATCACTGTGTGTGCGCTCAGGTCACAGAAGAGGGGCACCGAGGGCTGCACATGCAAGAGAACGCAACATTGCCCTAAGTTAACGGAAGCAGTGTATTTGCCTCCGATGGCAAGAAACGTTTTACAGTAAGCAAGCTAAAAGTTGCATCAATATATTCCTGCACTCCTTGAGTATTCACTCAAGGAGTGCAGTAAGCATTGTTTCGTGTTTCTACCTCTATTTTATCCAATCTTATGAAAGTTCGAAGTTGTAACTTGATATATGAATTATTTTTCGTTTTTAATTCCTAAGAATTCCAGAATATTTCAGGCCACAGTAACATGGGATTATAAGCTTACTGCACTCTTTGGAAGCCTAGCTATTAGATAAAAAAAGAGTTATTAAAATCAGATGATTAGGAGAGTAACTAAGCCTCTCGGAAAATTGCCGATGGCCAAAAAGAGTTACTTTAGAAAAGTGGGGAAAACTAATCACCATGTGAGAAAATCATTTTATTCTCGTGGGTGTGAAAAATTTGGCAGAAAACAAGCGTTTTTGGCAAAAAAGCAGTGCTGAAAAGATGGTCTTTCAAACAAGACCAGTATGGTGTCGCTACGACAAACAATGTTAGAATGGTGAACGGCAAAGTGGGTCATTTTCAGCACTTTCATGGGCAAAACTGAGCATTTCGTAGAATAAAAACGGGGCTTTTTCTTCGTTAACAACACATAATTTTAAGATGGTTTTTTTTTTTCTACAGCAGCTGTGCCATGATATGTAGAGTAGAAAAATAACAGAAATGAAAAATGAATTTTTAAGCAATATTTTTGTCTCCAAGAACCAGGTCCCCCCTTAAGTACAACATTCAAAGGCTGCATGCAAACTGTTATGTCCAAGGGCGATCGGAGGTCATCAGGAGGCAAGGTTAAAAAGCCGCTGATGGAAATATTGTACATGTGGATCCTAGATATGTGGAGGATGATTTTTGGTCTCAACCTTGCTTGCCACCACTGAGGGTGGTTATGGGATGATTCTATTATTGAAGTTGAAGTGAAAAGGCGGCTAGAAGTGCAGATTCCTTCTATACACATTCTAAATTTGAATAAGTGTTTTCAAGGTGAGGAAATAAACAACTCGACTTGTTCCCATTACTTAGGTCTATGTTTAATTCATTGGTTGCTATTAGGCACACCCTTAGTGCATGGTATGTTAGGGTGGCCGCAGGAAACGAAATCACTCCAAATTTTGCTTGTATAGTGAACACACCCCCAACTTTGCATCCATTTTTAGTGAAAAAAAGTATGTGCATTATGTAAGTAAATACAGTATTTGTCACCAATTTAAAATTTAACTATATGACTAAATAGTTGTTGCACTTTATAGTTTTAAAATATCCCTAAAAATGCTAGAGCATTTGAAGATTGTGCCCTGTCCTGAAGGTGGACATAGCTGTGATGCTGGCACCTCATACGACACAATCCAAGGGGAGACAGCATTCAAGCATCATGTGCAAGTGACATTTGTAGGCTGCCTTGTGCTTTTTGTGCTGCTGCAGCAAGACGCAAGGTGAACTGAACTTAGTACTCATTCCGAGATCACGCACATACGCCTTGTGGGCAGGGGGATGCTCCAGTGACACTAAAGCTAGCACATGACTTTTCTCTTCTTTTCTGTCAGTTGAATGCCATTGTGTGAGGAGCCCCTAGGCCACTCTGAGCCTGAAAATTTTTTACAGTAAAACCTCGTTAATTTGGATTTCACGGGACTGAAAACAAAAATGTTTGAATCAACCAAATGTCAAATTATCCAGAGTACCAAGAAAACAATAAACAAATGCTTACTACCTCAGCAAGCTTTCATTTAGGGGCTGACTCAGCAAATCCTGTTTCTGTTTTGCACAGAAGCCTTGAGGAAGCTACAATTTTTATAATCTCGTGACCAATTAGCGCTCGCAGTGGCAAAGGCCACTCTACTTTCGCAGTGCAGCCGAGGTATGTGTCTTCATCCGAGACAAAAGTTGGACAGTGTCCAGGCTAGGGAGCCAGTTGTAGTAGCTGCAGGAACTTTATGCCTGCTCTGGAAGTTAATTGGGCTGCCATGGTCTGCAAAGTGTTTAAGAAATGCCATATCTGAAATGCCTTAGACAGTGCCAAAGACAAGATTCTCTAGTGCTGCAGGAACTTTATGCCCACTCTGGAAGTTGATTGGGCTGCCATGGTCTGCAAAGTGTTTAAGAAATGCCATATCTGAAATGCCTTAGACGGTGCCGAAGACAAGATTCTCTAGTGCTGTTGATAGCGTTAAGGTTGTGTACGACAGTGAGGATGAGTGACGTCCGGTCCACTTCAGCTTGTGTCACAGAGTAAGACATTTAGGAGGTGAAACTCCCTTCAGCGTGAGCGAGCGCGGGCGACCAGATAAGGTCACAATTGTTGTATGCGCCGACGGGATCGTATACAGTGGCGGCGCCATGCGGCGCGTTGTAGAAGCCGCAGCGAAAAAAAGAAATACAGCGCCCGGGCAGGCGGCTTCGGCGCGCTCTCAATGGCGGTAATTTCTTTCCAGGCCGCCAGCACGATAACAGCTCCGCGGGCATGTGACTTTTCCTGGTCGCCGCAAACAGCGGAGTTTCCACTCCTAAATGTTTCTTGCTCTGTGGCGTGTGTGCAGTAGATGTTTTTTTCAGTGTTAGAACACATTGCTGTAACTCTTACCATGAAAAACTGGTAAGTGGATAATGAAGGGCATTGCATATATATGATTTCTTAAAAGTATGAAAATCGAACTATGTGATACATTCGAGAGAATTTTATTTTTCATTTCTGGTTGTGAAAATTTGGTCTCGTTACAATCGAGGGTGCATTTGATTCGAGTAAATACTATATTTGCCGTAGAGATGCTCACAGCGCTTAGTACTAACAGTATTCATTCATAGAACAAGAAACCAAATGAATTTTCAACATTGCTTTGCACAAAATGCTAAAGTAAAGACGATGTTAAATTAAAAAAATTTTTTTTGCTAAGTATGCAGGATCTAGGTTACAATTATGCTTATAGGTGCATGTATGTTAGAGATGATGAAAGCGGGTTTGTACCTGCTGCATTGTGGAATTACCATTCCTGTTTTTGTTTATTTTTCACTTTACAGGAAGCCTGAAGAAGGAGCTTGACGATGCTGATGTGGTGTCTTGCTTGCACGACCTGTACACAATAATTTTCTCAGATGTTGGTCGGGCAGCAGTAGTTGATGTTTTGGCCATGGATCGAAACTTGGATGCCTTGATACCATTTCTAAAAAGTACAGGTAAGTAACAAATGCAGTGTCTGCTTCAAGAAATGTTTTCTAGCTGCTAGCAAAATTTTGCTTAATCTGCTGTGATCTAATACCGCTGTGCTATCACAATTGATCCCAGCTTGGCATGCTGTTCATTGTGTCTAGACTTGGAAATGTCTGAAGTTCTGTCAAATTTCACTTTTTTCTGTTCAAGGATTTTGATGGTGGTAGAAACCGTGTTACTTTTCTCCCTTGTTCCAGTAGCCTACATCTGAATTGCTTGCTAGGGGATTTTTTCATCTTCTTAACTATGACCTCCTTTTGATTTTGCTGGCTTTTTCTTTTTTAATTTTAATTGTTTTCCCTTTTTGCTGTTCTTTTCAGGGGACAGAGATTTTGACATGCGACTTTCCAAGTCAGTCTGTGCTGGTTATGCTACTGAACTTGTTTTGCTAACGGTCCACAACTCTGACAGTGCCCAGCTGCTGCAGAACTATGCTGAAGTCTTGCATAAGCTCAGTCAACAAGGTAAGGTAGAGGTTTATATTGGTTACCTCAATTTTTTCATGGCTGCCGTAAAGAAAAGTTTGCCTTTTGTGCATAGATTATGCTCATGATGATTGACGCGCGATGCACCTCATGGTTCATGTGGCCACATACTCACGATTTTTATTCTGTCCACTGCTGTGAGGTGCTACCATAGTCCCTTTGTCCAAAAAAAAAAGAAAGCGATGCAGTGCAATGTGACATAAAGAAACAAAGGAACAAGCATGCCTGGGCCCAATTTGTGCAAGCCAATGTTTAATCTGTCATTTGTCCTTGTACCTGTTTTGTAAAAACAGAATGAAATGCTACTGTGTTGAATTTCAGGGCGGTCACCAGAAATATGAAGGCATCGACGACCGACATACATATTACTGACTTATGACTTAAGAAGCCAACAAACACTGACACCACCAAGAACAACGTAGAGGAAATTACTTGTGCTTAATGAATGAAATAAAGAAACGATAAATTAATGGAAATGAAAGTGGATGAAGAAACAACTTGCCGCAGGTGGGGAACAATCCCACAACCTTCGCTTTCTTTATTTCATTTATTAAGCACAAGTAATTTTCCCTGTGTTGTCCTTGGTGTCAGTGTTTGTTAGCTTCTTGTGATATGACTAATAAAAATTGGGCCCCTCGGTTAATCCCCTTTCTTCTTGTTTATGACTTATGACTTGTAGCACTTCACATCAGCTCCAATGGATTTGCTGATCATCTATTTTTCTGCATTTTGGAAATTTAATTAATTTAAGCCTGAGGTTTTTGCAAAGCAGTACAGTAAGACCTATATGAAACACGCATAAAAAGTGCAATTCATTTTAGTTTCTCCTTGACCCCTTACTACTTGGTGTATCAGATATGATACACATAGAACAACTTCTTCAAACAAAATAAAATTAAAAAGCAAAATCCTACATAATTACTTGGAATCTGTGTCCTGGGGCAATGAAATACGTAGTGACTGTGATCGCGGAAATTATTTGTGAGGTGTACTATTTCTAGAAAAAGTTATGGAGGAAGCTTCTTACAGTACATGTAGAAAGTTAAATAAACAGGTTATTTTCACAATTTACGCACTTGAAGTGTGCTTACCGAAAATATCACACTGTTTGCTGTTTGTCAGCTTCTTGTGATGTTCTGAATGAAAAATATATTCAAGTGATTCTGTGAGGCAAGCATCAATTGCTTTATCATATATGATGCAGAAATTCAATTATGGGTCATTTGTATTGGAGCAGGTATTTGTTTCTGGTGACAAAATTGGTTTTTATAGGCTATACCGTTTCATAACACCCTGATTGTGTCAGAAAATGAGAATGCTACAAGTTTTTACGATAAACGTAGCATGGCTACTGTCTTCCAAGAGTTATTGACAACAGTAGCAATGAATAGAGTAGAACCTCGTTCATACCTTTTGAAAAAAAAAAAAACTCGAGAAAGAACATACTAAAGTAACTAAAACATGTGACAGACTCAACTATTGTTGACATGTACGCAATGCAAAGCATCATGCGGATCATGGCGGCATGAGCCGTCAATGCATGTCGAGCTGGTGGTGCTCCAGCGGCCCGAGACGCGTTTTGTTTTCCTGTTGTGTGGTGTTTTAAGAGGGCGACGGGAAACCGAAGGGATATCAAGCTGATGGGCAATGCCGGATGCTGCCGAAGTGAAACAAGATGACCACCGGGCCACTTGCATCAGAGATTGGCGGCACGTTTGGATTATCGCCTGCTAAAAGCATGCAGTACGCTACCAATGGCACTACGCACCATCTGCTGTAAAACAGATAGGTGAAGATGCTTATCACAATAGGTTTGGCGGCGATAGCTGCGAATGCACTGTGCGACAGTCAGGACGGAGATATGCTGGTATCGGAATAAGAAAATGTGCCCGCTGTCGTTTTCGCGTGAAACGGGTGGCTATATACTGCTCTCGATGGCGTGCTCCTTGCCCCTTTTCTTGTTCACATGAAATTTAGTGGCCGGAAAACATATATGATCGCAGTCTGCAGCAGGAAACGGCGGCGCATTTCTGTTATCGTCTATTAAAATATTAAAAGCGTGAGCTATGCTTCCGACAGCACCAGGCGCTGTCAAACAGACAGGCGAATTATCGCAAAAGGGTTGGCGGTGATATCTGTGAATGCAGCATGCGACAACCGCGGAGAAGATCTGCTGGTACCGAAATGAAAAACTGAGTGCCCGCCGGCATTTTCACTTGAGACGGGCGGGCGAGTACTGCGGGGAAGCTGCCATGGTGGGCAGCCATGTACTGTTCTCGATCGCGCGTGCCTTGTACATTTTTTTGTTTACAATGGATCTAGTGGCCGGAAAAGCAATCATACGATCGCAGTTTGGTGACATACTGAACGTTGTTGCTGAAAAATTGTGTTTTCCGGTAATGTATGAACTAGTAAAAATCAGTGTAACTCTATTGGGTCATTTTTTGTGTTCTTTGTTGCGAACGTTGGCGCCGGGAAAACATATGTAATGGGAACATATCTACGAGGTTCTACTGTAATTCTCAAAAGAAGAGGAAGAAGGCTTTCATCAGCTTATGTGAAGTTCCTGAAAAATATACAAAGTAAAAATTCACATAAAAGAAAGCACTATAAAGGATTTAGCTTCAATATTGAAGCTATTTAGTCAACTCGGGATAAAATCGTCATATCTTTAGAAATTTTTGTACTAGCCCAAGCTACGAGAAATTCGCTCACTCTCCCTTGGCTAATCTTGTACACATACAAAAATACAGTGAAACCTCGTTAAACCGTAGTTGGCCGGAGCTCAGGAAAGGTACGTACTAAACGGTAGTACTGTTTAAGCGAATAGCATGAGATCTCCCACTTGCCTGTCGAAAACGAAACTCAGAGAGAGTGCGATGAAAGGGGAAAAAACATGCAGTATTTATTCACTTCACGCGACAAAAGCGTTATTTTCGTTTGATGCCGCAGCGGCCTAGCACGCCAACGACAGCGGCCTCAAACTTACTGAAGCTGCGTGCCAGCTTTTCAGCCAGCCCCCTCTTCTCGGCAAACACTCGCATGGCAGATTCCTCGTTGGCGTTACGTATTCCCCGTGCACGTGCGCAGTAGTGCTGCAGAAGTCCCGGGGGCGCCTTTTTCATTACGGGTGCCGGTGTTTGGAATAATTTTCATTTGGAATAGAGTTACGTTATCGCGCCCCTATTGTCGTCGCAACGATTGCATTCATGAGGCTGACGCAACGCGCAGCTTATGCCACTGTCGGGCCTGAATCGCTCGTGCTATCGCTTTCCGTGTCGTCCTCGTCACTGTCGCTAGTGGACACTTCGGCAACAACAGAGGCAACGATGGCGAAAAGTCGAACCTCGTAGCCGACATATCTTCGCGGTCGCAACAGCGCTGCCGAGCAACTTCTTCGCATTTTAAATGCCACACACTGTAGTCAACAGCAGATCCCTGTTGCGTGTCAGCACCGACTTCTTCATGTCACGTTCGATAGCACGGACGATGTCTAATTTTTCTTCTATGCTGAGCACCCGGCGTTTTTTTTATCCAAGCTTCGGAACGACGCGAGTCCTCGCTTGCACGACGCCATAACGCTCTCTGGCACTGCGTCGAAATGATGTTGATGTTGATGTGGCTTCACGCGCAAACGCACAGGGCGCTTGGAGGCCGTTGTTCCGATCTCTGAGGCGTGTTGTTCTGCCGGGCCGCCCGATGGAGACGGCGCAGCATCGTGTTTGCGCGACGAAAAGTTCAAATGCTACGTTTTAACCGATGCATACGCAGTAAGCTGGTACGGTTTATGCGGATACGAAACACGTTATGTTCAATGGTCGCTTAGTCGGGGATTTGACTTTACTACTTTTAAAACGAAAGTACTGTTTAAGCGGGTACGGTTTAACGAGGTTTTACTGTACCAAGAATGTGGTCAACAGGAGAGCACCACAGTAGCTGAATTGATAAATTGCATCATTCGTATGCAGAAGATGTGGGTTTAGTCCCCACCTGGCAGGAACTTATCTTTTGTCCACTTTCATTTCCCTTTAACCTATTATTTCTACAGTGAAACCTCGTTAAAACAGTAGTTGGCCGGAGCTGGAAAAAAGTACATATTAAACGGTGGTAATGCTTAGCCGAAATAGCATAAGATCGCCCACTTACCTGTCAAAAACGGAACTCAAAGAGAGTGCAATGAAAGGGCAAAAACATGCAGTATTTATTCACCTCGCGTGACAAAACTGTTATTTTCGTTTGATTCTGCGGCGGCCTAGCAGCGAAGACAGCAGCCTCAAACTTAATGTGGCTGCGAGCCAGCTTTACAGCCAGCCCCCCCACTTTTTAGCAAATACTCGCATGGCAGATTCCTCGTTCGCGTTGTATATTGCCCGTGCACGGGCACGGTAGCACTGCAGAAGTCGCGGGATGTCTTTTTCGTTGCGGGATGCTGTTCTCATTGCGATGATTGCATTCGTGAGGCTGACGTAACCTGCAGCTTCTGCCACTGTCGGGCCTGAATCGCATATGCGGTCACTTTCTGTGTCGTCCTCATCACTGTCCGTTAGGCGACACTTTCGCAATAGAGGTAATGATGGTGAAAAGTCGAATCTCATAGCCGACATCTTTTCACGATTGCAGCAGCGCTGCCTAGCAACTTCTTCACATTCCAAATGCCAAACAGTAGTCAATGGTAGATCCCTGTCGTGTGCCAGCGCCGACTTCTTCGTGCCACTCGAAAAGATAGAAGGACTCGGACACAGCCTATACGCGGACGACATCACCTTTTGGGTGGTGGGTGGAAACGATGGGCATGTGGAAGAGATTCTTCAAACAGCAGTAAACACGGTCGAACACTACATCAGAGACAAGCGACTGAGATGCTCCTCGCAAAAATCAGAACTTCTGCTCTATAGACCCACATGCTGGGGTCGGAAAAGCGTTGAGGAAAGGCCGGGTATTGTGGTCACAGTAGAAGGCACCACGATACCGATAGTGGAGATCCTGAGAATACTGGGACTCCGCATATCTGAAAATGGCCATCACGGAGAAACCATTAGACTACTTGACAAGTGTTCAACAAACAATCAGACTGATAAAGCGGATATCCAACAGGCACTATGGCATGAAAGAGCACAATCTGATCCGATTAATAGAAACATTCATAATCAGTCGTATTGTATATGTGGTCCCTTACCTCAAGCTCTACGCTGTGGAGAAAGCCAAAATATAATGCATTATTAGAAGGGCGTATAGCAAGCCTTGGGACTTCCGGCAAATACGCCAATCGAGAAATTCCTGGCGCTCGGCATGCACAACACACTAGACGAACTTATTGAGGCCCAGAGAGTAGCGCAGTATGAAAGGCTTACACAGAGTTTGATGGGGAGACACATCTCAGATGATATTGGAATAACCTACGAAGCACAGCACGAAGTGCGGAGAGACATCCCAAGGAAAATAAGGGAACATAAGGGAACAGGGAATAAGGGAAATAAGGGAACATCAGGGCAGTACCTGCGGTCGCTGTGGTGGTGCCCACTCCCCATCACAGTGCCAGTTTTCTCGAGCACAATGCTTTACGTGCGGGAAAACTGGGCACCTGGCATGTGTATGCCGAAGGGGCAGGACGAACAGCAAACAGCAGCAGCAGCAGCCTGATTCAAGCCCAGGTGCCAGACAAGCCCGCAGTCAGGGTTGCCGTCGCAAGCGTACGCGGCGGGGGCGTGCGGCAGCAGGCTCAAGTTCTTCCGCTGCCAGGCTCCACGTCGTGGCCGAGAAACCGCCGATTTTCGACATGTGGCACACAGGCCTTGTACCGTCGTCTGTGCCGCCGTACATGCTGACCTGACCGTCGAAATCTGCGGGCACCCCATTTCCATGGAGCTGGACACAGGGGCCAGCGTGTCAGTAATGGCCGGGAAACTCTTCAAGCCTACTTTCCCCGGCGTGTCAGTCGAGGCTTCGGGCGTGATGCTGCGCAGCTACTCCGGGCAACTCTCCCAGGTCAGGGGTCAGGCACAGGTCAGCGTTCGCTTTGGCGACAGGGAGGCAACCCTTCTCCTTTACTTAACGAAGGGGTCGTCGCCGACGCTGCTGGGCTGAAACTGGATTCATGCACTAAGGGTTCCTCTGCCAGAGTACCAGGTGGCCAGCGTGCATGTGGTAGACGTCCCCAGCCTCCTGACGGAGTTCAAGTCCCTGTTCCAGCCAGGGGTGGGCACATTTGCCGGCATGACGGCTGGCATCTATGTACCTGAGGGAGCCCCGCCACGTTTTTTCAAGCCTCGCCCACTGCCGTTCGCCCTGAAGGACGGGGTCACCCAGGAGCTGCAATGGTTACAGCGAGAGGGCATCCTGGTACCTGTCAAGACATCTGAATGGGCCGCTCCCATTGTACCAGTCTTCAAGCGAGACGGCAGTGTCAGGATCTGCGGGGATTTCAAGGTTACCATCAACCCCGTCGCTACCGTCGAGAAGTACTCGCTGCCTCGGATTGAAGATCTCTGGTCAGCATTGTCCGCTGGACAGAAGTTTACGAAGCTCGGCCTCAGAGGTGCTTACCAGCAGCTGGTGCGCCAGGATGCCTCCCGGAAGTATGTCACAATATCGACAACTTTGGGGTTCTTTCAGTACACGCGCTTACCGTTTGGTGTGGCCTCGGCCCCAGCCATATTCCAGAGGGAGATGGACAACCTCTTCAGGGGCATGAGGCATGTGGCGGTGTACTTGGACGACATCCTGGTTACTGGCAGTGACGACGGGGACCACCTGCAGAACCTGCACAACGTCCTGGCACGACTGCAGGACGCCGGCCTCAAGCTCAAGCTGGAAAAGTGCGTTTTCCTAGCCCCCAGCAATGAGTGCTTGGGATATGTCATTTCTCAGGCAGGCCTTGCCCCGGCTCCCCGCAAAGTTGATGCTGTGCTCAAGGCACCTAAGCCCCAGAACAAGAAGGAGCTTCAGAGCTACCTGGGCCTCATCAACTTCTACAGGAGTTTTCTGCCGAACCTGTCGCAGCATCTACAGCCGCTCCATCTTCTGCTTCGAGATGGTCAACAATGGGTCTGGAAGAAGGAGTAGGACCGGGCTTTCCAGCGCAGCAAGGAGCTAATCACCAAGGCTCCAGTGCTGGTGCACTTCGATCCTGCCAAGCCTGTTGTCCTTACTCTAGATACATCGCCGTACGGAGTGGGAGCCGTCCTGGCACACCGGGACAAAGATGGCCAGGAACATCCTGTGTCGTTTTCTTCTCGACGGCTTCCTGCTGCAGAGCAACGTTACAGCCAGCTGGACAAGGAAGGTTTGGCCCTCATGTTCGGTGTCGAACGCTTCCACCACTATCTGTGGGGCCGGAAGTTCGAGGCGGTCACGGACCACAAGCCGCTGTTGGGGCTGCTGGGGCCTGACAAGGCAGTTCCTGTGCAGGCATCACCTCGAGTGGTACGCTGGGCCTTGAAGCTGACAGCTTACAGTTACCAGCTGGTTTACCGTCCGGGAAAGGACCTGGGACCTGTTGATGCCCTGAGCCGCCTGCCCCTGCCAGAGGTGCCTGATGCTGTTCCAGAACCTGCTGAAGTGTTCATGCTGGAACACGCGTAGATCTGCGGTATCTCAAGCGACCAGCCGGGACCCAGTCCTGTCTCAGCTGGTCAAGGCGGTGTCCCATGGAGAGGAATTGGTGCAGCAGGCCTATAGCCACAAGGCCGCTGAGCTGAGCTTGCAGCAGGGCTGCCTACTGTGGGGTTCGAGGGTGGTGATCCCACAAAGTCTCCGGTCTAGGGTTCTGCAGTTGCTGCACGCGGGTCATCCAGGAATAGAAAAGACCAAGATGGTGGCCCGGTCCCATGTTTGGTGGCCTGGCCTGGACCAAGACATCGCTCACTTGGTGCAGAGCTGCCAAATCTGCCAGGAGCATCAGCGAGCCTTGCGTCATGTGGAGATCACCCCCTGGCCGTTCCCACAGAGACCCTGGTTCCGCCTACATGTGGATTTTGGGGGACCCTTCAAGGGCCATTACTTCCTGGTGGTGGTGGACGCCTTCTCGAAGTTGGTGGAGGTTCTACCTGTCACCACTCCATCAGCAAGCGCGACCATTGCAGCGCTACGACAGGTCTTCGCCGCCCAGGGGTTGCCGGATGTCATTGTGTCCGACAATGGTCCTGCTTTCGCCAGCACAGAGTGCTTCAAATGGTGCAGCTGAGCGGGTGGTGCAAACCATCAAAGACAAACTCAAGAAGAGCCAAACTGGGGATTTCCGGATGCAGATTGCCCGGATACTATTTCAGTACCGGACCACGCCCCACAATGTCACTGGCCGTGCCCCCTGTGAGCTCCTGCCGGGTTGGATGGTCAAGACACCCTTGGACGTCTTGCATCCGGACCTCCGATCCACTGTGCTCTTGAAGCAGCTGAAGCAGAAGCTGGCTGCTGACCAAGGGTGCCGCCCCGGGCCTTTGCAAGAGTCGGGAGCTCCAGTTTTCGCCAGGAACTTCCGTCCTGGCCCACCCTGGTCTGCCGGACAGGTGGTGTCTCCTGCTAGCACCTCATCGCTGCTCGTCCGCATGCCAGACTGGGCCATGTGGCACAGACATGCTGACCATGTCAGGCCTCACCTCGGGACCTGGCCAGCACCCTCGACTGCCACTCCTGAGTTCCAGCCCGCAGGAGGACTAGCGGCAGCACCAGTCGCTTCCAGCAGAGCACCACCCACCTCGGATGCGGCAACCGTAGCCAGTGGTGCGGCACCCGTTGGACCGGTGTCGAGCCCGGCACCACTCTCAAGGCCAACCACTACAGACCCTCCGGATGGAGCGAGGCTGGCTCAGGCAGCACCCGGCGTTGTCACACCCGGCGTTGTCACACCCGACCCATCAACACCGGTGCCCAGGCAGAGTACTCGACGGCGAAGGCCACCAGACCATTACTCGCCTGGATAGCAGGCAGCGTCGACCCAGCTAGGGTGGAGGCAGAGCCTGATATTGGGAACATGGACGTTTGTTTTTTATTTAACAAACAAACTGGGGGGTAAGGGGGTGTAGCAAGCATGTGACACCCCCTCAGGCATAATGTTCATTCGCCACTAGGCTCGGGTGGCCTGCTAAGCTCGGCAGGCAACATTGTTCACCGCACCGCAATAAACACCGATGAGCATGGCTGCTCAGCGGTCAGTCATCGTTCAGCACTTCCACGCTACAGAGCGTTCGTCTAACGGAGGGTGCCTCGAGCCCTCCCTTGTTCACGAATCGGGTGGATCGTGGCACTGGCGACGAGGATGGGATCCTCGAGACACATCTATCAATACCCCCAATCCCCAGAAACATGCACCCGGAGTTTCACCAAGACCGAAGAAACTCAAGAGTGAAAGCTCTCCACGAAAGATTCCGTAGTTCCAGGGACGTAGTCTATGTGGACGCGGTGGAGTACGCAAATAGACAGAGTATGTCGATGGTTGTTACGAGCCTAGAGGGTGACTGCAGAGTTAGTGGCACGGTAAAAACAGGGAAGGCAGAGGTGGCGGAGGAGGCTGCCTTGGCATTGGCAATAACCTCCACGGAAGCTAACATCATAGTAAGCGACTCCAAGACAGCCATCAAGAACTATGCAAAAGGAAGAATTTCGCCAGAAGCACTGAGAATTTTAAACAACTTTGGTGAAGATCGCGACATTCACATTATATGGGCACCCGCACACTCCTCCCTTCCCGGGAACAAAATAGCGCGCAACCTGACTCGAGAACTGACGGGCCGAGCAGGTGACACATAACAAATATTGGGAACGGAGAGAGACCGGATGACTGGTTTAACGAGATCATCAAACACTATAAATTGGGAAGGGCGCATTTCCCCCCGGCACACTCCTCATTGACTAGACGGCAAGCGACGGCATGGCGCCTCTTACAAACAGACACATATCCGAACCCGGTGGTCTACTACCGCTGCTACCCGGACCTTTACACGGATAGGTGTAGATTCTGTCAAGAATGGGCGGACCTACAACATATGGTTTGGGCTTGTCCTCGGACACCCACACAGAATAAGATAAACAAGACCAGAGAGCAATGGTAGACCGCGTTGCTCAGCTGTGCACCAGAAGGCCAACTCAAGGCAATCCAGCAGGCCGAAGATGCCGCCAGGGCCCAAGGGCTCGAGGCCATCATCTAGGTAGAGAGGCCTAGGTCTCAAATCAGCTGTGCACAAATAAAGTTCATTCCTCCTCCTCCACAGAAAGCATATGCTGCATTGAACATCTCAGCCGAGTTTTGCATTCATGTGCAGCGTATGGAGCTCGCAAGCAGAGTGCAAAATCACCTTCCTCTCAAATGCTCTTTTTTCAACAGAAGCCTGCTTCTCACTCTTTACTGTACAATTTATTTCCGAATACAGTAAAAGCCCGTGATAACGAAATTCTGCAAGTACTTAAATTCTCACGACAACGAAATATTTTTGTATCCCTGGCCAACGCCAATAGCATTCAATGGATTTCATACCTCTCGACAGTGAAACGTCGCTGGGCTACAATCCGGCATCAGTGAAATTTGCTGGAAAGTAACCTCGCATATTAGCTACACGCGCTACGCTTGCAGGCTGCAAAGTGTGGTCAAATGTGATTTTTTTGCACTAAAATTGCATAAATTAATGACACATTGCACTTGCATGGGTACTGCTGCCATTCTTGTTTACAAAAACAACCAAGCGCTGAAAGCGATCGCGTGCGCTTATACGCGTCATGGCCCCTCACCATCTTGGTTGTTTATCGCCCATTTGAAGCAGCATGCATGTTGCTACCGACATCTGACGACGAATTTTGCACACCTATTGCAGTGCATAATGTGAACTGCACTAGGATTGCAACTAAGTGTGCACTTGGTATGCAAACAATTCCGAAATGGAATTGTTTATGGCACATGAAATGGTGGTTGCTGCATGGAGTGCCATGCATTAGGTCGTGATTGAGCGATCATGCGGGAATACACATCCCTTGCTTTAATAACGCTCATTTTGGTGCCACCTGACAGGCATTGTGTGCAGATTTGGTACCGGGTGTAGATTTGTGCGAATGGGCAGTAATCTCAATCGATTGCCTTGTCTTCGGGTATACGAGGTACAATCACTTTCGCGCTCGGCACCGGACGTGTCAACGCCTGTGGCCAAGAGCGTGCACTGGAGAAATGCTGCATGCGTGGAGCGCGGTTGCTCTGCATCCAGTGCCGAGTTATGCAAAATCTCACAAAAGTAATTATATCTCCGAAAGCAACTGACCAAGAATGCTGCTCCACGACATAGCTGCCACTGCTGATCGAAGCATGCAGTACACTTTGTATTGTCGGCAGTGCAGTTCTATATCCTCGCAAGCTTGCCAAAGTAAGCTAACGGAATTTTGACACCAGAGTTTTGTTCTGCGATGCATTACCTATATGTGCTGTCTCATTTCGTAGCAACAAAATTCTCGCGAAAGTGAAATTTTCGCGTTTCTTGCCCATTTCATTATTTTGAGGTTCAACTGTATAGCGGATTCCTGTACACGGCTGCTATTGTGCAATGGCTGACATCACGCAAGAAGGGTGTTTGAATCAGTGTGCTTCTTTCTAGTGTTACTGTGCATATTTATTGACGGAAGTTTCATAAACAAGCTGAAGTAAGGGAAAATGTGCTTTCTAACTTAAATAATAATTGCACACTTCCGGTAGAAGCTGACTATCAAACGCTCATGCTCTGCCGCGGCTGCCCGCGTAGGAATTAAACTTTGGCCACCCTGCTTATCGGTCTTGTAGCCGTCAGGTCTCGCTAATTTTCACTTGTGAATGCTAAACTAGCCTTGAACCACATGAAACTTAAGTTCAGACCACACACACTCCTGGTGGTTCCTGGTTAGATGCTTTGGCAGACTTATTGCTAGCGTTTAAAAATGCGCAAGTGGGATGCGGCTACTATTTGTCGGTCAAGCTGGTGAAGGACAAAGCCGGTCCGCACTACGTGGGACAGTCAGACTGGAGCATAAGAGCGCGGACATGCACTCAAGCCCTATTATGCACAAAGCAAACGGTGCGCATATGCACTACTGTTGCATGTAGCTGCAGTCTGCTATGTAGCGTAGATACCGCAGCCGCTGCAGGGTGCTGTGACGAGTCCACTGTGGCTCTATGAGGATAATCAGGTTTGGCTTATGTTCGGCACATCGTAGTAGGTGCCAAAATCGTAAGTAGTGGCATCTAACTTAACATCCAAAATCAAACTTAAACTGTGCACCATGGTGACATTCAGTTGGCAGACCGTTGTGGGCACGCCCCGCTCCTCCGTAGCCTTCGCAGTGCAAGGCATTAAAGTAGGAGCAGAAGCACCGCGAAGGGCGTGCTTGATTGCCAATAACTCTGCTTCTGCTAATCGCTTTGAATTACTTTTTACGGTAAAACATTTCTGAAATAACCTATTTTAACTTCAAATGCATTTCTCCACTTCAGTAAAAAGTGATTCGGGCCCCTTTAAGCATATCTAGCCTAAACAAAGGCTTGCCTAATTTCTTCACAAGAAAATAAAATTGCATGCAGTAAGGGGTTAATAACACTTGATATGTTATTTTTGCCCTTCATGAGCGCCCAAGTTGAACGCATTTGACATAAAAGTATGCTTACAATGCAATTATGGGCTCTTTTCTGCTTTTGATTGAAGTTCTTACTATTTACAAGTGTGTGGTCATAAACTGAATAAGTCGCAGCATGGCAGTTGATATAGTTTCATGTATTCATTGCAGAGCTCCCCCAGAGACTTCAAGAATTGGCTGCTTGGATGGAGCCGACTCTGAAGCTGCCCTCATATAACCATGAATCGGTGGGCTACCTCATGGGCTGTGTGAAGGCAGCAGCTGACTCGGCTGCATCTCTGCCTCCAATGCTGATTACTGCACTGCGCATACTTCAGCACCTGGGCCTGCCACCTCAAGATTTCCGCTCAGGGGAATCTGGTACGTGTTGCCGTGGTTGTTGTACTTGCGGTCTCTATTTTGGATGGGAATCTTGGTATATTAAACCAGATGCTGAGAGTGTAAAGGTGAGCCTATGCAGAAACAGCCACTGTGTTTTTATGTTGTTATGCTCTCTTGTTTCAAACAGTGTTTTGTGCTTGTTGACGCTGTGTCATGAGCCCTACTTGTGGACACAACATAACTGCATTTTAATAAGCAGGAAACTATTGTTGAAAGTAAACGATAGAGACCAAGGTTCTTCCCATGGTTGGTAGCAGAGAAGTTCTGCCTACTACTTCAGTTGACCACCCAAGGTAGTGGTCTACCGCCCACCTCCGTGACAATGGCACTGGTCGATTTGGCCAAAATTTTTCATTTTTCATTTTCTGCAATCTTCAGGGGTTCATTTAACAGATGGGGAAATATTGCAAAGAAATATGCAGTAAAATCTGCAAAGATAGTACTTATATAGTGTGTGTTTGACAAAAATTGGGTAGAAAATTATGTTTGTAGAGGTGCCGTCTCACCGTGGATTGCCAGGCCTTTAGTTGATGCAGCGGCGCCATCGTAGTACTGTAGTAAAGGGGAGAGATTGGAGGTTCAGATAACCACAATGTCATATTTCTCAATGCAAGAATAAAAGTAAAAGAAGCAAGTAAAAGGAGGAAAAACTAATATTGCGATCAAGGAAGTTCCTTGGTCGTTATCTGTTACTGCTGTGATGCTTTTCTTGGCTGATGCGTATTTTAAACGCTGGCACTTCTGTTTTGCGCGCATTTGGCAGTGGTGAGCTGTGCATTTCTGTCCCGGTAACGTTTGCTGATCGCTATTGGCCTCAAACTCCCCCACTGGAAAAGCTGGCGCCACCATCGGCGTGACGTGCTATTAGGGATCACGTGGACATAGCAGCTGCGTTGGCTGCTTCGGGAGCGCCGAAGCGAGCTGAAAACGAGAGTTTAAATTCCCTCGTACGCTGCGGTCCTCATTTAGTGACGAGATTTTCCCGCTTCGAGTGTCTTCTTTACAACGCTTGAAAGCACTACAATAGGTAGTAGCTGCCTTTGCAGGCGTGCAACATGGTAGACTACTGCTCGGTGCTGCAGTGCCGGACGTACGCAACGGAGCCCGGTGTCAGCCTTATTCACACGTAGCTGCAGGACAAGAAGCTGTGTGAAGCTTGGCACGCGAAACATAAAACCGGCAAACAGTCATCGGCTGCAACTCGGGTATGCAGCAAGCACAGACGCGAGGAAGATTTCTGCTACGGCACTGGGTCTGCGATGTTTGGAAAACGCGCACTGAGATGCTCGCCCGAGTCCACTGTCCGACTAATCTTATGACGGTTTGGTCTATGAACTTGTCGATGCTATAGATACTGGCAAGTTCACTGGAGTGGAAAGGGAGCAGTAAGTAGCACATTAAAAAAAAGCGTGGCATATGGTCATGTTTATGTTATGAATTAATGCACTGGATTACAAAAAAGCAGCAGCGGGAAATCGCACGCTGAGAACACCAATAAACACACAGTGCAACGCAACTCGAGAAATAATATTGAAACGTCCAAGAATTTAGAAGAAAAAAAAAAAAAGAAAAAGATTGAATTGTCGCGATGGCACATCACAGCCCCCCCCCCCCCCCCCCCCCGTGGGCGTCGGAGTCTCTACAATGAAATTATTTTTGAACAGCTCTGATAGCGCCCACGCAACAATGGTTGCTTCTATACTGTGTCAAATGCCCATATTCTGCGGCCTAAAGCTCATGGCATGGTGCGAAAATGTGCACGCGGCGAAAGTGAAACAGTGCGCGGACAAGCATGCAGACGCGCAGTTGGTTGCTGCGAATCTGTGCGATCACTGCATTGCGGCTTCATTCTATTACGCTCCGTTTAATTATACAAACACTATAAGAACATATTTCACATAGTTTGCTCTCAGCGTTTACCTGCCTTTCACGCAAGAAGCCGGTTCAGGAGACTCCATCGTGGCAACCGCGCGCAGTGACGTTCACTGTACATATTCGGTAAAGAGATAGCGTCTGTAAACGATTCTGTGCTTTCAGTTTGCCCAAGATTATTATTTAAGACAGTAAAAAACTTATCTCGTTTTGAAAGTACTTACAGAAATGTCCGGGAGAGCTTGTGCGTGGTGTTTTCAGTGAGCGCTGACAGCAAAACCTATGAGGAGCGGGCCGCATGATCCCTCATACTACGCCAGCGAGGCGCTTCCGATAGATGGCGACTCCGTAACTCCTCGCCGCCAATAGGGCAACACTTCAAGGTCTGCCTGGCCGGCTCGCATTTCTTTCATTAGTAGACCTAACTGGTACTGAACAGTGATTGGGTCACGATTCGTGATTCATGAAGAGAATCTACATTTTCTTGTGGCAGCAAGGCTACATCGTACAGTCGGGGAACAGATATCTCTGTGTTGAAGCTCTTCAAAACACACCTAAGAAGTCGCCTGAAAGAAGGGTCGTAAGGGCATGATGCCAAGAACTATCCATTCAGCAAGGAGGTAGAGAAACGGGCCAGACTTGAGCGGAGGCTTAAAGTGTAAGTGATAGTTGCAGAATTAAATTATATTTTAATATGTGAATGTCTTGAAAATAGAATATTGCTCTATGTACCATTCGAAATGGCGAAATAGTTGCATAGGGGTGGGAAGGGGAGTGAAGCTTTATTGTGTGAGCGTTTACTGGCAATGCCTCCTTGGCACTTACAAGTGCCATGAATAGTCGCCTGTTTTTGAGAGATGTTGGACATGAGAAAACAAATTTGAGGAATGTACACATGATGAATATTTTTTTAAATTTTACTTATTGTCAGTTTGATGGTCTTGAATAGAGAATTTATGTGTGTTTGGGAGACACATTGTGGTGGTCACTTCACTTCCATCATAATGCACAGCTTGTTTTACATTGTGCACATGTTTGGCTTCAAATAAGCTTTAGCCTTTGAGTGTCGATTTTTTTCGCCATATGCGACCACCCAGTGTCGATTTTTTTTTATTGCAGATTCCAATTCTTCTGAGGGACCTATTCCGAAAAAAATTTACCGTATTTTTTTTAGGGTGGCCGTAAAATGAGAAAAAGATATTTTGTGTTGGTATATATGTACTGTTTATTCATGAATAACAATCAAAAAAGGAAATAAGCTTTTAACAATTAAAAATTAGATGCATTGTTATACACATAAGGCTTAGAAAATGCGCACAAGAGCATATTTTGCAACTGTCAAATGTTCCTGCTCTTGCACTAATATTTATGTCCATAGCGTAATCGAACTGTGTAGGTGAGCGCACTCAAGAAAAATGTGATTGTGTGCCCGTCAAAACAGCAAAACATGTGACAAACTTCCGCTAATATTCATCTTATCGCCAACCAGAGGCAAATACGTAGTTTTCGCGAGTCTCCAAAAAAAAAAAAGAAAAGGAAACGCATGCATGGTGGCATCCTTCCTATGCGCACCCCTGTGAGCACTAAATGAGCAAGAAGCAGGCGGTCGCCTTTTGAGTGATTAGTAACGAGATAGCCATCAGTTTTGCAATCGGAAGAAGCTGAAACCGCCCGCGGAACAGAACCCAAACTGTCGCCCGCCCGCGAACGCGCCAATGCACGAGCGGTAGTATATAGACGTGCCGGACCAAACTAGCTCTAAAACAAACCGTGCAACGAAAACCGTGAAAGGGAGGCGCGAGAAAAAAATTCCCTGTATTCCCATGTAGTAGCAGCACATGCCAGAAAAGAAAGTTAGGAAATTGGCGCGCATTTTAAATGTACAGACGGACCCGTAAATATGTGGCATCAACCATTTTGGACTTGTTCGCGGCGCCGTATATTTACGTCATTGACCTTGAAAGGGTTAATTTTGCAATATTTGCCCCTACGCTGCCAAAATTTTATTGATGCCTGGAAGGCTTTATAATCCTGCTTTAAGTTCCAATTCATGTGAAAACATCTCTAGGGAGCCCAGAGGTAACAACTCAATTACAAAAAGATGTGTGCTCACCAACGACTAATGATTTATTTTGTGAATAGCGAAGTGTACTGGAGAGAGTGGAAGAAAACATGCAAAGGAGCTAGAACATAAGAAAAAAAAAGAAGAAAGGAAAAAAATTTGCACATAGTATTCACCAGAGCAAGAACATCAGGGGCATTATCTTGCTAACAGATAATGGGAAAAACAGCAGGGAAATTGTCTTACAAAAAGAAAATGACAGAGAGGCAGCATGTGACAGGAATGTAGGCAGCCGAGGCCGGATGTTTATGTATGGATGCCTTTAAAAATTAATTTTAGAAATCTTGATCAAGTTGACAGGTGGAGCATGTAGCACTAATTCACATAGTGCCTCGTTTCACCTGCTTAATATGTTGTGTGGATGAATAAGGACTATTTTTCTGCAAAGACAATACTGCACCCTGCAAGAAGCTGTGCGGGTTCCAGCACATCAACCGAGAGCTTTCCACCCAGCAACGTGGGTGGAGCTGCTGGCAGTACTGAACATAGCCTGACGCTAAAGCCACCTGGTGCTGCTCTTGATGCCTATAGTTTTCCAATTTTTTCTGTTTCTTTTGTATTTGAACTAGTACAAGTCTGATTTATCTCAATCACAAACTTATCATTTTATCACACCTGTGTATAGTACTTGTTCTTGCTAAACTTTTGTAATATGCTGTCATTCATTACAGATGACGAGGAAGAATTGAAATACAAATATGTCATCATGCAGATATTTGCCCACAATGGACTTTCCAGTTTTCTGACTATATTACAGGTAAATACACTGCGCTTGTGTTTTACTAAGGGTGTGCAAACACAGTAAACCCTCCTTATAACAAAGTCACGGGGACAGGAAATTGACTTCATTATAAGCAGTATTTTCTAAGGGTGCGGGAATACCCAATAGTAGATTTCGAGTTAAATATCGAATGGAATAATTAAAAAAAGCCAAATGTCGAATTAAATATGGAATATAAAAAATTTAACTAAACTTTTATGATTCCAAATGTTGTGCAATGTACAGTGCTGCAATACTCAGGAGGCTAATCACATTACATAAGAATCTTGATAGCTATCAGTTAATTAGGTACAGAGGTGTTCAAAAGTTTCCAGGCCACAACTTGTGCGAACACGTTGACTTTGTGCCCATGTGGCGTGTCATGTATCTGATTGTAAGAGCTCCAAGGTTTTTGTGAAGAGGGTAAGGGAGACTGTTTCTGACCACCCACAGTTTCCGAGTGCCAAAATTACTCCAGGAGCCCTGCCACTTGCTTGAGAATGAACGTTTTCGAACGTGCTGTGGCCTGGGAACTTTTGACCACCCCTGTTCCTATGAATCAAGATGCATAGTATGTTCTGATGTTATTAAAGGGAACACCAAATTAGTATGCCTGCACTGATAACAACTCAGTTTGTATACAAAGGTCTGGAAAATATTTGTGATTTGTGGAATATCTGTCAAATAGAATTAAGGGCTTTCTTTCCCTCTGAAGCTGAAGAAATAGTGAAGTTGTCCTAAATACCAGTGGGGTCTTCATCTTAATAGTGAGCCAGACTGTGCTTAATGGCAATCTTCTATTGCTTAGAAAGTATTGCTTTCCCGTTTTCTTCCAGAAAAAAAAAAGAGTTTTTATATCTTTATGGCAGGTGGTTTCTGTGGGTTGTCAGCTTATTATAAGGCCAATTGGCACAACAGACAAAAGTGGGGAATGCACATCACGTCACTCAGCACTGCTCCGCGCAGTCATTGGCGCCACACGCATTGATCGTGGTCAGCGCTGATGTTAAAGAGTTCTCAATTGGGAGGCCCACGCCAAGTTCGCATGACGTCATCACCCCCCACCTTTATTTATTTTTTTTCGAAACGAGGGGCCACCCTACGGTATTCGGCAAGGATACCGGCCGTGAACATGCAATGGTCATTCCATGCACTCACTTTCATGTACGAGGCGGTTTGTCGGCTTTCTGAGGGTCGTGCAACCGCTGTGAATAAATCTGTGTTGATTGGGTAACTGTTACTTTACTTGCTGACTCATGATGACGCAGCTCAGGTGGCCTAACAGGCTAGACAGTGCGTCAAATAGTGTGGCTGTGACGAAAATTTGCCGCCAGCCTATGTGATAAGGGACCGCTCTTCGCATGTGCTCTTGTGCTTTCCATACGTGCTGCTGCTGTAGTTTCCTCTGTCCGCGTCGCGTTAATCGTTTTGATTGGTATCGATGACCTGGATGAACCGTGCACTGATGGAGATCACATGTCATGGGAACGCAGGGTGTGTCAAGGCACTGAGCATGGCCGGTTCATTCACCGAATGCACCGATATCCGAAAAATCAAATATTCAAGAAATTAAATGTTCAAGAAATTGAATATTAGGTATTCGATTCGTGAATCAAATTATGGAAACATTCGTTATTCAATTTGAAATTGAAATTCAAGTATTCGCACACCCCCTAGTATATTGAAGCCATGAGAGAGTCATAGTAACATGGGGACATGCAAGACTTCGAATAATGTGATACAGTCGACTCTCGTTACAATGGACCCTGATAATCTGACAAAAAACGTCCGTTTTATCCAAAGTCCGTAATATCCGAGACGCCTCACTTCCGAAATTTTCGTCGCAATGTCTAACAACTTTATTGCAAAGAGTGAGCGATGAGCGTCCAAAGTAAAAAACAAGCAAAAAAAAATTGCGGTTATGCCTGAAAGGCGAAGCATTGATTGCTATAGCAAATTAAGCAAGATAAGCATGGCAGCAGCAGCGAGCAAATTCAGCTTCGTGCTGTCTCTCGCTTCAACACGAACTAAACGTCGAAAGCACAGCACATACGAAGCTACCGACACTGGGCACGCTTTGTCCACATTGCAGATCGCTTTCAAGGTATGGCGCCCGTGGCGCACACTTTGTTCACATCGCAGATCGCTTTTAAGATATGGCAGCCTTGCCGTTAACAGCAGCCACAGGAGTAGTAGCTCGCCCCTTGCCTCCCACCCATGCCTTGCATGCGAAAGACGGCGCACTTCCTCCCGCTTTCCTCCTTTCCTTGCGTGCAAGATATTGAGCCGTGATCGTTGGCTGACCCTCACAAGTCAATTGCCAGCCTGTGTCGACATGGCAAAAGTCCGTTTTATATGCCTGGTTTTGACAAAAATTGTCGCTAATTTCGTCCGCTGTAGCTGATAGTCCGTTGTAGCGCGGTCCACTAAAAGTGAACTTCGTTGCATTAAGAAAATAGGCAGACCACACTAAGGTTGAAATATAGTCCATTACATCTGAAAGTCTGTTGTATGCGTGTCCATTGTAACGAGCGTAGACTGTATTTAAAATAAAGCGATTTCGTTAAAACTAGGGTTTACTGTACTCATATAGTATACAAATATCAAGTTTATCTGTATCGAAAAAATGGCACAGATTTTGAACTTGGATATTGTGCGACTTTATCAGGCATCGTGGCTCAGGACTAAGAATTAAGCTGTCAAGTACGTTCTTACATCCCGGATGAGCCCCCACATGTCAAGTACGTTCTTTATTTCGGGCAATCCTCGGCGCACGCACACGCACGCAGTCTTCGTTTTGTCCCACCGCACCGCACGTGGCTTGCTCCGCCGATTACTTCACTCACTCACTTCGTTGTTGCGCGCTTCCTTCATGCCGACCGCGCGCACATGCCTTCCATGTGTTACCTCCCCGCCACACACCGTTCCCTACCGTCCCATGGATGACTCTGCACAGTTGCCTACCGTCTCGTGCCTGTGACTCTATGCCACCTGGCGTCGGCCCGGTACCCTCACAAAGCATAGACTTAGAATTAAGAAAATGTTCGGAATTTCATTAGCACAGTGTGAAGGCCGGCTTTAGAAAAGTATATTTGAAATAGGTCATATTTGTGTCATTAATAAAGTTGTGTAGAAGTTTGTTGAATATAACCAACTCCTTTATGTTACCTTTTATGTAACGTAATTCCAGTATAAATGCCAGCTGACTTGGGAGCATCCCATAGGCCAAAGTGGGAAGGAAGCATACATGGATGGTCTGAGAAAATGACTAGAGATTACACAGCTAATATAATTCTTCACAGCACAATGTGGAAGATATTAGTATAAACAAAGGATGTTGGGCAAGGAGATACAACCTCTTGTTAATTATTGGCTACACATCAGAAAGAAATATTTCAAGGACTAGATTGGGAAGGATTAGGTGTAAGGATTACCCGAGAATACTTAACTTGTGGTTAGCAGATAAAGCTCTGTTCTGCAGTGTTGCAGGTAACTTAAATTATTGAAGACTTTGAACTGCCTATGTGGCATTAAGGTAGGTTTGGAGATTCATATGTAGAAAAATAATGCTCAGTAGTTTGGCGAGGGAACAAGAGTTCAAGTTTGGTAGTCAGCTTCTTGAGGCAGTAAAGGAGTGTGTAGCACACTCAGATCATAAGAAATCTGCAGACAAATAAAAATGGGTGGGAGTGCATTTAGCAGACACTTGCAGGTCATGAACGTCAGCTTACCGATGCTCTTGAAAAGCATATTGCTATATTCTGCTTGTACTAACCTATCTAGCCAAAACTTGGAGGATAACAAAGAAACCTGGAAGGAAGCCAAAGACTACACAACTAGCAAGCAATGGAGCAGAATATTAGAGAGGCGTAACGCTAGGCGAGGAAGAGAGCAGTATGGATTAGCAAGCAATTGTGGGTAGCTAATATTCTATAGTGCATGTAATGCATAGAGTACATATGTAAAGTGTGGTCTACTAGACTACTAGAGTAACACAATGGGTGCTAAGATTGACTGCAACACACAGTCAAGTGCAGCAGAGATTGGCTGATGGGATAAGGAAACCTCTATGTGTGGCATGAAGTCTGGGGTAACTGGAGATTGATGGTATCACCGTAGTGCTAGTGTAAGGTAATTAAAATTAATGTATGATGTTAACCCTTTGAGGGTCGATTTTCTTGACCGTAAGTGACCGCCCAGGGTCGATTTTTTTATTGCAGATTCCAATTCTTCTGAGGGACCTATTTCGAAAAAAATTTACCGTAATTTTTTTAGGGTGACTATAAAGTGAGAAAAAGATATCTTGCGTTAGTGTAAATGTACTGTTTAGTCATGAATAACAAAAATAAAAAAAGGAAATAAGTTTATAAGAATTAAAAATTTGATGCATGGTTATACACATAAGGCTTGGAAAATGCGCACACGAGAATATTTTGCAAGTGTCAAATGTTCCTGCTCTTGCACTAATATTTACGTCCATAGCGTAATCGAACTGTGTAGGTGAGCGCACTCAAGAAAAATGTGGTTGTGTGCCCGTCAAAACAGCAAAACATGTAACAAACTTCCGCTAATCTTCACCTTATCGCCAACCAGAGGCAAATATTTTTTGCGAGTCTTCAAAAAAAGAAAAGGAAACGCATGAACGGCAGCACCCTTCCTATGCGCTACCCTGTGTGCACCAAATGAGCAAGGAACAAGCGGTCGCCCTTCCCACATAGTGGCAACACATGCCAGAAAAGAAGAAGTTAGGAAATTGGCGCGTGTTTTAAATGTACATACAGCGCCGTAAATATACGGCATTGACCATTTTGGACTTTTCGCGGCGCCGTATATTTACGTTATTGACCCTGAAAGAGTAATAGTATATTGTGAAGTCCTAAGCATCGTTTGACGATTGTGGTGGCTTGGGAGTAAAAATAATGGTATTTGCTTCCAACACACTAGAAATACTTTCTTTGTATTTCAAAGAAGGCAGAATTTTAAACTCTAAACAAACCTTGACTGCATCAACAATGGATTGGCAGGAAATGATGCAGTCAATGCAATCAGTGCATTTTACCAGTGCTTACATATGGGGCAGAGACTTGGAGACTGACAAAGAAGCTTGAGAACAAGTTAAGGACCATGCAAAGAGCGATGCAATGAAGATTGCTAGGCATAACTTTAAAAGACAGAAAGAGAGCGGTTAGGATCAGAGAGCAAACGGGTATAACCGATATTCTAATTGACAATAAGAGAAAAAGATGGAGCTGGGCAAGTCATGTAATGTGCCGGTTAGATCATCGTTGGACCATTAGGGTTACAGAATGGGTACCAAGAGAAGGGAAACGCAGTTGAGGATGGCAGAAGACAAGGTGGAGCAATGAAATTAGGAAATTTGCAGGCACTAGTTGGAATCGGTTGGTGCAGGATGGGTAATTGGAGATCGCAGGGTGAGGCCTTCGTCCTGCAGTGAACATAAAACAAACAGGCTGATGATGAGTATGATGATGATGGTGCAAACTTTAAAAAATTCTGGATGAGACCAGCCAATTTCTGAAAACCATGAATATGCTATCCAATACCATCCATATGATATGATGTTTCAAAAGGCATGATATTATATTGAAGACCAAGTGAGTAAATAATAGCAGATTGTTTTCTGAGAAATAACATGTTTTATAGGCACCCATATGGTCAGGAAATGGTGCATGTCAGTTTGCTGCGATTCAAAAGTTGAAGCTATGAACAAACCAGTGTAAAAAGATTTTGGGCACCCACTCTGCTCATTGTGGTTAGTTACAGATAATTTGAAGATTGTTTAACATTTATGTGTACTCATATTTTTTTATTTTTATAGAATACTGTCAATCCCCCATGGGGATTATTACAGGGGTGAGCAGCATGTCACAACTCATCAATGAACTGTACTAAAACATTCTATAAAAAAAGAGCACATAATGATAGGAGACTATACAAGAATAGCAGTAGTACATTCAGACATAATAATACACACAATGAAGCCAATGTACCTCAACCAGCAGGGAAACTAGAAAAAAAAAAGCAGAGTAAAAAGCATCATTCAGATACAAAATGCTCAGAACAAAAAGTGTAGGCAAGTGCTTTCCTGTCACAAACTGAAGCAGGATGGATTGCATGGCGAAAGTAATTTAACTACTTATATTGACAACTCATTTTAGGTTAATACTGCAAGCTCAATTAATTCCATAAATTTTGCTAGAGTTGGCTGCTGTGTTGCAACTACATCCAGTGTATTCCCCAATGTATTCCATTCGCGAATTGAGCGTGGGAAGAAAGAATAGTGAAAAGTATTATTAATAAATGGATATTCTACAAGTTCCCATGCATGCCTTCTTCTAGTCCGTCTAGTATCACGAAATTTCAAGTAAGAGTCGGGGTTTATACGGAATGATGTATGCAATAGCTGGTATATCAATTTGAGCTGAAAAAGCTTTGCGTAACTTTCAAGGGTAGCTAGACCAATACGCTGTAACAGAGCAGTAGGCTAGTCAAGGCATCCGTAAGTATAGGAAACAGTAAGGGAACATTTCAACGTAGGTCTATACTTGGTGCACTGATGTGGAAGGCTTTATACTTGCTATATTAACCCTTGTGTTCTAAAAACCTTAAAGCATACATGTGAACGGAAAACATTCAATTGGTTTTTGAGCACCCCTCATATTTTTGTACTTTTTGTACTCTCATTTCATGTTTTTGTTATGATTGTTTGTCCTCGTAATACTTGCACAACTGAGCTAGATCATATTAAGGATGCCATCACCCTCACATTCTTTTCATGGCCTTTGAAACATTTCCAGAAAATTTCTGAGGAGTTCTTGAAGCCTTGGCACGGTTCGGCCTCTTTGGTTGCACAGCAAGGAGCTCTTGTAGTGGCTGTGCTGAAGCCTATTGTGAACTTGCTGCAGTTCATGCTGGGCTACCTCATTTCTTGCAGAGGAACAGAGGTAAGCCATTGCTGTCTTCCCTTAGCAGTGTTCTTTCATAGGGCAACTGTGAGACCTGGGGGGGTATTCTGTAAGAGTCCATCTAGTGGACTGTCCATTTCGGTTGCTGCTGATTGGATGCACCTGTACGAGCGAGGAGGAGACGAGCGGCCCCAGCCAATCACCAGCAGCCAAAATGGACAGTCCACTAGGTACAGAATACCTCCTCAGTACTGTCTAATAATGCTGGACTTCACCAATGCATTTGCAAGTTGGAAGTTCTGCAGCGTAGCTGTAATGTGGACATAGGTTAATAAGCGTAAATGAGATGCATAACTGTAAATGAGAGGCATGTAAACACAGATGCTTAAGCACAAACATGTAGCCATCTGAAGGACCAACTGTCTCAGCATGCTGAAAATTGCAGGTATTTAAGGTGGAGTGGGTGGAGGGGGGTGGGGGGGTCTAATGGTTATGCAAGGGCAAGGTCACAAGTTTTGTTGGGGGTAGTTATGCCAGTTTTGGTAACTACTTGCATGGGCCCAGTTTTGAGGCTGTAAGAAAACAACTAAGTGCGTCGGGTAGAAACCCTGTACAGGTAAAATATATACCTTCTAGAATTCTAAACGCTTGCCTTGAAAGGACTAGCTAATGCATCGAGTTGATAATTTGTAGGGATAGAGTTTCTGGTGGGATAAACGTGGATATTTAAAGAGGCCCTGAACCACTTTTTATTGAAAAGGAGAAATGCATTTGAAGTTAAAATAGGCTATTTCAGAAATACTTTGCCGCAAAAAGTACTTCAATGCGTTCAGCAGAAGCGGAGTTATTGGCAATCAAGCACACGCTTTGCAGGGCTTCCGTTTATTCTTTTGCACTGCAAAGGCTACGGTGGTGCGGGGTGTGCCCACAACACTCCGCATTCTAAATGTCACCATGTTGTAAAGTTTAAATTTCATTTTGGATGTTAACTTATATGTCACTACTTCCGATTTTGGTGCCTACAACGCGCTAAATATAAGCCAGACGTAGTTGTGCTCAGCGAGCTGCAGTGTGCTTAGCCAGTGGACTCATTGCCACTTAGCCAGTTTTTCTCATTGTGGTTTCCGAAACTGTTTTCCTTCTTAAGCTCCAAAGGCTCCTAGGTTACTGTGTCCTACTTTCAATTTCAGTACAGTTAAACTTCAATATAACAAAGTCTGTAAAATCTGCAATTTGCTTCATTATATCAAAATTTCTTTATACCTAAATTTGACTTTTTATACAAATTAGCACAGAAGGGGCCACAAAATTTTCTAATTTGTCAGGCAGTCGAAAAAAGCAAGTTTTAATGCGAGAAAATTTCATTTTGTTGAATTTGAGAGTCGGTGCAAAAGATACAGTTTCATGCCGTGTTGGCTATATCCTCACATAGGCGGTACGAAGTGAAGCCAGCCATGCATTTGCATCCACTCCGCCCCCTCGGCTGATAGTGTCTCCAGCAGCGGGTAGTGAATGCTTCGTCTGCCTCTTGCTTCAACGTGTCTCTGAAACTCAAGATAACACAGTGCTAAACTCACGGGACGGCAGTGTACATGATGCCATGCCATCTTGGCACTTCCACTCTTTGGACACCTGGCACATTACCTCTAACAATGCGTGGGCTGCCATATGCGGCCAGCCTCACTGACAGCCATGTGCAGCCATGGCTGCACTAGACAAGGAGACGCATGCCAACCCGCCCCGCACTCCCTTCCTGCCTTTTTTCTTGGTGTGGGATGACGCAAAAGACAGCGCGCATCAAGCCACCATCCTACTTGGCTCACCCTCACATGCTTTCACTCGCACCTAAAGCATACAGCGACACAGTGTACGGAGCGTGATGGGTCTTACTGCTCTTTTACTTTACATGGAACATGACGCTGCTTCGCTTCGATGGTCGCTCTCGAGGTCACGTGGCACCAGATTTGAGAGGTGCGTTTGTAAGCAGTCGCATGTAATTGAAGCATTTGACCATCTTCATCTGCGGAAGTTTCCATTAGCCTACTTTGGCAAGTTTGCGAGGATATAGAACTGCATTGCTGACAGTACAAAGTGCACTGCATGCGTCTATCAACAGTGGCAGCACTGCCATGGAGCAGTATTCTCGGTCAATTGCTTTCGGAGATACGATCCATTTTGCGAAAACCATTCTGACCTATCAGGGCGGGCTAATGGTTGGTTTTAAATAAAAACAGATTGAAATAGTTTTATATTATAGCGGCCCTTATCTTGTATACCCGAAGGCAGTCGAACGAGATTACGGCCCCTTCACGCAAATCAATGTCCGGTGTCGAATCCGCATGCGATGCCTGTCGGGTGGCACCGAATCCAGCATTCTTGAAGCAAGGGATGCGTATTCCCAGATGATCGCTTAATCGCGTCCCAATGCATGGCACTCCATGCTGCGACCGCCATCTCAAGCGTCATAAACAATTCCACGTCAGTGGGACATGGATTTCCTTCTTTTTTGCAGCATTTTTCTCTCACCAAGGCCCGTATTAAGCACTGCGCTAGGTGTGCAAAAACCATCGTCACATGCCGGCAGAAACATGCGTGCCGCTTCGAATGGGCGATCATCAAACAAGATGACAGCCATGCCCGCTAGCCTTTGCGCGAGTAGCAAATACGCAGGGTTACGTTCCAGCAAATTTTATTGATGCGGGATTGTAGCACAGCGACATTTCGTTGTCGAGAGCTACGAAATGCATTGAATCCTATGGGCACTCGCCAGGGGTACCAAAACATTTCGTTGTCGTGAGAATTCCTTTGTAGCGGGTTTTTGTTATCGCAGGTTTCGAATGTATAGGGTGTTTTTTTCTAGCTGCACCAAATTTTAAATTTAGAAGAACATAAATCATGATAACGTTATGTTTACCGTTCGAGTGTACGAATTGGCTGCCTCTAGATATAGAGCAATTTTCGCAGTTACATATGTAATTAGCAAAGTTATGGTAATTAAATTTCTCATTATCAATAATAGGTGGCTGCACTTTGGGGCACATCCTCGACACTACCTATCCCAACGATTAAATTTTGAATAGCGGAGTTCATGTGGGAATTACACTAATAATTAGTCCCCTTTGGCAGGTTCTTTGAAATTGAAACTTCCTGGAAAGAGAGCGTCGGTGTCGTCGATGCCTCCATTCCCCCTCCTTTCTTCGTATCTCCGAGGTCACCGCCAGTCCAGCCCCACGAGCAGCTTGCATTATCTCCTTGCTGTCTGCGGCGTTGGCCAAGCGCTTCAATGCCTGTGGGCTGCCAAATCTACTTGGTCATTCCATTGGGCGCCATGTGTCCACTTCCATCATTGAAATGCCGTTTCAGGCTTTTTAATGAGAACGATGTTTAGTCAAAATTCGCTTTCTTCAGGAAAGCTGTCTCAAACGCGCGCATGCGAGTTGTGTAAATAAAAATGCGTAAACTAAAACAGATAGGAACATAACTCGCCGAGTGAAGGAGGAAAAAAAGGAATTCCATATGGTTAACGCTACAGACTGATATCTAAACGCCCAAAGAATGGGGCCGGCGCTACAGTGGTAACGTGGCGCCCAACAGAATGACAAAGTAAATTTGGCAGCCAGCCGGCATTGAAGCGCTAGGCCAACGCCGCAGACAGCCAGTAGATAACGCAAGCTGCTCTTGGGGCTGGACTGGCGGTGACCTTGTAGACATGACGAAATGCGGGGGGGGGGACATAGACGACATAGACGACATAGACGACATAGACGCTCTTTTTCCAGCCAGTTTCGGTTTCAAGGAGCCTGCCAAGGAGAACTAATTGTTGGCGTAGCTCCCACATGAACACCGCTATTCAAAATTTGATCGTTGGGATAGGTAGCGTCGAGGACGGTCCCCAAAGTACATATTTGCTGTAGCCACCTATTGTGAATAATTAGAAAGTTAATTACCATAACTTTGCTAATTACACACGTAACTGTGAAAATTGCTCTGTATCTAGAGGCTGCCAATCTGTACGCTCGAATGGTAAACATAACGTTACCGTTATTTATATTTTTGTAATTTAAAAAATTTGGTGTAGCTAAATAAGAAACATCATGTATATTAATGAGTTACCTGAGCATTGTTTCTCCAATTGTGTATGACTCTGTATGAATGTTTTCATTCTTTTCCTTTCTCAGTTCAAGGATACCACTGCAGTTCCTGTGCTACTGCATGCCTACATGCTACTTGGGATGGTCCCTCCCTCATCGCCTTCACATGCGCTTGCTCAGAAGGTATGACATTTTGCCATAGCTATGTCAAGGGTGGAATGGCTGCACCAATTGCGGCAAAGTGCTACATTTGCAACTTGCTGCACAAAGCTGCTCCAAAACTGTGAAATTGCCTTAAGAGGAAGCTTTAGCTCGAGTGCTCCTATCTAAATACATGTAAAAGGAGAATTCGTTTTTCTCGGCAACCACTGCACCGAATTTGACGAGGTTTGTTGTATTTAAAAGACAAACTTAAAATCTAGTGACTGATGGTTTCGAATTTTTGAGTTAGGTCGTCAATTTTTTATTAAAGATTGCCAAAAATCGAAAATTTTCAAAAAACGAAACTATCAAGTTTACAACTCTGTAACTCAACCACTAAAAACGATACTACAATTTTGTGAATGGCATCTAAAAGTACATCCATAGCGGACAAAATTGATATGTTACACATGAATATAAAAAAATTTAATCATAGGGAAATACAACTTTTGTAAAACCGTTGTAGCCAACGTAACAAATTCATGTAAGATGTAAGATGACATATTGAATTTGTCCGCTTTGAATGATCTAATGGATGCCGTTTACAGAACCGCGATATCAGTTCTTGATGCATAGCTATCAGTTTGTAAACTTCGTGCTTCTATATTTTTCAAACGGTCAAATATTTGAAAATTGTTTTAAGAAAATTCAAGCCCTAAATCGAAATTCCGCTTCCAACAGTCACTAGAATTTAACTTTTTCTTTCAAATGCAACAAATTTCATCAAAATCGGTCCAGGGGTTATCTCATAAAAACGTTTTTGCGTTTTACATGTATTTGAATAGGCCGCGTCGGAGTTGGGCCCGAGCTAAAGCTTCCTCTTAAATTGCGCCTGCAGTGCTCTTAAACACTCTGCGGGACAATGAAGGGGTTTGTGTCTGGCCAGCTTTAGTAGGTATCGAGAGTCGCTGTAGTTGTCGAGCCTCAAGAAAGTTTTTTTTTCTTCTCGTGATGGGTGATTCACTGCAGAACATTTTGCAGCAAAAATTATGTTCCTGCATTGTTCATTTGCAATCATATAGTGAAACTTGTAACCTTTGCAGCATTTGGACCATGTTTCCATCTATGCTTGGATGGAGACTTAGCTTGGCTTAGCTCTTACATGAAGGATGTATTACGTTTGAAGGATGTTGTTTGCACCCTTCGGGCTCTTTATGCATTAAAAGAACAGCAAAGTGCCTTTGTTCATTGTCTTTATACACTGCTGGTTTCGAATTTATACTAGTAGCTACAGTATGATGAATTTTGGAGTACCAAGGCAAAAGAAACAAAAGTTTGCTTGAAATCAGTACACAAAAACCATAGTGTGTGAAAGACCTGGGGACGGTAGTGCTTCAGAAAGTGCATTGAAATTTGATAATTAATGTGCAGGGTGGCTGCAATATTTTGGAGTCAAGCTCTGCAATGGAAGGAAACAATCATAGATCTTGGCATTCTTTCAAATGTTGTCTTGCCCCGAATGAGTGCTGCAATGGTACGAATTGGCAAATAGCAACCAAAGACATCTATGTGAGCCTTTGGATTCTCAAGTCTGCTCTATGTGATGCTCTGTGTCACTTCAGCGATGGCAAGGCAGGCACACTTAATTTGCTGAACATAGTTAAAATGGTACCTGACCTTTACACAATCAAAACTTGTCTCACAAATCAACTACCGCTTTATGTGAAGGCCTCCCATTTCCGTACTGGCGCTGCTAAACAAGCTTGGAAAAGAACAGCGGGAAAGCATTTGGTGGTGGGGGGTCTCTTTAGCAGTGCCAAGCAAGCCAGCAAATGCCATAGGCGACCTGAGGTGAGCGTCATTGATGGCAGTCTTCTGCAAACTGCTAGAGAGGCCGACACTTAACGGACTAAATTATGTCCTCGAAAATGATGAAGAGGGTCCGTACCTTGATGCAGGTCAAGGGGTTTCAGACCAGGCCTTTGTACACCCAATAGGCTGTGCCTAATCAGGTGAGCGGCAGCCATCCGCTGAGGTAGGCGGTGAGCATATGGCATCATGGTGGCTGTTGACTTCGGGGGGGAGGCTACCCTGGATACTGAACTTTTTTATTTTTTAAGATATCCGGATGCAACTTTCAGGGTACGTTCACACCACCAAATTATGAGGAACTGCAAAGTTTCATGAATATATGTTTGTTAGTTCCAGAGTTATTGAGGTCTAACTAGGTGGTTCATGTGTGTGCTTGAGGAAGAGCCTGGAAAAATGCCAGGACATCGTAGGAAGCCGAAATTCACTGTGATTATCCCTTGATAGATATCCCAGGGAGCTTCAAAGTCCTTTCTTTTTTTATTTCCCCTCTAAAAAATTTTAACACAACTTTGAATTTGATGTAGCCAGTAATGACCACATCCATCTAAAATTAATTGCTTACGATAAATTAACTGTACCAGCTTTCAAAAAAAGAAGCTTGTTAAACCCTGGCAAAGTCATTCAGGAACGGAATAAAAAATAAACGGCGCACAAATCTGAAGAGTGGTTCTTGAGATATCGCCCTCCCCAGCACCACTACTAGCAAAAAATCCATTCTGAGATAACAGGCCTTAAGGTTGAACACATATATTTTTATTAGAAAGCTCCTACAGAGCTTCTAATTAGCTCTTGCGGCGCTAGGCACACTCAATGTGTCGGATTCTCGACTGGTGACAGCCGACAGCGCAGTTCCGCTGCTGCAAGTGTTTACAAAGTTGGCACTTGCTGCAGAAGATCGGAAGCTTGATGCTCGTACAAATTGCATTTCACGCTTCTGTGCACCGAACATCTGCACTGTCTTGTGCTTCGTTGCCGGTGTCGCGTGCAACAAAGAAGTAGTGAAAAAAAAAAAAGAGCTGAGAAAATAATCTAAAAGATAGCGCAAGGCAATCAGCAGCTCGCAAGCAGACGTCTGTTGAAACGGACGGAGCAAGGGGCAACAACGACGCGAGCGTGGCGGGCACGGCACTGAAGGGAACAGCCGCCGCCGCTGCCTGCAGAGCAGACAATGGCAGGCTCGCTTTAGCCTGCGGGATTTGAATGTGCTGGTTCGGCCAATCAGTGCTCCACATTGCATCACGGGAAAACGGTAATAGCGCCTCAGCCACACCGATGATGCCATTTTGCAAGGCGGCAAAACAGAAAAAAAAAAAAAAAAAAAAAAAAAAATCCCGGTCGGCATTTCAGCATTTGCGCATGTTTTGTGGGCCGCGGTGGCCTCAACAGTAGCGTTTTATTTTAACTTTGCGGTTGAATTAGGTGCTGATAATTACAGAACAGGTAGTTCATGAGACACACAGCCCGATTCCATCCTTCCTTACTTTCCATCCTTACCATGTACATCATGAGCAGATTTGGGGTAGAGGGAACCCCTGCCTCAGTCTCTTGTTGATATCAACTTTCATTTCGCTCCTCATCCCTTCCCATTCAATGCAAATGGTATTTTCTAGGTAAATATCCCTCAAAAGCTGTATACTGTCGTTGCCTATGCCTTTCCCTTGCAGAATATTCCACAATATGTTGCAGTTTACGTTGCCATACTCTCCGGTAATGTCTGCAAAAGCCACATATAGTGGTCTCCTTTCTTCTCCGGACGTTTCAATACACTGAGTAAGGACAAATAAATTGTCATCCAGACGCCTCTGCGTTTGTGCTTGGAGGCCGTTCTGATCTATGAGGCTCGTTGTTCTGCTAGGTTGACCTACCGCTGTGTTTGCACAACGAAAAGTGGGAACACTACATACGATACTGATATGTATGCAATAAACTGGTATGGCTTATGCAGATTCAAAACTCATTGTGTTCAATGGTCGCTGAGTCGGGGATTTGACTTTACTACTTTTAAAATAAAACTACTGTTTAAGTGGGTACGGTTTAATGAGGTTTTATTGCACATATAAGAGTAAAAAAAACTTTTGCATTAGTTCATTTTGCTGCTGTGTGTTAATTTGACCTTTCAGATAACTCGACCAAATCTTGTGGTCCTGCAAGGGTCGAATTGAGAGAGTTGACTGTGGTAGCAGTTGCCTCGTATGCACATAGAAGGTGCCTTTGCTTTGACTTGTGTCCAATTTCTCAAGCTTGGGGGGTAGTTGTGATTTTTTAAAAAGTTAACAGAATTTTGTAGAGGCAATTTTTAATAGTGCACGGATAAGGGGAGTAATTTTTATTTTACCTTTGTGAAGAATGATCACCAGCAGAAAATTGAATAAGGCATAGATAGTAAACACAGACATAACAATTGCTCGACTATGTACAAGTGACATTTACTTGCCATTGAGCTATTTCAGGCAGAAACCACACCAAACCGGACTCTTCCCACACGTGCATGCCACTCATGCTCTAGGAAATTTCATTTATTTTGTTGTTATAGCAACGGAAGTGAGCTGGCACACTCTTTGCACCCCCTTTCATTTTGCACTGGTGACATGTTTCACATATCTGGCAACCAACTCTAGTTAGTGTCCAAATTTCTGGACTCCATAGGGGCCGTGAAAACGTCATGAAAATTGGGCAGTGCGAAAAAAATGAATGCATGCCTTTTACTGCCCCCAAAGGCTCAAATCACCACAGGCATTTCCAAAATGCGTGTGAGTGTGCTTATTAGGTGTATCTGTGCTTGTATTCCGACAGGAGACGGCGGGTGCATGCATGCATGTATAATTAAAGAACGGTGCATACAGTGTCCTGTGACAGCGACTCCTTTTCATCCATCAATGAGGATGACAAAGACGGAGTTAGTGGCATTGCTGACAGCAGTGAATTCTTTCAGATAAAAACGTGGCGCCGAACAGCAGGAAGCTTGGTAGCAAACGGACGAACAGCTAGGCCTAGCGTTGCTGTGGTGACTACGGCTGGCAGCCAACCGGTCTACGAGTGTGCTGATTCAATGCTGCAAGATAATCAAAATGGTGGCATTAGTGGCTTCAATTAATGCTATTTGGAGCCTGCAGTCATGGCAAAATCTGAAAAATTGGTCAGCGAAGGGTTGTCGCATTCGAAATTTCATACATCCTCATGCATTGGCTTTATGGGGTTTTTGGCAGTGCCACGAAGGCGTCTGAATTATCAGGGATGTCTGAAAAATCGGCTGTCCAAAAAATCAGTTGTTGACTGTAGCAAGTTAACAGCATTACTTTATTTTGCATTGTTGATTGTCCCATTCAGCATAGTCATGGATTCAGATTTTTATTCTAACAAGTATTGTAATTTGAACAGTGCCTTTGGTTACATGAAGGTTGACAATCCTAGGAGTTTGCATTTCACATAATGATGTCTTCTTCTTTCTTTTGTCATAGATCTCTGTGGAAATAATTGAGGTATTGCTGACATATACGCAACCTCAGCTCAGTCATACAGAAACAGAGGAAGGCAAGTGTACTGGCACATTTTCAAATTGTCCTTTAATGTAACCTTTGAAATGTAAAAATGAAGATTGCTTACTTGTATGAGATTTTTTTAAAGGTATTCTAAATCTTTTAGAGTGAGATCCTTACTTTGAAAAGTTGTTTGTACTGGAGAGCAAATAACATACCTCATTTTGTCTGCACATTTAAATTTCATTGTAACAAAGTTGTACTTCCATTGAAAATCTATGTTAAATCATATCATAAGAAGCTGACAAACAATGACGACTGAGGCAGTAAGTATGTTCCACATCCGCCGCCAAGGCTTTTGAATGGAGGCATTGGCTAACAGTCCTATAGTTAGTTCTAGTAGATAAGCAGAAATACCTCAGAAAGTGTATGGGAAAACGGTACCGTGGTATCTCAGTTGGTAAGAGTATTGCACGCATTATGCGTAGACATAGGTTCGTATGCCACTTGTGGCCAATAGTTTTTCATCCACTTTCATTTCCATTAATTTATCATTTATTTAATTCAGTTAATAAGTACAAGTAATTTCATGTATGCTGTCCTTGGTGCCTTTGTTTGTTGGTGTCTTTTGCTATGACTTGGGTAATGAAAATCGGGCCCCTCGGTTTCCTTTCTTGATGCTAAGTCATGAAATTTGTTAATTCAAGGTTCCCGTGTTTCAGCAGTAAAAGTCTCCGAGAGTGTTCCTGTAACAATCCTGCACCAAAATTCGGAATTATTACCAAATCAGATATGCTGGCATGCTTGGTTAAGATTGCATTCATAACAAAGTAGCATTGGAAACTGATTATAGTGCTAGCTGAAACCATGGAGATGATGCCATGCATGCACATGTCATATTCATCGTGGCTTATCTTTGTTTACAACTGTGTAGAGAATTGTGTTATGATGAGGATTGCAGCTTCCACGGTGACTTTGTGAAAAATAGGAATGAGAGTTGTGGATTTATTCAATTAATAAAGGCCTGTTTGTGTAGCAAACATTTGTTTATTGCACCCTTGATACATTTTATAATTTAACTATAATTTAATTTGGACATTTTTTCCCAAATCATATAATATGATTTAACGAAATTTTACTGTAAATTCATGTGATGGGCATTAACTTCATTAAATAAAAACTTCACAGCAGAATTGTTTCCCTAAATTGTGGAGAAAAATATTCCTGGTGTTCAGTCAAACTTATATCAGGAAATTAACAATTCATTACATACAGAATTTATTAAATGTTTTAGATTCCTTATGTCAAGGTTCAAACCTACAGTGAACTGCAATGCAGCTTTCAAATGATTGCTTAGCTTTTGCAGAATAGTATAATGACAACTGCTTTGTTGTGAGAGTGCAAGTGATTCTGTACACCCAAACAAAAAGTTAATAAAAATTAACATAAAATCTCTATGTGCCTGTACGGTAATTGAGGTCACATTCTCTTTGGGTTTCTAAAAAGTTAGAAGGTTTGTGACATCCTAAATATATGCTGTTTATTTTGAGCTGTGCTTTTTTAATAAGTTTTGTCATTCTTAATGCACAGCACTGAACAAGAGTCTGTGGACCCAGATGATCTCGGAGGTGCTCAAATTCACTATGCGGGGGCCTTGTACCTTTCTAACGGGCCTCACAGTCTTCTCTGAACTGCTTCCCCTGCCATTACCTTTGCATGTCAGAGAGGTGAGATATGTGCTGTCAGCTTTGCTGTGAAATTTTACTCTGCTAAACAAGTTTATTGTCAAAATCAGGTTTTTCACGACAATGGTTTTATATTTTCTATTGTAGTGTGACTGTTTTCCTTCACCCATGGTTAATATGTGAGCCAAGCTTATAAAGATAACAGTAGAGTGTAAAGAGCTTTGTCATTGTCTGTGGTTAGTATTTATACATTCATTTAAATGATTTACTGTACTGTATTTACTGGTTCTCTGTAAAGTTGGTCTGCACATGTCTGTTGTGCTTTAAGTACAACTTTTCTGCCATTGATTATGCTGCAAAAATCCCTGATTATCAAAAAAATTTATTCCTTGTAAATATTTGAAAACTTCTTGAACTCGTTTAGATCCTGGTGACCAGCATGGCAGAAACTATGCTTTAAAACTAAATTTCTTTTAGGAAACACGCTGACTTAAAATTTAAAAGCACTACATGAAGAGACTAAAAGAAATCAAAAGTGTACCAACTAGCCCTATTATTGCTGTGTTAAAACTAAAGGCGTGTAAATTCTTAAAATTTTGAACATGAATTGAACATCTTATTTTTCATACAGTCTGTGCCAGATATAGCAAACCCAGACATATCAAATTATTGTCTATGTAGAACAGTTTTAGCCTCTCCTTGGAAATGCCATGCAAAAGTATAGTGATGCATCATGATAGTATCAAACTCCCGTTCACCGTGACATTCAGTATGTCTGAACGCTGCGCCATACTGTGCCCCCCTGCAAGCGCGCTTTTCCTAACAGGACCACCATCCTTTCTCGTGCTACCAAAAATATTCCATGCCTAGAAATTGGCTCTTGGCTTGCCAGATGCTGTCAAACAAGACATGGAATCTAAAGGGTAGTACATGCTATTCAGTAAACGAGCAATGTGCATGCCTCAATTTTGCTTGCTGGAAATATTGGTGACTCATGCAAACTGCAGCCATTCATTATTGGCAAGAGCAGATCGCCACGCTGCTTCAAGAACACAGAAGGCCTCCTGGTGTGATATGCATTCCACAAGGAAGTGTGGATGACACTCAATCTTTTCACTGAGTGGCTTTGGGCATGAAATGCCAAACTGAAGAGGTCTGCACCGCTGGATTTGCCTTTTTATAGAGCAGGGATTTTCGTGAATGGCATTTCAGGATTTCGTGAGCAGCCAAAACAAATCCGACTCCAACCTCCGCTTGAACGGATTTTTACATTGCAGCTTGCATTTACCACAACCACTGCACTCCACATCCGCACTTTGTGGAAAGACCATCCTGGCAGTAGTGTGCAAGACTAATTGCTGTTAGGGTGCGTCGAGCAAATGCTCTTTGCTTAGGGTGAGGACAACAGTGTCTTCTGCTGTGGTGGCTACCATTCTCAGGCTCATCGTAGACAGCGAGAAGAACGGTGGTGGTATCATGCCGAACCTGTCACTTGTGCCGGATGGCCACATTCACTACAAAAGGAAAGCCCTCTGCTGTATTTTGTCTTGATTAAAGCACAGAGAAAAAATAATTGCAGAATATAATGTTGTACGAAACATAAACAAAGCTTCTGATAACTGTATGAAAGCTTTCTTTTCAATAAGTGCAGTGTTGCGAGCCATTAAATGTCATCAGCCTTTTTTTTTCTTTCTTGACTTTTGGCATTGCTGGGTTAGCTCCTCACTTGTAATACAGTTGAAACTTGATCACACATATAGGAAAAAAAAATAATGTTAGAAAAATGTATCAAGTGGGAAAACGTACGACCTGAAGTCACAAAAGGATTTCATTACAAAATATTGCATGCGGTTGTTCAGATCCATATAATGCGAAGCATTGTGCCAGTCGTTCTAGGATAAGACTTGATGTGCGCTGAGCTGGTGGAGCCTGAGATGTGCTTGGTCATTTTTTTTTGTGGCTTTGGCAAGCTTACATTTGTGCTCCTTGAATTCGGCATCAGCTTCTTCATGCAGGTATACCGTATTTACTCACATAATGATCACACTTTTTTGTCAACAAAATTTATGCAAATTCAGGGGTGTGATCATTACGTGAGTTAAATTTCCTGTGAAAAGAAGACAATTTTTTTTCATCCCGCAGCAAATGCGGGATGACAACACGTGAACAAACAGGCGGCTGCCGCTGTAACAGTGCGGGACACCAAAACAAAAACGGCGGCCGGCATAGCAAGCCGAACGCGCCAACACCATTTTTTTTTTCTTCTCTTGAGTACATTACGTGTATTGAACCAGTTTCTTCCATATCCGTAATGAATAATATCGTTAATATCGGCAAGTTTGCGGCAATAACGTAGCCATGTTCACTTTGAGGGGACAGAAACAGAGATGGCCACGCTTAGCTGCCAGTGACATAGAAACACATGGCCGGCATGCTGCGGAAACTGCGGCATCTGTCTTCACTACTATCCTAATACGACACGTTTCCGCTAAAGGTGGGTGAATATCTTAGCTGTGTTACAAGCGTCGGTGTATGAATAGGCTACACTTCCAATGTATCAGTGTAAACGTGGCTACTATCGTTGCCGCTCGCGATTTGTTGCGTGCCCACGAGTGCAGATGAGAAGAATCAAAAGCTGCCTCCTTTTTTGTTGTTGTTGCTGTTGACCACAGCCATTATAAAGCCTACAAATAATAAAGCCAAGGCAAATTTTGTTGTACCTTTTTTTTTCATGGAAGTGCGGAAAGTGATGAAAGGAATGAAATAGGGCATCTGCTTAGGAATGTTTGGTGCATGCCGACCGCTTGGTATGTCTTGAAGAGTCATTCGCGTAGCATTCGATAGCGTTCGACAGATGGTAAGCACAATCATCATTAGCTAGACTTGGCACATGACATATCGCTGCGGCAAGTTCGGGGTGCGATCATTACACTGGAAAGAAGAAAAATAAATTGAATTTTGATGACAAAATTCAGGGGTGCAATCATTATGCGAGTGCGATCATTATGCAAGTAAATATGGTATATATTTTTTTAAATATAAGAGCCTTAAATATAAAAAATTTCTGCACAATTTTGCACCTTTATTCCTCATAAAACAATATAAAACACAAAATCAGATGAAATTTTTTCATAATTTTGCAACCATAAATCTTGTTATTAAGCATAGTTGCACAATAAAAAAAATCACAACTCTTTTGAAAATAAGCTCCTATACTCGCGGACAACTATCTGTGACAATGAAGGGAAAGCTACGGCCATGTGTCTGCTGCACATGTGTTACGGGGCCAAGTAGTGTGCCAGCATTTGACAGTGCTTTTGGTTGCTCGGAACAGACGCTGAGTCGACGCAGCTTCATGTGTGACGGTTTCGCGTTCGTCCAGATGTGGAAGTGAAAAGCCGCAAAATAAGTAAACTTTTACATTCATTGGTGTGTTTTATCTTATTTAACTGTTGCTAATAAGGTGTTTATGTTTTCTATTCCCCAGCGTAAACTTACATGGATGAAAACACGGGACTCTTTTCAGAAGCACTCCCATTTGTGCGTGCTTTGCCTCCGTAGTTTTCCCTTCTTTGCCACAGAAAGTTAGTATAACGTATAGAGTATAGAGGAATGATATTCAGTGTGGAGCCTTGTATTACATCAAAAAGAAGGTATCCAGTTTTCATTGAAGTCAAACCAGTGGGTCAGAATCCCGGCCACAGCAGCTGCATTTCGATGGGGATGAAATTTGAAAACACCCGTGTACTTAGATTTAACTGGAAGGTAAAGAACCCCTGGTGGTCCACATTATTCCCGAGTCCCCCACTACGGCGTGCCATATAATCAAAAAAGTGGTTTTGGGACGTAAAACCTCATAATTTGATTTTTTGAAGTTGGATATCTTGATCTGTGTCTCTCCTTAAAGGTTGAAAAAAAAAAAAAAAAACTAGGGAAATTGTCATCCCCCTAAATTTATCACCATGGTACAAAGAAAACTTGAACGCCAATTTGCCATAGTCCTTAAAGGTTCATAGACACTAATTTACATTATAAACACTGATGGTGTTTGAATGAAGCATTTATTTTCATAAATAAATTACTCATGATAACTTGAATTAAGCACTCCTTGTTGGAGTTTATTGAAGCAGTTGCTTCACTGACTAAATTATATCTACCTGCACGTCTGGCAGAACTATATTTGACAAAGCATTTCTTGATTTTTCAGGTTTTATTTTTTACTGTGGGTACTGTACCAATGCATTTTTTAACCACAGTTGTTGTTATCTTCTTTTTTGTACTCACTTTTTTGTGTTGGGGTAGTAACAGCTAATGCTTTGCTTACCTTTTTTCTTGATTTTTTTTGCTATCTCTGTACAGCCTCTTCGTGCTGAGGATGTTGCAAAGGTGGTCAACAGCCGCAAGCTCTGGAGTGCTCATCTGCACTCTTTGAGCAGCGAAATACAAGAGATCTTTGGAACTCTTAGCTGTAAGTTTTATTTCTTCTGTCTTGCTTTTCTTTTTCTTTCGGGAGTCGAAGTCGCAGCCATTACACGAAGGATTGTGTTGTCCAATATATTGAAAAAAATTTTTGTTGCTGGACCTTAGGAGTATATCACACAAATTAACTCTTCCTGGTTTGAATTGTGTTTGTAAAGTACCAAATTTTTATTCTCTACGTCTAAACATCAAGAGAAAAGTAAAAATCTTTTTTTTGTAATTACCAGTCGAGATGTTTAAATAGTAACATTCCCTAATGATATCAAATACAAATATTCGAGAAAAACTACCATAAATATTCAACAGAACACTAAACATTTTCTCATTTCTGAAATGAGCAAAATATAAAGGTTGATGTGAAGTACATGAGGTAAAAAGAAAACATATTAATAAGGTGTTTCATAAACTTAATAATTCTCTTAATAACTGGACATTCAGCCAAATGAGTAGCTTGTAATTGAGAGAAACGTGACCATACGTGGTGCACTATGATGACAGGAATGAAATAAAGGAACAGCACATGGAGTGTTCTCCTTGTTCAGAGGTTAAGTGTGAAACTTCATCATCAGACATTGATTTAAAAGGATGGAAGAAAAACATGGTAAGGTAGGCCAAATAATATTGTTTTGCCTAAATTGAGACAACAAATTTGTAGGCTGCATAAAGCTGAGGTACCTTTAGTGAATGACTAAATATTAAAGTGTTTTGTACAGTAAAACCTTGTTAAACCGTACCCGTTTAAACAGTAGTTTCGTTTTAAAAGTAGTAAAGTCAAATCCCCGACTCAGCGGCCATTGAACATAATGTGTTTTGTATCTGCATAAACCGTACCAGCTTATTGCATACGTATCGGCTAACACGTAGTGTTTCCAGTTTTCGTCGCACAAACACGGCGGTGCTTCGTCTCCATCGGGTGGCCCGGTAGAACAACAAGCCTCAGAGATCTGAACAACGGACTCCAAATTTAACAGAGATAAGCGGGCTAGTTGGTGGTCGTTATTGGAATGCATCATGTAACCGCACAAAAACAAGGGACAAAGAAGGAACACACAAGACAGCCGCGAACTTCGCCCTGAACCATCGGCTCATCCTTCCGGAAATTGTTCTCCTCTTCTACCCGTGCACTCCCTCGAAAAGGCATTCCTCCAGGATGATGAAGATACTCAGGTCTGAACTATGGAGGCAAGTGCGACATATTCAAGGATGCCTGCGGGTGCTGGCAGCGTCCCAAGTGGAGGGAATCCAGAACATTGAAGCCTTGTGCAGAAGGTACTCTCGCGAATGTAACCATTTTACCGAACTGCTGTGGTCCCTGTGCCTTCCAGCGCTCCTCGATTGGGCAAAGTTTCGAAAAAAGGTAAATGTGTCTCCAGGAAAGGTTTCATATATTGGACACTGCGATGTGCCAAAAAGTGTTGATTCGGTCTTATCTAAAGGACCTAAGTTCTGTATTCAACCCAAAGAGTCCCCGGTCGAACTCCTATCTATTGTCAAGAGCATTGCAAGATGTGCGCCCGAGGATGAAAAAGGCCTATGTATTTCAGAAGGGGTAAACTCACTAGCAGTGAAGCGGTCCAAGCAGAACCAGCAGCGGGATGTTAAGTGAACTGTCGAGTACCTCAAGCAGAATGATCTGGCTTTAATGATTTCTGATAAAGAAGGTAGTTTTACGGTTCTACCAAATTCGTTATTTCGTCAGAAAGCGAGGGAAGCTGTCGCAAAAAATTTTTCCATGAAGACGTGCACTGCCGCTAAGCTAAAAAAGCAAGCGTTGGGTCTGTGTGATAGGTGTAACCTGAAAAATCTTGGTTTGGGTATCAAGGGTGCGAAGAGCGGAGCGCTTAGCATTTTCTTCTACGCGGAAACGCATAAAGAAGAAGGTATTCCTTTCCGAGCCATCGTATCGGAACGTGACACGTGGCAGGGGACGGTCTCAAAGTTTCTGCAGAAACACTTGCGCTTGCTCAGATTTGAGGACCCGTTCATGATAAGGAATTCTGAGGAGCTTATCACATTTCTTCGTGATCATGAAGGCTCGAGGGAACCGTTGTTTTCGTTTTCCATTGATGTCATTGACCTATTTTATTCCATTCCACAAGATATATTGCTATGTGCCATTAGAGATTCCATTGATGACTACGGCCCTGTGGCCTTTCAGAACGCATGTGGTGTAAGTGTGGATGACTTTTTAGAAATTCTTCATTTTTATCTGGCATCGACCATCGTTAATTTCGAAGGAAAGAACTTCGTCCAAAAGCGCGGAGTGTGCATTGGTTCTTGTATTGCACCTTTATTAAGTGACATATTTTTATCATATTGTGACAAGCGAATTGCTGAACGCATTGACACAGCCTACTCGGCTAAGATTTTTAGATATGTTGACGATTATGCCATTTTTTTGAAAGGGGTTGGGGAGGGAGGCGGTTCAACCGCAGTAGAGCGTGTTCTTGAAATTTTCCGAGAAAGCACGTTTGGGTTGAGTTTCACCTTTGAATTGCCTTCACATGGATGCCTGCAGTTCCTGGACATTTTCATTATTATTGCTGGAACCCATGCGTGCTGGAGGTATCAGCCTCGATCAAAAAAAGGTATTTTAAACTACCAGTCTGCTCATTCGAAGCTTGTAAAAAGGGTAATTGCAAAAAACTGCCTGCGTGCTGCTCTTGATAAGTCCTGCCAGCATGAAATGCAACATAGCGTGTTCTTACAGTTGCAAAGACTGCACAGCGCAGGATTTCAGTATGATATGGTCACCTCGGTGCTAGAAACCCTTGCCAAGGAAGCGCGGGGCCCATCAGAGCTCCGCCCAAGCGTAGAGCCGCAACGTCGTAGACCTGTTGCCATCCCGTATTACCACCAAATCTCCCACCGGCTCAAAAAGGTGGCTGAAAAATGTGAAGTACCGGTGGTTTTCACGGCGCCCAAAAAACTGGCGGGCATGTGCAACATGGTGCAGGGTAAGAACAAAAGAAATGAATGTGGTATCAAGCACGTCGAGAGGTTCGTCCCATGCAGAATAGGGGTAGTGTACCAGATAGCTCTCTCTTGTGGCAATAGCTACATAGGGCAGACGGGACGGTGCCTAAACGTCAGACTGCAGGAGCACCGCGCAGGAGTAGAAGGATTGGCGGGGGGTGGCAAACTGGCTGACCATTGTCGCCACTGTCGTAATTGCACGCCTAGGTTCCGCGACAAAAAAGTCTTGAAGATGTTTGCGTCACAATTGAGCCGAGAAATCTATGAAGCTTATTGTATAAAAATCTGGCAGCTGCGTAAGCAGCTCTTCAGTGTCATTGAGCGATAAAGAGTTCAAATATTTACAAGCAAATTTGTGGCACTCATGCCCGCATGCCAACGTCCAGTGATGGCTGTCTGATGATTAGCAAGTGTGATTATGTTACTTGTATAAATGTGGGATTTCCCGGAGTAAACCTTAGTTGAAGTAAAATCCGCGCCTGTCTTGTGTGTTCCTTCTTTGTCCCTTGTTTTTGTGTGGTTACATGATGCACTCCAATAACAGACTCCAAGCGCCCTGTGCGTTTGAAGCCACATCAGCATCAACATCATTTCGGTGCCATCCCAAAGAGCATTGTGGCGTCGTGCAAGCGAGGATAAAAAAGATTTTGGGTGCTCAGCATAGAAGGAAAATTAGACATTGTTCGTGCTGTCGAACGTGACATGAAGAAGTCGGCGCTGGGACGACATGGGTCTACTGTTGACTACGGTGGGTGGCATTTGGAATGTGAAGAAGTTGCTCGGCAGCGCCTATGCAACCGCGAAGAGATGGCGGCTTAGAGGTTCGACTTTTCGCCATCGTTGCCTTTGTTTTGTCGAAGTGTCGCCTAGTGACAGTGATAAGGATGACACGGAAAGCGACAGCACAGGCGATTCAGGCCCGACAGTGGCTGAAGCTGCGCGTTACGTCAGCCTCACGAATGCAATCGTCGTGTTGAGAACAGCACCCCACAATGAAAAGGTGCCCCGCGACTTCTGCGACGCTACCGCACCCATGCACGGAGAATGTGCAACACCAACGAGGAATTTGCAATGCGACCGTTTGCTGAGAAGAGGGGCCTGGTTGAAAACCTGGCTCGCATCTACATGAGTAGAGAATGTTATATCTTAACAGTGTGACTGCATTGAAGCACCAATGAGGAGACGAAAAAGTCCGCTCTGCCGTCACACTTTCGTCCAGTCAGAGCGTCCAAAGTCACCGAAATATCCGCCTTGAGAATGAGGGTGTGCACAATCACTGCGGCACCTTTGTTCACTGAATACAAGTGGAGAAATACTCCCAGGGCACCCGGGTAACTGCCCCACAGAAAGGGAAGAGGAGGCGGGGCGACCGCTCATAGAGGGTTTGTCACTCTTGACTCAGTTGGAGCGTCTTGGTTCCTGGGATGGAGCAGCAATTAGATGGTGCGTCTGTCAAACGGTCTTGGCAGCTCGCACTGGCCGTGAGGAAGTAGTATAGAACCTCCTTTTCCAGGAGTTCTTTGCTCCTAGTGATGGGGTCGGCGGCAGTGTGGTATCCATCAACACTATTCTCCAAATGTGTCTTGCCTTGGTGTCGACGCTGGTCTGTTTGATGGGACATATTGTTAGCTTCACTAAGCGAATCGTCGCAGTAGGGTAGGAGAGGCTAGAAGATCACTTTCCCATGCTGGCCGATCGTAACAGGCCTGAGTGGGCTCAGAGGCGCATTGTCGTTTTGGCAGCTTCGGCAAACTTACGTCTGCGCTACTCAAATTCGGCCTGTGTCAGAAGCTTCTATGAGCAGGTCATTTCAGCGGGAAGTTTTTACGAGCCCACGCAGCAGGAATCGTTGCGACACAGGACACCGATGCGCTTCGAGCTGGTGGAGTCCAAGCGACTCGAGACGCACATCATTTTCATCGCCTACTAAAAGCCTGCAGTACACTTCCAATGGCACTATGCCCCACGCGCTATGGAACTAAAAGGTGAAGATGCTTATCACATAGAGTTGGTCGAGAGAGCTATGAATGTGGTGTGCGATGACCTGGGAGATTTCCTGGTACCAGAATAAGAGACTGAGTGCGCGTCGGTGTTTTCACGTGAGACAGTCGGGCAAGTATTGCAGCGAAGCCGCTGCGGTGGGTGCCTACGATTCTCGTCATGTGAGCCTCGTGCTTTTCACGATGATATTATACGATGATAAGATACGATACGATCATGCAATCGTATCATACGATCACAGTTTAGCAATGTACCGAAAGTTGGTGGCAATAGATGGTGTTTTCCAAGAGCGTATGAACCAATAAAAAAGAAGCGGAACTATATTGGGTCATTTGTTGTGTTCTCAATCGCGAACCTTGGCGCCGGGTAATCGTATGTAACAGGATCATATCAACAAGGTTTTACTGTACTGTAAAACCTCGTTATAACAAAACAGGATATAACGAACTAATGGATATAACGAAGCAATCGTAATTCCCCTTGAAGTTCCAATAGATGCCCCTGTATTGAAAACCTCATTTCAACAAAGCTAAAATTTCCTCGCAATGGGTATAACGGACCTTTTTTTTTCTTCCACAACGAGCATTTACTGACCATTTTGGTACTCGTCCGGTCAATGTCTTATAGTGCACAACATGCGCATCTCCCGTCCTCCCTTTTCCCGTGGAACTTGTGGGCCTGCCTGCTCTTCCGCTACGTGCGTGGGGCAGTGCCTACTGCAGTTTTATTGTTGCTTGTAGTTGCTTGTCGTTGCCTGCATGCGCATCAAGGATATCAGTGTTTCTATCGGTTTGTTCGTGCGAGTTCCTGCCGCCAGAAAGGAGATGGACGACGGCAATGACAAACGGAAGCACAAACCGATATTAATCGAGCAGAAGGTGGCTATGCTGAAAGCCGTTGAGTGCTGCATGAAGAAGAAAAAAGTGGCCGAAGATTTCGGCATAGCATTGGGCACGCTGTCGATGATTTTGAGCAGCAAAGAAGCGGTCACTGGTGCTGTCACACGTGGTGTAAAAGGCGACAGAAGGAATCTGCGAGCCCCCGCTTTGAAGCTATACAGAAGGGGATCTTCCAATGGTTTTTGGATGCAAGAGCAAGCAGCACTCCTGTGAGTGGGGCACTGTTGCAGCGCAAAGCGAGGGACTTCACTTGCATCATGGGGCACGGCAATTTTGTTGCGAGTGTCGGCTGGCTGCAGCGTTCCAAGGAGTGCCACGACATCATCGGCAGTGCTGTCAGCGGGGAAGCGCAGTCTGTTGACTGCGAAGCTGCAGTGGCGTGGGTGGAGACAAACGGACAGCTGCTTGAAAAATACAGTGCCAAGGATTTGTTCAACATGGATAAGACCACCATCTTCTGCCGGATGCTGCCGCAAAAAACCTTGGCCCTCAAAGGCGAACACTGCCAGGGCGGTAAGCAGAGTAAGGTCCGTGTGACCGTGTTGCTTTGTGCCAACATGGATGGGTCGGAAAAGGTGCCAGCCCTTATGGTCGGCAAAAGTGCGCCGACTCGATGCTTTAACTCTTTGTGGCACAGAGGGACAATAGCGTCCCACTTTCTCGTAACTTGAAAAAACCCTTGCGGGTCATATTTTGCGGTACTCACTGCACTCGGACTTTTTGTGCCATCTCTCGGGTTGTTTACAAAGCTATTTTTGCATAACTTGTTTATTGCTCAGCAGATGGCAGCATAAAAATTTGTTTTGTTCAAAGCATTCCAAACGTGCACTCAGCGCGCCTTTTTTGGTGGATTTTGTCGCTTCAATGCACAACTTCTGAATGAACGGTGGGTGCCAAAAGCTTTTTTCTTATTCTTTATAGATGGAAGAGTTATTCTAGCTGGTTTTACTGTGCCATGCTCCCGCCGTTTAGTTGAAAATTTGGGCAATGTGCGGTACAGTGTGTTTTCAGAGTATATATTTCTAAGCCTAAAGTGTGGGCTAGGTTCCCTGAAGCATAGCGCTTGTCATAGATTTCACAGACGCGGGTTTCTTGATATTTGCAATAATAATTTTTACAGGGAAGTCACTTTCAATCGAAGAGGCCGTGGAACTCCTGTTCAGCCTTCTGAACGACCCGCTGCAAAGTGATGTAGAAATAAGTAGTGATGAAGAGTTCGTCCCAGCGCTGGTGCCTCTATGTAGCGATGAGTCTTGTGATGATCTCCATGAACCATCAACAAGCACAGGAAAGAAGCGACGGAAGAATTTTTACGTAAAAAAAGAAGCCTAAAAAGTGAAAGAAGCGCTTATTTATTCCACACTCAGACGACGGCGAAGTGGCAGAAGTGAGTGATGACGGCGTGGAGGGAGGGCCCGCTCCGTGGACAGCCATTTCGCCAACAGTTTGCCGACCTTCCCATGTGCACGAGCCGCAATATTCTGAGAAGTTCATTGCTTCATCGAAGCCTTTGGAGGCATTTCAGCTGTACTTCGATGATGAAGTCCTGGACATGATAGTGGTTGAGACAAACCGCTATGCAAAGCAGCGCGCTAGGAAAGACTGGCGCGAAATCAGTAGAAATGAGCTGAAAGCTTACTTAGGAATGCTTTTGCTCATGAGCGTGAATCCATCACACCACCTATACCTCTACTGGAGCAGCGATCCATTCTTATATGTCACAGAAGTGTCAAGTGTAATGAGCTTCAAGCACTTTCAAGTGATTACAAATTCTCTTCACCTCAATAATGATGAAAAAAATAAAGCGCAGGGATGAAGAAGGCTTTGATCGGTTAGCCAAAATAAGACCACTTGTCGATGCAATAAACCGGCGCTTTCTGTATGAATACTGACCATCCAACCACCAGTCAATTGATGAAAGCATGGTTCGATTCAAAGGCCGTTCTGCGCTGAAACAGTATGCACCAATGAAGCCTATCAAACGAAGATACAAGGTATGGTGCCGTGCTGACTATGTGACTGGGTATCTTTGTGAATTCAAAATCTTCGAGGGGAAGTCTACAGAACTAGACCCCGGTCTTACATTAGGTGAGCACGTTGTTCTCTCGCTTTCCACCAACGTCGAGGAACGTGGTAGAACGTCGTAGAACTAAAAAGTTTGACAACTTTTTTTAGTTCTACGAGGCTCATGGGGGGGGATTCCCTGTCTGCCAAGAACATTGATGCCACAGGCACGGTTCGCACCAACCGAAAAGACCTCCCGAAGGAAGTCACGAAAGCACAGCAGCTGAAGAGGGGAGAGTATGTTTGGCGAGCAAAGGGGAAGGTATCTGCTTACCAGTGGCGTGTCAACCGTAATGTCATAATGCTATCAAACTTCCATGACCCTTCAGAAGTGGTGGAAGTAAAACTAACGCTTTCGAATGGCAACAAAATAGGCGTGACATGCCCGAAAGTTGTATCGGACTATAACAAGTACATGGGGGGGAGTCGATTGCTTTGATCAGAAGCGTAATGCTTACATTGCTGACAGAAGAACCAAAAAGGGATGGCACCGGCTATTTTACTATCTATTAGATGCTGCAGTTGTGAATTCTTTTATAAAGTACTGCCACAACAACCCTGTGTAGTATTTGTGGTTCCGTTTGATGCTTGGGCGAGAATTAATCGGGGGCCAGACATTCAAGTCAAAGAGAGGACCACCAGTTTTAAAAACAAAAAGTGCGATCGCAAGTCGGGACAGAAGATGACAGATGTGCCAGAAGAAGTGCGTTTCTGTGGGAACGAACATCATCCCATAAAGATTCCTAGTAGGAGAAGGTGCAGATGGTGTTCAACTAAAGAAAAAAGAAATCATTTGTGTGTCGAAAGTGTGAAGTGCCACTTTGTGCATCTTGTTTTTTCCTGTTCCATGGTCAAAACTAATACATTTCTTAACTGTCTGTTTGCACTACATGTTCAAATAAATCACTTTCTTCTGAGCAAATAAGAGGACATGCCCTGTCCTTGCTTGTAGTTCATGGGATGTGGGCATCCCATTCTGAATGACAATATTTATATTTTTACCACTCAACATTTTTTCAGTTTTCAGCCTAAGTTTACCTGACATAAAAATATTGAAACAATTGTGCGTGCGACTCTGCAAAGTGAGCGAAATTTAATCTTGTTAAAAAAATTCATATAGTCGATTGGGTGAGTGGGACCATAGCGTCCCACATTTTGGTGCGCGTTGTGGGGTTGATGGGACAAATATGTCCCACTTTTATTACGACAATGGGGCAATATAAAATGCTAATTTTTTGTGTTTTAGGTGCAAAAGGTGCTACAGATTCCAGTATTATGTTCAAATTACATGCAACATGCACTCACATTTTGTCCCACAAAGGATTAAAGGCAAACGAAAGCGCCAAGTGAGTTACGTGTCTAACCTTAAGACTTGGATGACGAGATAAATTTTTGCACTACGACTGCAGGAATGGGACGAGCGGCTGGGCTAACATAACTGGAAGATATGCCTTGTGCTGGACAACTGTGCAGCCCACCCAGACACTGCCGCTGTGCTCAAGATCATCGAGCTATGCTTCTTGACGCCAAACTGCACTGCAGTTGTGCAACCTCTCGACCAAGGAGTTTTGAACTTCAAGTCAGGCTATCACAAGCGTGTGATCGACCGGATTCTGCTCAATATGACCATAAAGCGCGAGTCCATGATCGATTTGTACATAGCGATCGAGATGCTACAGGCTGCTTGGATGGCTGTACTGGCAAGCACGATCGCCAATTGCTTCCGGCATGCCTCATTTGGCGTCGGCAGCAGCAGTTACAGTGAAGATCTCGGTGCTGCTGCCAATGGGGGGGGGGTGCCGCAGGCAACGAAGCCCTAGCTTCGTCGGATGCTCTCCTTGATGCTGGGGTTGTGCCCGACTGCGACATATGCTCGTACGTCAGTGCTGATGTTGCGGTGACGACTGAAAAGCTAACGGAGGCGAAAATTGTGCGCGCAGTGACGGGGTTGCCTAATGGCGACAGTGACGAATGTGTTGACGCAAGCCCGGAGCCTAACCCGACGTACTGACGTCCGCACAAGCGCTGGATGTGGCAAACCTGCTGCGCCGCTTCTTTGGCGCTCACGATGACGGCGAGGACGGACTCGAAAAAGCGGCTGCAGCTGAAAAAGCTATCATTCGCCTGAAGAAGACACAGTAAAAATCTCTCAAGGACTTTTTTTCTGCGAAGTGAGCCGCCAGCTGGTGTGCTGTTGATTGATCAGTTTAGCGTGAATGAAGTAGCAATTCCTTGCTGTTCTTTGTTTTTTTTTTTTCGCTTGTTTTTTTTCCGTGTGATGGCCGTTTTCTGTTCGCGTGAAGGGCTGCTGTGAGATTTAGTGGTTAGTACATCCTCTCTCGCTTGCTAATTGTGAATAGAAATGGATAGTGGCTATAACGAAATAATGATTATAACGAAGTAATTACGTCCCCCCTTCAATTTGGTTATAACGAGGTTTTACTGTATATGACTCTGTCTTAGTGGTTATGCAATCATAGGTATTCTTTTTATGTGTTTTTAATGCCACTAGGGTGAAATCATTTTGCCTTGCAATTTAATCATTGGCATTGGTACTTTGATATGCTGCTACAATATGAACGCTGAAATAGGGTATTGTATCAGGATCATAGGGCAAACGACTCTCTAGATGCAAGACATCATAACACTGAGTTAAAAGGCGGCTATTATAATTTCCTTTCACTCTTTATTGTGCCATTGTTAGCTTGATGCAACAACATAATGATTTTCGCTCCTTAGATAATTACAACTTTGTCGCATTGCTGTCGTGCACGTAAGCGTGCAATGGCAAAAAAAGAATAATCTCGTCTGAAGTAACCTGATGATCCTACTAATGTACTGTTACAGTGGCCTAGCTTGCTTAATTGAGCTTTTTAACTGTCTTCATGTCATAACAACAACAAAAGAGAAAGAGAGAGAGATTTTTGTGTGCAATAGGTTACTCAGCATGCATTAACTTGCTGCTTTGCCTTCATTTATAGAAATACACTTTCTTACATCGGTGCAAGATTTGCAGTGAATGTGGTAATTATTAACTAAGAGAACAATTTTAACAGTGTAGGTGGAACGCAAGTGAAACAAAAAGCCTCAAGCAAGTGCTGAAACAGAGACTATGTGCATAATGGCACTCCAAAAAGACTCCCCCTGACACAGGTGCCTCTGTAGAGTGCCTGTTTCGAGGGGGGCATTGTTTTGGAGTGATTGCATGTTTGGGTGTGTGGGTGTATGTGGGTGTGTTTTTTGCACTTATAATTTGTTTTACCATAATGAGTTGCCAACTAGCCCAACAGCAAGTTCGTTCTATGCTACACACAAGGCTGGTATTGCTGATGTTAGTGTGACTCGTACTGCAAGCTATGGCGGAGTGGGGTGTGGCCACAACGCTCCGTCTGCTTAATGTCACTGTGCTGCGCAGTTCAAGTTATATTTTGAATGCTCACGTAGATGCCACTACTTTCGATTTTTGGCACCAGTGACACACCAAATGCGGTTTTCCTTAGCGAGCTGCTATGTGCTCAGTCAGCGGACTCCTAACGGCAGTCCACGGCGGCCACTGTATTTACGATACGTAGCCCACCGCAGGTACCTACAACTGTAGTGCGTATGTACAGCATATGCTTTGTGCATGACAGGGCTTGAGTGCGCGCTCATATGCTCCTGTCTGGCCGTGCTACTTGGTGCGCATTGGTTTTGTTCGCCACCAGCTTGAGTGACGGATAGTACAGTCGAACCCGACTATATCGAACCCGTTTACATCGAATTATTCTGTATATCGAACAATTTCTGGTCACGGTATAGTTACAATGAGTATATATAGCAAAAATTACGCTTACATCGAACAAATATTGCAGTGACTCCCGATATATCGAACCGTCAAGCGGCGGAAAAGTGCCCCCAGAAGTTGGCTTTCCCTCGCGGTAGCGGGGAAACCCGGTGGCACGGCTCCATCCAACCGCTCTCCCTACCGTGACCGCGCTGCCTCGGGCTGTTCGGGCGAGCCGTCGACACTCCCCCTGTCGCGCATAGTGGAGTCAACGCCTCCTATAATATAGTTATAGGAGGCGTTGGTGGAGTCTATTAGGCCACATCCTCCCTCTTTCTCGCTCTCATCTTTCACTTCCCACTCTCTCTCCCCTGACCACGCTTCGCCGTGTTCCCTCACGGGTTGCAGAATCAAGCGTCCTTCCTTTCTTTAGATCACTATCTATCGACACTCCCCAGCAAAAAAAATGATCCTGGCCCGCCTACAGCGCTTGCTCAGACAGCCAATCAGAGGCTCTTGTGCTCTCTTCGTGCAAGATGGTGAAAGTGCGAGTTGTCAGGCTGGTTTTCTGGTTTATCTTGTTTGCGCCTTGTGGGACTTCTCCTGCAGTGTTGCCGTGATGAAGCAGCAGAATTTGCCTTTCGTCGTGAAGCTCGAAATCATAAATTGCGTCGAACGCGATGAGAAGTTGGATGGCCCCACAGCGTGCAAGATTCTGAGGAGCACTCTCGGCACGGTTAGGGCTAAAGTGACCCGACTCGCAACCCGGTGCCCGTGGCGCCCGACGCGTATGCACGGCCGTGTACGAGGGGTTCTTCATACATGCCGGTATCCACGTGCTCGGTGATGACTGTAAATTCTGATGAATGCGACAAAGCCGTCGCCGGTGTTGCCGAAGTTTGGAGCGAGCTGTCAAAATTTCCGGGACATTCGAATCAACGGCGGACGAGTTTGTCAGTGCAGATGATGGTGTCGCGACCACGGGAGAGCCTGGAAACGAAGACTACATCGCCGACATCGTACCGAGCACAAATGAAAGTAGGCACGTTGAGGAAAGCAACTACGGTCCTTTGCCCACATCCTCCGAAGTGATTGGTGCACTCGCATTAGTCCGGTGCTTCTGCGCGAATGCGGAAGTTTGCGGCTTCAGCTGCTCCGACTCCTTAGACAACGTGGGGAAGTGCGTGCGTCGCAGGCAGCGAAATTGCCCGAGCAGAAGAAAATGCAGGACTAATTTATGCGAAACTAAACTAGTTTCTTCAATAAAGTGATTTTATAAATGGTATGTGCTTTTATGACATCCAATTATTTAGCAGGCTTATATCGAATTATGCTCTATATCGAACTGATGGGCGTTTTTTTGCGAGTTCGATATAGCCGGTTTTGACTGTAGCCACATCCAACTTATGCATTTTGAAACGTTATCAATAGCTCAATACGAAAAGATATCTGCCAAAGCGACTAACCAGGAGCAGCCCGTATTGAGCGCACGCTGGCAAGCGCGCTTGTGGTGTGACCTTAAGTTTTGCGTGGTTCGAGGCTAGTTGAGTGCTCAAAACTAGTCGAAATTAGCGGGACCTGATGACTGCAGCTCCGATAAGCAGGCTGATAAGCAGTTTAATTCCTACGCAGGCAGCCGTGGCCAAGCGTGAGCAGACGATAGTCAGCTTCTTCCAGAAGTATATAATTATCGAAATTTGAAAGCAGATTTTCGCTTACTTCAGCCTGTTTATTAAACTGCGTCAATAAATATACACAGTAACAGTAAGAAGATGAGAACTGATCCAAACACCATTCTTGATGGATGTCAGCTATTGGCCAGTAGCAGCCACGCATGGGAATCTGCTATATTACGAAATAAAGCATTCAGAAAAGAGTGCGGAGCATGCTTCTGTTGAAAAAAAGAGCATTTGAGAGAAAGGTGACTTCTCACTTTACTTCCGAGCTCCACGCACCCCATACAACTGCAATATTTGTTGAGATGTTCATTGCACTGTATGCTATCCACGGGCTTTGTTTTTTCACTGAGCACGAGGGGTGGTTCAGGACCCCATTAAGTGCCATGCCCAAGCATACTTGACTGGGTGCTGATGCACAAACTGGCAGCGCCCAAGAAAGCCACATAAGACTCTTCGCTCACTCTCCGCCTTGCCTGATATAATTTGCAAACGTGAAACATCTGTTCACTTGTGTCACCATCTATGCAGAAGTTAGTTAAATTAAAATTGTATGGCAGGTTTTGTCTTTCTATGACATATAGCACAGCAAAGCTCCTCAGTCAGTGTTGCTGGCATCTCTTGTTTTCCGACGTGGTGATCTGACACATAAAGCCTGCAAGTTTCTTTAACGATGTAGAAATTGAGGAACTTCTTATGAACTTTATTACGAGGACTTTAATGTTGATTACAAGGCGTATTCTAGTGACAGTGACAAAAAATCCATATTGCCTGCGGAGCACTAAATATTTTAAATAATATAATTAATTAGCTTGTCCAAATTTTATTTAAATTTTCTTATGAAAGAAACTTTGGAAAATGCTTAGCAACGTGTTGGCAATAACTAGCATTTGGATTCAAAGCCTACCCGCCGTGGTGGCTTAGTGGCTATGGCGTTGCGCAGCAAAGTAGAAGGTCACAGGATTAAATCCCAGCTGTAGTAGCAGCATTTTGATGGGAGTGAGAAAAAAAAAAGAGCATTGGGTGCACGTTAAAGAAACCCTGGGGGTCAAAATTTATCTATAGTCCCCCACTACGGCGTGCTTCATAATCAGATAGTGGTTTTGGCACATAAAGCCCCAGAAGTTAATTTAATTTAAATAATTCAAATCCTTTAAGGTGTTACTTTCACATAAATTGAATTTCTTGCACGTTGTGAAAACCTTTGGGACGCAGCGGGCAGGATCGTCTGAAATTCCCAGCATCCAAATGGTTAAGAGAAGTTAAAATGACTAACAATCATACTACACGTATTTTGTTTTTGGCATTTGTCTTCAGTCTTCAATTTCAATGACATTGTAGGACTTCTCCACCTATTTAGGTTTACTATAATTATACAGCTTCTCTAGATTTTAACTGAAATCTGGAGAGTGGTTACAAAACTTTTGATGTGAAAAGCTGGCTTTTTAATTCAATGACAGCGTTTACATTCCCGTGTAACCTTTATGTACAAGAAAGGCATGCTGACTTGAGCTGTAGGACTCGGCTATCATTTTTCTTTTGCATGTTCAGATTCTACATGCCCAACGATACAGCAGCTTCTTCGCCGGGTGTGCGTTCAACTGTCAGACTTGGCAGCGCCATCGGCATCGGTGGTGGCACGAGCACTCCTGGATGCCTTGCATGGCTCTCTGGTTGGCCCGTGCTTTGGGGCAGGAGAAGTTCGTTGCCTCACACCACAGAACTGGCCCCCGACTTCCGGCACCTTGAGCCTGCTTGACCACTTATTGTTCCTGTTGACGCATCCTCCTTTCAAGATGGCTTTGTTGCATACCTTCAAGTCAGGGTAAGCAGTCTGTATTGCATCAGTATCTGTACTGTATAAAGAGAAAATGGGTGAGGATAAGGCAAAAACAAGACTCAAGTGTGTGCCCTATGTTTGCCTTGTTTTATCATCTAAGCGCTGTTTTCCACATTTCAAAGTTGCCAGCTTACCCAGCTTTCTGTTACCATGATCAATTCGGCATTTTTTTGTCATATAAGCAGTGTCAGAGTCCATTGAAACAAATGTGCCCTTATTCCTCAAGTGGGTAAGTTATTTCTTAATACGTATAAATAAAGGTCACATGCCATTGATTTATGGCGCACTAGGTAAAATTGACTTAATAGAAAAGTCATTTTGAAGCACCACTAGACAGCCCAAACAGCAATGAATGCAATGCTGAATGCAAATTCTTCATTTGGCCAATACAGTAAAAGCTCAATATAACAAAGTTGAAGAGAAAGTCTTACGTCCTTTTTTTTAATTATCATTTTTTTATTTCATCATTCGTCATTAGTACAGGAGGAGGTCCTAGAGTTACAAAAAACTGTCAGGGGGACCTCCTACTAGTAATTTAACGATATAGTAATTAATACATTATGACAACGTTGAAGTGACAGACATCAGATTACACAAAGTTAATGAAGCAGATAATCAAATACAAGAAAGGCGCTTGGAATAATTGAAGTTCAAGTCAAACATAAGCAAATGAAATAGATACTGCAAATCAGTAAATAAAAATGTAGTAATTGACACGTTAAAGAAACATGGAAATGACAAATATCAAAGAACACGAGGTTAATGTAGCAGATAATTAGATATACGGTTACAATATGCAAAGTGCAATATGCTATGCAAAAAAAAAAAAAAACTTAATATCTGTATGAAAAAAAATAAAGAAGACAATGTGAGATAGAGAATAAAAGCATTAGATTAGGCAAATACAGAAGCATTGAAAACTAAAATAAATTTGTATACAATATATGTTCATAGTATTGAGTCTGTAGCCACTAGTGTTGTTAGCAAACATTTCTTCGTATCTCTCTTGAATGTAGTGTTTATTCGAGGGAGTAAAAAATTGTTATATCCAATACTTCATTACAACGGTTGTCTGGCCTCATGGCCTACATCGGCTGCAAAGGGGGAGGGGGGTGTACTCTTAGTAATCAGTGGGTAACCCGATGCAAAATGCCATTGTATACCACCAAAGGATCACGAAAGAGGTTTTTTTAGTGTCCAAGGGTGGGACTCCTGCGCCACTTGCGCCATTTTGATACAAATGCAAATTCATGCACCAAACTGTGCCAAAGATAGAAAATGGCCGAAATTGTGCAACCGTGTGCCTAAATGGCTTCGGCATGTGTGCTCCAGCAGTGGCCACGAACAGTGAGCGGACTCATTCTCCGAAAAAGAGTCCAGCCGTTCACATTCTGCGCACCACGCAGTGATGGCTCCCGCACAGTTTCTCGTAATTTTCTCGCTTATTACACTGGACTTTTTGGCGCTTCCGGCAAGTGACCGGTGCATGCACGGCCCCTCCCAGCTGTCGTTGCTGCCGTCAGAACGGCCAGGCTGGTGGTATTCAGAGTTTACTAGAACACGGTTGAGTGGCCCGAGTGGTGCAGTGCTCCCTTAGGTGCAAAACAACGAAAAGTAGGCTGAAGGCGCTGCGAGCGAACTAGACATTAGGGAGGCGTGCGCTGCAGCAGGTTCAGTGAAAGGGCGACTCTGTCCCCACGGCTGGTATAACGTAAAACTATTCCAGTGTGTCTTTATGCCCATGTGGCGAGGCCTGAGTCATCTTGATTTATCATGAACGGCTAATGGCGGATTTGGAATAAAAACATTGTAATAGTTTTACGTTATACCAGAAAGTTAAGCATCAGGTGCTTCAGAATTGCCCTGGTCTGTCATATAGAAATAGCTTTAAAAAAAAGAAGTCACAGTTTCGCCTGAAAGGCAAAGCATCAATTGCGATAGCAAATTAGTTGACAGCTGTACGAAGTAAGGATAGTAGTTTTATCGGCCGTATAAACTTGTAAACATTCGCTTACTGTCTAAATGAACAAGCATGGTGTCATGCGCAAGCAAGCAAATGTAAACACATCTCACACAATCACTGCGCGCATTCGCTGTCAAAATGCTGGAGTGAGGAAGCGTGGCAGCAGCAATAGGTGAATTCACTTTCGTGCTGCCTCTCGCTTCAGGACGAACTAAGCGGCGAAAACACAGCTTCTACGAAGCTATCAGCACTTGGCGCATCCACTCTGTCCCCATCGCAGATAGCTTTCAAGATAGGGCCCGTGCAGTCATGCCATACTTGTTCTGTAGCTTGATCTGGAACTCCTCTATTCTCCCTCTTACCACTAACTCATTGATCGGCTTCTTATGTGCCAGTTTCTTCCGTTCCCTCCTCAGGTCTAGGTTAATTCGAGTTCTTACCAACCTATGGTCACTGCGGCGCACCTTGCTGAGCACGTCCACATCTTGTATGATGCCAGGGTTAGCGCAGAGTATGAAGTCTATTTCATTTCTAGTCTCGCCGTTCGGGCTTCTCCACGTCCACTTTCGGCTATCCCGCTTGCGGAAGAAGGTATTCATTATCCGCATATTATTCTGTTCCGCAAACTCTACTAATAACTCTCCTCTGCTATTCCTAGTGCCTATGCCATATTCCCCCACTGCTTTGTCTCCAGCCTGCTTCTTGCCTACCTTGGCTTAAAAGTCGCCCATTAGTATAGTGTATTTTGTTTTCACTCTACCCATCGCCGATTCCATGTCTTCATAGAAGCTTTCGACTTCCTGGTCATCATGACTGTATGTAGGGGCGTAGACCTGTACAACCTTCATTTTGTACCTCTTATTAAGTTTCACAACAAGACTTGCCATCCTCTCGTTAATGCTATAGAATTCCTGTATGTTACCAGCTATATTCTTATTAATCAGGAATCCGACTCCTAGTTCTCGTCTCTCCGCTAAGCCCCGGTGGCACAGGATGTGCCCGCTTTTTAGCACTGTATATGCTTCTTTCGGCCTCCTAACCTCACTGAGCCCTATTATATCCCATTTACTGCCCTCTAATTCCTCCAATAGCACTGCTAGACTCGCCTCACTAGATAATGTTCTAGCGTTAAACGTTGCCAGGTTCATATTCCAATGGCGGCCTGTCCGGAGCCAGGGATTCTCAGCACCCTCCGCTGCGTCGCAGGTCTGACCGCCGCCGTGGTCAGTTGCTTCGCAGCTGCTGGGGACTGAGGGCCGGGGTTTGATTGTTGTGTTCATATAGGAGGTTGTGGCCCAGTACTGCACCAGGGTGGCCAATCCTGCTCTGGTGAGGGAGTGCGTTACCGGCTCTGGTCACCGGGATTAGGCCACACTCCAGGCCTGTTTATGCAATTTTATCAACACGCGGATTTTTTTTTTAATCTGGTGGAAAATAGCCGGCACCGGGATTCGAGCCACGGACCTCTTGCACGCAAGGCGGGTGTTCTACCTCTACGCCACCGCTGCACCCACTACAGAACAAGTATTCGGCTTTAACTCAGGAAGAGGACCTTAGTGTTGAAGCAATGAATGACAATCTTGTGGGCATCATTAAGGAGTGTGGAATGGAAGTCGGTGGTAACTCCGTTAGGCAGGATACCAGTAAACTATCGCAGGAGACGAAAGATCTGATCAACAAACACCAATGTTTGAAAGCCTCTAACCCTACAGCTAGAATAGAACTGGCAGAACTTTCGAAGTTAACAAGCGTAAGACAGCTGACATAAGGAAGTATAATATGGATAGAATTGAACATGCTCTCAGGAATGGAGGAAGCCTAAAAGCAGTGAAGAAGAAACTAGGAATTGGCAAGAATCAGATGTATGCGTTAAGAGACAAAGCCGGCAATATCATTACTAATATGGATGAGATAGTTCAAGTAGCTGAGGAGTTCTATAGAGATTTATACTGTACCAGTTGCACCCACGACGATAATGGAAGAGAAAATACTCTAGAGGAATTTGAAATCCCACAGGTAACGCGGGAAGAAGTAAAAAAGTCTTGGGAGATATGCAAAGGGGGAAGGCAGCTGGGGAGGACCAGGTAACAGCAGATTTTTTGAAGGATGGTGGGAACACTGTCCTAGAAAGATTGGCCGCCCTATATACACAGCGCCTGATGCCCTCGAATGTACCGGAATCTTGGAAGAACGCTAACATAATCCTAATCCATAAGAAAGGGGACGCCAAAGACTTGAAAAATTATAGACCGATCAGCTTACTGTCCGTTGCCTACAAAGTATTTACTAAGGTAATCGCAATTAGAATCAGGAACACCTTATACTTCTGTCAACCAAAGGACCAGGCAGGATTCCGTAAAGGCTACTCAACAATAGGCCATATTCACACTATCAATCAAGTGATAGAGAAATGTGCGGAATATAACGAACCCTTATATATAGCTTTCATTAATTATGAGAAAGCGTTTGATTCTTTCGAAACCTCAGCAGTCATGGAGGCATTACGAAATCAGGGTGTAGACGAGCCATATGTAAAAATACTGAAAGATATCTATAGCGGCTCCACAGCCACCGTAGTCCTCCATAAAGAAAGCAACAAAATCCCAATAAAGAAAGGCGTCAGGCAGGGAGATACGATCTCTCCAATGCTATTCACAGTGTGTTTACAGGAGGTATTCAGAGACCTGGATTGGGTAGAATTGGGGATAAAAGTTAATAGAGAATACCTTAGTAACTTGCGATTCGCTGATGATATTGCCTTGCTTAGTAACTCAGGGGACCAATTGCAATGCATGCTCACTGACCTGGAGAGGCAAAGCAGAAGAGTGGGTCTAAAAATTAATCTGCAGAAAACTAAAGTAATGTTTAACAGTCTCGGAAGAGAACAGCAGTTTACAATAGGTAGCGAGGCACTGGAAGTGGTAAGGGAATACATCTACTTAGGGCAGGTAGTGACGGCGGATCCGGATCATGACACGGAAGTAATCAGAAGAATAAGTATGGGCTGGGGTGCGTTTGGCAGGCATTCTCAGATCATGAACAGCAGGTTGCCATTATCCGTCAAGAGAAAAGTGTATAATAGCTGTGTCTTACCAGTACTCACGTAAGGGGCAGAAACCTGGAGGCTTACGAAAAGGGTTCTACTCACATTGAGGACGACGCAACAAGCTATGGAAAGAAGAATGATGGGTGCAACGTTAAGGGATAAGAAAAGAGCAGATTGGGTGAGGGAACAAACGCGAGTTAATGACATCTTAGTTGAAATCAAGAAAAAGAAACGGGGGGGGGGGGGGGGGGGCATGGGCAGGACATGTAATGAGGAGGGAAGATAACCGATGGTCATTAAGGGTTACGGACTGGATTCCAAGGGAAGGGAAGCGTAGCAGGGGGCGGCAGAAAGTTAGGTGGGCGGATGAGATTAAAAAGTTTGCAGGGACGACATGGCCACAATTAGTACATGACCGGGTTTGTTGGAGAAGTATGGGAGAGGCCTTTGCCCTGCAGTGGGCGTAACCAGGCTGATGATGAATGGATGATGATGAGTCATGTCATATCGAGCAGCTGCCAGAGTAGAAAACGCCCCCACGCCCCTCCTTCCCTCTCCGCGGTGCCTTGCACACAATGAAAGACGGTGCGCATTCTCCTTGCTTTCCTTCCTTCTGCGTCCGAGATTGAGTCACCATCGTTGGCTCACCCTCACATGCTTTCACTCGCGCATACGGCGTGCGGCAATGACATTATCACCCTGGCACTTTATATGGAGCATCACGCCTACTCCGACGGCAGAATTGCACTTGAAGTGTCCGTATAATTGCTATTGCAACAATAAAACACAGTAAAATGAGTTCTTGGGCAAGTTAATCACTTATTGCAAGCATAACAGCAGTGCTAGAAAACACACAAAAGAAAGGGTAGTAAAGAAAGGGAAAACTGCAGCGATTGTCCATGTCTCTCAGCGTTCATTTCTTTTGTGTGTGTTTTTTGGCGCTGCTGTTATGCCTGCAAAACACAGTAGTTCATAACCCTGGCTTTTGCGTACGTGTTGGTATGCACTTCACCCACACTGTCGAGACATTAAACAAAAATGTATTTATAAAAAATGTCCCGGGCTACTTTCGGAATTTCGGACTTACTATTGCAGAGTGCACGTTTTTTTGTGGTTGCTACCACTAATTAAAAATCTACAGGCACTACTACCAAAATTCGCATGCACTAGACGGTTTCAGTATTGGGGTAATCTGCTTCAAAATTAAGCTTAAAGCATTGCTTAAGACAGCTGCATTTACAGTGCTCATGTTGGTTTATTCTGTTTCATCGTCTTTTCAAAGTGCGCTGCCATATTCCATATTCCATTATTCCTCCAAAATTCAGTTTGGCGTGCTCAGAACTGTTTCAAAATGAAATTGTATCTGCTCCTAATTGCTTCAAAATGAAATTTCGACTGCTCCAAACTGCTCCAAAATGCAGTTTTACTTGTTCCAAAAATTGCTACGAAATGACTTTGGGCAGTCCCACCCCTGCGTGTCTTTGTCCGTGAGATGGCTGCTTTCTTAAATGCAGCTGTCAGTACTTTTAGCAGGAACTTTAGTAGGAGACTTCATGATGGGGTACCAGAGTGCAGGAAAGTGTAGCAGCCAGTAGTGTTGGCAGAGTAAAGTGTGAGGTAGCAGTAGTAGGGTGTGCGTGTGACCACCTACTCAGCAGCATGGCCAGTTTGCCAGGTAGATGACAAGTGCCATTGGTGATGTGGCTGCTGGGGCATAGAAGGTTACAAGAATTCGTGGCTTTGACATGCGTTACATATCAAGTCTTGTTTGTTGATATTGTTGCTGTGGTGTAACACATGAATGCTTAATGTGGAAAATTTTTTTCAGAGGAAAGTATGCGGACATTTTCAACTACATGCTAACATTATTCAACTTGCCCAGCGAGAAGCAAGGACACATTCAAGTCCAAGAGTGCATTCTGGTGAGTTAAGTGTATTTTCTCACAAATGTTTGCGCCTCATTTCGTGGCTGTGTTCCCACTGCAGTCATGTTACCATTTCACAAATTGTGTTTGTGGTTCCACTACAAGCTGAAGTTTTATCAAAGTAACTTTGACCTGGTGAGTGACAGACAACCCCAAATTTTATTAACCAAATGTTACTCTAATTGCTACTTTCTATTTCACCAAATATGTGTGTGTACTTCTCCTGCCAAACAGGCCCTGCAGATTGTGCAGGGGCAGTGCCAGAATTTTTTAATTGGGCATTGAGCATGATTCCCCATTTCCGTTTTTGGGGCAAGAGGTTTCTCATCTTTAGTCACTGCATGTTGCTGGGAGTGGAGCCCCCCCTCCTCCCCCCTTTCCTTTGGAGCTGCCCCTGAGATTGTGTGTCGTATGTAGGTATGTGCAATCACTCATGATCCATGAAGGTGCATCTCCCAGCATGTATGATTAATAAAGGGAAAATCAGACATCCACGCGTTCGTAGCAATTGCTACAAAGGAAACCCATACGGGTTCCTCGAAAAAAAAAGCCTCAGAGTTGAAGAAAAATTCGTCCTGGTCCGGGACTCGAACCCGGGACCACCGCCTTTCCGGGGCAGCCGTTCTGCCATCTGAGCTAACCAGGCGGCTAGCAGAGGGCAGGGCGAAGTCGAATTTGTCGACAACACGAAGCAAAGGCAAGTGTTTGACGTAGTAGTTTTGCGAAAACCCGCAAAGTGGAGAGAAGTAATTAATAAGGGGAAAATCAGACATCCACCCATTCGTAGCAATTGCTACAAAGGAAACCCATACGGGTTCCTCGAAAGAAAAGCCTCAGAGTTGAAGAAAAATTCGTCCTGGTCCGGGACTCGAACCCGGGACCACCGCCTTTCCGGGGCAGCCGTTCTGCCATCTGAGCTAACCAGGCGGCTAGCAGATGGCAGGGCGAAGTCGATTTCCTTTGTAGCAGTTGCTACAAACGGGTGGATGTCTGATTTTCCCTTGATTAATTACTTCTCTCCAACTTGCGGGTTTTCGCAAAACTACTATGTCAAACACTTGCCTTTGCTTCGTGTTGTCAACAAATTCGACTTCGCCCTGCCGTCTGCTAGCCGCCTCGTTAGCTCAGATGGCAGAACGGCTGCCCCGGAAAGGCGGTGGTCCCGGGTTCCAGTCGCGGACCAGGACGAATTTTTCTTCAACTCTGAGGCTTTTCTTTCGAGGAACCCGTATGGGTTTCCTTTGTAGCAATCCGCCTTTTGCGATGCATTGTGGCGCCATCGTGCGGTGGCCACGAGAAACAATTTGGCAGGCACGGCTGCGCGGCGCGACAGCCACCCCACGCGAGACTCGCTGCCAAACAAGCAGCGTGTGAGGCAAGACCGAAACAATGTGTATGCGCCGTCATATTTTGTCATCGTCAGCTGGCCATCGACCCCACTGGTGAATGCTGTGTACCCGGAGGTTTCTTCATCGTGACGAACGGCTGGAAGAAGAGCTTTACAATCTCATCCTTGGCACCTGTGCCGTAAAGTGAATAAGTAATAAAACAGTATGAGTACGCACAAAAAGGCATGACTCCAATAGGGCATGAGGTGTAGTTCTTAGGGCGAGTATCACGTTTCACCACTGCATGTCTTGCTTTATGGTGTGCTAGGTGCACATACATACACAGGCAGTGGGAAGGTGAAGAAAATATGAAGTTTCATACGTTATTTGCCCATATAAAGTGTGTGTACATCTACAAAAATGATCAGAAGGACCAAAATCGGCGATACCCCCCGTTTGTGGGGCGCCTGTCTTCCTCTTAGAATGCGCCGCGGCAGGAACAAGCATCCTTTTCTTTTTTTAAACTGGTGCTTGTACACAAACAACGTCAGTATTGTTACGTAGTAGTGACGGCAAAGAACGCAGTAGCAATACTGTGAATGACGAAACTAACTTTTATTGACCAAACTTGTGCCCACAAAAAATGGCTGCACTTAAAGCACGACGATAGTGGCAAACACAGTCGGCAATCGTTGAAATCTGATCAGCGGGTCAAGCGCATCAGCTTTTATACGCGAGCCATAGAACGCTCGAGAGTAATCGCTGGTTCCCGCGTGTCTTCCAGAAAGTTCTACACCGTTCGCGTCGCGGATACATGCAATGAGATTACTCAAGGTTTGACGATGACAGACAGTGGATAGAACAATCGATAACATTCGAGAAACTTCCGATACATGCGGGCGCATCCCGCGCTGAGCGATAGCATTTGTTTAACGGTGCAGACGGGTCACCCAAAAAGAAGGCAAGTACGCGTGTCATTATCAAGTCCAGATGTCTGGGTGATAGCGAAGGCGCCCCTGAAATGTGTCAGTTACACAGTAAGACGTGCCACTCGACTCCAGAAGAGGCCCCACAGGAAAATGAGCCTTAGTACATACCGTACTACATCCCGATTCACTAAACGAACGCAAAATCCTTCTGCAACTAAATATTGCTTTACTTGGTGCTGACAAAAATGACCAAACGACAACTAGCAACGATTGTTAACTAGCACTATCAGCTACTTGCAGAGTGGACGCTGTTTCCCGCGTCAGCCCGGCAATGCAAATGAGCTTGGCTCCGAGAGATAACTTTGCCGACATCAGGAGCATTCGTTGAGCGTTTATAAAGCTGCAAGTGTGCACGATGTGAAGTTGCGAAATGGCTGCGTTCTAGCGATGGATGCACAGAGAGGATAGAAAAAAAAAAAAAAAAAAGAAAAACTTCGCAACCATGTCGCACCAACTCAGAGATCCTATGTTTCGCTAGCTCAAACATACATTTGCGTATTCGTCGAGATTATTCGTATGAGTCAGTAATGACAAAAACAGAGGTAAACTGCATATGCCAATACATACCTGTCACAATGTTCAGCCCTAATCCAGGCTTCACCGCGCTGTCGATGGCGTTTTACCGACGGAAATTGGGAAATCCACATTGCCCTGCTGGAATGGTCACGGGAGGTGCAGCCGTAAACGAGACACGACAAAGGCATCGCTACAAATTTCGATGGCAATACTGTTCGAAAGGCGTTCCGCGCGCGCGGCAGCAATAATGGCGAGGCTGACAAGTGAGTGAAAATTTTATTGGAGTTCCGGCGAGGACGCGAACTCGTCGCGCACACGGCTAGTCCCACGTCGGGACTGGCAGGTCTAGCCCACCGACCCAGTCACAGGCACGGCGGACAGCCAGGATTTGTTTGTCTAGAGCGGGGCTATGCAAACACGAGTCCCACTCCTCCTTGCTGAACTTCGGGTATCGCGACCCGCACTACCGGAGCATGTGCGCAGTGGAGGTCTGCATGCCCGCCGGACGGGTAGGCGTCGTCGCATTATACGTCGGGGTAAACTGTGTCGAACGGCGAGATACGGATACATGTATGTGCCGGTCTGTAGTCTACAAGAGAAACGGATGGCGCCCTATTCCACAGACAAGTGCAGCGCCTGCCACCGCCGTACTCCACTCACTCGGAGGAGAGAGTCGAGTCCGGCCGCGCGCCTGCCAAATTGCTTTGGTCGTCAGCCGCTTGGGCACTGCGCATGCGCAGTTTGGCGTCGCAAAAGGCGGATTGCTACGAACGGGTGGATGTCTGAACGGCTGGATGTCTGGTGCCTGGAGGTGGTCTCGTGCGGACGCTGCCCTCTCGGTGAGGGCATATTTCCCCTCATCTTTTAAAAGGTTCAATACTTACAAGCATTTGTCTCGCAAACCACACTTATCTCAAGGGAATTTTCCACGTCTCAATAATGTCTCTCGTCGTATTCGAGTGCTGATCGCCGTGTTATCGTTTGTTAACGAAGCTTTCCCTCAAGTCTAAATATTTTAAGGCAGTTTGTCGTGTGCGTATCATGGCCACGTACGCTTATATCGCCTTCCATTTCTCTAACACGGGTGGGCTTTAAAACCACGGCGCTGCAATTTTGCTTCAGAGACTTTCCTTTCCTTCCTTTTTCTCCTCCCTTCAACTAGCTCTCTTAACTACTACACGCAGAGACAAAGCAACAGCGCGCGCATTCGATCCCATAGATGTGATGAATATATATATATATATATATAGAAAATTATCAGTCATAGCTCTCGTAGTATAGCCCTCTGGGCCATTTCTGTTTTTTTTCCGAAAGTAGTTCTATTAGGGTTATTATAATTACACGAAGGTATTTCGCCCTCGTCAGCAGCAGTCCTTGAGATGGTTACTCTCATGGCTAGCTTCCCACGCTATGCGTGTTGCTCTCGCCCCTGTTTAAGCTTTTCCGAGACGCTAGAGTTATACTATGTACGCGCAACCTTGCGCGATCGGAAAACACGTTTTCTACTCTTGGCCGACGGAGAAGGGAGGCTTTGTTTCCGGCCGCAAAGCCCTCCACGTCTCAGTAAGGTGCCTGGAGGTGGTCTCGTGCGGACGCTGCCCTCTCGGTGAGCGCATATTTCCCCTCATCTTTTAAAAGGTTCAATACTTACAAGCATTTGTCTCGCAAACCACACTTATTTCAAGGGAATTTTTCACGTCTCAATAATGTCTCTCGTCGTATTCGAGTGCTGATTGCCGTGTTATCGTTTGTTAATGAAGCTTTCCCTCAAGTCTAAATATTTTAAGGCAGTTTGTCGTGTGCGTATCATGGCCACGTACGCTTATATCGCCTTCCGTTTCTCTAACACGGGTGCGCTTTAAAACCACGGTGCTGCAATTTTGCTTCAGAGACTTTCCTTTCCTTCCTTTTTCTCCTCCCTTAAACTAGCTCTCTTAACTACTACACGCAGAGACAAAGCAACAGCGCGCGCATTCGATCACGCGCTCGTCGAGCACGTGATCAAGCTTTTCGTAGTCTCTAAAGCCGCTCGAGTTCGCTCTTCTCCACGGGCGGCCATTTTTTCAAGAAAGTATGCCTTCCAACCACTCGTAATAGCAAAAATCGGCTATCGCGGACAACATCAGTCCCTTTCCACGTAAGTATGAGGCTCGGAGCAGGAGGTATGGCGCTTCAAAGTAACCTGGGGCCTGACGAACCAACCGACTGAGCTATCTTTCCGGGCAACATCCAAAGGTCACGAGTTCAAATCACCTGTTCTCTTCTTTTTTTTTTTTAAATTTTATCACTGTACGGGAACCCTCCTAAAAAAATATATATATATATATATCCTCAATTATGTATGGCCACACATGTGCAGGTCATAAATACCAGGTTCTCTAGCCGAGTGCCATCCATCCGGTATAACCGAGCTCAGATTGGTCCACCTTGACTGATCAAATAAGGCACCACTGTAGGTTAAATGAGGCGTACAACTCCTGCGGGACCCGCCGTGGTTGCTCAGTGGCTATGGTGTTAGACTGCTGAGCACGAGGTCGCGGTATCGGATCCCGGCCACGGCGGCCGCATTTCGATGGGGGCGAAATGCGAAAACACCCGTGTACTTAGATTTAGGTGCACGTTAAAGAACCCCAGGTGGTCGAAATTTCCGGAGTCCTCCACTGCGGCGTGCCTCATAATCAGAAAGTAGTTTTATCACGTAAAACCCCATAATTTAATTTTTAATTTAACTCCTGCGGGGACGGTAGAGTATCCACCTCCCGTGCAAGAGGACCGTGGTTCAAATCCAGGTGCCGCGCAATTTTCCACTGGAAAATGCCCAAAAAAAGAGAACCGTGTGTTGAGAAAATTGCACAAACAGGCCTGGAGTGCGGCCTGATCCCGGTGACCAGAACCGGTAATGCACTCTCTCACCAGAGCAGTATTGGCCACCCTGGTGCAGTACTTGGCCACAACCTCCTATATGAATACAACAATCAAACCCCGGCCCTCAGTCCCCAGCAGCCGCGAAGCAACTGACCACGGCGGCGGTCAGATCTGTGACGCTGCAGAGGGTGCTAAGAATACCTGGCTCCGGACAGGCCGCCATTGGAATCTGAACCTGGCAACGTTTAATGTTAGAACGTTATCTAGTGAGGCGAGTCTAGCAGTGTTATTGGAGGAATTAGAGGGTAGTAAATGGGATATAATAGGGCTCAGTGAGGTCAGGAGGACAAAAGAAGCATATACAGTGCTAAAAAGCGGGCATGTACTGTGCTACCGGGGCTTAGCGGAGAGACGTGAACTAGGAGTCAGATTCCTGATTTATAAGGAAATAGCTGGTAACATACAGGAATTCTATAGCATTAACGAGAGGGTGGCAGGTCTTGTTGTGAAACTTAATAAGAGGTACAAATTGAAGGTAGTACAAGTCTATGCCCCTACATGCAGTCATGATGACCAGGAAGTCGAAAGCTTTTATGAAGACGTGGAATCGGCGATGGGTAAAGTCAAAACAAAATACACTATACTAATGGGCGACTTTAATGCCAAGGTAGGCAAGAAGCAGGCTGGAGACAAGGCAGTGGGGGAATATGGCATATTCGCTAGGAATAGCAGTAGCAGTAGCAGAGTTATTAGTAGAGTTTGCGGAACAGAATAATATGAGGATAATGAATACCTTCTTCCGCAAGCGGGATAGCCGAAAGTGGACGTGGAGGAGCCCGAACGGCGAGACTAGAAATGAAATAGACTTCATACTCTGCGCTAACCCTGGCATCATACAAGATGTGGACGTGCTCGGCAAGGTGCGCTGCAGTGACCACAGGATGTAAGAACTCGAATTAGCCTAGACCTGAGGAGGGAACGGAAGAAACTGGTACATAAGAAGCCGATTAATGAGTTAGCGGTACGAGGGAAAATAGAGGAATTCCAGATCAAGCTACAGAACAGGTATTCGGCTTTAACTCAGGAAGAGGACCTTAGTGTTGAAGCAATGAACGACAATCTTATGGGCATCATTAAGGAGTGTGCAATAGAAGTCAGTGGTAACGCCGTTAGACAGGAAACCTGTAAGCTATCGCAGGAGACGAAAGATCTGATCAAGAAACGCCAATGTATGAAAGCCTCTAACCCTACAGCTAGAATAGAACTGGCAGAACTTTCTAAGTTAATCAACAAGCGTAAGGTAGCGGACATAAGGAACTATAATATGGATGGAATTGAACAGGCTCTCAGGAACAGAGGAAGCCTAAAAGCAGTGAAGAAGAAACTAGGAATAGGCAAGAATCAGATGTGTGCGTTAAGGGACAAAGCCGGCAATATCGTTACTAATATGGATGAGATAGTTCAAGTGGCTGAAGAGTTCTATAGAGATTTATACAGTACCTGTGGCACCCACGACGATAGTGGAAGAGAGAATAGCCTTGAGGAATTCGAAATCCCACAGGTAACGCCAGAAGAAGTAAAGAAAGCCTTGGCAGCTATGCAAAGGGGGAAGGCAGCTGGGGAGGACCAGGTAACAGCAGATTTTTTGAAGGATGGTGGGAACACTGTCCTAGAAAGATTGGCCGCCCTATATACACAGCGCCTCATGCCCTCGAATGTACCGGAATCTTGGAAGAACGCTAACATAATCCTAATCCATAAGAAAGGGGACGCCAAAGACTTGAAAAATTATAGACCGATCAGCTTACTGTCCGTTGCCTACAAAGTATTTACTAAGGTAATCGCAATTAGAATCAGGAACACCTTATACTTCTGTCAACCAAAGGACCAGGCAGGATTCCGTAAAGGCTACTCAACAATAGACCATATTCACACTATCAATCAAGTGATACAGAAATGTGCAGAATATAACCAACCCTTATATATAGCTTTCATTGATTACGAGAAAGCGTTTGATTCAGTCGAAACCTCAGCAGTCATGGAGGCATTACGGAATCAGGGTGTAGATGAGCCATATGTAAAAATACTGGAAGATATCTATAGCGGCTCCACAGCCACCGTAGTCCTCCACTAAGAAAGCAACAAAATCCCAATAAAGAAAGGCGTCAGACAGGGAGATACGATCTCTCCAATGCTATTCACAGCATGTTTACAGGAGGTATTCAGAGACCTGGAGTGGGAAGAATTGGGGATAAAAATTAATGGAGAATACCTTAGTAACTTCCGATTCGCTGATGATATTGCCTTGCTTAGTAACTCAGGGGACCAATTGCAATGCATGCTCACTGACCTGGAGAGGCAAAGCAGAAGAGTGGGTCTAAAAATTAATCTGCAGAAAACTAAAGTAATGCTTAGCAGTCTCGGAAGAGAACAGCAATTTACAATAGGCAGCGAGGCACTGGAAGTGGTAAGGGAATACATCTACTTAGGGCAGGTAGTGACCACGGATCCGGATCATGAGACTGAAATAACCAGAAGAATAAGAATGGGCTGGGGTGCGTTTGGCAGGCATTCTCATATCATGAACAGCAGGTTACCACTATCCCTCAAAAGTAAAGTGTATAACAGCTGTGTGTTACCAGCACTCACATATGGGGCAGAAACCTGGAGGCTTACTAAAAGGGTTCTGCTGAAATTGAGGACGACGCAACGAGCTATGGAAAGAATAATGATGGGTGTAACGTTAAGGGATAAGAAAAAAGCAGATTGGGTGAGGGAACAAACGCGGGTAAATGACATCTTAGTTGAAATCAAAAAAAAAAAGAAATGGGCATGGGCCGGACATGTAATGAGGAGGGAAGATAACCGATGGTCTTTAAGGGTATCGAACTGGATTCCAAGGGAAGGGAAGCGTAGCAGGGGGGCGGCAGAAAGTTAGGTGGGCGGATGACATTAAGACGTTTGCAGGGACAACATGGGCACAATTAGTACATGACCGGTGTAGTTGGAGAAGTATGGGAGAGGCCTTTTCCCTGCAGTGGGCGTAACTAGGCTGATGATGATGATGATGATGATGATGATGATGATGATGATGATGATGATTTACTTCTCTCCACCTTGCGGGTTTCCGCAAAACTACTACGTCAGCATGTATGATTGTGACACAAGGCAAGCTTGAAGAAGGAAAGTGCTATTTGATTTCCAGATTATTACTGCAAGTGTGACAGTTAAGTGCTCAAGTAAACTTCTGTGTTCTCCTAGCATGCCTGAGGGAGAACATACAATCACGATGTCCTTGTATTGCAAAAACTGCATGTGTTGCTCCCTTGCTTTAAGGTTATTTCTGCAGTCTCCTTTGATGTTCCGTGCCATATTTCGTAGGTTTCATAGTTTTGTTGTTACGATAAGGGTGCACATATTACAATAGAGGTCTACTATTGCACTTAGTATGAGCTATAATGCAGAACCACTTTGCCATATGCTTTTGCAGAGTAGATCATATTGAGCGCAATGGTACATATTTTGATAGATGTTTTATACAAAAGGAGGTTTCATAGGCAGTGACTGTAAGTGGATGGTCTCACTCTGCAGCAGAATAGTTTGTGTAATTGCGCGGTAACTCAATTGGTCAGAACATTGCACATGTTATGCAAAGAGGTGGAGTCGTTCTCCACTTGTGGCAAGTTGTTTCTTCATCCACCTTCATTGCCATAGATTTATCATTTCTCTAATTCAATTAATAAGTGTAAGTAATTTCCCCTATGTTGTCCTCTGTGTTTTTGTTTGTTGGCTTCTCATAATATGATTAATAAAAAATCAGGCCTCTTGATTAACTCCTTTCTTCTCATATATTGTTGTGTTTTTACCATAAAACTTCGAACACGGGCAGCCATTTGTGTAAACAATTCTTATCAAATTATAAAAACTGAAAAATGTTTATGGGTAAGGGCCTTGTGTCGCAGAAAATATGGCGTAGGTGTCCAGCGTTCTAGCGTCTACCATCTTTTCGTGAAAAATCATTCTCAACCTCGTGTACCCAACCACTCTTCTATCACCAAAGTTGCTCATACCTTGTCTTTCATTCTTTAGAAGGTTAGCCCTCAGAATTTTGAGAATGACAGCCCACAAACAAATGTCATGGGAAAAAAAAAATAAAACACCAGCAGCACACACCTTTTATATCAGATCTTTTCAGACTGAAATAATAAAAGTGCAAAACAATAACAGGAGATCGGCCCACGCAAGAGGCCATGTTTATATCAGAAAACTTGCCTTCATGCATAGCGTTTGCCACCACCGTTTCCCAGTAAACATTACAGTTGCATAAGCTGCAGTTGCCGGAAAACATGAAAAGCAGTCAGGGGTCTTTGAATGCTATTGCGTTCCACTCTTAAAGGTCCTCTAAACCACCCAGAGGTTGAAATTTAGTTGCGGTGTTGCAGTTGTGGATGAGTCTGCAACGAGCACGTAGCCACGAGAATTTTTCAAAATGGTGCGGTAGTAGCGGAGTTACACGTGTTTGATGATCGAAACATGCCTCTTGCTTGTTTCGCTCTTTCCTTCACTACTTTCCGTTCATTGGCTGGTCTCCTCCTTGCCTAGTGCTCCTACAAATGTCATGTAACATACGTCATCGCCAACCCACTTTTCAAAAAGCTGTCCACTTCTGGTTACCACGACTCTGTGCTTCTCGGCTACCCGCTGTTGCTGCCATGCCGGCCCATGCTCCTGCTAAGCCTGCTGCTATAGAACCTGTGTTGCACGCACCTCTAGAAAGGCTTGCCACTATAATGCATCCGTACGGTGACACGCCTTGTGAAGCACCTCCACTGGAGATGAGCAGCCATTGTCGCCGCCTTCTCCAGATTGTGGCGATGATATGGGTTGGTACACTGTGCTGTTTTTGCCCACTGACTGTTAGCCCGCTCTGCGCTAATGGCGTCATCAATGCGTGCAGTCACGCGTGGTGAGCACAAATGCTGAGGAGGACGTTTGCTGTAGGAAGGTGACAGGAGTCGTTGCTACAGGAAACAATGACTGCATTACACAGCACCCATATTTTGCCCATGGTGTGTAGCACTGCTGCGTTTGGCATCATTGATCATGATTGCATTCTGAACTTGATGCACGTGTATACTTGAAATGTTTAAAAAATATTGGAGGTGGTTTAGGGGCCCTTTTAAAACGAAGCTGAGTGTCCTCCAAATTTTTTCTTAGTCTGTGATTTTTCTTGATATGTGCTTTTCTTCTAAACAAATGCAATTTATTGTGATGACACTTGCGCTGAGATATAGAAATTGAGTCAGTTTTTTTTTTATATGCTCTGCTTCATTATTACAAGGCAACCCTAATTTTTTTCTCTCCTCTGCTGCTCCTGCAGGCGTCATTGTGTTTAACATGTGTTACTGTTGCAAGTACTATGCTTTTGATTTTGTACCTGATTATTTATTTACAAATTTGCAGACATTAATTCAAGCAATGTGTGACACAGAAATTGCACTTGCACCCGTTGAGGGTGCCTTGCCTGGCTCAACAGAGACGGTAAGCACGAGTAATGACATCAAGTTGTGGATTAGTGCCATTTAGTGTGTAGCTCTAGAAGGGCTTAATAAAAGTGGAAGCTGAGTAAGCTGGTAGGCTTCAGTGTTATGGTTTAACATTGTGGCCAAGACAAATTCCTCATGTGTGTCACACTGTTTGCTCTAGGAGTGCATTGGCATGCCAACAGTGATTGTTTTTTTTTCTCCTTGGGGTCACTTGGAAACTGATCCTGTCATGAAGGGCTCAAACAGTTGACTGAGTGAAATTCTGCGCCTAATAGTCAATCCGCCTTTTTCATAGTGCGACAGGGCATGTGCCCTGCCCTAGCGGATTAGTCGCAAAACGTTTTGGAAAGGTTGCGTGCGTCGCCGTGCACCGAAAAGTTCCCCGGGGGAAAGAAAAATTTAAAAATTAAAAATAAAATAAAATACAAAATAAGCACACGGACACGCACTGCGGCAAACACTCGTGCCATGTACCGCGTTGAAACTCCGCTGGTAGCTCGAAGTCGTTGCGGTGCGGAAAATGTACATAGCGTAAGACTGCAACTCCACTTTAAAACAGAAAGTAGCCATGGCTTCGTCCGAGTGGTTCGGACTGGACTCTGAGCCAGGTAGTTGCTGCCTTTCATTGATGGCTAGTAAATTTAATGAAAAGCCTGTGCGTTACACTTGGGGGACACTTAAAAACAACACGCTGCTGATAAACTCTTCTTGAAGCGCCGGCCCTCATTTGCTGGTGGTGGCAGCACATGCCTGACTTCACGAGCTCGTTTAAGGTGTGGTAACACTGGGTCGATATTTTTTTATTTACTCATACTGTTGGCCTGTCGGCCGTTACAGGGTGGGTCAAAGCAGCACTTCAACAATTAGTACAATATATGGTATTAAAATAATACATATAGCACAAAAATAAAACAAGTAAATAGCAGTATTTCGGAATTAGTACAGTACATGAAGGCAGTACATGAATAGTGTTTTGATAGGTGAACATAAGCGAACAAAGAAGATACATAAGCAAAATATTCTACAGATACTCCGATCAATATGTTTATAAATGCAGTATTTATAAACGAGGTCATACACCCCCCCCTCATAAAAAGAAAAAAAAAAAAAAAAACTAGGAGACCAACAAGATGCTCACATCAACAATTGACCGACTATTCAGTACAGTGCGTCACCGAAAGCATTTTATCGTACCAGGCTGACAATGACGCAACCGACAAGTGGGAGTTGTCATACTGCGACGGGCCTTCTTGTTGTTGGCACCGACAAAATCAGCGTGCTGGCCATCGTTCGACTGAACCCTGTGCAATTGGCCATCGAACTGACAACGCGATAGCGACAGTGCCTTCACTTGTATATATAATGAATCGTGCTAACAATGAGTCAAATAGTGCCTACCAAGTTGAAAAGCACAAGCTTCAACCCTATCAAGCTGTGCACATGAAGTTTGAGTCAATGTTGATCCTGTTTAGCGAGGGTTAAGTCTGGCACCGTCCTGTTCGTGCACCTGGTACCGGCGGACTTGAACTGAAATGTAAGCAATTAGGACGAAGGAAACCGCTCTTATAGTTCATTCGTGACCCTATAGCACGGAGTAAGACATTTAGGAGGGGAAACTCCCGTCAGCGCGAGCGAGCGCTGGCGACCAGATAAGGTCACAATTGTTGTATGCGCCGACGGGGCCGTATACAGTGGCGGCGCCATGCGGCGCGTCGGAGAAGCCGCAGCGAAAAAAAAAAAAATGCAGCGCCCGGGCAGGCGGCTGCGGCGCGCTCTTAACGACGGTAATTTCTATCCAGGCCGCCAGGCGCCACCAACATAACGGCTCCGCGGGCTTGTGACTTTTTCTGGTCGCCGCAAACAGCGGAGTTTCCACTCCTAAATGTTTCTTGCTCCGTGCCCTATAGCAATTTGAGATCAACTACACTTTGCATGGCGCGTACACAATAAGCGACAAGTGGCGACACTGCGCTGTGCCAACATCTGTACATCACCGTACCTGGCTGGTGGTCGCATTCGCTACCTAGATGGGTGGGTCTGCATGTGTTGTTATGCTAACATATTTCTCAATTCCAGGGATGTACTGTTTACCTCTGCGTCAAACAGGAAACAAGAGCCAGTGCATTCAATATGCAGCAGCATAAACAACCGTCTCGCTCAGTTTTAACAACGGTGTCAGGATGGCATCCGTGTTTCTGCAAAAGAACACGGCCTAATTATGAGAACTTAATTTATGCGAGCACAGTTTTCTCTAATAATGTCTTATTGCATGCGCAGACTGTAAGTATGAAGGAGTTAAAGAAAAACGAGAATCAGAAATAAATAAACAGCCCGTAATATATGTATCTGGATCACAGTTGCCGTTGTTTAAGTTGTTCGGCCGCTCATATTGACACGTCTCAGGGTGGAACAACATGGCACATATGTGCAGATGTGTATGTTTTGCTATGTTTTGTCATTATTTCAGATCAGTGGTGCACCTTTTCCGCTGTATTTGACGTTATAACAACGATCTGAAATCTGTAGATGTCAGTGTAAACAAGTGCGCTGCTTTGATGAATCTGGCGGGGAAGGCTGCGCTCGAAGACTTCTTGAATATGCGAAATGCCTAAATAATGTTTAAAAAGAATACAAAAGGCGAGCTCCAAGTGCAGAAGTCAGCGAAAACGAACTCCAAGGCAGCCGCGTCGGCAAACGAAACTCTGCATGCCTTTATCGGCCACACTGTTTGCACAACAGCGCACTCAGGCCTGCTCACCCACTAGTCATTGAGTGCTTCATGGCTTCCAGGAACGATATTCTGCCCCTAAGAATCTATTAATATTGTTTTTCAATCTACGAAACGCAAAAGTGACGCACACTCAATGTGGGTGCAGGTACACAAATCAACCGGTGAAAGCACCGGCACCCTTCCAAAACATTTCCAGCGGTGTGCGGCAGAGGGCAGCACAGGAAAATGAAAAAAAAAAAAAAAAACAGATTGGTCTATAGCTTTGAACTCTCTATACCATATTTTGTAACCAGGCTTTGCAAGTGTAGGATGAAGGTGATCAAAACACCAGTGAAACTACTTAATCAACAGTAAAACCATTAAGTAAATTACTGTTTCTGTAATTTCATTTGGCTTTGAGGGTACTTGAAATAGATAAATAAATATTTCACAAAAGCAGTTTTGAAAACTGAGCAAATGAGCAAGGAAGAGTACCCTTTTGTGAGAACAAGGGATAGTGGCTTGTATAAGACTGTTGGCAGGCATATCTCAGTAGAGAATGCAACATTCATCCATAATCTGCTGTGCAAAAGGGACGTAGCCGCAGTGTTTGTTGGCTTTCTGACATGGTGCATAGAATACTTATTAGATCACTAACAAAAGTGGGTTTATTAACCTAAAGGCACACAATAGCATGATTCACATGGCTTACAGACCAAGGCTTTGGCATGACCAATTGACTCAGTGGAAATGTGATACAATGAGAAAGTGCTTTGTAGCTGAGATTGGGTTCAGAGCTCAGGGAGGCCTACAGTGGCGGCTAAAGTGTTATATTGCTGTCAACTCCATACATATGGTACGAATTTCTCGAGAATGCCACAAATAATTAATTACATCACCTTTCATGCGACTCATTCTGAATGTGTGCCAAGTGCAGTGCAGCTTCAGATGAGAAAAAGGAGACTGTTGAGCGAACATCATTCAAAGTGGAGGTGACTGCGATGTTTTATCACAAACAACTAGGGGTGTGCGAATACTCTTAATATCATGGAATCTCATCAAATAGCGATCGTTCAAATAATTCAAGTCTCAAATCAAATGTCTACTCTTCGATTGCTTCGAATGTTTGATATATTCGATGGAGAGATCTGCACAGCGCCGCATCTCATGTGCACCACCTAGCCTCCCATGCTTAATGTGGTGCAAGTGAGCACCTCACTCCATTGTTTTCGGCTCAAAAGGAGCACCGAGTGTCCTGTCAAGTTGGAGAAGCAGTGAACTATGCCGGTCGGCACACCTACCCATTGTTAGGAATGGCCTGCCAGGGTGGCAAAGTGCAAGTTACTTCATCCCGCTGCACGTGTTTCGATCCAAACGGGGTGGTGGCGCACTTCAGAGAACTGCGGATAACCAGCAGCCACACAGCGAGGGGTCAGCTCAGGGGAGTTCTCGGGGGGAGGTAATTGGCGGAACCTCCCCATGTGCTTTTCGAGACACCAGACAATGTGCTGTGGCAGAGGCCACTGTGCGAGGTCCGCTCTGGAATTTAGAGGCGCCGGCTGAGTTCGGGCGTGACCACCTTACTACGGGGATGCCAGACAATGGATACCACGACGACTGCATTGCAAAGGTCGTCGGCCCTCGGAGAGAGCACCTATGCGGCATGTGTGTGTGTAAAACCCCTACCCTCTTCTCACAAAGGCGACCACGAGGACTTTCTACGGTGACGTCGAACGATGACGTCGAACGATGACGTCGAACGATGACGTCGAACGGAGTGGTTATAAGCGGCTGTTGTCGGCTGCTAGGGTGTGCTCGTCGTCGTGCTCTGTGCTCGTCAATGTACTCGTGAGCTGTGTGCTCGTGTGCTGTATGTTCGTCTTGCGGGCTCCATTTGGGAGTCACGCTAGACTGTAAACGTATCCCATGTTCAAATGTAAATCCTGTAAATAAATCCTGCTTGCCTAGTCCTGTCACCCAAAGTTCCTCCGATCGTCCTACAAGCCCGACCCCAATCCTAATACCATCTAGCTACCGTAGGGATGGCAACAGTGCTCACGGCCTCCATATTTGTGTTGCACTGTACGGCGGCCTCCAGTTCCCTACGCTGTTTGTTGACTCGCATCAATCTCTTTTTTAGAGCCTCGAGAGTCTAGCTTTGGATTTACAGGGCAAGAGCGAAAGTGTCATGTGACTATGTAGTGCACTGACCGCCTCCCAGCTGCATACATTTCCGCTAATGGGGGGAGGTGTCATGCATAATTGCCGGGATTCTTCCAATTTAATAATCTTTGATGGGTGGCAAATCACGCGAAACCTTATAAACTGGTAATGAAACAGTGGCTGCTCTTTACTGGTGCCGTCGACTCACACAGCACCAGCAATGGCTACATGTGAGCGGTGGCATCGCACGTTCCGCACTTCTATATGTCGCGAAGATTGGCCTTACAATAACCCACCTGTTGTAACAATGGTAAAGCCCTTCTATGTTTTAGAGGAAAGCTGGAAAGCAAAAGTTAGTTAGAAACAAAGGATTGCCATAAAACACGGCTCTACTATTAAACTGAGAACCTCTGGTATTCAAATAGTACAAATGAACACCAAAAATTGGTTAGCTTCGGAGAGAAAAGAAGCACTTGATTCTATTCAACAGATATTCTATTGATAAAAAAATATTTTCCATGCCTTCATATACTAGAACTCAGCTGTCATCAGTGCTGGCATACTAATTTGGAGTTTGCTTTTATAAAAGTAGACTATACTGTATATCTTGATTTCTATGTACCTAAGTTACTGATGGCTTGGTACATTCTTGTTATGCAATTCTAAAGGATTCCCCATGCATGTGCAGCACTGTGTTTTCTTGTCCAAAATTTTTAAGCATAACATTCTTTGGAAAAAAATTTTATATTCAATTCGATATTTGGCATTTCTTGATTAAATTTAACATTCAATTCAAAATATACTATTTGGTGGTCGCACACTCATACAAACAACTTAAGAGTGCACTAGTCATGCTGATGCCGTGGTTGACAGCCGTACAATGATCGTTGTCACCGGAAACTGCCATAGTGGCTCTTCCAATTGTGCACTTTTTGAAACGCAGGAACCCACTATCCCCTCTTGTTCCGTCGAGTGCTGAATGTACTCTGCTTTCGGCAGCAGTCATAGTGTATGCGTATGCATCAATTGTTTCTGGTAGCACAAGTCCACCACATCAGGTTTTGGGAACGCATGTTGCACTTGGGCGTGCATTTTCAGGTGGTTGCATTAAAATGCAACCTAGTTTATTGTACTCTTGAGTAATTCCGGCTCCATAGCATAATTACTGGGTAGACAGCTGTCCAATAAAGAAATAAAAACAATGCAAAAATTTTCTCTCGGTACATTAAGTTTATAAAACCAGTGGTGGTGCGGCGAAGCTGTCCAAATTATCGGTCAATGACTTAATTACATCACTTCATGTAGTCATATTAACTGCATGTCAGTTACTAAATGACTTTACTGGGTCGTACTTGCTTACACCTTATTTTGACTGTACGTACTGTATTTGTGTGCACATTTCTGGCTGTGTTTCAGTGTGAAAATTTGCAAGACATAGCACATTGCTTTGCACCTTGTTCTTGTCATTTTTTTTTTAACACTGCCAATAATGCTTATGTGTTGTGGTTTCTTTAGGTACCTGAAGCTTCAAAAAGTAATAGTGATGAGAAGCCAGATCTTAACCAGGCATTGAAAAGGGTGAGCCATTAACATTTCTAGTTTTTTTCACCTTCTTTCCTTTTAGGATTGTCGTTTCTTGAAATCTGCTTTGTTTTTCCCGTCAGCACTACAGCCAGGTGCTGTTTTGCCGCTCTATACCCACTTCAACAGAAGATAGTGCCCCAAGTGGCAGTTGAGTGAACTAGTGTGCTGCAGATGTGACTAGCTTCCCAGCTTTGCACATAGTCTGATACACCATTGGCAGGAAGCTTGGGGCTGGTACAGCTCTACTTATTTGCTTCCTTCGTTCTCGACAAATGCACATTAAAAGCACAGCTTATAAATCATGCAATTGCGTTTATCTATATGCAAAATGTATTTTTATAATTGGAATGCACAGCTTCTTGTATGGATTTACTACAACTTTGTTGCGTCTGCACGTTTCAGCCATGCTTGCAGAGAACTCTTAATTGCTCACTAATGCTCATTTTACATGTACAGCTGTGGCGTAGACACTAACTGTTCCGCTCTCCATGTAAAGATGTGTTTGTGTTGGCTGCTGTTACATTTATTCAAAATAGCAACAAGCATGATGCATGCAGAGAAGGCGGCTCACAGGGCAAGTTGAATAAAACATGATGTTGTGTCAGTTAATACATTGTCGAATAAAAGTATTATAAAGGAGATTTATTGGGGTTCGTAGCGACCGCCGGTCCTAGGATGCACCGAGTAGTTCCCGAGCTCGAGCCTCTGCTGTGCACTTGATGCTGTCGATGCTGCTGACTCTGTGCGCACGTTCGTCATCTTCCTTACAATGGCCCCGCGGAAATAAAGGAGCCATCCTGATGACTTAGTTTTCTGGAAGGATGGTAGAATAGTGATACGGCTTGAGACGCTGAACGTGAACGACTTCACGGTTACGACGTCGCATGTCGGACGGCGGCGTTAGCGGCTCAACCAGGTAATTAACGGGTGATGTTCTCTCGAGAACGCGGTATGGCCTGTTGTACTTCGGAAGGAGTTTTGAAGCGAGCCCAGGCATGCGGTGTGGCACTAACAACCAGACGAGAGCGCCCGGGAGAAAAGTGGGAGTCGAGTTCTGGGCATCGTGAACGGCTTTTTGACGGTTGTGGTCGTCCGAAGTGAATCGGCGGGCCAGCTGGCGACATTCCTCGGCGTGTCTGGCGGCTTCCGAGATCGGCAGGCATTCAGATGGGCCCGGCCGGTAGGGCAGAATGGTGTCAATTGTGTGCGAATGATGGCGGCCGTAAAGAAGGTAAAAGGGTGAGAATCCGTTAGTGGCCTGAGTCGCGGTGTTGTAGGCGTAGGTGACAAACGGAAGAACTAGGTCCCAATTAGAGTGATCAGGTGAGACATACATGGCGAGCATGTCACCAAGAGTTCGATTAAAGTGTTCTGTGGTACCGTTAGTCTGTGGGGGATAAGCAGTGCATTTATGATGAACAATGGCGCATTCAGCAAGCAGTCGTTCGATGACTTCAGATAAGAAGGCGCGGCCTCTGTCGCTTAAAAATTCATGTGGACTTCCGTGACGAAGGAGAAAATGACGAAGTATGAAATTGGCGACCTCCTGTGCTGTAGCATTTGGTAGAGCAGCAGTCTCCGCATAAGGGGTAAGTGGTCTACCGCAACGATTATCCACCTGTTGCCGGTAGGAGTCAACGGAAGTGGCCCGTAGAGATCTATGCCCACGCGATCAAAGGGTCGGGATGGGCATTGTAAAGGCTGGAGTTCACCGGCGGAGTTGTGCGGTGGCGCTTTGCGGCGTTGGCACTCATGACAAGAGCGGACGAACTTTCGAATGAAATTGTACATTCCGCGCCAGTAATAGCGGTGTCGAAGTCTTTCGTAGGTCTTAAAGACTCCCGCGTGGCCACACTGAGGGTCGACGTCAAGATTCTCGGAATGACGAGTAACCAGATGCGTCCCTCTGGGGTATAGTTGTGTCGATATAGTAGCTGGTCGCGAATCGCAAAATGAGGAACTTGGCGCCGAAGCGTACGTGACGCCGGAACTTTCGACGCATCCGAGAGACGGTCTAGCAGAGATGCAGTCCAGGGATCATTACGCTGTGCAGCAGCGATAGTGTCAACTCCAGAGAGGATAATGTACACTCGCAGGCGGAGTCGTCACTGGCCTTCGGGGGAAGCGGCGATCGGGATAGCGCATCGGCATCGGAGTGCTTTCGCCCGGAACGGTAAACCACGCGGATGTCATATTCTTGAATTCGCAATGCCCAGCGGGCAAGGTGGCCCGATGAATCTTTGAGCGTCGACATCCAACATAGTGCGTGGTGGTCGGTCACTACGTCAAACGATCGGCCGTATAAATATGGGCGAAACTTGCCAAGCGCCCACGCAATGGCCAAACACTCCTTTTCTGTAACGCTGTAATTCGTCTCCGCCTTGGTTAACGTGCGACTCGCGTATGCGACGATGTATTCTGTGTGGCCAGGTTGACGCTGTGCCAACACAGCGCCAAGGCCTACACCGCTTGCATCGGTATGGATTTCGGTTGGCGCTTGAGGGTCAAAATGGCGAAGAATAGGTGGCGTCGTGAGAAGACAGCGCAAGGTTTTGAAGGCGTCATCACATGCTGGAGACCTTGATGAGAGATCTTTAGCGCCGCCAAGGAGCTGCGTGAGAGGCGATATAATTGACGCAAAATTTCGAACGAATCACCGGAAGTAAGAGCAGAGGCCGATAAAACTGCGTAGCTCTTTCATAGTGGTAGGTTTCGGGAACGCAGTAACAGCACATAGTTTCTCGGGATCTGGGCGAATGCCCTCCTTTGACACTACATGGCCTAAAATTGTGAGCTGATGAACAGCAAATTGACACTTCTTCAGGTAAAGTTGCAACCCGGCGTTGGTCAAGCAAGTGAGTACGTGCTGGAGGCGGAGCAGGTGCGTTGCGAAATCAGGGGCGAACACCACGATGTCGTCAAGATAGCAAAGACAGATTTTCCATTTGAGGCCACGCAGAACATTATCCATCATTCTTTCGAACGTAGCAGGTGCGTTGCAAAGTCCGAAAGGCATGACGGTGAATTCATACAAGCCGTCTGGTGTAACAAAGGCAATTTTTGGGCGATCGGCCTCTGCCATCGGAACCTGCCAATAGCCTGACCGCAACTCCAGCGAAGAAAAGAACTTGGCTCCCTGCAAACAGTCCAGAGCATCATCGATGCGTGGTAATGGGTAGACGTCCTTCAGCGTGATCTTGTTCAACCGTCGAAGATCAACATAGAAGCGGATGTAACCGTCTTTTTTTGTGACGAGGACCACGGGAGAGGCCCATGGGCTTTGGGAAGGTTGAATGACACCTCGGCGGAGCATGTCATCGACCTGGTCTGCAATGACGCGACATTCCGTAGCGGACACGCGATATGGTCTTTGTCGCAGCGGTGAGTGAGAGCCAGTGTCGATGTAATGCTCGACCGTCGATGCACGGCCAAGTGATGTTTGTGCAACGTCGAAAGAACGGCGGAAGGGCTGAAGGACTGCGAGAAGTTGAGATCGCTGCGAGTGCGTCAGATCTTCGGCGATGAATGTGCTGAACACACCAGTCCATATTGAGTCGGGTACGGAGAGGGCACTCAGTTCGTGGACGGCAGTAGAAGGCACTTCGTCGAGGACGGAGACAATTCGTGTTGAATCGACCGACTCGACGTAACCAAGGCATTCGCGGCGGAGCAGTGATAGCGGCGACGAAAGATGATTGTAAATGGGCATTGTGCTGACACCAGCGGCAAGGTCAAGAGCTGCAAAGGGCAAAGGAAGCACTTTTCTGGTAACAAAGTGATGAGAGGGCATGAAAAAGACCGTCCCGTCGGATATGGTACTACAGAAGACTGGTACGAATGCTGAAGAGCACGGGGGAATACAGGTGTCTTCTTTCACGAGAATTTTAGCGGCAGGATGAGCATCGACGGAGGCCAGGTCACCAGACGAGAGATGATTGTAAATGGGCATCGTGCTGACACCGGCGGCAAGGTCAAGACCTGCAAAGGGCAAAGGAAGCGCTTTTCTGGTAACAAAGTGATGAGAGGGCATGAAGAAGACCGTCCTGTCGGATATGGTACTACAAAAGACTGGTACGAATGCTGAAGAGCACGGGGGAATACAGGTGTCTTCTTTCACGAGAATTTTAGCGGCAGGATGAGCATCGACGGAGGCCAGGTCACCAAGATGGAAAAGTTCAATCTCAGCCCGAGCGCAATTGATGATGCCATTGTGGCGTGCGAGAAAATCCCATCCTAGAATAACGACGTCGGAGCACGATGAAAGAACTATGAATTCAATCGTGTACGAAACGTCCTGTATGGTCATACAGGCAGTACAAGCAGCGGTAGGGCAAATGGGTTGAGCACTCGCTGTTCGAAGCGACAATCCAGACAGAGACGTCGTCACTTTACGAAGCGAACGGCAAAACCTGGCATCCATAACTGAAATGGCGGCACCGGTATCGACGAAGGCGACTGTGGCGACATTTTCTATTAACACATCAATGACATTGGCAGGTAAAGGAGGAGGACTTCGGCATGTCGACACTTGCGCAGTTCTTGCCTCAGGAACTGCATCGTCTAGTTTCCCTCTTCGTTAGAGACGGGTCGTCGACGCATAGGGGAAAGCGATCGGCGACGTGGAGAGGGTGATCGGAGGCGTTCGAAGCGAGGACGGCGATCAGTCTGGGAGCGAGCTGGTGATGGGTCGAAGGGTCCATAAGGCGCATTTGAATCAGGCGGCACATAGGGCGCTCGGCAATCGTCATCAAACGCCTGCGATCGGCGGCGGCAGAACCTTGCGACATGACCGGGACACTTACTTGCGAAGCATATAGGGCGATTGTCCGGCGTACGCCACGGGTTAGCGATGGCAGTGGTGGTCCAGGGGTTGGGAGGGGGAGGGCGGTGCACAGGCTGCTGGAAGCGACGCACGGGCACAGTGCGAGGGGCCATTGCAGTAACTGTAGCATAAGTGACCAGTGTAGTCACGACATCCTGCTGGTGAACAGCCGGCAGCGCTTCTGCGACCTCTTCATGGATCACGTTACGGAGATGAGACGGTAAAGTGCTGGCAGACTCCTGAGTGACGGACACCAGAGATAGCTGTCGTGCGACTTCTTCGCGGACGAAGTCCTTGATTTGGGTTATCAGGGAGGCTTGTTCTGGGCCAGTGGTCAGGCTGCAGAGTGACGCCACATTTGGTGGGGGATGTTGCCTTGTCAGAGCTCGCTGCTTACGTAATTCATCATAGCTCTGGCACAAGCTGATGACGTCGCCAACAGTGCGCGGGTCCTTGGCCAGAAGCATCTGGAATACGTCATCATCGATTCCCTTCATGACGTGCTTGATATTTTCCGCTTCCGTCATGGCAGCGTTCACGCGCCTGGACAAATCTAGCACATCTTCTATATAGCTGGTGAATGTCTCACCCGTGTCCTGTGCGCGTGTATGCAAACGCTGCTCGGCTTGGGAGTTTCCTGACGGCGGTTCGATCAAATACTTCCGTAATCGACGTCTTGAACGCCGACCACGTTCGGATATCCTTCTCGTGATTTCTGAACCAGAGACTGGCCACGCCCGCGAAGTAGAATGATATGTAAGCCAGTTTGTCCGAGTCATTCCATTTGTTGTGAACGCTCACCCGTTCATAGGATGACAGCCACTCTTCAACGTCGTTGTCGTCGGTTCCGCTGAAGATCGGAGGCTCCCGCTGGCGAACGGTGCCAGCGCAAGGTGCAGGTGGCGATGGAAGAGTCTGCTGGTCGGCATCCGGCATGGCGGAGGGTAGCGTCCGAGAACGGAGTTCCAGGATGGTAGAATGGAACGTTACCGCGCACGGCTCCACCACTTATAAAGGAGATTTATTGGGGTTCATAGCGACCGCCGGTCCTAGGATGCACCGAGTAGTTCCCGAGCTCGAGCCTCTGCTGCACGCTTGATGCTGCCGATGCTGCTGACTCTGTGCGCACGTTCGTCATCTTACTTACAGTATGAATATGAGATGCGGACAGGAAAGACAGGACAAGTACAATTTGAACTTGCTGTAAGTGAAGTTGTTACAACTGATCAGTCCAAATTAGCAACCTCATTACAGTGTACATTTAGAGTTGTAAGGTGAAAGCCTTGAGAAAGATAATCATGACAGTGTAAACATTAACTACACAGTCCATTGTTCTTATTCTAATACAGAGTCCACAGTGGTCCTTGAAGTCCTTGAATGAGAAATTGCTGTCTTCAAGGCTTTGGAAGCCCTTAAGTTTCACAAAGTGCCTAAAGCTTTGTGGTTTTTATTTGTGTATTTGACCATAAGGTTTATGCAAGCCAAGCATCAAGTCAGTCCAATCCATTTAGCACTTTACGGTAGGAAGCAGCCACCTTGTTTGGTAGGGAACCACCTGGTGATGGTTTATACAAAAAAGACTTAGTGAACACTTTTTCGTCTTTCTTTTTCATTCTAAATAGATTAAAAAGAAATTGGGCAGAAACCACACCGACATTAATTAAAGCCGCCACTGCTACTGTTTTGATTACCTCGCCGCCTTGAACCGGCACTCGGACGGAGATCTGCTGGCTGCCGTAGCCACTACTGCAACAACGCTAGGCCTAGCTGCTTCAACCTTTGCTATCAAGCTTCTTGCCGTCGGGTGCTGTGTTTTTCATTGAAAGAATTCGCCGCTGTCAGCAATGGCACCGATTCCACCTTTCTGGTCTTCGCAATTGGCTTCGAAGTTCGGAAAGCACGTTGCATTGCATAATGCCGCTTCCCAAAAGTCTTCGCCTCTGTACAGAAATCTTACTTGGTGAAGCATACGCAAAAGTATTGCGGTGAAGCATAACAAGCGTGGGAAGGGGCTTTTGCCGTGGGACACAGTATGTATTCCTTAATTATACACGTGTGCACCCAGTATCTCCTGTCACAGTATGAGCACCGATATGCCTAAAACGTGTACCACCAGGCCTCCAGCCCTTTTTCGAATGTGCCTGTGGCGGTTTCAGCCCTTGAGGGCAGTAAAAGACATTCATTCATTTTTTCCAACTGGCCGATTTTTCGGACGTTTTCGTGGCCCCTAGGCAGTTCGAAAAATCAGATGTTGACTGTACGACTCACCAAGAAGATGCTTCAAATGGTTCGTGGGGCGAACAAGCTGTGGAATGAGGACGAGAACAAAAAGGACCTACGCATTGAGGAATGAATGGGAAAGGAAGCGTGCTACCGCCGTCTTGAAGGAACTTGAGCTCAAAAAACAAAGTGTTGGCTGATGCCAAGATGGAGGTGTCCCTCATCCAAACCAAAATAAACTCTTTAAAGCAGTGAAACAACAGTGAGGCATCGTGCACAGGCTGAGAGTATGTCAGGACAGCTGAGGTTGACCTACGAGCTGTTAAGAGAGAATCTCAATTGTGACAAAGTTCGGGCCTCATACCGCTGAGCTTGCTATCAGTTGATAGAAATAGCTCATATTCGAAAATATTTTCTTCTGTATGCATCTCCTTTTTATTCGTATTTGAGAATGTCTGACTCGATTTCCAATTTTTTTCGAAGACATCATATTTCCTGTGCATATTACTAACCCCACCCTTCTATTCTTTTTTGAATAAAATAAACACTACTCCTTATTATTCAAATTGAATTAAGTCTTTTTAAAAATTTGTGTCATATGCTTACTATAGAGTGACAGCATCGTGCGGCATGGTTTCAGCCCGTCTTGACATAAAACAGTTCTGCATCACTCAGGCAATTTTGCAAAGTAACTGAGGGAGAACCTGGAAAACTCTGGGAATTTGGACATGTCAACTTGGTAGACACCCTGGCAGCAGACGAGCAGACTGGCTGCAGCGCATCAGACAGTTGCTATCCGATCAGCCCCAGGATTTGCGCGTTTGCGGCCGTCACTTTACACCGGCAAATTACTACTACAATAGCATTTCGCGAGTCCGGTATTCGGGTAAACGCAAGCGCAAAGGGACAGCGCCTGGCCGTTTGACCGTGCCGTTTCACGGTATGAGCTGAAGCGCATGTGAATGGTCTGCATGTTCCACCCACCTGGTGGCACAGAGCTCAACCAGTAACGAAATGTATTCTTCTTTGCTGCTGGTGTAAATTTTTCGTATGAGTGTAATTACTAACACATTGTTTTTCTAATGTTGAAAATCTTTTAAACTTGGTTAGAGGACTATTAGTGCTTTGTTTGGCTGGTTAAGCTCTCCGCCAACGGGTGACTGGAACGTGCAGACCAATCAGGCCGCTCACGTACGTCTATGCTAAAGTTCCTTCATCAGCTTGAGTTTATGCCTCCATGCATTCGTCGAAACGCCCACCTCGCCTGTGGTTAATAGTATACCAGACACGTTCGGCGCTGCGACAGAATGCTCGCAACGCACGCTGCTTCTATAGCTCTCGCTTGGGTTTGAATGCCAAGCAGCTGGCGGACAATTTGGAGAGTCTTTGCGTGCTCGCTCCTAGAGAACTGGAAGTCGATGACATGACGTGCCATCATGACTCAGAGCCAGAGAAGGCGGAGCTTAGCCGCGGTAACTCGGCAAATGAGTTGAGGAGAAAATGCATCATGATGGAAGAGGGTGACTTGTAGTCATCCATAGCTTTCTTATTATGAGACACTTCACACAGATTGTGGTGCAAATTATTAATTTTAGCTGTACCCTATGCATCTACAAAATTTGTCCGAACCGTTTCAGGGGCCCTTTAATAGTGTGCATCCCTATGCAGAATGTCTCTGTGCATTGCAACTGGGTGGTTTCCAATGATGCGCACAAATTTGAGATGAATGGTATGAATATGTTTGTGAAACATGGAGCCATATTTTGTAATGATTCATTTGATTTTCTACTCTTCTTATCATCCATCATGCAAAGTAGTCGATCCTGGTGATAACAGTGGTGAAGCTTTGTCTGTTGGCAGAGGGTGAAAAGAATGGAAAATAAAGAATAGTTACAAGATATGGTGCCTGCATTTTCACTGCTAAAAAGAATGGTGCAAAAAGTGAAGTGGCTCCAGGTAACCGATTTCGGCATAGCAGGCAATGCACCAGGCATGTAGCAAGACACTCAACTATAGCGGCACTAGTTCTCATGACCACTAAAGCCTCTTAAACTTCGTAAAGTAGTGAAACTCTCCTCCTCCTCGTTTCTCCGCTCTTTCACGCTCCCTCCTCGATCGTGGCGCCACCTACACTGCTGGAGCGTAGCAACGGCGCCAACATGCGCTCCTCGCCACTCCCTAGACGCTTCTCGAGCAAAAATGGCGCTGAATCAAGGCACGAGGGCCCACGTGATGCTATTAAACCAATAGCGACGCGGCGGCGGCCTCAGCCAGAGCGCGCGAGGAGGAGGCGGCATTCTTCAAAGCGTGGCACTACTTTACGAAGTTTAAGGGGCTTTAATGACCACCACTCAGGAAAGATTTTCTTGCAAAAGCTGGGTAACAGCCCTGGTTGTATTAACATTGGTAACACTGTCAAGCACTGTTGTTTTATTGTATTGCTCTTCAGCTAGAATCATAAGAAAAATTACTTTTGCAATATATTGTGCCACAGGGCAGACCAAACTTTGAGAGTTGCAAACTTTGCCAGTTCCACCAGATATTGTGTTAAGGAATATAGTGATTCAATTGTTAGTAACACTTCTACAGTGTTTAATCAGAATTTACTCTATTAAGGGACAATAAAAGCAAATGTTAAGTGTGCCTAAAGTGGCAGATTAGTTCTGTGAGATATTCAAAGCTGTTCTTTTACCTTTTCCTGGTGTAGTGGTGGACAAAGAAACCACAACAAAGGAAACCACAACTATGTTCGTATTATGCCTTTTCGTAGGTAGACGGTATTAATGCACCTGTCTATTCTTCCACCTTGGTTGTGATGTTGCCATATTACACCACTGCCCATATAAATCCAAAGCAATCCATTTGGGAGTGTTTCAGATCTCATCATTGAATTATAGCATGTGAAACAAACTTTAGTAAGGCATAAATAGCATTGTGGAGAATAGTAAATTGGGCAAGATGGACAGGATGGATGTTTGAAGAATGCCGCATGATGAACGGTACTTTGTCTGGTCATTCTCTGTCTTTCTGTCATACTGTGTGCTGCCCTACAAACATATATGCAGTCGACTTGCATTAATTTAACCCTTACTGGACTAATGAAATTGATGGTATTATCTGGCAGGTCAAAGTAAACAATATGCAGTAAAAACAGCAAAACACACATTTGGCAGTATATTTGGCCGATTTTAACACCTCCAAATCAAAGCGCACCCACTTTCCATGATTCCAAAGTAGAAAGCTAACATAGAAATGATATTAAAGCTTCTAAACGAAGAAGCATTCGAATGCACACCTTATTTTTTAGTAAGCAAAATGGGCAAGGGTCCAGGCAACAGTTGCCAAATTAAGCAGTATCAGCACTCTTCAAGCTCATTCATTACCTGTCACCTGAAAGTTGGCAGCCTCTTATCTTTTGTGCAGTTGTTTACGACTCTGAAAGTTTGGTCTGCCCTATGCCACATTATATTGCCAAAGTCTTTTTTGTTACGATGCTAGCAGAAGAGCGATACAATAAAGTGACAGTGCTTAACAGTATTGACAATGTTATTACAACCAGGGCTCTTACAATGTTTTGCCAGGAAATCACGTAGCTTTGCCGCACAATATTTTAAAGGTAGCTTTGGTTTTGTATCCAATTGCACATTGCAAGCAATTTTCGGCCCAATTCCCGCAGAGAAAAAAAAATTATATATATATATAGTCATATCATAAGAAGCCAACAAACACTGACACCAAGGACAACATAGGGGAATTGTGCTTAATAAATGAAATAATGAAACAATAAATTATTGTAAATTAAAGTGGATGAAAAAACAACTTGCCGCAGGTGGGAACCGAACCCACAACCTTCGCATCCCAGGGTTCTACTAGGACACATAAATACCCAAGAAAGTGGATGGGGAAACAGTGCCATGGTAGCTCAATTGGTAGAGCATCGCACGTGAAATGTGAGGGTTGTGGGTTCGGTTCCCACCTGCGGCAAGTTGTTTTTTCATCCACTTTAATTTACAATAATTTATCGTTTCATTATTTTATTTATTATGCACAAGTAATTTCCCCTATGTTGTCCTTGGTGTCAGTGTTTGTTGGCTTCTTATGATATGACTAATAAAAATCGGGCCCCTCGGTTAACTCCCTTTCTTCTTGTTTATATATATATATATATATATACACATATATATATATATATATATATATATATATATATGCACATTAGAATTGAGTAAATACTGTAATGAGACATTATGAGCTACAGTTACCGCTTGAAAAGCTTTCTAGGGCAAACTGAAAATGGGCGTTTTTGACGGGAGTTTACACGTGTTCAAAGCATTCACTGTCCCCCTAAAATCTACCAAGACAGACGCTGCCACTTAAGGGGTCGCTATTGGTGTCACTATAGAGGTCAAGCACATGCATGCTGACTGGTGAAGTTCGAATTAATTTTAGTGTGAAAATAACGAGAAAAGTTCGGGTCCATAGAAATGCATGAATGCCAGCTAGGATCTTCTGTTGGGATCGAATTAACCGAAAAATCTTATTAACTAGAGTCAAATTAACGGGAGTCTACTTGTTCAGATTTTGTGCACCATGTGCAGCTTTTTTACATGGTGGCTTAATTCCAGGCTGCAGGAGTCATGAGCTGTCCATGGTGTTTGCTGCATCAGTTAGTTCCCATGCCATTGAATGCAAAAGGATTCATTTCTGTCTTTACTAAGCTGGACATGGCTCAATAGTAATTGCCTTTTTTTTTTTTGTGGCATATGCTCATACCCTAGCCAGAAGCAGGGCTGATTATCGGGAGATGGCATGTTGGCCACTTGCTTTGTGTTGCCTTTTAGAAATTTGAGCTCCATTCCAATCACTTCTCAGTGTGATATGTGTGATAATACAGCAGTGTTGGCCTTTAGTTTCGCTTTAGTGCTTGATGAAGACATTTTATATTGTTAGGCAATTATATTATGTGAGAATTTTCACTTGCCTGTGTTTTTCATTATCTTCCTATTTTTCGCTTTGTCTCCTACATGGCCACCAGCTTGTGAATTCCTTGCCATCTAAGGACCAGCTGAACGCAATATGTCTGGCCCTCGTTCAGCATCTGACAAATTCTTCTCACAGCTACAGAACTGTGCTACTGGCATTGCGCATTTTGATCATGCTAACGGAGCATGACTTTGGATTTTATGCTGTCAAGACGTAAGTGAAAGGTTTTATCTATGCATGTACTTTTTGTGCCCGGTAGTCACCAATCATTTTGTGCATTTTGCAGGAGGCCTATGTTAATTGACAATTTATAAATTTGAAAATACCGTATTTACTCGCATAATGATCGCACTCGCATAATGATCGTACCTCTGAATTTTGTCATAAAAACTCGATTTTTTTTATTTCCCGTGTAATGATCGCACCCCGAACTTGCCGCAGCGATATGTTGTGTGCCAAGTCTAGCTAATAATGATCGCGCTTACCATCTGTTGAATGCTACACAAACGACTCTTCAAGACAAGCCAAGCAGTCTGCACGCACCAAACATTCTTAAGTAGATGCCTCATTTCATTAATTTCATCTCTTTCTGCACTTCCATGACAAAAAGAGGTACAACCAAACTTGCCTTTATTATGGGTAGGCTTTATAATGGTTGTGGTCAACAAAAACAAAAAAAGGCGCCTTTCGATTCTTTTCATCTGCACTCGTGGGCACGCAACAAATCGTGCACGGCAATGATAGTAGCCACGTTTACACTGATACGTTAAAAGTGTACCCTATTCATACGCTGACGCTTGTAACACAGCTAAGGTATTCACCCACCCTTAGCGGAAACATGCCGTATTAGGATAGTAGTGAAGACAGATGCGGTAGTTTCTGCAGCATGCCGGCCATGCGTTTCTATGTCACTGACAGCTAAGCGTGCCCGTCTGTTTCTGTCCCCTCAAAGTGGACATGGCTACGTTATTGCTACAAACTTGCCGATATTAACGATATTATTCATCATTGACACGGAAAAAACTGTTTCAATGCACGTAATGTACTCACGAGAAGAAAAAAAAAATCACGTTCGGCACGTTTGGCTTGCTCCGCCGGCCGCCATTTTTGTTTTGGTGTCCCGCACCTGCATCCTGCAGCAAATGCGGGATGAAATTTTTTCTTTTCGCGGGAAATTTAACCCGTGTAATGATCGCACCCCTGAATTTGCGTCAATTTTTCTGACAAAAAAGTGCGATCATTATGCGACTAAATACGGTATGAATGCGTACTTTCATAGGCGACGACTGCGAGGGGGCTCGAGGACCCAATCCCGAGCCCCGCACCCCAATTTGTTATTGCCAGGCTTCTGTCACTCACATCTGAGGTTTCTTTTAAGTTGTCCCAAACTTATCACTTGTTAAATCTTTCAAATGCCAAAAGCTTGCTGTACTATTGTTAGTGCAGGCATGCTCTGCTTTTTATTCATTCATATCTTAGCTTAATTTTTGTGAGTGCTAATAATAACGGAAAAAGGTGCAGTTAAGGTGTTCAGCAAACTAACCTTGATTTCTAATGGTAAGGACAGCTTCTTCGTATAAGGAATTAGAGAATAAATATATTAATAAATGTTCACATTGCTTCTAAAATTGCTGTTCAAGCTCTTAGAACGAAGCTATTAGTGTGACTAGAAGTGCTCGAAAATGTTATATGTGTGTATTAGCAGTGTCCTGGAAAAAAGAGATGATTCGCAAAGTTTATATTTAGAGCTCAAAGGGCACTAAAGAGAAAAAACTATTTGAGCTGCATTAGTAAATCGCCCTCCTACTATACCAGTAAAGTTACTCTTACCATGAGACGACGCTTGGTAAGCCAGAAAAGATTAGGAAATTAAATGCACAGGGCGAGTCTGCCTTGCAAAGTTTCCGCACCAACTGGCCCGTGACATCATGGACATCACGTCTGTTCTAGCCTTGTTAAGCTTTTATGGGTAAACAGAAAATACATTGTATCCTAAATGAGGCAAAAACAGAACTTGGCAAGTTTTGACAATTTGCACTTTGCCAAAATGGCTCAAATGAGACGAAACAATTTTAAATCTGTCATGTAACACTGGTGTACTGGCCTAGAGTTTACGTGCAAAATTAGAAGTTGTATGTGGCCCTAATTTTCTCTACTAATAAGCAACCTATACCATGAAATAAATGAAAGTAGAATTTTTCGAGAATAATTCGAGAATAATTCGAGAATAATTTCATTCATCCTAAACTGATTTTGTGTTTCTCTCTAGTGTCTCTCAAAGAGCACTGATGGCCTAGTTGATAATCGTCTCTTAGTTTTTAATAGAACGCATGAAGTGCTGAATTTTTTCAGTGCTGAATTTTTTTTCTCATCCTTTTTCAACTACACTGCTTATAACCAAGTTATATTTAGAGGGAATGTGGGCAGTGTGAGGAGCGACTCAAAAAAAAATTTTTGTGTGTTGGGTAATTAGGGCTATATAACAATTACTGGACCTTCGTTTTTTGCCTGTGTAGAGACATTATTAAAACTCTCACTAAGTTTGCCTGCTGCCCCTAGAGAACTCTACATACCACCAAGTTTATATTTGGAGAAAACGGGCATGTTAAGTGTAACGGATGGCAAAATGTTACCGTTTCTGGCATGATTATCAGCTTTGGAAATAAATACTTAATACTAATTTTCTCCATATTTTCATGTGTTACACGAGTTTCGTAGTCGTTTTCCCAGTGTCATCGGTGAATTAAATTATTTATACCCTGACTATATCCCCTTCAGGCGCGAATAAAATCTTTACATTAAAGAAAATATATGAGCATCATTTTGTGCTCTTTACGCTTCAAATGACGAGTCTTTAAGAAACTACAACAAAAATTTTATTCTTTGATTGTATATTGCGCTGTCCCCGTTCGGGGACAGGGCGCCTCAATACAGAAAAAAAAAAGCACAGCAATAACAGAACGTGCGGTAGTGTTCTTAGCAAGATATTTGGAACAGAATGCGATTAATGGATTATGATTTGATTGGTAAATTAAAGCAAAGCCTACTTTGTGTGAAAAAGGTAAAAACAATTGTTGTGTGCCGACACGCACAAAAACACGTGGCATTTTCGACAGCGAATCCGGCACTTCGCTTTGCATCCCTCACGGCGACAGCGTTGCGAGTTCGGTGTGCTGACATACTCCGGCCAGTGATTGTAGCCATCATACCTGATGGTTACGGTCGGTAGCAAATGCGGTATTGCCTTCTTCGCAACAGGCTCAGGGTATTCACTGCTTGGCCGACCACGCTTTTTTGGAGGAGCTCTGCTGCATGCGATTAGGCTGTTAGCAATGTCTGTTTGGAAGGCCATCATGTCCAAAGTACTTTTCTGTGCAAGGTTCTCGGCACTTGCGTCTCTCAGGTATTCTATCCAGCTGTTGCACAACACAAAAGACACAAAGTGAGACATGACCCTCACTGGCCACTTTCTGGTTCTTGCCGTAAGGGGGTACAGCGACATTAGGAAGTCGAGTTTATCGACCCCTCCCATGTACAAGTTGTACTTTAAGATCACTTCTGGGCAGTCAATTTCAATATGCTGGTTTGTTGCCTCGCTCCATCGTTTCACTTTTCCAACATTACCAATTCCAATTTGTGTGGATGCCATATTTACGACTCCGTTATCTTGCCATCTCACAATAGCAATGTCTCCTTTCGTGGAAACCTTCTCATCCATGCTTCCCCGACCTTCTTTCTTCAGTTCTTTGTCACTTTTTAAGCAACACTTGAGCAGGCGGTTGGCTCGTATCGTACCGCTGGCAAGAATGCCCATTTCCTTCAGCTGCAGGATGAGTGGCACTGAGGTGAAATAGTTGTCCATGAAGCACTTCAGGTTCTTTTCTTTAGGCATTTCCTCGACAAGACGCATGACGACTGACCCGCCAAGTCCGAGATGTGCATGTTGCGCACTGACTCCTGTTCCCTTACCCTGGTAGAGCTCAAGGTCATGAGCTAAGCCATCGGCGCTGCAGCGGAGGAACACCTTCACCCCTTCTGGATTTGGCTTTCCCTTCACAAACTGTTTTGCAGGGACACGGCCTGTGAAAGGAATCATTTGCTCATCTATACTATTGTGCTCCAGGGGTTCCAGCTGCAAGCATCGTGACCTGACGGCTTCTATGACAGGGCGCACTTTCCAGAACTTGTCCTGGCTGGCTGGGTCACGAGGAGCGTTTGAGTCCGTAATGTGCAGTGCGGCTCTAATTCTAAAAAATCGCTTTGCTGTCATAGATTCCGCTATTGCTGGAATTCTTGTCGAGGCTTGCCAATACATGCGAATTCTCGGGAATTTTAGAATTCCCATGAGCATGAGAATTCCACAAAAAACTTTGATTTCTTCTGCAGAAGTTCCTAGCACATTTCCATCTGTCTGGAGCACGTACATGTTAGTGAATGTTGCTAGATCACTAAAAAGCATGGGTGGAAAATACCGAGTGAAGTATGCCATGGGCTCTTCACGTACTGATCCACCTTGAGGCTTGTAGGTGCAATCGGTGTTCTTAGGCTGAAAAGCTTGGGCCACCCAATTCAACACATTCATCTTCTTCGATGATGCATCTGGCACTTGCTTGTCCTGCGTGCAAGGTGCTCCAGGCGATGCTCCTGCACGCTGCACAGTGCTATCTGTAGCAGAAGTCTGAAAAGAAGCAAAAAATTATTTCTAAACCTGGGATCACAAAACATGCACCATTACCGTATGCCGTGTCTCTTGCTCGGTGTGCTCGTCATCAGAGAGATCTGCGTCAGAAATATCGCTGTTTTGAATTCTTCGAAATATTTTTTCAGCTGTGTCGTCATCCAGCTTCTTTCTTTCTAAACCATGCTTGGAAATCCCTGGAAAAATGAGAGGTTTTCTTCGTGTCAATGAGGGAGCGATGCCACGCACTGAGAGAAGGAGCGTGTTGGCAAAGGCGGGTTTGAGGCACCATGTCCCCGGGGGAGGACGCCAATATTCGAAAGCACGTGCAAGGCTGAATATGTTGACGATAAGAATGACAACGGTTATATCGCATTCATGGGACCTTACTATAATAAATAAATGTCAATGCGTCACTCAGCGTACACTCTTAGCAGTGAAAAATGATAGAAAACAAGAAGCACTTACGGTTCGCTCCATAGAAGTTAGTCGCATCCATTTTCCCGCGCTTCTCCGGCAGCATTTTGTTCACTTGGCATGGGATGGCGCCACTTGTCCATTAAAGTGACTCGGGGGGCGTGTTCCGGCGCATTCACAACGACGTTTTTCTTTGCACTTTTACGCGACTGGGCGCGCGAAGTTCACGTCCCCGCGCGGGGACACAGCGCCCGAAGGGGATATGTTGTAAAAATCAGGGTAATGTTATGGGTAATGTGCAAGCGAAGTACAAAGTATATGTGTTACTTACAGCCTTTGCAGTGGATTACATATGCAAATGCTCTAGAGCGTTATAGGTGTGTTTTACGAATTGCGCACAATTTAGCCCACTGTACAGAGATAACTGTAATTGCCCCCAAGATCAAATTTGGTCTAAGTGGGGGTAATGTTATGGCTAGTGAGGATGTAAAGGTAAATGTGTGTTGTTAAATTATAGTGACTGTAAAAATTGCTGCAGCATGTTCTTAAAGGAGTGTTGACACAAAAATTTTCAATCTTTTTTTTTTCACTGAAATAAGTAGCTGATGACCCAATAATCATGAAACATTATTTGCTTCAGAACACAACAGGTAATTATTCGGAGTCTTGTTTGTAGCGACCAGTCCAAGTTTCGGTTTCAGAGAGCAACGAGATGAACCAAAGAAGGAATATAAACACAGCTGGGCACATGATCGCACAAAATTGTGACGTACGCACGCTAGCGTGTTCGCCGGCGCACAAGCTTCGTGTTGCTAGATAGTCTGCTATGCCTGTGCATGCTTTGCGATGTCCTCGCCATCATCGTCGTCCTTTTTTCATCCTCCACCGGCGACTATTTCCTGCTGTTGTTAAGCAGCCGCCTTGGGTGTCTGCTTGACAACATTTGAAAGTACCATAATAGGTAGCGGCTGCCTTTGGAGGCGTACAGCATGGTGGGCTACTGCTTGGCACCGCAGTGCCGGACGTATGCAACGGAGCCCGGTGTCAGCCTTATTCACACGTAGCCGCAGGGCAAGGAGCTGCGTCAAGCTTGGCTGGCGAAACTTAGAACTGGCAGACAGCCATCGGCTACAACTTGGGTATGCAGTAAGCACAGATGGTGGGAAAGATTTCTGCTACGTCGCTGGGATTGCGCGATGTTGGCGAGTAGCAGAAAACGTGCACTGAGACGCTCGCCCACGCCTGGCTGCCCGGCTAATGTCATGACGGTTTGGTCTATGAACTTGTTGATGCTAGATACTGGCAAGTTCACTGGAATGGAAAGGGAGCGGTAAGACACACATTAAAAAAAGGCATGGCATATGGTCATGCTTGTGTTACGAATTAATTCACTTGATTACGAAAAAGAAGCAGAGGGAAATCGCACGCCAAGAACACCAATAAAAATACAGTGTGACACAACTTGAGAAATTATATTGAAATGTCCAAGAATTTAGAAGGCAAAAAAATATTGAATTGCTGCGACGGCACATCACAGTCACCGTAGGCGTCGAAGTCTCTATAACGAAATTATTTTGGAACTGTTCTGATAGCGTCCACGCCACAATGATTGCCAGTGTGCTGTCAAATGCTCATATGCTGCTGCCTAAAGCTCACGGCATGGTGCAAAAACGTGCTCACAGCGAAAGCAAAACATTGTGCGCGGACATGCATGCGGACACGCAGTCGGTCGATGCGAACCCGTGCGATCGCTGCATTGAGGCTTCATTCTGTTGTGCTCCATTTGGTTATACAGACAGCCCACTATAAGACATAGTTCACAGCGTTTTCACATAGTTTACATATGTTTCACATAGTTTACGCCCAGCGTTTGCCTACCTTTCACCCAAGAAGCCGGTTCGGGAGACTCCATCGCGGCAACCGCGCTCAGTGTCATTCACTGTACATATTCGGTAAAGAGATAGCATCTGTAAACGATTCTGTGCTTTCAGTTTGCCCAAGGTTATTATATCGACAATCAAAAACTTCCTTTGTTTTGAGAGTACGTATATAAATGTCCAGGAGGGCTGCTGCGTGGTGTTTTTATGAGCGCCGTAAGCAAAACCTATGAGGAGTGCGCCGCTTGATCTCTCATACTACTACGCAAGGGAGGCGCTTCCGACAGATGGCAACTCCGTAACTCCTCGCCCCCAATATTCGCTGTTTATATTTTGCGGATGATGTGTGTTTGTGCACATAAATTGATCACACACATTAACTCGACTTCAAATTTTTGTGTCACTACTCCTTTAAGAGCTTGAGTAGACTGTATTTACTGTTTCCCAGTGCCTCAGCATAATTGTGCTTCACGCCAAGTTCACATTCAGTCGAAATGGGGTCATATTATAGGCATGATGTGGGGAAAAAAATGTGTGTTTCTGGCTAATTGCAGTCATTGGAAGTAATTACTGAATACTCTATCGTTTTCTGTCTATTTCTATGCGTTCCACGAGGCGCGATATGTTCACATGGTGGCCTCGAACTAAACGAGGGACTTGTTTCCAGAACATTGTAAGTCCATTTTAGGAACAGCGCAGAATTTAGCCCACCATTTTATAGCTGCCACCGAGGCGAAATTTTCTAAAAAGGAAGGAGCATGGATGCGCAGTTAATTTTGTGTTCCTGAATTATAGCCGATGTCGCTATTCAATTGCTCGAATGCGTTATATGGCTGTTATCTGCTGTTTCCTAATGTCCTTAGAAGACTCTACATCACACCGTGTTCGTACTTGATTAGAATTGGAGGTGTGTTATGTGCAGTGTGTGGGGAAACGTTAATGTTTCTGGAATAATTAGGAACTTTGGATATAGTTACTGAACCATCATTTTCTCACTGCATTCGTTATGTGGGATGTCTTTGGTGTCTTGGATGAACTAACAAGTTACCGTGTTTGTATTTAATGGATATAGCGGGACGGTTATGGGTGATTTGTAGGCAAAGTTCAAAGTCAAAATGACGCACTCAAAAGTCTTTTAATTATCAAGAAATATGCCTAATGCATATAGCCATCTCTCAAATGAAACTTGCACATATTCTTTGCAAGCAGTGCTTCCTCGGTAGAATATCCCTTTTAAAACGGAACTGAGATGACAGCAGCAGTTGGTGCTTATTGCAAAAGCTGGTCGTGTGCTCATGATAAGTTTTTGTGTGCATTTGGAAAAAACTGGCAAGATTGATATGGGATGATAGTTTACAATCACCTCTCTTGAATATAACTCACTTTTGCAACTTGTAGCGGGAAAAATTCTCAGGTAAAATGACACACACTACTACTCTGCGCCACTGTGACCACAACAAGCAGTGACAGTTGGCTACATCCTTCTTGCCTTGTTTCATGCAATGCACAGCATATTTTATACATTTTTTAACTCTTTCGTTACTACAACTATTCAAATCAATCACCAGCGATCACTGATGTCAATTGGTGACGTCACCCCTTAAGACTTCTATCGGGCAGTGATGAGTCTCTAGGAATTTTTTTGGGTAAGAAGCAGAAATTTGTGATGGCCCATAATTTAATGAAAAGAAAAGATCTCCCACTGTATGGCTGCAAACGTTTTTGAAGAAAAAAAAAGAATTATTTGTATTTGGAAATTGGCGTTTCATCTTATAAAATTATGTTTCTCCTGAACACCTTAATATGATTATGGCATGAAAACTGTGGATGAGACAGGATGAGCAATCAGAAGAAATTATTGTGTGTTGTTGGTTCTTATCATTTATCCATATTCTTATGTTGTTTTCCTACCTTAATGTAAATAATTGGCTCAACTTCAAGTCCTAGTGCACTATAAAGACACCACACAAATTATCAGCAATTGTGGGTCGGGCTAAAAGCTTTTCAGCACTTTTTTAACAATCTGATAAAAAATAACATTAGCAGATGGCAAAACTGGGAACTTAATGTCTCTGGGAGGCACTTTTCAGAAATGAAGCGTGAACTAATAATAATCATAAACAAGTAGAGCAGACATATATGCCTAGATTCATGTTTCTTATTTCTAGTGTTAGTGTGGTGGTATTTTGGTTGTGTTCATATGCTTCTGTTGATGGCATTGTTTCATTTTGTACTCATGTAATATGCTTACAGAGCGCTGGACAAGGAGCAGCTGAGCCTGTGGTTCCTGTTTGAGCGTTTGAGCACGAGCTTCAGCAAGGACAGCTCGGACTTCCTGTCATCGCTGTCTGCATCATTGCAGCTGCTACGCACTCTGAGCAGCGTAGAGGGTGTGATGTCTCTGGGGCAGCTTCGCACTTTGCACTTCAATGCCGCGGACATGGCTAATCATTTAGCCTGGGAGAGAAGAAAGGACCCAAACAAGCATCCACTGCAGAATCTGCATGCCATGATCATGGTGTGTTTAATTACTTGCTCCCCATATTCTTAAGGCCGGTGTGCTTGCTTTATGAACCTGACTCTGAAGAAGCATGCACAGTTTACTTGCACTGGTGTTTTTTTCAAATGGCAAAACTTTTGTGAAGTAAGCTGATGGAAATTTGGCAAATGAAGTAGCTCATTAAATGAACAACCTAAGGCCACAAACACAAATTGAAGCCAAGAATATAAATAGGAATTGTAGGTAGGGTGTCCAGGCCTTGAAATTTCAGTTCTGGTAAAATTGAAATTGAATACAGTTGAACCTCGTTATAACGAAGTGGCAGCTACCACTAAAACTACTTATATATCTATATAATAGTTATATCTGAGATTGCGCCTACATGAGAAAAATGCAATAGTGTTGTCTTGGGTCGGCATTGCAAGCTTCCTGGCAAAGACGGTATTCTCGGTTGATCAGTTTTGGAGATACAGTCGCTTTTGCAACATTTCGTGTAGCTAGCAACTGACTTGTCGGTGTACTGGCACTGTGCACTATCCTTTTGGCACTGTGCGAAGCATGCTGTCCGACCTGACTGGCAGGTAGCTGCGCTGTCATTATTGCTAATGGCGTTTTTCACTGGTCAATTTGGAGCGGGTTCGCGCTTTCTGCTGGTCGTTTCGGATCAACTCGCGTCACTTCCGTCTTCAAGCGAAATTGGTACTCGGTTGGTACGCACAACATTGTGTTGCTTCGCAATATGGCTGCGTTCGGTGCTGCTGCAGAGCTCGCATTTAGCGATGAGAGCTCAGACGACAGCAATTACGAGGTGACACAGGTGCCGTACGAAGCTTTCTGTGCATGTTGTCCATGCGCAATCCTTGCGGGCGCGACATGGAAATGATGGACTCTGCGACTGCCACGGTCAAATTACGCACGAGGGACGGCGGCTTTGGTTGCCGTAGAAGCGTACAGAGCACAAGTTGGGCATGGTTTCCAGACCAGTTTGTGTCACGTGTACGCAGACTTCCTGTGAGATCCCCCACGGAGCGTTTTTGCGCTCCGCTGGCCAATTCGGATTTGTGAAACCCGTGCGCTCGCTCGAGGATTTTGGTGGCCGCTCCAGATCGACCATTGAAAAACGCCATAAGATCGGCCACTCGGTGCCATGTGGCCAATCCCAGCGATAATGGCTCTGTGGTGGCATGCCAGTAATTTTCGAGCTCAGCTAAACTCATGCCAGCTCGCTGACCCATCAATTGCATGCGAACGCCGCGGGGTGAAACACGTGAATGCTACCTCACCTGCAAAAGTTAATTTATTTTGAAGGGCTCCTTACCAGGCCACATAGCAAATTTCGATTGTACACTGGAGGTTGCTACATGCCCTCTAGGGAGCGTTCTACTGCAAGAGTGTTTCAAATTGGTTCATTAAGATAGAAATAGTTCAGCGCCACGAACCCATGATTTTAGGAGGCGAGTGTCACCGCCAACATAGATGCTCTCTCCACTTGCCTTGTTTAGCCTCCACAGGCGAAATTCCTTCCCTGCGTGCTCCCATACCGGAGCTAGAGGATCAGCAGGCCACATGCATCTGCGCTTTGACGGACGAAGAAATTTAGGAACTGTTGATGAATTCGGACTGAGCTGAAAGTGACATTGATGATGCAGCTCAACGAAATGGCTTGTCAAGCGAAGACAGTGAGGAAGAGCTCCTGCCACCTAAGAATCTGAGAAAGAGGAGGAAATCCGACAAACGTCTGCTGGAAGAAGAAAGAATTCAAGCCTTAAGAGCATGCTTTCGACTGTCTTCTTCAGGCATCTGCACTGGTATCACAGCGGGGGCCAATGAGCTCCTCACGGTTTTTGAGAGTTTGTTTACGCATGTGGGGAGTGAGGAGAACGTCAGATAAAAACTTGTCAGTGAAAGGGTTAATAGCTGAGATAGAAATGCTTCAGTGCTGTGAACCCATCATTTCAGGAGGCAAGCATCAGCACCAACTAGACACTCTCTCCTCTGCAAATGTAATTCCTTCCTTGCCTTGCGTTCTCTCATACCGGAGCTGGAGGATCGTGTGACGCATACGTCACCGACCCCACCTTCTTTCTTCTCTCTCTCTCTCTCTCTCCACCCTCACCCCCCCGCCCACCTCGCTTTTTTGCTGGCACACTTCCGCTGACGGTCTCGCACGCGAACTATTACATTTGTCTCGTTTCACACAGCGAACAACCTTGTACGCTGCGCACAGGAACACTGAGGCAGACGCAAGCGGATCACAGAGCATGATCGCGCTGTAACACGGCAGAAAATGACATAGTTTTACTCTCTGCGTGCACAACTGCATGACATGGGAACAAGCAGATGAAACGGAAGTACATCTCTCTTTCTGCAGTACGACATAAAGCATGCAGGCATTCAGTTCGTAGGTTTTATTATTTTTCTAAACTTGACTTAATTCCTCTATTGAAGCAGCACATTAAACAAATAACTGCGGTTGCTTTGAATAATTCTCGAAGTCACATGCCACTTTGATGCCACAGCACAGTGAACTACGTAGGCGCACTTGCGCGATTGACATCAACTCTTTGGCTGGGCGTGCGGCGCCCGCGAGGAGAAGGGTGTAGGGCGTTTGGTTTGAAATTTCAGTTCTTTTCTCGGGCACATAGTGGGGTAATACTTTGCAGGCACGATCCTTAGCGCACATTGTGCGCGCTGTGCTTGTCAGTTTGAAATGGCCAGACCTGGTGAGGGGCCCTTTAAAGATGTAATTGCAATCTCTGGCTGTTAAGGGTGCATCGCATTGAAGCACATCACACTCTTGAGCATGGCCGCTCTGTAGTGTATGTCTGGTTAGATACAAGACACATCCTCCAGACCGGCCGTGGCTGGAGCTACAGTTTGCTATACGTATTTAATAGTGAGCGACGACAACACTGCCGCTACAAGTACCACATTTTACAACCTGCACTATAATATGCAGCGTGTGTTGGTCAGCAATACGATCACTTTTCAGAGTTTTCGCATGACTTGTCACTGGAAACATCACCGTCTATGAGTGGTAGCACTTCTCGCTCAGTGCCAAGCATGCTGTCTTGGTGCTGTGCCAGAAATGTTGTTGCTCGAAGCCTGCCTCCCGAGAAACACGTTTTGAATTGTGAGTGAGCAAATATTTTCTTCGCTATATCTGATATTGCATTGGATCTTGTACTTCTGGTTTCGTTATAGCTGTTGGTTAACCCATTGAAATACAGCATGCCCAACCAGTTTTAATTTACTTTGTTGTATCTTATAATTTGTCATATCCATGTTCCTTATATTGAGGTTTGACTGTGCTGCTGTATGGTGCTACAGGCAATGAATATAATAATTTGTATAGGGAATAGAAAGAGGTCTTACGAGCCACCAACAACCACTTTTGTTTATGGCTCAAATGGTAGGCTGTCGTCCTTCTACACTCGTCATTGCTATCCTTAGGACACTATTTTCATTGGGTCTCTTTTTCAGTGAGCAGTGACTTGTTGAACACAACACATTGCATCACCAGATGCTCAACGCTTGGTGCCCTGCGTGCCAGTGCCATCAGTAGTGCATTGTTTCTTGCGAGCTTTCACATCGCATGCGCTTTATGTAAATATTGCTCTAACGTTATGACTTCTGATTTATCGTATATAAGTACTTAACACTTTCCTGTCTGTACCTGAACCCGTTGATAACATATTGTCGATAGCTTCTCTTCGAATTCTTCAAACATGAATTCAACTTCAAATTTTGCCGTGCTGGGAGCGCTTGTGAGCAGCTAGCATCATCCTGTACCTAAGAGAACTATTTTTCTAGTTTCACTTTTGTGTTTCTTTTTTACACTGCGAGGGGATTTTTAAAGCGCCCTTTGATTAGGCGTGACAAGCGCTCATAGCTTCCAACATGGCGTCAACGTCGCGCGTAGCTGCTCTTTGGAAACGGCGAATTTCCACGGATTCAGTGGAGTCTGTCAGAATTTTTTGATCGTGGTAGCAGCATCGACTCGGAAGATGATTTTGATTCATCTGACTTTAGCACGGTTGGCAAAAGTGTGTCAAATTAGCCCTGGAACATCAATCCGCTGGTAGGTCTCATTTTCTACTCCAAACCGTTTCGTCGCAGCTGCAGTCAGACCTAAAGATTTCCGGTGTGTTCTAAAGGCCACAGTTCTTATCTGCAGGGTGTAAACGTTGTTTGGCAGGATCACTTGCCAGTGGCGGCGCAAAGAGTGGAGTTTTGCGCGAGAAGACTGCCGGGAGTTGACCTTGGCATTGCACTCCGCAGTGCTGTGCGGCGGTACTGCGGCAGTTTGTGCGGTGGCACGAGAGACACTAGGGCTAACATTTTCATTTGTGTGTGAAGAAGTTCTAAAGATAGAAAGCTTATATTTACAGGAATGTCGTACATGGCATCTTTCTTCAAAATGTGCATTTTTAAATTTTTTTATGTTGGTACAAAGCAGCATCAATGTTTTTACGAAGTTTTCTCGTTATCGTTAGAATTTTCTTTATTCAATAATCTTTTTCGAAGAATAATAAATCTTTGCTTGAAAATAATACCATTAGGAAGGACATTCCTTCTTCTACAAATTTATACCGTACATTTTAATATTGAGCATTTGCTGTAATAGTAAAAAAAATGTTTTCTAGTCTACTAAAAAAATGCCTATTTTCATGCGGACTGCAAAGTGTTAATTTCGAATATTGAATAATCATATGCAAATGCAATAAATAAATAAATTTTCTCCATTAATCTGTTATGTTTCGAACAGTAAAATATACACAGTAAAAGCTTTTTCCCTTTTTTCTTCTTATTTTTTGACCCTTGTTAAAGAGAGACAACTGCTCAGAACATGAATCGAGATAAAACTGATGGAATGATTCCAGATTGTAGTAGCTAAAATGAGCCATGTTTTAAAGCAAAAGCTTTACTGGCCGCGAACTTGCGATTTTGCCGTGGTGGTGCTCTGAGGAGGCACATGACGTCACAACGTGCGCCTCGTCGTGGACATTTCTCTCTCTCTCGCTTCCTAATCACTGCTGTGCATGTGCCACTAGTAGCACCTAGCCACAAGTGTTCTGCCACTGCGCAGTGCCGCGCCTTCCGCCGCCGTTGTTTGGTATGACGTCACACTGCGTTCCTCGTCGTTGCGCTCGCCTCCGCTCGCTTCGCCAGCTGCATTGCATGCCTGATAACATGTCGGAGGATCGAAAAGGAGAGCTCGCGTGTGCCGCAACCACAGTTGAGGCGGCAGTATGGACAGGGACAATTCGGATAAGCAGGAGGAGGCCTGAAATCGACATCGGAACAAGATGAAGAGGAAACGAATTGCCCAGGAAACAAACTAACAGTGCACCGAATGACTGGATAAATGCCGCAACATAGCTAGACAACCAGACTAACCTGGACTTGCAATCAAGATTAACCAAGGCTAACCATGCTGTGCCTTAGCTTTCGCTACGTATATCCTGGCATAGCCGAGCTAAGCCACTGACAATTTTTTTTGCATTAAACGTGGATTTATATTATTAATTAATCACTAAAAGTTGCAAAAAGTTACTTTGACACCCCTCGTGGCAAAAACATGAAGCTGCATAAGAGGTCCACCATGTGACCTTCCACTGGTGTACGCTGTTCCTGGTCTTTCTTTAGTATTGAAATGCAGTATACTTCTTATTATTATAAGTTTTTTCTGACTTGCAATGTGCAGGTAAGCCTTCATTTGTAGTGAACATAAAAGTGGCGCTGTCTTCGCCTTCATTTTTGATGAGTTGGCTTGGCTCGTCTGTCGACTGAAAACGATGACGGGGGCCAGCCAGCCATGACGTAGGTGTGTACTCGGGGAAAAACACAGTGCAGATATAAAAAATGTCTGTACAACAATGCGAACCAACTTTTTATTTTCAAAAGTGGTTGAAAAGGTCAGAATGTAGGTGGTTAACCACAGTTACACTCACTCCTCTGAAAGCAGAATGATGGGCAGCTTTCATAGTTTACGAGGTGGGCTATCGACATTGCTCTCACATCTCAGCGTTGCTGTAGGAGGGACTCATACTTTTTTAGAGGCTGCTCAGATCGAAAACTTCTGCTTACTAAATATCCACGCGCTTTTGGAACTAATTGCTACAGCTGTAAACACTACTGAGGGTGAGCTTTGCGTTGCGCCATAAAAAACTAGGTCCTTAAAAATCAGTTTTCAGTCCCTCTAATTCCTAAAATTGAGTTAATTCACACTGTCTGCCTGGTTTTGGTAACTTGTTGTTATTATACAGCATCAAATGCCCATTAACTCGGAGACATTTGACCCTGTTTTAGTTGTTGCTCATCACACCAGTTGTCAAGTGACGAGCTCAGTATCTTTAGTAGTGCTGCAAAAGTAACAACCAATGAGCGAGACGAAAGCTGCACTAGTACCCAAACAAAATGAACTGGCGATGTACTGTTCGCTGTAACAGGGCGTCTACCAACCGGGAATTCTCAGGGATTTTGAGTAGTCTGGAAAAATTCAGGGAAAACTCAGGGAATTTGGGCCTCTATCAGGGAAAATTAGCGCCAATATTTTTGAAAGGGTCAAAAGTCGCGGTAATGCTGGCTCGAGCAACAGACAGGAATCGTAATGAATCGTCTCTGACGCCCCGTTGTTGGCTGGAGGAGTTGCCAGTGTACAGTCAATGACCGACTTTCCGGATTCCCGATAATTTGGGCTGCTTCGCGGCACCGCCACGTACCCCATAGAGTCAATGCATCAGAACGTCTGAAATTTCAAACGCCAAAACTCTTCGCCGTCAGATTTTGCAGATGTTTTGCCGTGACCGCAGGTCCGAAATGCCATTACTCAAAGCTACCACCGCTGCCGTTTTGATTACCTCGCCGCCTCGTACCGGCGCTCACGCACGCAGATCCGCTGACAGCCGTAGCCACGACTGCGGCAACGCTAGGCCTAGCTGCTTCGACGTTCGCTATGAAGCTTCTTGCCGTTGGGTGCCGTGTTTTTTATTGAAAGTATTCACTGCTGTCAGCAATGGCACGGACTCCACCTTTTTGCTCCTTGCGATTGGCTTAGAAGCTTGGAAAGCACGGTTCGTTGCATAATGCCGGTTCCCGAAAGTCAGTTTCGCCTCTGTACAGAAATTTCACTTGGTGAAGCATACGTAAAAGTATTGCTGTGAAGCATAACAAGCGTGGGAAGGGCTATTGCCACGGGACACAGTATGTATTCCTTAATTATACTCGCGTGCACCCTGTATTTCCTCTCGCAGTACGAGCACCGATATGCCTAATACATGTACAGACAGGCCTTCAGAGCGTTTTCGAATGTGCCTGTGGCGGTTTGAGCCCTTAAGGGCAATAAATGAGATGCAGTTATTTTTTCCAACTGGCCGATTTTTCGGATGTTTTCGCAGCCCCTAGGGAGTTCGAAAAATTGGACGTGGACTGTGCAACTGACCAAGAAGATCCTTCAAATAGTCCGTGGGGCGAACGAGTGGCGGAAGGAGGACAAGAACAAAAAGAACCTACGCATTGAGGAATGAACAGGAAAGGAAGCATGCTACCGCCGTCTTGAAGGAACTTGAGCTCAAAAAACAAAGTGTTGGCCGATGCCGAGATGCAGGTGTCCCTCATCCAAACCAAAATAAACTTTTTAAAGCAGTGAAACACAACATTGAGGCGTCATGCGCGGGCTGAGAGTATGTCAGGACAGTTGAAGTTGACTTACGAGTTCTTGAGAGAAAATCTCAATTGTCACAAAGTTCGGGCCTCATACCACTGAGCTTGCTATCTGTTGATAGAAATACCTCATATTCGAAAATATTCGCTTCTGTATGCATCTCCATTTAATTCATATTTGAGAATGTCCGACTCAATTTGCAATTTTTTTA